>NC_092342.1:136212500-137412500 GCF_046630445.1 Rutidosis leptorrhynchoides | reverse complement strand
AATATTCGGAAAATGGTAAAGTGATTTATAAATAAGAACAAATTGTCAATCATTGAGAACTAGACAAAGGATAGTGGAAGATTGAATCTCATAAAGACTCGATTGATCTATTTAGTTTCAAACGTACAAAAACGTTTTCAGTTTAAAAAGAACTTTATTATTAAAACGTATATAACTTTTATAAATATCTAGAACCACTTTTGACAACTCATTACTTAACTAGTATGATAAAGATAACGATATTTATATTTTATTTTATTAAATATATATAATGATTTAAATTAATATTATATATATTTATACGCGTATTATACGTACATAGTTTTATACTTTTACTATACTTAAACTTTACCTTTACTTTATTTTTACTTTACTTTAACTTTAATAATTCACTTTAATAATTCATACTTTAATAATTCACTTTAATAATTCATACTTTAATAATTCATACTTTAATAATTCACTTTAATAATTCATACTTTAATAATTCACTTTAATAATTCATACTTTAATAATTCACTTTAATAATTCAAAAATATATTATAAATAGAATTCAATAGGTTTCATTATTTCATAGAAACTTGAAAATATTTTTCTCTAAACTCTCTCAATCGATTTACATATATATATTTACTCCGTATTATTTCAAGATATTATTAGTATACATAAAATATTACGACGGAGTGCTGTCCGAGTGATTTCGAAATTGTTTTTCGAGTAGGATAGGATTAAGAAAATTATGGGTTATAGCTATGGAGGTGATTGAGTATGGTTCATGGGTATGCTCGTGAGGTCAATATACTGTTTATCATTTCCGTTGCGTCTACGTACCTTTCCTGCAATATTGAATCTCAATATTGATACGTGAGTACTCATAATTTAACTTTTACATACTAATAGTGTATCCCTGACTAGTGCTCGAGTATTTAGGATTATGCATGCTTGTACTTTTGATATTGCCCTTAGACAGGTTAGGTTGAATATTGAATTAGTTACACTTGCGGTTGAGATAAGGTATAAGATATGCATGTCCTTGGAAAGCTAGCGAAAAATTAACGACTTTTCCTTTAGATATCGAATGGTTTCGATGAACGGATTAGAAGTTATAATCAATTGAATTTTCGATATTTTTATTAAAAATGATTATTATTATCATCGTTTTTATCGTCGTTCTAGTTTTATCTTATTATTATCATTATTATTATCTTTATCAATAAAAGGGATTTATCATTAAAAATTGTTATTTTTTTTATTATTACTATCGTTATTATCGTTAAAGTTATAATTAGTATTATTATAATTATTATCCAATTATTATTATTATTATTATTATTATTAGTATTATTATTATTATTATCATTATTAATATATATATCATTATTTAAAAATGGATATTGTCATTGTTATTATTATTATTACTATATTATCATTAAGATAATTATTAGTATTATCGTTAAAAATGTTATAGTAACTATCATTATTAATATTAGTGTAATTAAAACAAATATTTGTAACACCTAATTATTTTGATTACTATTATTATCATTATTATGAACACAATATAAAGACGATTAAAAGCTATTAAACGAAACGATTAGGAAATAATGAGTAAGAGTATCATGATGAAATTAAAATATTATAAGATATTGATTTAGATAAAATTATCGTTCTTATTATTTTTATCATTACTATTATTATTAAAAATATCGTTAGTATTAAAACTATCATTTTAACAAAAATTATCATTTTAATAGAAATGTCATTGTTACTATAAAATATCATCATTATTATTATTATTTTAAATAGAATTATTATTTTAAAGATAATATTAAAAATTATCGTAAATATTAAAGTTATCATAATTAGAATTATCGTTTTATCATAATGTCATCTTAGTAATTATAAATATTGATATTTTTATAATAATAATTATTATTACAAAATAATACAACTTTTACTTACTATCATTATAGATATTATTTTATCAAATAAATATGTGATACAAACATATTTTACTACGTGTAATAACTTACTTTAATAATACCTATCATATTATCTTTATGATATTAAATGAACCCTATAAATTTTATTACTTAATATATATAAAAGTATATTATATTATATAAATTTAATATAAAATTTTATTTATTAATAAATAAATTATATTATTTACTCTAATAAATCTTTTAAAAATATTTAAAAATATAAAACGACAATATTTAAACTATATATTAATCATGTATAGATTTTTGGAAATTATTTTGAGTCAAATTTACTTTTGTTGACTTTTGCATATTAGTCTCGAGCATTAGGATTGTGGTACACTATGACTTGACCTAATTTGTTAGACAAATATTGACCAACACATAATTATATATAATTAATTTAGGTTCGTGAATCCGAGACCAACCTTGCACTTGTTCAATGACGTTATATGTATTTTTACTACGAAATACAGTATGGTGAGTTTCATTTGCACTTTTTTTTACTCTTTACATTTTTGGGCTGAGAATACATGCAAATGCTTTATTAACTGTTTTACAATATTTATATGCGTGAGTTTCATTACTCCCTTTTTATATACATTTTGGGGCTGAGAATACATGCAAAATGCTTTATCAATTGTTTTACAATATTTATATGCGTGAGTTTCATTTGCCTTTTTACCCTTTATATTTTTGGGACTGAGAATACATGCGCTTTTATAAATATTTGACGAAATAGACACAAGTAATTGAAACTACATTCTATGGTTGAATTATCAAAATTGAATATGCCCCTTTTTATTAAAGTCTGGTAATCTAAGAATTAGGGAACAGACACCCTAATTGACGCGAACCTAAAGATATATCTATTGGACCTAACAAACCCCATCCAAAGTACCGGATTCTTTAGTACTTCGAAATTTATATCATGTCCGAAGGAGGATCCCGGAATGATAGGGGATATTCTTATATGTATCTAGTTAATGTCGGTTACCAGGTGTTCACCATATGAATGATTATTTTTGTCTCTATGCATGGGACGTATATTTATGAGAACTGGAAATGAAATTCTTGTGGTCTATTAAAATGATGAAAATAAATTATTATGATAAACTAATGAACTCACTAACATTTTGGTTGACACTTTAAAGCATGTTTATTCTCAGGTGTTAAAGAAATCTTCCGCTGTGCATTTGCTCATTTTAAAGATATTACTTGGAGTCTTTCATAGCATATTTCGAAGAACATTGCATTCGAGTCATTGAGTTCATCAAAGATTATTATTAAATCAATTTATAGTTGGATAGTGGATATTATGAAATGGTATGCATGCCTGTCAATTTTCGATGTAAAGAAATTTTGTCTTTTAAAAATGAATGCAATGTTTGTAAAATGTATCATATAGAGGTCAAATACCACGCAATGTAATCAACTATTGTGAATCGTTTATAATGTATATGAACGGGTCATTTCAAAGTTGTCGTTCCGTATATCCTCCTTTTGTTTCGGAGTCAGTTTTTTCTTCTTTTTGTTGGTTCGTTTGCGGAGTGTCGGCTCCCTTGCGCTTGTTAGCTAAAGTTGTGGGTGCGGACACCTCGTTCTCGCCGGTCTTTTCTTGCTCCAGCTGCTCATCAACATTCTGCTTGCGGAAGGAGATATCCACAATCTCCTCAGCAGTAAGAACTCTCTTCATCTTCATCTCTGTAAACGTACGCGCACAGTTAGAACATATAAGTATACAGCGGCGGTTATATATTCACATGCATTTGTACTATTCCTACCCTTGCCATTCGGCGCGATTATGGCTGGAAGCATGTTCTCCCATAGCCAGTGTGCGGAAATCTTTCCTAACCGCAGCATAACGTTCCCATATGATCGGTGCACAAGCTGTGCGTTAGCGCACTCCGCTAACAATTTTGTTTCGTCATCATCAAGGATGGGGGTCTTGTTTACATCTTTTATCACGCTATCGCACCAGATTAACGTTTGCGAAAAGTTGGCTCCGAAGACCGATTGGTCGATGTAAAAGAAAGTTTCTTTCCAATGACCAACATTCGATTTGGGGGTTTTGGTAAAATTTTGTCGGGCAAAGAAAGTGAACCGGGACTTATGATAGGTAGCCAGACGGTATAGATGGCAGAACACCTTCACTAGTGGTACCTTATTTAGCGCAACGTACCACATCTCAAAAAGCACTATTTTTCCTATGTCATACGGATGTAATTGCCCTAATCCTATGTGGTAATGGTCTAAAACGCCTAGAAAGAATTCTGAAGGTGGAACCCTAAAATTTCCGTGCTTAAAGGCGTGTTCGTATATGGCTACCTTCTTCTCCGATGGTTCATGGGCACGTTGGTTAGCAAGGGGTGGCACCGGGTTGTATTGTTTTAGCGGCGGGTACTGTTTCACTAATGAATCTATATGCTTCTGTTCTATAATCGATACTACGCTATCTACGAATGTCTCATTTGCTTTTGTCATTTCTAAGAGTAATCGAAGAATAACTAACCTTTTATAGCTTGTCGGAGTACACGGAAATTGATCGAAGTTGATTTAGCAGAGTATCGGAGAAGCTTTGGGCAGAAAAATAGAAATGAGGGTGAATCACATCTATTTATAGTGAGGTATTGGTGTAGTGGAGTGAAACGGTTTCATCGTAGGCGTACACGTGTCTAGATCCGACGGTGAACTTTTTTGCTCGCGCGTGGATCTTTGTTTACAGTTCCCCTTTATTGAGCGAGTGGTTCACAAGCGCCTGCTCACTGTCACTTTATGTCTTGTCAGCCGAATGGGCTTCTGCGATAGTGGCAGGCATTTAATGACCTCGAGCCGCGTGCGGTAAATTTAATGTTGGATGTTTTCTTTTTTCTTTTTCTTTTTGGCTTAATAGTTTGATATCATATGTCTTGCGTCACATAACATCAAACTTGGGGGGGGGGGGGGGGGGGGGGGGGGGGGCCATAATGATACCGCAACCCGCATGTGCATGCTATACGTATGCGGGCACGCACTAGTATGCGTATGCGTATGCTATCTTTGCGGTATGCGGTACTGTATTTAATACCTTTGTTCCCAATATGGCGGTTACTTGGCTATCAAGTCTGAATATCTTTTCCATAATTACATCCGAGATTCAGGGGAGTTTGTTATGGAAGGGATTATCATTATCTAGGACGGTTCTACAATTAGGGTTTTCCTATATATACCCCAGTCGTCTTTTTAAAGAGGATATATACGAAACCTACAACACGTAGCAATAATCATCAATTCTCGACTTCTAAGGTTTACATGTTAGTTCTTCATAGACTGGTACCTACAACCTTATCTGGGGCCTTCTGATCAACGATCGTTATCGAAGGTGGACTTAACCACTTAGCCACCCCGCCGACATCATCATGTCGGCCAGGGTTATTCACGGTAGCCGGACCGGAGAGCTAAGTTCTAAGATCCTTAAACCCCTTTAAACGTATTGAGCAAGCATATTGACCCTTTGGAAAATATATGCATGATCAATCATCTTTAATCTCGAGAACATGAGTGGAGTCAGAAGGTTTATCTTCAAAAATTTGTTCCATCACGTTTTCAACAATTGGTTTTGTCTATTGAAGAATGGTTTCGGATATTTCAACCTCTTCAGATGTTATAGAAGCAACCGACGCCAATAGAGTTACTATACATTTCTAGTCTTCAAATTCATGCGATTAAATATATGCACGAGTCATCATCTTCAATTAATATCGTCAAATTGATATTGAGTTACTATACACTTTAAATTGTTTGTTCTTAATCAAGCCTTCTTGTAACTACATAAACTTTTACACAATTTCAGTAATCTTCAGGATTAATAGAAAAAACAAGAGCAACATTGTTTATAAATTTCTTCGGTCCAAGCACATTATGGAAGTCCATGAATATATGTCCAAACAAACAGTACGCTCCTGAATTCATCATATTTCTTCTATTATGAGATGTATAAAAGAATGGTTTCATTCGTTGAGAACGAAACAAGATCAGCTGAGTCGTTTTGAAAAACAACGTCAACAGTGGCGATTTCAGGATTAAAACGCAATGAGGTTCCGATATTTTTTTCCCACTATAATTATATTTGAATGTCATTTTAGTGGTAGTTTACTTTCAAAAAATTACAAACTCGACAAATATATGGTGTCAGAGTAGTTGAATCTAGTAGTGTCTTAAGCAATTTAGAAGAAAAACTATAAATTTAAAAAATATATGGGGTCATGTGGTTAAATTTAGTTGTGTCCTATACAATTTAAAGAGTATTTTCTACTAAAAATTTTCAAACTAGTGGTGTCTCGTGACCTCACGAGTATACTACTTGAGTCGCCCTTGAACGTCAATCCATCAACCACCAAGATGATGTATTCTGATATTTAAAGAGCGTTCAACATGCCAAATAAAGAATCAACTCACGATTCTTGAACATGACAAATAAAAGGATAGGTAGGTACTTCGTTACCTTTGATCAGATATTTAGTGCTTAATTTTGGAGGGTGGACCTTCAAATGAAGATTCCCATGCATGCAACGTAGACGCATACGTTTTCGAAGGTAATGGAGGATAGTTTTGAAAGTTTCATTCCCTGGGTATGGTGGATCGGTGGTTTACCTTGAGATGAATTAGTAGTGGTTTTTTAATTATGAGCCTCATCGCGACGAAACCTAGCCCTAGCCGCCTATAGATGAAAATTACCAATCCATATTGAATAGGACTTGGTCATAATCTTTTCAAAGTTTCCAAGTTCGGTTTTCAAACTATAATTCTATATTAATAGGACTTGGTCATAATCTTTTCAAAGTTTCCAATTTCGGTTTTCCCAGTACCAAACCAATACCGAATCTTTAGTACCAAAACTGTTTCCTCTCAAATCCAAGAACCGAAACTGAATACCTATCAGTTTAGTTTTTCGGTACCAGTACGGTTTCATATTTCGGTAAATTTTGACATGCCTGTTGTCAGGGTGAACCGAACTTATCCTGCAAAAAAATCATCTTTTATTGTCAGGGTAAACAACATAAAACGAAATATATATTCACTTGATAATTAGTTAATTAACTGAAAAAATAGTAGTATATATAAATTGTAAATGTTCAATGCAAGTAAGGGGTGAAATTGAAAGATGGGACCATCGGTAGATGAATAAGTATAGCAACAGCGTACTATACGTGGACATGACATGAAAACTGAACAGAATAAACACATAAAATGGAAAAGAATAGTCAAATATTTAAATATGAGCAGTGTACTTTAAAATAATAATGAATGTAAATGTCACAACTAACAAAGTTTTCTACAATCAAATCAATCAAAATCAAAAATAGTATAATAGCAACCCAATATCACTCCTCGTCTTGTGTCGATGCTCAAAAAGAAGAAAGCCCCGCAAATAATCGCAACTTTTCGTATGACACCCAAAACACAAATTGCCACGGGCCGAGCCTAGCCCATGTAGGAACGAACCCTTTCCACAATGCTCTCAACCCTTCAAATCGAACCGTTTTAACAAGACAATCGTACGAGTTTTTATACTTAAACTTACCATGTTCATCGACCCGCTGATTCATCATTCTTGTTTTGACGACATCAGCAGGGCAACTTATTATAGTAGCCGAAAGTCCCGACATCATAGAGGCTAAAGTATGTGCATAAATGTTATCATTCGCGATTTGATTATGAATAACGAAATGTTTTGCGTGATCATAACAAGCTAACTCTCCCATGTTTACTAAAAAAGCTCGTTGAACATTAGGTAAAACACCCCTCCAAAGTCCATTAAAGCCTTCGGCACGAATGATCTTGCGCAAAGCATCAAACGGGCCTGTGTACCTTGGTTCGATACCTTGGTTAACCATATGACCATCGGCTTGCATCCTGACTTTAACGAGATCGGCAGGGCTAGCCACTACCTGCACTATTAAAGTACAAAACATGAATGTCATTCACTCGTATTGTTTACAAGTATTAAAGTACTACCCCCGTCTCAATTTAATTCTCCACATACAAAAAAAAACACTTTTAAAAATATCATCATTACATTATACTTTTTCTGTATTTTTCAGTTTTACCCATCTTTTTGTCTTAAATACATACATTAGGTGTATAAATGAATTTTACCTCTTTATTTTTATATGCTTATGGAAGTATACAACTAATTTGAAGCATTTAAAAAAGAATATTATGAGACGAGAGAGTAATTAATTATGCAGCAAATTTATGATGACAGAACTAATAAGGAGCTACTCAGGTAGATGTGCACCAGCATTATTTTGTTAGCCAGTACGGTAACCTTGATAACTAGGATCCTATTACTCTAAATTATTGTGTTTCTAGCATGGTACGATATTGAGTAGTAAAAAATTTATTACCCTGACTCGTTTTTTACTCGGAGCATGTCTCTCACGTGACCTTTTCCCTATAATATACTATCATAGTTTGTATTTAATACCGAACAAATGTAAAAGAAACAAACTATAACTACGGGTGACAGAAAGAAACAAAATACAAATCAATATTTGCTACAATAATTATTATCCGTTAAAAAAAAAAAAAAAAAAAAAAAAAAAAACCCTATAAAAATAGCCAAAAACAAGAAACAAACTAACACTAACACACGTTCCCATTTACCTCACTACTTCAACTTTTAATTCTACCGAAGGAAATGGCAACCCACTCAACCATTCCTAAACTTTCAGTTATAGGTAAATAACAATTCAAAGGCTACCAGTTCAACCAATTAATTAAACTATTACCTAATAATACATAACATATCAAATACTCCGTAATTATGAAACCAATTAACTTTAACATAAATTATTAAACTAAACTTAACAATTAACCCAACAGGTAATGCCATCAAAATGTGGGTGAAACCTTTTTTCCGACAATGATGAAACGACAAATAGTAAAAAATAATTGAGGGCCAATACAGAACAATTTAATTCCTTACGCATCTTTAGGCAGCTATTTATATGTGTTGCTTGATCATTACTACCAAGTACAGTGCCAAATTCCATATAATAAGTGAAATAAATAATTAAGCTTCCGGTTTTCCAAAATTCAAGATTACCAAGCACCCTAACTCAATAAAAAAAAATATTTAATAAACACAATACATGTAGTAACTAAATTGAATGTTAAATTATACAACAATACGGAATTCCACGCGATACTAGTGGAGAGAGATAAGATGTAGAAAATCATTCATCTACCAGCGAGTGGATCTCCACCCATGATTGTAAAAAGTCACCCATCCCCTTTACTCGAGAATAGAGAGACTGTTTTCAGAAGGACCTTCAGCCAAATCGACAAAACAAAAAACAAAGAATATTAAGTATGAAAGAGTAATCGATACATACTTTAAAGATGTTGTATATATATATATATATATATATATATATATATATATATATATATATATATATATATATGATGCAGGATCGATAGTGTTTGCAATTGGGTTGATAAATATTAAGTTTTTAAATATTGGGCTCCATAATTATTTTCATTATATTGTATATGGGCTTGGTTTTGTTAGAATGGGAATTGGCTAGCAATATGGGTTGAATTAATTGGGCACAAAGGAATCGAGTGAGAGTTGAATTTGATATATTGAATAAAAATTGTCAAGCCTTTAGGCTTTTACTGTTTTACTGTATAACAGCCATTATTCTTAGCTTTTGTTAATTGTACAAAATAAATCAATTGCTATTTTTTGTTTAGTCATGATGCTTACATTATTTGGTATTCAGAGCTCAGGTTTTGACCAAACAATGTTTCGTGAAGGTTATCGAAGAGGCTATTGCAGAACCGCCGATCGAGGCAGCGATGGAGATAATCGTAGACACGCCGAAAGAGGCAACGAAGACCCTCGACACGCAGAAATTGAACGACTATATAAGCAAATCGTCGAGTTGGAACAGAACCAACAACGATTCCCTGTACAGTACGATTCGGAACGAATCGATTCAGAACTCATCTATGATACGGATGGTGAGAATGACAAACCCGTCTATTATATTGATGATGAGGATGAGGATGGAGAATACATCTATGATACCGAACCCATTTATGATACTGATGGTGAGGAATTATTTTCTTTTTTTGAAATTAAGGATGAGGAAATTGTTGCTTATGGTGCGGGTATCCAAGGTGCAATATTGACCAGTGAAAGCAACCACAAGGAACAAGTTTTCTCAACCTATTATGATAATCAACCTGATGTTTTGGTTAAGTATTCGAAGTTCAGAAGCATAAGAGTCCTAGTCCCAATGATAAGGGAAGGTTATCAATGAGAGACACTGAAAAGATGGTGCAAAGCCTAAGGAATTTGAAGACAAGATGAAGGAACTGGAAGGTCTTTTCTTAACCAATGGGCGTTATGTTTTCTTAGACTCGAGGACGAGTCTTTTTGAAGAATGGGAGAATGATGCAGGATCAGGTGTGTTTGCAATTGGGTTGATAAATACTAAGTTTTTAAATATTGGGCTCCATAATATTTTTCATTATAATGTATATGGGCTTGGTTTTGTTAGAATGGGAATTTGCTAGCAATATGGGTTGAATTAATTGGGCCCAAAGGAATTAGATAGGAGTTTATTTTGATATACTGAATAAAAATTGTCAAGCCTCTAGACTTTTATTGTTTTGGCGTATAACAGCCATTCTTGGCTTTTCTTAATTACGTACAAAATAAATCAACAACAACAACAACAAAACCCAATCCCATATGTGTGGGGTATGGGGAAGGTGGGACGTAAACAATCCTTCATCTATCCTTAAATAAAGAGAAATCATCTCTCCACCCCGAGTGAAACACTCCCAAGAGTAGAGAGAGTCATCCCTCTCTCGATTCGACGGGTATAGAGATTGCTTCCAAGCGGACCTCCGGCCAAAAAGTAAGGAACATAAAAAAATAATAATAATAATAATAATAATAATAATAATAATAATAAATACATAAAAGAAAAGAAAAAAATAATTAAATAAAAATAATTAAATAATTAAATAATTAAATAATTAAATTAAAAATAAAAATTAAATTAAATTAAATAAAAATAAATAAATAAAATAAAATGAAATTTAATTAAAAAATTTAATTAAAAAAATAATTAATTAATTAATTTCGCCATGAAAATGGTAGAATCAAATTTTCATGGGCTTTAGAACATGTCTGGAGTTCAATTTAGGCTCTAAGCAACAGTCAAAACGCCAATAAATTGACACTTGCTTTTGCCTCACTTAATAGAGCCGTAATTTAAAAAAAAAAAAAACATACATACATGCATGCATGCATGCATGCATGTATGAAAACGTACCTTAGACTGTTGTGCGGTGCTCAAGCCATATCAAGAAATGCTACATTAAAAGAACAATAACCATATATGACCACATAATAATAACCATAGACACACCTAAGCATACATATCTACATACAAGCATGCAAACAAACATACTGACATACATATATATCTACACCCACATACACCTAAGCACCCACATACATACACACCCACAAATACCATAGACATACCTAAGCATATATATCAACATACATGCATACATAAATACATACATACATACATCCATATATACATACCTACATCCTAACCGAAACATACTTAAAACATACATACATGGAACACACCTGCGAACATACATACACCTCTTCACGCATACATACATACAAACATACACATTAACCTACCTACATACGCATACATACATACGAGAACAAACGAACATACGTTCATAAAGATACCTAATGCAACCATAAATGCACACATACAAACAAACGTATACATGCATACCCAGGAACACACACACACAAAAGTATACAAGCATCCATACCCTAAACCCTAAACATGCGTACATACAAAATAAATCAATTGTTATTTTCTGTTTGGCCACGATGCTTATATATGTATATATATGTATATATATGTATGTATATATATATGTATATATATATGTATATATATATATATGGGGTAATCATCAAGAGTGAAACATTTTTTTTGAGGATATAGGGGGTGTACTTTCTTCCCTTCGGGCTCCTTATTCCGAGACTGTTCTTTATCACGGCTCTTCTGAGATGATACTTCGGAGGATGCCCATGGAACTTGATTGATTTGATTCTTCTTTCGTGGAGGCGAAGATGCAATCTAAGATGTAAGGCGTGCAACAGCTTGAGCTTCTGAGATAATAGCGTTACAACGGAGGAGAAAGACTCATCCTCTAGCAAAAGCTTGACCTTTCCAAAACGAAAGCTTCTTGTTGAATTTCTCTGTAACTAAATTCCAAAGTTCATCTCTTCATCTTCTCAGCATACCAAAATGTACCGAAATGGAATTGGCTATTAAACAGCCAAACATATTCCGGGCGGCCCTCGTAGTGCGGATGGAGGATGAAGGAAGAACACCTTCTTTCAAAACATGGAAACAGAGTAAATTTTTCCCATTAAGGGAAGTAAATTTTTTTTTCGTTTTTCACAAACAATAAAATTAGGTGAAAATATAAACATTTAAAACAGACAATTTGTAATTTGTGATAAATGTTATTACTTTGACTAGAAAACGCTCGAAGAAATAACATTCATCGATAAATGTTATTCCTGATAACATTAATCGTGAAGCATGTTATTCCTGATAACAATGTCTTGTATAACTGCTATAAACACGTTTTAAGAGCTTTGTACAGTTTGCAATGTCATTGTGAAGTTTGGTTTTGAGTCTTAGGCTTAAAAAGAGTTGAAACGGGATTTCCCGCTCATGGCGCGCCGCATCACAATGAATAAAATGGGCGATGGTTGGGCAACAGGTTTTGGTGCGCCGTACCTAGACCTTGGTGCACCGCACCAATAAAAAAAAGATGTCGTTATTCTGAAAAATGTGTTCGAGTCGTTTCAAGTTTCATCTTTAATAAACTATGAGGTAAGTTCAATTTTTATCATCATTTCATCAATTTGTCATTGATCTTCGTTGACCAACCGCAGACTACCGTTGACCGGCCTTTGACCAAGTTTTTAGCCGAGTTAGAGCTCGAGAACCCGAACAGCAAGTGAAACCAAGAAATCGACGAGTTCTCGCCGAGGTATGTGTAACATTGGAATTTCCGGAAGCTAGGTGGACCGGCGGTCTAGATTGGCCTGGCGGTCCAACCTCGGTTCAAAGGCAAATCAAGAGCAAACTAGACCGGTGGTCCAGATTGGCCCAGCGGTCCAGCGCTAGGTTTTTTCGTCAGCAGGTCAGAAGTGGACCGGCGGTCCACTTTGGTCTGGCGGTCCACAGCGGGCTTTTTTTATTTTTGTTATTTTGTAAAATTGATGAGGGCACTTTGGTCTTTTCACGTGTGGACGTGTTTAAAGCTTGAGATCAGATCTAGATCTCATTCTTATCTCCTTTTTCACCCACACAAACACTCCCACCTAGTGAGAGAAACTAGAGAGAAAAGGAGCAAGAGGAAGGACAATAAGGTGCAATCTTGACCCATTTATGGTGCTCTACAAGCTAGGGCTTCATCTTTATAACCTTGGTAAGTTCCTAATCCGAAACTGGTATTCAATTTATGAAAATAGGGTTAGGGTTTGTGTTAGTGTTGGGTTATAGAGACCATTTTCTTTGAAATTGGGGGTTTTGGTGTGTAATTTGGGTATATAAACCCTAATAATGTGGGTTTAGGGTTTGATGACGAATTTGGTGATATTTGTCATGGTTCTTAGTGTTAATCACTAGGTTGTAATTGTGTTAGTGATTTTGATGTTCATAAGAACATGTGGTTAGTCAAAATGGGTGTTGACCTTGAATTGTTGTCAAAACTAAGGTTTGAGTCAAGTTTTGGTGAATAAGTGTGTAAATACTTGGTTTATGTGTTAATTGACGTTTTAGAGACATAACCACTAGCCGTTAGTGATTATGGGTGAATTTGACATAAGTCAAGTGTGGTCAAATGCAATACGGGTCAATATTGCGTATATTGAAAGATTTGGTGATGTAGCGTACTTAAATACTTGAAATAGTGTTGAGTAGTGAGTTTGGAATATAATCACTAGCCATTAGTGATTATGGGTCGTGTTGGCTTGTTTTAGCGTCGTTAAGTGCAAATGGGTTGCTTTTGCACTTAAGGGTTATTTAGGTTGTTGGAACTTAGAAGTCCAACGAGTATGTGTTGGAAACTAAACTTGATTTTGGGCTATGTGTTTTAGATTTGGGCTTGTAAGTATACAAATATTTTGGATCAAGATTATAGCCCATTATGTAGAAGCTTCTTGTAATATGTAGTAGTGAAAGTGTGTAGAATGTGTGTAGAATAATCTTGTAAAATATCTAGGTCTAGAAATACTAGGAAATATCTAGATAGTAGTAGATGATGGAGTGATCTAGACTACTCCATTGAGTAGTATAAATAGAGGGCTTCACCCCTCATTTGTAATCAAGCAAAGCAAGCAATAAGCAATAAAAGAAAAGCTTTCAAGATCAATCTAACTTCTAAAAATCATCAATCCACTCTTCCACAAATAATATACATAACCTCCTATTTTCAACAAATTGGTATCAAGAGCTTGGTTCGACAAGATGATGGCCAACAATGTCATCACGTTTCCTCGCCTCACAAAGGATAATTATGATCGATGGAGCATCCAAATGAAGACCTTCCTAGGTGGACAAGACTTATGGGAGATTGTGGAGGAAGGCTATGAGGAACCTGCAGAAAAAGGTCCTCTCGGCAAGGAGAAAAAATTAATGAAGACGAACGATCAAAAGGCTCTTTCCATCATCCAACAAAGTGTAGATGATGGAGCTTTTGAGAAAATTGCAAGTGCAACCACCGCCAAGAAAGCATGGGAGATCTTGGAGAATTCTTATAAGGGAGTTGATAAGGTGAAAAAGGTTCGACTACAAACACTACGAGGTGAGTTCGAATCCTTAAATAAGAAAGACTCAGAATCAATTTCTGATTATTTTACAAGAGTCTTGGTGGTTGTCAATCAATTAAAGAGGAATGGTGAAACTCTAAGTGATGTAAGAGTCATTGAGAAGATTCTTAGATCATTAGATTCAAAATTCGACTATATAGTCGTAGCCATCAAAGAATCTAAAGATCTAGAATCAATAACTACAGATGAACTCATGGGTTCACTACAAGCCCATGAAGAGAGGTTCAATAAGAAAAATAAGGAGCCTTTGGAGCAAGCTTTACAAGCAAAACTATCTTTCAAGGAAGAGAGTAGTGAAAAGACTCATCAACCGAGTCAACGAGGTCGTGGTCAAGTACGTGGCCGAGGACGAGGGCAAGGATATTCCAAACGTGGAGGTTATAGTTCTTATAAAAATGAAGAAAGAAGTCAAGATTTTCACCCGACAAGAGGTCGCGGGAGAGGCTACACAAGTAGAAGGCCAAGGTATGACAATTCTCAAACCAAATGCTATAATTGTCATAAATTTGGCCACTATGCCTCAGAATGCGAGAAGTCAAACAATTACGTGCAAGAAAGAGCAAATTTTGCACAAGATGATACTGAAGCCGTGGAAAACACTTTGTTACTAGCATGCAAAGGTGAAGATAACGGAGAATCAAATTTGTGGTATCTCGACACAGGTGCAAGCAACCATATGTGCGGTGACAAAAACATGTTTGTGGAGTTAGACGAGGTAATAAGTGGAAATATCACCTTTGGAGATTCCTCAAAAGTCCCGGTTAAAGGCAAAGGTAAGATCCTCATCCGCTTGAAAAATGGAAGGCATCAATTTATCTCTAACGTGTATTATGTGCCTAATATGAAGACAAATATACTGAGTATTGGACAACTCTTAGAGAAAGGCTATGATATTCACATGATAAATCGTAGTCTTTATCTGAGAGACCAAAAAGGAGGTTTGATTGCTAAGGTGCCAATGTCAACGAATAGGATGTTCTTGCTAAATATTCAACATGACATTCCACGATGTTTAAAAGCATGTTTCAAAGATAATTCTTGGCTTTGGCACATGAGATATGGGCACTTAAATTTTGGAGGCTTAAAATTATTATCAAGTAAAGGAATGGTGAAGGGTTTGCCTCCAATTAATCACCCGGATCAAATTTGTGAGGGATGTCTTCTAGGAAAGCACTTCCGAAACAGTTTTCCAATAGAGGCTTCTAGTAGAGCGAAGAAACCTCTAGAACTTATTCACACGGATGTGTGTGGACCCATAAGCCCACCGTCTTTTGGTAAAAATAGATATTTTCTTCTATTCATTGATGATTTTAATCGAAAGACATGGGTCTATTTTCTAAAAGAAAAGTTGGAAGCTTTTGGAATGTTCAAGAAGTTTAAAGCGTTTGTGGAGAATCAAAGTGGTCTCACCATAAAGGCGATGAGATCCGATCGTGGAGGAGAGTTTACATCCAAGGAATTCAAGGAATTTTGCGACAACAATGGCTTACGACGTCCTCTAACTCTTCCATATTCACCTCAACAAAATGGTGTTGCGGAAAGAAAAAATAGGACCATTCTTGATATGGCCCGGAGTATGTTAAAGAGCAAAAGGATGCCTAAGGAGTTTTGGGCTGAGGCAGTGGACTGTGCGATCTATCTAGCAAATCGCTCGCCCACTAGAAGCGTCAAGAACAAAACGCCCATTGAAGCTTGGAGTGGAAGGAAGCCCGGCATCTTACACCTTCGAGTGTTCGGAAGTGTGGCATATGCTCAAGTGCCAGATCAGAAGAGGACGAAGCTCGATGATAAAAGCGAGAAACTCATATTCGTGGGCTATGACTCAAGTTCGAAGGGTTACAAGTTATACAATCCCAAGACCGGTAAAGTAATCTCAAGTCGAGATGTGGTGTTCGATGAAGAAGCAACATGGGATTGGAATGTTCCCGAAGAGGAGAACTACGACTTTGTCCCTTATCCATTCGAGAATACTGCAAGGAACGAAGAATATCTAGAAGTTCAAGAACCTTCTAGTACACCATCTCCGCACTCTCCACGTACTCCAACCACTACACCTAATGAAGTGACACCAACATCAGGAGGAGAATCAAGTAGGCTACAACATCACACAAGGAGCATTGAGGAGTTGTACGAGGTAACTCAACCTATGGAGGATCTAACATTGTTCAGCCTTCTTGCCAATTGTGAGCCAATAAGTTACGAAGATGCAGCAAAAAGCCAAAAGTGGAAACGTTCCATGGACGAGGAGATTCAAGCAATCGAGAAGAATGATACGTGGGATCTTGCTACACTTCCAAAAGGGCATAAGGCTATTGGTGTAAAGTGGGTGTACAAGGCCAAGAAGAATTCCAAAGGTGAAGTTGAAAGATACAAGGCAAGGTTGGTGGCGAAGGGATATAGTCAACGAGCTGGCATAGACTATGAAGAAGTATTTGCTCCCGTCGCTCGTCTAGAAACTATAAGATTAATAATCTCACTTGCGGCTCAGCATAATTGGAAGATTTATCAAATGGATGTCAAATCCGCGTTCCTTAATGGCCACTTAGAAGAAGAAGTCTATATAGAACAACCTTTGGGATACATCGTGAAAGGCCAAGAGAATAAGGTGCTGAAATTGAAAAGGGCCTTATATGGGTTGAAGCAAGCGCCTCGAGCATGGAATAGCAGGATAGACAAGTATTTCCAACAGAATGGCTTTACAAAATGCCCACATGAGCATGCTCTCTATACCAAAGTAAGCAAGGAAGGAGATGTTATGATTGTGTGCCTATATGTGGATGACTTGATATTCACTGGCAGTAATCCCAAAATGTTTGAGGAGTTCAAGAAAGCAATGGTTCGGGAGTTCGAGATGGCCGACATTGGACTTATGGCTTACTATCTTGGGATCGAGGTAAAACAAAAGAAAGAAGGAATATTCATATCCCAAGAAGGTTATGCGAGTGAGGTGCTCAAGAAGTTTAAGATGAATGAATGCAAGACAATGAACACACCGGTGGATTGCAATCTCAAATTGACAAAAGATGATGAAGGATACTTGGTGGACCCAACACAATACAAGAGTTTGGTTGGAAGTCTGAGATACCTAACCTGCACGAGGCCAGATATTCTCTACGGAGTTGGACTAGTAAGTCGATACATGGAAGCACCTACAATAAATCACTTGAAGGCAGCCAAGAGGATACTTCGCTACATCAAAGGTACGATTGACTATGGCCTGTTTTATTCGCCTTCTAATCACTTCAAGCTAGTTGGATACAGTGATAGTGATTGGGCTGGAGACAAAGATGATCGTAAGAGTACGAGTGGTTTCGTGTTCTATATGGGAGATACGGCGTTCACATGGAGCTCGAAGAAGCAACCCATTGTGACTCTGTCAACGTGTGAAGCCGAGTTTGTTGCAGCAACATCGTGCACCTGTCATGCAATATGGCTCAGGAAGTTACTAAATGAGCTTAAGTTTTTTCAAAAGGAACCTACAGAGATATATGTGGATAACAAGTCTGCGATTGCTCTAGCAAAGAATTCAGTCTTCCATGATCGAAGCAAACACATCGATACAAAATACCATTACATAAGGGAGTGTGTTACAAATAAAGAGGTGCAGATAAAGTACGCGAAGTCACTTGACCAAGTTGCTGATATTTTCACAAAGCCCCTAAAACACGAGACATTTCAGAGATTACGGAATATGCTCGGAGTGACGAAATCAAGTTTAAGGGGGGCTGTTGGAAACTAAACTTGATTTTGGGCTATGTGTTTTAGATTTGGGCTTGCAAGTATACAAATATTTTGGATCAAGATTATAGCCCATTATGTAGAAGCTTCTTGTAATATGTAGTAGTGAAAGTGTGTAGAATGTGTGTAGAATAATCTTGTAAAATATCTAGGTCTAGAAATACTAGGAAATATCTAGACAGTAGTAGATGATGGAGTGATCTAGACTACTCCATTGAGTAGTATAAATAGAGGGCTTCACCCCTCATTTGTAATCAAGCAAAGCAAGCAATAAGCAATAAAAGAAAAGCTTTCAAGATCAATCTAACTTCTAAAAATCATCAATCCACTCTCCCACAAATAATATACATAACCTCCTATTTTCAACAGTATGCTCGTTGGTGTGAGTTGAATTATCACTCGTAGTGATAATGGGTTGTGTTTGACTTGGCTTAGTGGTGTGTAAGTATAACCACTAGTTAGTTAGTGATCTAGTGCCGGGACCTAGTTTGGTCGATTTGGTGACAAGTATAATTTGGGTTAAATTGTGTTTTGTAGAGTGGGTTTGAATTACCACCCGAAGTAGTAATTGGATTGTGTCCATTAAGTGTTAAATGGGCGGGTTTTGACAAGAAAAGTGTGAGCCCTTGGCTAAGGGATGTTTGTGTCGGATTCTCTTTTAGAGAATGGTTATTTATATATATATTATGCCTATGTGTGATATAGGTAACTACTTGCTCGGATATGTGGACAGAAATCATATTACATGACTTGTGCGGGCATTCCAAGGTGAATGGAATAATTATATATATGTGTATATAGTTTGTTTGCTTGCGGGCTATGTGGTTAATGTTATCCGGGCGTGAGGATTCACTATAGCGTTATCCAGGCGTGAGGATTCGCTACTCTTGTTGCGATGGAGACCACATATGTGCGTGATGGGTGGGTGTGACCGATTTATCGGTTGCTTTACGGCAACTGCGGACGACCACTTTGGGGGTTAGTGTTACATCGTGCGTATATGTACATTATCGGTCATTGTTGTAACATCCCGCATTTTTCCGTTAAATTATTTTAACGCCCGTCTTTTTATTGTAATATTATCCTCAGTATCTCGATTCATAGCCTCCATTAGCTAACCTTCTTAAAATATTTTCGTTATTGGATTTTAACATCTCTCGTACTCTCGTGTAATTCAAAATAATTCGTTTGGTTAATTCACGCACCCGCACCCGAACTAGAGGGACTAAACTTGCAAAGAGGCCAAAGATTTGACTAGGTCAACTAGTCAAACCTTCAACCTCCTCCTCTCATTTTCTCTCTTTCTCTCTTTTCATACTTCCATTTTCCTCTCAAGAACTCAACCAAGATTCATCATCTAATTTCGGATTTGGAGGCTAACATCAAAACAAATTACATATTTGGAATCCTCTCTTCATCCTCTTCGACTTGATACCAATTTCATCTCATTTGGGTAACTTTCTAAAATTACTAGATTTTGTGTTCTTGATGTTTTTGAATTATAAAAGTGTTAATTAGTGTCTATGGCTCGTGTATAACATGAATATATGTTTTGTTTGTTCGATTTGTTGTTTTGAGTAACTAGTTTGAACACTTGAAAATGGGTTTGCTTAATCTTTGATTTTGGAAGATTAAATGTTGTTAAATTGTTAAAGTTCATGTTTTAATTGTGTTACTAGTATCACTAGCTTCATTTTGATGTGTAGGTTGATTTGTAGAACTTCAAAAACATGATTAATGATTTTGTGATTCTTGATTAGGGTTTGATCGTTCTTGAGATGAACTTTTTGATGCTTGAATACCATGAAATGTTAATTGTTAGTGTTTAGTTGTAATGCATGTTTCATTACCTTCAAAACGGCATATCATATGTGTGAATTGGATTCCTGAAACTTAAAATGCATTTTGTGAACTTGAAACTTGAAAATGGACTTTAAATGATCACATGACGAGAAATCGGTCATTGGAAATGATGTTTTTGTTTGATGAAACATGTTTAGTTATGTTCTTTGTCAAAAGAGCTTTCCAACGATATAAGGTGCGAGTTCTAAATGTTTACGGTTTGCATTTTGTGCTAAAACGAATTTTGGATCAAGACTTGAACATTTGAAACTGGCCAGGTACCAGCTCCCGTGTATTGTCGCGGCGCGACAATTGTGGGCCGCGGCGCGGCATAAGCCGTGTCCAGGCTCTGACCTCCATGTCCAAAATACGAAAAATGTTTGGCATACTACGGACCTCCGATTCACATGAAACTTGTTCTAACATGCTCATATATGATTAAAAACCTCAGAAAAATAGTTCGGGACCCGACCCGAACATATTGACTTTTTCGTTGACTTTGACCCGACCAAGTTGACTTTTAATCAAACTTAACCAAATATTTGTGCAATCGTTCTAACATGTTTTTATACTTGTACCTTGCATGAAACATGACAATTTGATTCACATGCTATTATGATCGAGTCTTAACGAGCCATAGGACTAATTGAACATCTTTGACCTATCGTGTTTACCGTTATTGATACAACCTATTGTTTAGGTCAAGACTAGCATTGTTCTTTGCACACGTTTACTTGTTGAAGTACTTTACTACTCGTGCACTCAAGGTGAGATCATAGTCCCACTTTTACTCTTTTTGAACTTACATTTGGGATGAGAAAACATAAACATTTCTTTACTAAGTGAACACAAGTACAGGAAAACAAACATTCTACATACGAGTTTAGAACAAAATCCTCAATTCGATTATCATTAGTTACACTTGCCGGGTGTAAGCGAGAACTTATGTTGTATGGATCCATATGGGTTTGACAAACCCTCATTCAAACGGTTCGCTACCGTTTACGAATGAAATATATTTTCGAGAAACAGTGTATGTTCTAGCACTAAGTGATGGGGTTCTATGGAAGGAATGTTAAGCATTGATAATTGGGTGCTCGTGAAACAAACTTTTGGAATGTATTACTATTATTTCATTGATGCAAATCTTGTGGTTCACTTGTACTTACTTACTTAAACCTATGATTTCACCAACGTTTTCGTTGACAGATTTCTATGTTTTTCTCAGGTCTTTGAACGCTATGTGAAACATGCTTCCGCTCATTATTTGATACTTGCATTGGATGTCGAGTATACATGCATTTCATGGAGCGTCTTTTGACTTTCTTTAAAACTGTGTCGCATAGGTTTCACATGTAACTATAACTTTGTAACGTAACTTTTGGATGAACAATTCTTGTAAACTTTGAAACAATCTTTATTTTTGAAAGGAATGCGACATATCTTTGGTCAAACGTCACGTTAAAGACCTATGACCACGCAACGGGACCTAAGTAGTCGATGCCGTCAATTGACGATTTGTCGGGGTCGCTACAAGTGGTATCAGAGCATTGGTTGTAGGGATTTAGAGTTCATTGGTGTCAACCCCGAGTCATAGGGTACATTAGTGAATCTAGACTACAACCGGCATATAGACATGAAATAGGAATTACTTGACTATTTGTGCATTTATACTCGAACGTTTCTACTCATAACTAACTCTCGCTTCATCTAAATCTTTCGTTGTTTAATTTGATTGACGCGCCACCTTGACTTTATAGAATAATGTCGAATGCACATATGAATCAAGGTAATATAATTGCCGGGATTATATTACGGTGACTCATATGAACGTTCCGACATTACGACATAAAGAATTTAAGGCGAATCAAGGAAAATTTTCTCTTCATCATTATTCCATATCACGATTAGTATTGTTAAGAATACTAATCAACGATATTCTTGTGTCATGAAGGAACAATGGCTCACCAAGGTCAACACAATACCCTTCTCGAAACTTTAGAACAAGCCCTTCAACGAATGATAGCCACCGCCGTGGGTGAGGCCGTGGCCGATCACTTCTCCAACCACAACAACAATCATGGAGCTGATAATTCAAACGAGGGGTGCTCCTACAAAAACTTCATGGGGTACAAACCTCCCACTTTCGATGGAACCGGGGGACCGATTGCTCTCACCCGATGGTTCGAACAAACGGAAGCCGTTTTTAACATAAGCGGTTGTCAGGACCAAGATAAGGTCAAGTTTTCCACCCTCACTTTCACCGGTGTTGCTCTCTCATGGTGGAACACGTATGTACAATCAGTGGGTATCGATGAGGCCCTTACACTCTCTTGGACCGAATTAAGAGAAAGAATGATCACCGAATACTTCCCGCGCGACGAGACTCGAAGGCTCGAACAGGGTCTAAGGAATTTAAAAACGGTCGGGAATGACCTCGAAGCTTATAATCAACGGTTTACCGAACTAGTCTTAATGTGTCCAAATCTCATGACTCCCGAATCCCTAAGAGTCGAACTTTACATGGATGGCCTCCCGAAGAGCGTTCAACACGGGTTAATGTCATCCAAACCCGCCAACCTACAAGAGGCTTTAACGATGGCCCGCCAATCTATAAAAACGGTGAATGAAATTGAAGCGCCGACACCTACGGCCGAGGACCAACCGGGTAACAACAAAAGAAAATGGGAAGCCTCTCCATCGAGCAACTACAACAACAACTTCACCAAGAAGTCCTTCACCTCCGACGGCAAGAAAGGGTATGCCGGAAACCTGCCCTACTGTAACGAATGTCGCAAACATCATTTGGGTGAATGTGGCAAACCATTTTGCATCAGGTGTCAAAGAAGTGGCCATGTGGCCCATATTTGTAAAAGTACCATTACCGTCGCTCAAAAGACGCCCAATGCGCCAAGAGCGGTTGTTTGTTTCGAATGTGGCCAACCGGGTCATTATAGGAATGCGTGCCCAAAGAAGAAAGCCAACCCCAACGCCCGCCGTTGAACTTTCAACATCGACACCTAGGATGCCCGAGACGACGATGGACTAGTCACGGGTACGTTTCTTCACAACAACCCGCATATTTCATACTTATTCGATTCGGTTATCGTTAGACGTTTTATAACCAAGACTTTGACTCGTACTCCTTGCACTCCACCACTCCCCCTAGATATTGCTTAGGCCATTCAAGTGACCCACGAAAAACTATTGTGTGCCACCAAATTTATATCGGAGGATGTACGTTAAACTTATTGGGTGAATAATTTGAATTTTGACTTAACACCTATAGAGTTGAGGAGCTCAAAACCTAATCGTTAAGAAGAATTGTTTCCCTATCGTCTTGTATAGATTATTGTGAACTAAATAATTTCCGGTTAAGAACCGATATTCTTTTTCCCCGTATCAATGACCTCTTGATCAAGTACGAGGATCTCGTGTGTATACCAAATCGATCTCCATCCTTGTTATCATCAATTGAGGGTTGAGGGAGACGATGTCTCCTAAACCATTTTCTGAACTCGCTACGATAGTTGTAAATCTCTCTTAGTACCGTTCAGTTAATCTAAGGCTCCGTCTGTATTCATAAACCTCCGGAGCCGCGTGTGCAAACTTATTTAGACAAATCGTTACCGTACTTATAATTGATGTTCTAAACCTATTCAAGCGAAGAAGAAAACGAACAATGTCTCCGACTTACGCTCGAACACTTGAGAAAAGAGCAACTCTATACCGAATTCTCCAAGTGAGAATTTTGGTTAAACGAAGTTCAATTTTTAGACCATGTTGTTAGTGGTCAAAGTATCTCAATACATCTCGCAATCGGAACCACACGTAATCGGGAAACCCTCACGACTCAGACTTGTATTCGTAAAATCTTAGATCTCGCCGGTTATCACTGAAGATTCATTTCCGACTTTTCTCGTGTTGAACGACCTTTAAACTCGTTAACTCACTGAGGGAAAAATTTAAACCTCTCCGTGTCTGAACTTTAAACATGATCTTTCACACAAACCTTACTAGCTAAATTCGTTTAGCACACTGGAACTCAAATATGGAAATATTTCTACTTGAACGCCCGAAAGACATACTCTCTCGACTCGAAATCAAGGAAACTGAAATTCGTTAATTTGCTCGATAAATTTGAATACTTAATCATGGACCCGATCAACCTTCTCATCAACACGTGCCACGTTACATAGCCCTGTTATTTCACCATTTTCCGCCTGATATTACTGGAACTTAAGATAACACCCAATCCAAGGATGCTTCACTCTTCTTTGACTTATCATACAACTACGTGTACTATCTCGTTATCCCACCAAGCCTCAACATTCGACCACTAAGTGCGCGACATGGTTACCTCAAGGTGTGAACTCATCCTATTCTAAGTTCTCATTTCACTCCTGTCTTATTGCTCGCATTTCCGTGTAAGGAAACTTTTTATAAAACTTCTCAATGGAGAGAGAAACTCTTCACATTATATTAGTATTCGCCACGATGGTGAATAGTCCTAACAACCACTTTCGGGAACCGATGGATCTTCCGCGGTGCGGACCTCTTGAGAAACGAAACCTGTTCAAACGTGTATTAAAGAAAATTCTAGCTCGGCACGGCGTACCATCTCCATTAAAATTTCAGATCGGGATACTCGTCTCACTTCTAAATTCGGGATGCCTTACAAGGAACTGTAGGGACACGTTTAAACATGAATGCCGTGTATCATCCACAATCAACGGACCAAACAAACGTACGTTTCACATCTTGGAAAGACATGTTACAAACTTGTATTGTTGCCTTTAGTTCTCTCCTCTCACACAGCAGTTACCATTCGTGTATTAACGCCGCACTTCCGAAACCCTATATGACCGCAAATGTCATACCCCTATTCGTTGGATCAAAGCATGTGGCAAGCAAATCACCGAATCCGAACTCATTCAAGAAATAACAGTTGAGATCGTCCAAGTCTGAGAAGGACTCAAGATGACCCGTAGTCGCCAAAAGGACTATACCGATATTCGACGTAAACCTCTTGAATCCCAAGTCAGTAACCGTGTAATATTGAGACCTCGCACCTTGGAAAGGTGAAATCCGTTTCGGGAATCAGGGAAATTTAAACCGCGAAATATTAATCCTTTTGAAACCTTGGGGTGTATTGGAACCGCTCCTACCGTTTAGAACTTCCGACTCAATTAAGTTTCCGTTTACCCTACGTTCCATGCAACAAACTTAGAGACGTGTCCTACGGAACAGGAACGTGCTACTCTCCTAGATAAACTTACTATTGATGGCAAACTCCCCTTCATGGGAAACTGGTTGAAATTTTGGATCGTAAAACCAAGTCTTAATACAAACTGAAATCTCGACTGTCAAAATTTGTGGGAATGCCCAAGGATGTATCTTCACTTATTCATAGCATTGGCAACGTAAGGTCTCGAGTAAGAAGCAACGACTATTGCTTCCAACTAAATTTCGGGACGAAATTTCTTTTAAGGTGTGGGTAATGTAACATCCCGCATTTTTCCGTTAAATTATTTTAACGCCCGTCTTTTTATTGTAATATTATCCTCAGTATCTCGATTCATAGCCTCCATTAGCTAACCTTCTTAAAATATTTTCGTTATTGGATTTTAACATCTCTCGTACTCTCGTGTAATTCAAAATAATTCGTTTGGTTAATTCACGCACCCGCACCAGAACTAGAGGGACTAAACTTGCAAAGAGGCCAAAGATTTGACTAGGTCAACTAGTCAAACCTTCAACCTCCTCTCATTTTCTCTCTTTCTCTCTTTTCATACTTCCATTTTCCTCTCAAGAACTCAACCAAGATTCATCATCTAATTTCGGATTTGGAGGCTAACATCAAAACAAATTACATATTTGGAATCCTCTCTTCATCCTCTTCGACTTGATACCAATTTCATCTCATTTGGGTAACTTTCTAAAATTACTAGATTTTGTGTTCTTGATGTTTTTGAATTATAAAAGTGTTAATTAGTGTCTATGGCTCGTGTATAACATGAATATATGTTTTGTTTGTTCGATTTGTTGTTTTGAGTAACTAGTTTGAACACTTGAAAATGGGTTTGCTTAATCTTTGATTTTGGAAGATTAAATGTTGTTAAATTGTTAAAGTTCATGTTTTAATTGTGTTACTGGTATCACTAGCTTCATTTTGATGTGTAGGTTGATTTGTAAAACTTCAAAAACATGATTAATGATTTTGTGATTCTTGATTAGGGTTTGATCGTTCTTGAGATGAACTTTTTGATGCTTGAATACCATGAAATGTTAATTGTTAGTGTTTAGTTGTAATGCATGTTTCATTACCTTCAAAACGGCATATCATATGTGTGAATTGGATTCCTGAAACTTAAAATGCATTTTGTGAACTTGAAACTTGAAAATGGACTTTAAATGATCACATGACGAGAAATCGGTCATTGGAAATGATGTTTTTGTTTGATGAAACATGTTTAGTTATGTTCTTTGTCAAAAGAGCTTTCCAACGATATAAGGTGCGAGTTCTAAATGTTTACGGTTTGCATTTTGTGCTAAAACGAATTTTGGATCAAGACTTGAACATTTGAAACTGGCCAGGTACCAGCTCCCGTGTATTGTCGCGGCGCGACAATTATGGGCCGCGGCGCGGCATAAGCCGTGTCCAGGCTCTGACCTCCATGTCCAAAATACGAAAAATGTTTGGCATACTACGGACCTCCGATTCACATGAAACTTGTTCTAACATGCTCATATATGATTAAAAACCTCAGAAAAATAGTTCGGGACCCGACCCGAACATATTGACTTTTTCGTTGACTTTGACCCGACCAAGTTGACTTTTAATCAAACTTAACCAAATATTTGTGCAATCGTTCTAACATGTTTTTATACTTGTACCTTGCATGAAACATGACAATTTGATTCACATGCTATTATGATCGAGTCTTAACGAGCCATAGGACTAATTGAACATCTTTGACCTATCGTGTTTACCGTTATTGATACAACCTATTGTTTAGGTCAAGACTAGCATTGTTCTTTGCACACGTTTACTTGTTGAAGTACTTTACTACTCGTGCACTCAAGGTGAGATCATAGTCCCACTTTTACTCTTTTTGAACTTACATTTGGGATGAGAAAACATAAACATTTCTTTACTAAGTGAACACAAGTACAGGAAAACAAACATTCTACATACGAGTTTAGAACAAAATCCTCAATTCGATTATCATTAGTTACACTTGCCGGGTGTAAGCGAGAACTTATGTTGTATGGATCCATATGGGTTTGACAAACCCTCATTCAAACGGTTCGCTACCGTTTACGAATGAAATATATTTTCGAGAAACAGTGTATGTTCTAGCACTAAGTGATGGGGTTCTATGGAAGGAATGTTAAGCATTGATAATTGGGTGCTCGTGAAACAAACTTTTGGAATGTATTACTATTATTTCATTGATGCAAATCTTGTGGTTCACTTGTACTTACTTACTTAAACCTATGATTTCACCAACGTTTTCGTTGACAGATTTCTATGTTTTTCTCAGGTCTTTGAACGCTATGTGAAACATGCTTCCGCTCATTATTTGATACTTGCATTGGATGTCGAGTATACATGCATTTCATGGAGCGTCTTTTGACTTTCTTTAAAACTGTGTCGCATAGGTTTCACATGTAACTATAACTTTGTAACGTAACTTTTGGATGAACAATTCTTGTAAACTTTGAAACAATCTTTATTTTTGAAAGGAATGCGACATATCTTTGGTCAAACGTCACGTTAAAGACCTATGACCACGCAACGGGACCTAAGTAGTCGACGCCGTCAATTGACGATTTGTCGGGGTCGCTACAAGTGTGCGAGTACCAACGGTCATTATGCGAGTACTGTTCCCTTGTGTGTTTGTGTGTGTTTATGGTCAACCATAGTTGTGTAATTGTAGTATTAGCATATTATATTGTGATGACTATATGCTATTGGTGAAGCTAGCTTGTTGTGTATTGTGGATATTTAGCATTATATATTAAGATTGTATGCTAATTGGATTGTTAGCTTGTATGCGGTATTTGTGTAAGTGTTTGCAAGTAAGTGGATTATATATGTATATGTATAATTATTGCATTCACTAAGCTTTATGCTTACTCCCTCGTTGTTTACCTTTTTATAAGTACCATTTGGCTTGAAGCTATCTAGTTGCTAGACTAGACACTCAGGAGTGCTTGAGCTTATATCGGGATAGCTTTTGGATCATTTGGACTTGGAGTGAGGATTTGGTAAATCCCCAGGATTATGCTCTTGGTATCGGGTTGGGTTGTTGTGTCTTAACCCGATTAGTTGCGTGTTTGGGTCGTAATTACCGCTTTCGTTATGTAACGGGCCTTTAAGGTTCTATTGTACGTTTTGAACTAAGTTTTGCGTTAAACACGAGTTTGGATGTGTAATGAATGTGTTAAAACAATTGTGAATGAGTTGGGATCGAATGGAATTATTTGGTTTGGGTCGTAATTGTTTTGAAAGTGTATTGAACGTCCAAATGTTCTACCATTAAAAAAAAATGTATGTCGCTTTTGGTAAACCGGATTTGGGGTGTTACAGTATGCCGAGTTTTCCAACCCTTGATTGGAAGTTGGTTGGTTTGACTGTTGAAGCCTTCTACCACCACTACTACTTTGATCCATTTCAAAACCTAAAACCTAAACCATGCATTGAACGTGCAATATCGACAAGATATATTTCTATCGGTTAATTTATAATTGGGTATG
This sequence comes from Rutidosis leptorrhynchoides, assembly GCF_046630445.1. Lineage (NCBI taxonomy): Eukaryota > Viridiplantae > Streptophyta > Magnoliopsida > Asterales > Asteraceae > Rutidosis > Rutidosis leptorrhynchoides. The sequence goes on along the minus strand of NC_092342.1, from coordinate 137,383,220 downwards.
TGAAGAAATCACTAAAATTATCATCATCGTTAGTTAACACAAAGTTATCCATTATGTATCTCGTACATAATTGTGAATCTAGTGGTAAACCTAAGTATTTAAAAACATGCTTTAACAAGTTCCGACGATTCATAGGTTTTACTGGTGCGACTGGGAGTTTCAGGCGTAAAAAACAGTCTGGTGGAAAATATAAATCGGACAAATGTTTACATGTTTAAATTCACCATCGAAACACGTGTAATATTTAAACTTACTTGATAATGCAAAGGTGTAAGACCACTCTCAACCATGACGCACTTACTTTCCAAGACTGACTTCCACATCAGCGCCTTATCATCACTTCCTTCCCATCACTAATCCAAGACATTTTGCTAACATCCATGACATACCCATCACACACTTCCTTACACCCACTAAATTAATTAATTATTTAGTGGTACAAGTAAGAATGAAAAATGTACATTAAATAAATGCTTTTGGTTTCGTCTTCAATTGTGTGTGGCAACCACGAAATGAAGCACGTGTGGTTGAAGGCGGATCATGACATGGATGCTGATATTGGCGCCATTGAAGACGGAGCTCCAAGACGTGCCAACGACGACACCGTTAAGAGTACTCTAAGCTTGTAATTGTAAGTTTGTAATTTTTATTGTAAGTTTGTAATTGTGTTGTGGTATACGGCAAATATGGATATGAAATGTTATACAAAAATAAACCATAATGTGAATGTCTTATCTTGTACGAATATGGATAAGAAGGTTGTCCAAAAACTCCGTATTTATAAGATCTATTATCCATATAAATTTCAGAGGTTCGAACATGGTTCAAACTAGACCATGTTCATGATTGGTACTTATCAGGATGAGATTTCAGATATGACTTTCGTAGTTTCTCCATATTTTTTATAACATTTTCACGTGTACATCTTCATAGGTTCGAACATGATTCGAACTAAACCATGTTCGAACTCAGACTATGGTTGTTACTTATCCGGATAAGATTTTCGTAGATTTTCTAGATTTTTTGGATAACGTTTCACTTGTGAATCTTCTTTGGTTCGAACATGGTTCGACTAAACAATGTTTGAACTCAACTATGGTTAGGACTTATCCGGATAAAAAATTTTGGATAAGAATTTCCGTATTTTTTCGAGATTTTTTAGAGGACGTTTTCACTTGTGCATCATCTTAGGTTCGAACATGGTTCGAACTAAACCATATTCGAACTCAACTACAGTTGGTACTTATCCGGATAATATTTTCTTAGATTTTGTAGATTCCTTCGAATAACATTTTCACTTCATAGATATAGCACTACCGTTTTCACCATCTTAAAAGATAAAACCCCACACACCTATAGTTCCAAACCCTAACAAAAATGGGTCATTCTTCTTCATGGGTAGTAAGTCTTGACGCTAACGACTCCGATATTATTATACGCACTTGCAATTCCTCTCAATTGCAATTTGAAACCACAACCTTACCTCCTCTAAGTTATCTGATTCCAGGTCCTGCTTGTATAATCCAGGCTGCTAAGTTACACACGATTATATAAGGGAAATGCTTGAAAATCCAAGAGAAGATGATGACTTTAAACACGGTCCTTGGATTTCGGAAATATAAAGGATGATCTGAAAGTGGCAAACTCAACAAGGTATTACTGTTTTTTCATATTGTTTGATTTTTTTGAGTTCTTTGAAACTTTGTAAGATTATGTTAATTATGTTGGTTAATATTCATTAGGTTGTTATTATCAAGTCTTGTGTTCCAAATGTATTAGGTGATCTGACGGTAGTGGTAATAGTAAGATTCTCGATATGGTATGATGTGCAAAGTATTATGTATTAATATCTAGGATACCAGTGGTACAAATTCTAGTACTATTCGTTACAAAATCCTTAGAGAGGTTAAGGGTATATGTGTAGGATCTCTTCCGGTACTCTATAAGGTTTCTGTGTTTTCCCCAAGACGATTAACTCATAGTCTTAACATTACTATGAGGAATTTGGTAAACGTATTTAAATTTTACCTATAGTCATAATCTTAACAGTTTTTGTCCTTTTAAACAACTTTGCTTACCCAACAGATATTAGATATTTCACTAATAACTCAATTTTTTCTATAGGTATTCTACAAAGATGGTGGATCTTCATAATTCAGAAAAAAGCATTGACGTAGACAAGCTTTATTATACCTAGTAGACTTGTGTAATATATTTGTAAACTTGTATGTTAACTTTTCTTATTTGTTTCCTTTAAATATAACTATATTATTATCCGGATAAGCTAACACGCAAACAAATTCCGAAAAAAAAAAAGTTTGAACAGGTTCTAACACGAACTTGTTCGAATTCGAACTCCGTGCATAGTGAACATGAATTCGAACAAGAACATTAGGTTCGACCATGGTCGTGTTCGAACACCGTTCGAACTATTGCACGGGATCATGGTTGTATTTTATCAGTCAGCAAGTTTTTCCGACCAGTGAACTAGGTTCAGACAAAGGTTTGTTCCAACCTATGGTACAAATTTTCAATTTCTAAAGGATAAGTGTATTTTGTCCTAACACTTTAAAAAGTGTATTACGATCCTTTTCCCTTAAACTTAATATGCAGGAGTGGATCAAGCTCTTATGAACACTAAAACGAACTAAAGAAGAGGCCTTTGTTGAAAATTAATTTCAGTGTTACTCCGTACTAATTTATATTTTACAACAACAACAACAACAAAACCCAATATCACATAAGTGGTGTATGGGGAGGTGAGATGTAGACAATCCTTCCCCTATCCGAGATTAAAGACAAGTCATTTCTCCACCCAGAGTGAAAACACTCTCAAAAGTAGAGAAAGTCATCCCTTTCTCTACTCTACGGATAGAGAGATTGCTTTCGAGTGGACCTTCGGCCAATAAGTAGGAAAAAACTTTTAAAAAAGTAAAATAAAACTGAGACACCATGAAAATGGTAAAATCAAATTTCCATGGGTTTTAAATCCTGCCTGTAATTTACTTTAGGCTCTAAGAGTTAGTCAAGTCGCCAATAAATCGACGTTTGCTGTCGACTCAATAACTAATTTCAAAGCTTGTTTATATCAAAATTATATTTCAAAGCTTTATGGATGCAATGTTCGTAAATTATGTTCTAGAAAATCCTTTTTTCCTTCGAAGGCAAGTGCAATTACGTAACATATGCATCAAAACTAAAACAGTATATAATAACCGAGTCAATACAACTCAACTACCTAACCAAGTGTCACGCTCGAAATGACCAAACTAGTGGCTTGAGCAATGTCATTAATAATACTCGTAACAACTTATCAAATTACATAAAACAATGAATGAAAAATTCGAGAGCTTCAGATGAAAATTTCTACAAACTACTCTTATGAAAACCGATTTCAAAAAAATGAAATGTGCTCAATCACTTAAAGCTTAAACTCTCTAAATTGTCAAAAAGATAGAGACTTTAATCGTTATCTTATCGAAGGCTTCAAGGGACCGAAATCTCTAGCTTTAATGGCTACTAATAGCTTTACATCTATATGTAACAATTTGGGCATAAGGCACTATATATCTGAGGCATTAAACAATATCCAACTTAAACCTAATTGTCTTCTTTAAATTGATATCCTAAATTAAACAGTTACTACAGCAAATGCATAACTTGCACCATCACATATAATCAATATCAATAAACTAATTAAACAGAAACAAAAGGCCACGTTTGGCTCACGGAATCCCCTGGGATTACGGCTGAATTGGAATCGAATTTAGACACGACTCGTGTCTAGATTCCATTCCAATTCCGCCGGAATCTTATTGGATTCCGTGAGCCAAACGGGGCATAGGGTTTGCAAATGTAAGTATTCACCTGAGCAATAACACCAGAAACACCACCAATGATTGCCTTAATTGGTAACGAAAGAGAAGGATTAGCATCATGATTAGTGACGACAGCATGACGCAATTGTTCATAACCAACTGTTCGAATAGGTGTGTAGAAAATGTGTCTGATAACAGCAGGTGATAAGCCTTTGTATAGACCTGTAAACCCTTGTTTGCGAACGATGCCGGTAACGATTTGAAACGCCGATGATGGGCGATCGGGTGATTGTAATTGAAGCCTGGTTTTGGTTATGTCAATGGGGAAAGTTGTGGTCTCTGCTACCATGGCAGATAGTGATGCTAGTGCGATCTTGTTTATCGGGTTGAAATGGGTGGGATCGGGGTGTTGCGCACCTGTAGTCATGATGGTTATCTCGCACAGGATCTGATATGATCTGATCTGATCTGATCTGATCAATTGCTAAAACTTTTTGATTTCTTGAAAACATTAAAAAATAATTTAAATTTAACCTTTTGGTTTATTGATTTTATATAGGGACCGTACATTGATCTCGCCGAAACTTATTATTTTGTGTTTTGTTTATAAAAACTAATAGAGTTATCATTAAGAAGTTTTTTAATACAAAAAAAAGTTGTACATTTGTAAGTTATATAGGTTAACTTTTTTCATAAAAGTATCTAGTTATTGAAAAGGGTGATGATACGTATACAACTCATTCTTGTTATGTACACAACTATTGTGTTTTACAGTGTTGTACAGTACAACACTGTAAAGCATTATGGTTGTGTACATAACAAAAATGGATTGTGTACATATATCACTTCCTTATTGAAAATGTACAATGAAAATATACATATGTCTAGATTTCTTAATGACAACTCTTAGGGTTGTCATTAGCTATCACTTTTATATTTAAAACTTGATGATCGTATACCATACTTTAATGTACATCACTAAACATGTTTTATCATTAAATATGTGTTATAATGTTATATTGTACAACAACATACTCAATCTCACATGTGTAGGGTATGTGGGAGGTGAGACGTAGACAATCTTTCATCTACCCTAGAATAAAGAGAAGTCATTTCTCCTCCCGAGTGAAACACTACAAGGCTAGAGAAAGTTTTCCCTCTCTATGTTCGACGGATAGAGAGATTGCTTCCATGAGGACCTCCAGCTGATCAATCCATAATTAATGAGTTACTTAATTAAGGATTCAGTGCAATGAGATTAAGATGAAGGTGGGATGTTTGATGATTATTTTGGGCTCTGATGATCGTCTTTCACTTTAACAATCAAGTGATCAACCACCTCGACCCGGTCTTGATTGTTAATTAGCATGATTCACCTTAACACGATGTAAAAGTTCCTTGGGCAAAATCACAAGAGAAAATTAAAAAGGTTCTGGCAAATGGCAGAGAATCAACAACCTATAAATGAGAGGTCAAGCTCTCTATTTATAGTATTCGAAATATTCGCGGTCTGCGGATTGTCTAATCATCCACGCAATCCTAGCGAAATAACCCGCAGTCTTTTATTAATGTGGCAGCTGATCCGCTATCTTTATTTTCAGCTAATATTTCGAACCTCTTGAATACACTTCGCGTAAGTTCTGTTTTTAGCCTTTAGTAAATAAAATATACATATACAATGCTATGTATATGATCAAGTTCTCTCAGTTTATTATGATACATTTTGCGAAGCAAATGTATCATGATAAACTCTAAAAAATAAAATATGCGACTTTACAAATATATTTGCAACAAATTTTAATAATTTTTCATCGCTAATTTATTACCGTTGATTTTCGCAATGACAACGCGTAATAATAACAGCAACTCTGTAAAGCTGTCAAATCAAAAACGATGTAACGGCTATAAAATTACCGTTAACGCGTTGCGGTAATTTTAGCCGTTAAAAATTAACCATTACCTTTACGACTTCCTCGCCCAGATTTCAATTATAAATAGGCAAGTAATTCGCATTAACAACTTTACGCTTTCACCTTCAATTTCCTAATCGATCAAAAATTCTTTACCGAAACTTACACGCATCACTTGCAATTTAGCGATCCACCCTTTGCTATCTTCAAATCCATTACTAGATCTACTTACGTTATCACAAATGGCATCTTCATCATCTGTCAACACACCTAGCGCCTTCGTTTCATATATGACGGAGGCGAAAGTCGAAACCCTCAAAGAGCATTACCCACTCCTTGCACAATTCTCTCCCACCGCACCATCGGCGGTGGATAGGGCAACACCCCTCCTAAGAACATGATAACGATTTACGAGGCCGCGATTTCTCACGGCAATTTACGACTGCCACTCACCGCTTTCTTTCGCAGCGTATGCGAGTATTACAAAGTTGCAGTTGCTCAGCCGCACCCAAACGCTGTCAATAAAATTGTGCTGTTTGAGATGTATTGCAGGGCTCTCAATAAGCAACCATTACTTAACGTTTTCCGCGCTTTCAACAGTCTTACACCACATGACGCAGGGTGGTATTCATTCCGCAGTCGCCTTGGTGTAATGACTTCTCCCAAAGATTCTATTGGGAACTGGCGCGGTTCATTCTTCTTTATTAACAACACCGCCCACGTCGATAGCAACATACCCAAAACTTGGTGTACCGAGATGGACGCCACTACGAATGACAAGGTCACCCCAGATGACTTTGAGCAAGATATTCTTAAAATAATCAAGAATGCGGGCTTGATTATGCGGGCGTACTCCAACGTGCCGCTTTATATCTGCAGGGTTTCCATCTATTGGCTATGGGGCAATTACAACGCACTTTTGATTGATGCAGCAAACAATGGTATATTGCTTATAGTTTTCCTTTATACAAAAACGCATTATATATCATTCGATATTTGTATAACTTTTTTGCGATACCATTTTGCAGAGATTGACCTTGAGTTGGTGATGAGGTCAGCGGATGTTAACACGATCTGACCTGCACGTCGTTTAAAAGACGGCGACAGCGAGAGCATACTTATTGACGAACCGATTCTCAATACGTTTTCTATTCCCGGTGGTGAAGACCGCGAAAAACGTAAAGCAACAGCAGAGGGGGCTACCACGCCTCGCAAAAAACCTCTTCGTTTTTTAACCAAACAAGAAGCAAGTAAGTAAATTTCATTCCGCATTATCGCTTACATTACACTGATAATTTTGTCACATTAATTTGTTTTATTTGCTTATTTCATTTTAGTTGTGCTTTCAGACTCTACAGGGGAGCCGGAACAACTATACAACATTACTAGGGAGATCCCCGACGATATTTTTGAAGAGCCCGACAATGAAGATTTAAATCTCCCCTTTGACGCCGAAGCATCAAATCGCGAAGAAGATGCGGATGAGGCTGAGAAGAGGAACAAGCCAACCGACTCTACCGCAAACTTTGCAAGTTTGTACCCAGAAATGTACAACCACAATACTGCGAACTCTCATTCGCTCAGGCTGAAAGACAGCGAATACACAACTGTTTCAATGCTATTTGTTTGACCGTTGACAATGTTGAGCGATTCAACGAAATGTCTGATCATTTTGATAAGCAGGTCAAAATTGTTGGTGCTCAGCGCAGAAAAATGCAGAAGCTTGAGGCACAACTGAAGAAAGCTGCGGATGAAAATGCGACGCTCAAAAAGAGAGCGGAATACGCAGAAAAACAATTCTCTCAACTTATCAAATATCTGCCCGAGTTTGGCGACAAGGTAATGGATTCGGCACCAGTGACCGAAAAATTTCAAGCATATGCCCAAGCTGCCAAGCTCGCTACCCGCTGCGAGTGGTATAACTTGCTCTGCACAAGAAGAAATATGCCCAACCGGTGAAGCACAAGAAGCGTTGAATATAGCGAAGAAGGAAGTTGAGAAGTTCGTTATCCCGGTACTGGAGGAACTTAGCCGGCGTGAAGATGTTACCTTTGAAGATATTAAAGCGCTTAAGCTTTAAAATAGTTCTTTTAAATTGTAAACATGTAATCCGCAATCATATATTGCGTTTTTGTAATTTTACGCATTTCGCATAACGCGTTATTAATGAAATATTTATATTCCGCAGTTGCAACTTGACTTATTTATATAGCGCTTTATTTAATATATATTCATAATTCAGACTTGTCCTTTGCAATTTCCAACTTTTACTATTGTGCACATAATAAGTATGTACTTTCACGAAACAATCTGTTTTCATACAATATGAATCTTCTAAGTCCGCCAAAACGATCCTTAGGCAATTTATTAGCATTGCGAAGCATCTAAGTATGGCAAGATCAAATACTTAGGAAATTTTATCCTTTCGCAATATTCATTATTTAACACAAGTGTGCAATTTCATCACTTGGTTCTAGAGTTGATATTTCACAATATACATCCGCATTATTATAGCATAAGTAGGCCGCATAATTACTTAGCAAAACAATGCCATTTGTTTTAAAATATCTGCGAACACTTAGTCACATTTGCACAAAAATTAATTCAGTGTTTAAAGATTTAAGCAATTGTATTCTGCAAAATGATCACTACGCGTGCCCACACGCAGTGTTTTCTGCTTTGTATAGAAACAATAACTAGAACACAAATTAATTTTGTTTTATGCATTATTTTTTAGCAATAACAGCTCAGCAATGAAAACAACATATTGATCATGATCAATCATGATTAAGCATTCTATCCAAGTTCTTCTATTACAAATGTGTGTATTATTCAGTGAGCACTGCATGCCCCTCAACACCCACACTTTCTCGCGCCATAATCATCACGCAAAGTGACTCAACTACCGCCGAAGTCAGCGTGCCAATACCCTTACAAGCAGAAAACTTCACCATTCCATGCAGCGTGGATGGTATTGCGCCAAACATGTACAAAGCAGTGTGCCCAAGAATCATGTTAAACCGCGACTGATTTCGCATGACATAAAGGTTCAACAAAGCTTGGCGCCTTAGCGATTCATCGCAGTCATCTACTAATTCAACTTGCAATTCCAACTGACCAATAAGCCAAGTTGATTCCCCTGAAAAACCAGCAAGCCAAACCGCAGTAGGTTTCATCAAAACTTGAATGTTCACAGGCAACTTGCTAAAACATTGCTCATACATTACATCTACACTGCTACCAGTGTCAACATGCACCTTCATAATCACAGTGCCAGTATTCGCAATGCGGCATGAAACCACCACTGGCTTATCAAGATCCGCGCTCAAGCTTACAGGAGGAAAAGTAATAGAGGGACATTGCCAGCTCGCATTTTGTTCAGATATTTGGAACACTGACATTTTGCCATGCACCTCTACCACATTAATGACCTGAATCCCGCTCAAATTTTCCTTCTTACTTACCATTTTTACCGCAAGATTCTTCACCGCGAGAGCTTTTCTATCAGCAGCATTTGGCACTTGCGGAGCATTGGACTCTGTAGGCAAGATAATCACATTCGTAGTACTTGCAGTACCTTGTGCTATTAAATGATCTAGTTTTCCTTGCTCATATGCCTCCGCAATCAATTCTACCAAATCCCTACAGCGGTTAGTATCATGACCATAATCATCATGAAAAATACAAAACTTGGATTTGTCTCGTCTGCTGTTCTCCGCTAAAAGTTGAGGATCAGGAAAAGATCTCGCAACCCTTTCTTGTAAAAGAATTTCTTTAGGTGTTTTTGTTAACATCTGGATGATATTGAAAGACTCATTATTCCATTTTCGCGAAGAATAGCGATCTCGACGACTATATCCATGATTATCATTTCGACCTTGATGTCTATCATTACGCAGGTAGCCACCGTCGCCATTTCGCCTTATATATCCTGAACCGCGATAATTATCGCTATTTCCATCACGAAAAGAATCATTATCATCTCGCCAACTTTTATCCTTTCCCCACCCACATGCAGGGCTTATAGTACTATCCTCTCCACCTCTGAGATAATCATACGTTTCTTGTTGCACCTTAGCGAAAGTTGGCGGAACATCTCTACACAGACACCGCAAAAGCGTTGGATGTCGTTGCGGATTAATGGCATGCAAAAACCCAGAGATTTTTTGGTCTTCATTCAAACTTGATATCTTTTGGCATTCATAAATGTACCGCGTAAGCAATGCGCTTAAAGTTTCCTTACTGCCTTGCTTGATGTCATGACATTCAATATGCGTCTTCTTCTGCGGTAAAAGATTTTGAAACTGCAACAAAAATTTATCTCGAAGATCAATAAAACCGAGAATACTGTGGGCTTGCAAGCTATGGAACCATTCCCCTGCTGACCCTTGTAAAACCATAGGAAATAATCTACACATTACCGGCTCATCCCAATTATAGGTGCTTACCACCCCTTCAAACCGCTGCAAAAAATCCAAGGGGTCGGTTAAACCCGAGTAAACTCCCAATGTAACACCCTAGATTTTTTTTTTTTTTAATCACAGCGGAAGACTGAGTTTACATTAATACCCTTAGTTAGTTATAAACATGATTACCACAAATCATAAGTTAATTACTTTATTACAAACCACATGTGTTACGTTAAACGACTAGTTACATATTTACAAAACTTAAAACATCAGAGTTCGCCTTGTCAAACATATCGTCAGCCCGACTCCCGTCCCTACCAGCACTAAGATCCAAAACCTGCAAGGGAGGAGGTGAGGGGTTAGCACAAGGCTTAGTGAATGGAACTATCAAAAGGTCTAGCATACAGTACCAACTTGTACTCCTATATCAACAGCTATATGCAACCACATACAACAAACAACAACTAGCAACTGTGCTCCAACTAGAGGATCGGCGGCTTGTACGGGCACATGACCACTAGCTGATCAGTCTAGCGTCTACCGATAGTCTTTACTACTGAATCTCTAGTATAGTCATCCGCACGCAGGTGATGCATCATTCAGCACTATACTCAACAAACAGTAGCCAACTAGACCCAACCACAACTAGGTTGACCTCTCTGAGCTGAACCTAACAACAATAGGTTCCAACAACAACAACTTGTGCACATACAACCAGTCAACTACTACTATTACAGGCAACTAATACTACTAAAAGCATGGCAACCTTAACTGCGATCAACTATACAACATAACTACTAATCATGGCAACTATCAACAATATAAACATAGTAGCGCAACTTGCTACTCTATACTACACCCCGAGATAATCCCACTCACCGATTACCAGCAACCAGCTCAGATAAACTATCACTGAGCTTCTTCCTTATCCTTATCACCTGAACATAAGGCAAATCAAGTTAGTTTCTATCCGTTAACACAAAACAACACAGTACATAAATCAGTCACAAAAAGCGCCGCTAAAAGTCCACCCAACACTTATGCACTTTTAAAATTTACATTCTGAACGCCAAAATACAGACGGGCAGCATAACAGCTAGAAAATGACACTTTGGTAAATATTCTGCCCTGGACACTCAGTCGGTCGATTGACACTGACAGTCGGTCGACTGTAGACACAACCGGTCGACTGACCTTTCCAGTCGGTCGATTCATTTGGTATTACATCAATCGGCCGAAGGTAAATCTCAGTCGGTCGGTTCACTAAACAATCGGTCGGTTCACCCTCAGTCGATCGACTATCGACCGACAGTCGGCCGACTGTGTTCATCTTCCTCAGAAACTGAACAAAGGCTACAGACTTCACGATGAAATCCTCAAATCTCGATCTAGAACTCGTTTTAAACACCAAAATCGACCACAACTTGTTCACTACTTGTTATAGACTCAAAACTCACAACAATTTGACCATAACAACACTTAAATCACTTGTTTTGACACAAATTCAAGCTTTTTACAAAACTCACACAAAACCATGAATTTAACAACGAATTGAACACAAAAACACATGTTACTTACCTTGATAGACTCAGTAAACGATAACAAACATGATTCTGACACCAATTTGAGCTCAAGATCAATGTTTAAGGATTAGGGTTTGGTAGATGAGAGGGATGAAGGTACGGTGTTTGGTGAAGATTCTAGAGAGATGGAGAAATTGGTAACCAAATGCAGCTCACTACACTTATTTGAGGTTAAAATCCCATACCCCATCACACACGGGTATTTACCAGTTATCTGATATCTTTCGTACCTCGCTGGGAGGCCCTAACGGAGTCCAAATTAAACAAATGAACCTATTCTGTGACCCTTGTCACAAACTGGTCTCAACTAAACAACCAAATAATTATAAACAAATAATTATTATAATAACATACAAACACGCCCAAGGTCAAAAGGGTCATTTCAGCTAGGCCCAAAATGCGGGTGTTACAAATCTACCCTCCTTAAAAGAGATTCCGTCCTCGGAATCGGTTCAACTATGGTCAACAAAATCCAAAATTGTTACTCGAACCGCCAAAACACACGATCAACTTTATCGATCTTATCCCCGATACCGACATTATCCACGACAATTGCACAGGGAAACGAGATTCTTGCGAATTGAACGGCAAGGCATTTTGCGAATCACTAGCCATCACATCAGCATTTACAGAACTATTTACTTGCTTTACATTAGCTGCCATAGCCGATAATCACATCAACTGATACGCCTTAGAAAGTACCTGCAAATCATCATAACAAAACATCGATTGAAATTAAACCAGCCAATTAATTGTTTGATAACACAAAACAAAAAATTCCGAGTTTAATTTTAAAACGTGTCCCACGGATGGCGCCAAATTGATCAATCCATAATTAATGAGTTACTTAATTAAAGATTGAGTGCAATGAGATTAAGATGGAGGATGGGACGTTTGATGATTATTTTGGGTCCTGATGATCGTCTTTCACTTTAGCAATCAAGTGATCAACAACCCCGACCCGGTCTTGATTGTTAATTAGCATGATTCACCTTAACACGATGTAAAAGTTCCTTGGGCAAAATCACAAGAGAAAATTACAAAAGTTCGGGAAAATGGCAGAGAATCAACAACCTATAAATGAGAGGCCAAGCTCTCTATTTATAGTATTCAAAATATTCGCGGTCTGCGGATTGTCTAATCATCCACGCAATCCTAGCGAAATAACCCGCAGTCTTTTATTAATGCGGCAGCTGATCCGCTATATTTATTTTCAGCGAATATTTCGAACCTCTTGAATACACTTCGCGTAAATTCTGTTTTTAGCCTTTAGTAAATAAAATATACATATACAATGCTACGTATATGATCACCAGCAAAACAAATGTATAAATAAAATTATATATATATATATATATATATATATATATATATATATATATATATAATACAAAATAAATGAAAAATGAACGCCATGAAAATGATAGAGTCAAATTTCTATGGATTTTAAATCATGCCTGGAGTTTTAGTGGTGTTATGAATAAGTTTTAGTGGTGACAAATCACTTCCCATTTAATAACGATTATGTGTCACCCAAATTGATATTTCATTCCTTATAACGATTTGTCTTTCTAAAGTTGCTAATTTGTCTTATACCTTATCACATAGGCATATGTGTAAGGTATATGATCATTGAGATTTTCGTCATGATCGGGTAATGATTTAGACGGTCATGACAGAATTGGTCACCGTACACTAAACATGTGCAATGTGCGTTGTGCGATGAAGAAGAAATTCATCTCGTGATTGAACATTTGGCGATCATGATCGTAGAATTCTCGATCACAACCGTGGAATTCTCCATGCATCGTAAAATCTGAGGTATATATCATGAATGATTAATTCACGTATACACATATCGCACATTGCACATGTGGAACATGGGATGTCCAATGACCGGGAAATCGCGAACATGACGAGTCGACCGAATTAAACGGAAAATTCTCATTATCCTACATCGTACCTCGAACCTCGCGCACATATGCAATGTATGTGTCCGCAAAATTCAGGTCACGCGGGAAGGAATGACGGCGATCTTGGTATTGATTATGTTATTAACGGCTCAAATTCGACACACTACTTTATTTTATATGAAATAGAGTTTATAAGCAAAATGTAGTGTTACGAACTTGGATGGTGCGTAATCTTTAAATTGACGTTTTTTGATTGGGCTCCCTCTTCGATATTCAGTTTTAGCTTTATAAGACTTTTTGTTTGTCTGCGATTTTGCCTTTGTTTCGTAATTGGTTTCTCTAGTTGTGTAGGTTATGAGCGCTTGTTAGTTTTGTTTAGCTTGTGTCCGAATGCTTTTGATATGTAGGCTGCAATTGGGGCTTCATTATAAAAGATGAAGTGTTCCCGATTGTTTAATGTTATTAGTATTTTTCGAAAAATAAAAATAAAAAAAGAAAAAAGAAAAATTGATCCGTTGATCTGAGAAATTAATGGATAATATCACATCCACTTCCTTTCAATTTCATACCATAATCATTATGGGATCAGTTACCAAAATTATTGACCGATCCATTCATTTATCCACTTATTTGTTGATACGACAATCATTTGTTTAACCTATCATAATCATTAGACCCTTTAGATATTAATTTGGTCATGTTTTTGATGACATATAAATAACGGGAAAAATGATTTTTTTTTTTTAAATATAGTGATGAAAGCATTGCATCAAATATCACAGTAGGTCAGTAGCTGCTATTGCCAATGTATTTTTGAATTGATGCCTCATGATGTGGGCAAGGTATTGTAGAGTTCTGTTAAAATTCCTTGAAGATAGATCTTAATTACCTATATGTTGATGTAAGTGGACAATCAATCAATAATTGTTCACTTAAACCTACTAATAGTGGTTGGATGGTTGAAGTTGATCACTTTTAGCATGACCCTTATACACATGAGTGTATTAGTATAGCCATCTAGGTTGATTTTAGCCCAGCGTCACATTTGATTTGTCAAGTGAGATGGCGCCGATTGACGGAATCTGACGCCATTATCGCAGCGTCAAAGTTTGACGGCACAGGGCTTTAGACGGAGGAGAGCTGGAGCGTGAGGGAGAGAAGGACCAATCAGGGTGAGAGAGAGAGTATATTTTTTTTCTTTATTTATTTATTTTACCCACCCAAATTACAATCAGATTTTACTAAATTACTCTACCACTATTTGACACATAAATTTGACATTTTGGGTTATCGAAGGTCAAATACAGTCACAATCAAAAACTCATTTTTTCACCAAAAAGTACACAATTCGACTCTGACATCATAGTCAGGGTTGGAAATAGTCTTATAGCATAACATAAAGAATTAGGTTCTCTTATTTAGAGAAGATTTTTAAAACCTTGGAAGTGTTAATTACAATTGGAACTTCGCAATATAGCTCAAGGGAGTAAGGACTATCATTATGCTCCTGCTGACAATTTTAAGTTGTAAATAAGTTGTCCACTTTGTCATTCGGTGGCAATCGTTAAGAGTGTTAATTGGAAAGGATGCTTTATATTGAGAGAATTGAAGGTCAGTTAAGAGAATTGAAGTCTTAACATGATGAGGAGTGAAGGCATATAGAAGAGGAGCTGAATTTACAGAAGGATGAGTTATTGATTGGTGCCCTCTATATCTTATGTAATTTCGCTGCATAATGTTAGCAATACTGTTACAAACTCTTGAATCACCAACACATGGTGTTATTAAGCAAACATTTTAGTAAATCCATCTAATTGGGTGTAATAGTGATTGTAATTAATTTCCTTCAATATCTTCAGTTAAAGCTGAATTCATGGGCAGTAATTACAAAGAAGAATATGTCCGTTCTTTATAAGGATTATAGGACCCAAACAATAAAGTAATTCCAGAGAATTACCCTTCCACAATCGACAAACGAAGGAACAATAATGAAAAATTATAGAACGCGAGATTTAACGTGGTTATATGTAATCGAATGTCGATTACTTTAATCCACAGACCAACTAAGGAGATTTTATTGATATAATTCGTACATGCACATGAGGCTTACAATAGGATGCTTATATAGGCCAAAAACCACAAGGAAACACTTTGGAGAACAAGAAAAACGTCAATATGGAAATTCCCCGTCAGACGAGCCGCGCCGCGGCTATATAGGGCCGCGCTGCGCCTTCAAGGCAAAATCCTGAACAGAAGTTTCTCGAATCTGATGTTCTGTTTATGTATTATGCCGCGTCGCGCCTCTCAAGGGCTGCGGCGCGCCTCTTCCTTTGAAACGTTTTCTTCAAATTGTTTTGATATCCTTCACATCCAACAATCTCTCACTTGAAGATAGTCAAAACCATTACTCACATTGTCAACCCATCATATCATCAAACTAATCAAGATCGCCAAAGCACCCTTTACCGCCAAACTTCATTTGGGACACGCACACTCCTATCACATACGTCGGATAAGCAGACTTTCGATACAAGGTCTTCAACACTTCTTGTTAGAATCGAATCATCATCTCTCAATCTCCCTAGTCGGTCACCACCTTCTCATTAGTTCATGAGAAGACCCGTTGAGGCTATGCAAAACCTCAACTTGTCCATTGACACCACCTTAGTAAACATATATGCGGGATTCTTCATACCAAGGACTTTCCCCAATATCAAAGTACCATTCTCAATACGTTCTCGAATAAAATGATACCTTAAATCAATGTGTTTCGTATGATTATGAAACACCGGATTCTTCGCGAGATTGATTGCACTTTGGTTGTCACAATATAAGACGCAATTGTCTTGTATTTTTCCCAATTCACACAAGAAGTTCTTCAACCAAACAAGCACTTTAGAAGCTTCTACAATAGCCATATACTCGGCTTCGGTGGTCAACAAAGCAACAGTCCTTTGTAGTCTAGACATCCAACTGACCGCCGTCTTACCAACCATGAACACATATCCCGTAGTACTCTTACCTGAATCACCAAATCCACTCAAATTTACATCCGCATAACCTCTAAGTACAACATTGCCCTTAGTGAAACACAATCCCATACTAGAAGTACCTTTCAAATAACGAAGCAACCATTTGACCGCTTCCCAATGCTCTTTCCCCGGATTAGACGTATAACAGCTTACAACTCCCAATGCATGAGCTATATCCGGTCTCGTACAAACCATAACATACATAATACTTCCCACGGTCGATCTATACGGAACCTTTTCCATCTCCGCTTTGTCTTCTTCCGTTTTAGGTGATTGATTCTTCGATAACTTCATCGCGCTACCCATTGGCATAGAACGAGCATTTGCTTTATCAAAATTGAAATTTTTGATAATGCTAAAAACGAACATATATTTCATAGCATTATTCCTCAAGAAAGACAAGCTTTTAGTTGCAATTGTTCTATTTACAAGTGATATTCGTTTAAATAATAAAATGTGAAGACAAAAGACAGATTCGACGAATTGAAGACGCAAACGACCAAAAAGCTCAAAAGTACAAAATACAATCAAAGAGGTTCCAATTATTGATAAGAAACGTCTCGAAATTACAAGAGTACAAGATTCAAAACGCAAAGTACAAGATATTAAATTGTACGCAAGGACGTTCGAAAATCCGGAACCGGGACCAGAGTCAACTCTCAACGCTCGACGCAACAGACTAAAAATTACAAGTCAACTATGCACATAAATATAATATAATATTTAAATAATTCTTATAATTATTTATATATTATATAAATAAAATAAACCGTCGGCAAGAAAGACTCCAAAATGGAGTGAGCTGTATTTACAAACTCCGCGACTCGCGGAGTTTGAAGGCAAAAAGGGCCGCGAGTCGCGGAGCCCCAAATTCTGAAACTCCCTATAAAGCTCGCGCATTCTGATCGTAAAAATCATCCAATATCCATCCATCTCTCTATCTATATCGTAATATTTATATTTATAATTTATATTTTAATTTTAATTTTAATTATAATTCTAATAATAAGGGTATGTTAGCGAATGTTGTAAGGGTGTAAGTCGAAATTCTGTCCGTGTAACGCTACGCTATTTTTTAATCATTGTAAGTTATGTTCAACCTTTTTATATTAATGTCTCATAGCTAAGTTATTATTATGCTTATTTAATCCGAAGTAATCATGATGTTGGGCTAATTACTAAAATTGGGTAATTGGGCTTTGTACCATAATTGGGGTTTGGACAAAAGAACGACACTTGTGGAAATTAGACTATGGGCTATTAATGGGCTTTATATTTATTTAACTAAATGATAGTTTGTTAATGTTAATATAAAGATTTACAATTGGGCGTCCCTATAAATTACCATATACACTCAATCGGACACGATGGGCGGGGTATTTATATGTACGAATAATCGTTCATTTAACCGGACACGGGAATGGATTAATAGCCACTAGAATAATTAAAACAGGGGTGAAATTATGTACAAGGACACTTGGTATAATTGATAACAAAATATTAAAACCTTGGGTTACACTCAGTCGACATCCTGGTGTAATTATTAAACAAAGTATTAAAATCTTGTTACAGTTTAAGTCCCCAATTAATTGGAATATTTAACTTCGGGTATAAGGATAATTTGACGAGGACACTCGCACTTTATATTTATGACTGATGGACTGTTATGGACAAAAACCAGACGGACATATTAAATAATCCAGGACAAAGGACAATTAACCCATGGGAATAAACTAAAATCAACACGTCAAACATCATGATTACGGAAGTTTAAATAAGCATAATTCTTTTATTTCATATTTAATTTCCTTTATTTTAAATTTAATTGCACTTCTAATTATCGCATTTTTATTGTTATTGTATTTAATTGCACTTTTAATTATCGTACTTTTTAATTATCGCAAGTTTATTTTATCGCATTTTTATTAATCGCAATTTCATTATCGTTATTTACTTTACGCTTTAAATTAAGTCTTGTATTTATTATTTTACATTTAGTTTTAACTGCGACTAAAGTTTTAAAATCGACAAACCGGTCATTAAACGGTAAAACCCCCCTTTATAATAATAATATTACTTATATATATATTTTTATTTTTATAAAAGTAAACTAATATAACGTTAAGCTTTGTTTAAAGATTTCCCTGTGGAACGAACCGGACTTACTAAAAACTACACTACTGTACGATTAGGTACACTGTCTATAAGTGTTGTAGCAAGGTTTAAGTATATCCATTCTCTAAATAAATAAATATCTTGTGTAAAATTGTATCGTATTTAATAGTATTTCCTTGTAAAAATTAATAGTATTTTATATACACCTCGCGAAACATCAAGTTATTTTTGGCGCCGCTGCCGGGGAACTCTTAAACGCCGGAAGCGCAACGCTAATATAAAGATAAAAAAAAAAGATTTTTAGTTTACTTTTATTAAAAGTCGTTTTTATAAAAATACGTTTTAAATATTCGAAAATATAAAAAGAAAAACAAAAATATAAGTATTTTTAAGATTTTGTTAAATATTTAAGTTTTATAAAGTTTCTTTATTTTTATATAAGTTTTATTTAAGTATTTTGTTTTTATTTAAAACATATAAAAAAAAAATTTAATATATATAAATCTATTTTTAAGATATTTTTAAATTTATAAAGTAGTTCTATTTTTATTTAAGTTTTTAAATATAAGTTTTTATTATATAAATATTTTGATATAAACATAAAATATAAAAAAAAAATGTCAAGTTTTAAACTGTTCCAGAGTTGAAAACTGGAACCCCGCGACTCGCGGGGTTTGCTGCTTGGAATACCGCAACTCGCGGAGCCACCCTGACGCGCCTGCAGAAACCCTACATTTGCATTTATTACGGAGTTTTTATTATTATTATTAATTAGGGTTAATTAATTTAGTATTTAATTTAAGTTTTAATTAATTTGTAATAATTAATTAGTTTTATTTAAATTGTAAAATTAATAGTTTTAATAAATAATTAATATAAAAATAATATTTTTATAAAATTTGTACTTTTTACAACTTTTTGTATATTTTTATATTTTGTCCCTTTTTAATAGTTTTAGCGTAACTTTTGTATTTTTCGCTCATATTTAGTTTTAAACTTAGTTTTTGTCATAGTTATTTTTACTTCTAGATTTTTAGGCTTTGCCGTAGAATTCCTTAAGTGCTTTTTCTTTAGACTAAGATTTAGGTGCTTTAGAATTTTGCGACGCCTTTTTAAGTTTTAGTTTCTTTTTAAGTTATTTCCATTTGGGATTTAGTTTTTCCTGTAAGCTTTAATATTTTTAGACGACTTTTACCTATGTATCAATTATCATTCCAATTAGTAATCTCAATTTGCGATTATAATTTTAAGTTAGTTGTAGTAATAAGGTTAGGTTAGTCAAGTGTTTTTAAGTTTTATAAGTTTCTTTTAATTTTCCGTCACTTTTTATTTTTCAACCATTTTTCTTTTTCGACCTTTTTCGACGCGCTCTTTTTCTTTCTTATTTCTCGCTATTCTAGTTTTAGGACATAGATTTTTATTCTACTTCTTATCTAAATTTCTTAAAATTACGAAAATTTATTTTAAGTGGTTAAATTGATAGACATCAAAATTTTCTGGTTTGTAGTAATAGTTGGATTTGTACGTGGACCGGGTTATTGGAGCCAAACAGTCCTCAATTATATTGAGACCAAACGAATCCTGCCCCTCTGCTGCATCTTTTGGCTATTCGAAACGTGGGCAAAATCAGAAAATTCTATTGATTGGATAACTTATTATAATTTTTCTTTCCTTTTAAAAACTAATAGGATATTCAGTGAATGCACCGAGTAAGACGTTCACCACCTTTTGTACGTTCACCACCTGTAACTAGATCAAGACATTTAGCAAATATTACCACCGTTGATTTTTCTTTAGAATCGTCATCCAGTCGACCAAGTACTTCAGTTCAAATTTCCGATAATCCATTTTTTGAACCCGACCTCACAATTGAGAATCCGGAGAATATTCAGGAACGATTCGTAGATCCTGAACCATTAAATTTTCCTCCGGAACCACCAATCATTCAAACAGAGATTGTTGAGGAACGAACCATTAAATCAGAATCCTCTAGTGATTCCGATTCAACAAATTCAATTATGGCGAATCTGGAACCTTTAAGTATGGAAGACCGAATGAGAGCTAAACGCACTGGCCAAGGTCACGCAATTACTCATCCAGACATTAATGCGCCAGATTATGAAATCAAAGGACAAATTCTACACATGGTGACTAATCAATGCCAATTTAGTGGTGCGCCGAAGGAAGATCCAAATGAACATCTACGTACCTTTAATAGGATCTGCACACTATTTAAAATCCGAGAAGTGGAGGATGAACAGATATATCTCATGTTATTTCCCTGGACTTTAAAGGGAGAAGCCAAAGATTGGTTGGAATCGTTACCTGAAGGGGCGATTGATACATGGGACGTTTTAGTTGAAAATTTTCTTAAACAATTCTTTCCTGCATCTAAAGCCGTAAGACTTCAAGGAGAAATTGTTACGTTTACACAGAAGCCGAATGAAACTCTATATGAGGCTTGGACTAGATTTGGAAAGTTATTAAGAGGATGTCCGCAACATGGTTTAGACACCTGTCAAATAGTACAAATATTCTACCAAGGATGCGACATCACTACAAGGAAAGACATAGATATAGCAGCTGGTGGTTCTATTATGAAGAAAACCGAAACTGTTGCTTACAAAATTATTGATAACACTGCTTCCCACTCACATGAGTGGCACCAAGAAAAAGATATCGTTAGATCATCTAAAGCAGCTAGAGCCGATTCTAGCCATGACTTAGATTTCATTTCCGCAAAGATAGATGCTGTCGAGAGACGAATGGAAAAGATGACTAAAGATATTCACTCAATACGAATTAGTTGTGAGCAATGTGGAGGACCACATTTGACAAAAGATTGTCTCAGTATTGAATTAACAATGGAACAAAGAGAGAATATTTCATACATAAACCAAAGGCCTGGAAATAATTATCAGAATAATTATCAACCGCCAAGACCGATTTACAATCAAAACCAGAATTATAACCGAAATATTCCATACAACAACCAACAAGGTCCTAGCAATCAACAAGTATCCAATAATAATTACAATCAGCAAAGACCTAATTTTCAAAACAAACCACCACAACAAACCGATGATAAAAAGCCGAATTTAGAAGATATGATGACGAAGCTAGTTGAAACTCAAACGCAGTTTTTCACATCTCAAAAACAAACCAATGAACAAAATGCTCAAGCATTTAGAAATCAACAAGCTTCTATTCAAAATCTGGAACAAGAAGTAAGTAACCTAGCAAGGTTAATAGGTGAAAGAAAACCGGGAAGTCTACCTAGTGATACAAATGCTAACCCCCGGAATGAAACAGCTAAAGCTATTACCACAAGAAGTGGTACAACACTTAAACCACCTGAAATAACTGTAACTTCTGATGAAGCTATTCCTACTCCACAAGAACCACAACCTGATCAAGATAAGGAAAAAGAACCGGTAGTTGAAAAGGTTAATGAAGATAACACAGTTAAGGCTAAACCTTATGTTAAACCATACCAACCACCACTTTCTTACCCGAGTAAAATGAAGAAAGAGAAACTTGAAGCCGAGCAATCCACATTCTTGGATATGTTTAAACAGATAAATATAAATCTTCCTTTCATTGATGTGATTTCAGGAATGCCTAGATATGCTAAATTCTTGAAAGATCTAATCTCAAATAGAAAGAAAATGGAAGAACTCTCGGCTGTTACCATGAATGCTAATTGTTCAGCAGTACTGTTGAATAAGATACCAGAAAAACTATCTGATCCAGGAAGTTTCACAATTCCATATTTTCTGGGTAGTCTTAGTTCAATAGAAGCATTGGCAGACTTAGGTGCTAGTATAAATCTAATGCCGTATTCACTATACAATAAACTAGACCGTGGAGAATTGAAACCAACCATAATAAGCATACAACTAGCAGATAGATCAATAAAATATCCTAGAGGGATAATGGAGAACATGCTAGTTAAAGTTGGTACTTTAGTATTTCCAGTAGATTTTGTTGTTCTGGACATGGAAGAAGATTCTCAAGTTCCTCTCATATTAGGAAGACCATTCTTAAACACGGCTAAAACAATGATAGACGTGTTCGGTAAGAAATTGACCCTAAGTATAGAGGATGAGAGTGTTACCTTTTCAGTTGATAGAGCAATGCAACAACCACAATCTGCAGATGATACATGTTATTATATTCAAACTATAGATGCACATGCAGAATTATTAGAAGAATTTCCAGAATTACAAGGAACAGGAGAATGTTCTTTAGGAGAAGGTAATGAATCAATTGATGAAGCTGAAATGTTAGCTACACTTATAGCTAATGGATATGAACCAACAACAGAAAAAATTCAAATGCTAAAAGAAGAAGACAGATATCGATATAAATCATCGATAGAAGAACCTCCGAAATTAGAATTAAAGCCACTTCCAAACCATTTGGAATACGCTTATTTACATGGTGAATCTGAATTACCTGTAATAATATCGTCTTCTCTTACTGAAAATGAGAAATCACAACTCATTTCTGTGTTGAAAGCTCATAAACCAGCCATTGCATGGAAGATTCATGATATTAAAGGAATAAGTCCTTCGTATTGCACACATAAAATCCTTATGGAAGAAGGTCATAAAACGTATGTGCAACGCCAACGAAGACTAAATCCTAATATGCAAGATGTAGTTAAGAAAGAGATTATTAAACTGCTAGATGCAGGTTTAATTTATCCAATCTCTGATAGTCCATGGGTAAGCCCAGTTCAATGCGTGCTTAAGAAGGGTGGCATGACTGTCATTACAAATGAGAAAAATGAGCTTATTCCTACTAGGACTGTAACAGGATGGCGTGTGTGTATTGATTATAGAAAATTAAATGACGCCACCAGAAAAGATCACTTTCCCTTACCTTTCATTGATCAAATGTTGGAAAGATTAGCCGGAAATAGTTACTATTGTTTTCTGGATGGATTTTCTGGATATTTTCAAATTCCAATAGCACCCGAGGACCAAGAGAAAACCACGTTCACGTGCCCTTATGGTACTTTTGCTTACAAACGCATGCCATTTGGACTTTGCAACGCCCCTGCAACCTTTCAAAGGTGTATGATGGCGATTTTTCATGACATGATAGAAGAATGCATGAAAGTTTTCATGGATGACTTTTCAGTCTTCGGTGATACATTTGAATCATGTCTAGTTAATCTGGAATGAATGCTTATTAGATGCGAACAATCAAATCTAGTACTTAATTGGGAGAAATGCCATTTTATGGTTAAAGAAGGTATCGTTCTTGGTCATAAAATTTCAAAAGAAGGAATTGAAGTGGATAGAGCTAAAGTAGATGTAATTGCTAAACTTCCACATCCCACCAATTTTAGAGGAGTTAGGAGTTTTCTAGGGCATGCCAGTTTTTACCGACGTTTCATAAAAGATTTTTCAAAAATTGCCACTCCTATGAATAAACTCCTAGAAAAGGATGCTCCATTCATCTTTTCAGATGAGTGTATCAAATCTTTTAATATTCTTAAAGAGAAACTCACTAATGCGCCGATCATGATAACACCAAATTGGAATCTACCATTTGAACTAATGTGCGATGCAAGTGATTTTGCAATGGGAGCCGTTTTAGGACAAAGGATTGAAAAACGATTTCAACCTATATATTATGCTAGTAAGACGTTACAAGGAGCACAAATGAACTATACAACTACTGAAAAATAACTCCTTGCTATTATCTTTGCTTTTGACAAATTTCGATCATATCTCGTTCTAGCAAAAACGGTGGTCTATACCGACCATTCTGCTCTTAGATACCTATTTTCAAAACAAGATGCTAAACCAAGATTAATCCGTTGGATCTTACTCTTACAAGAGTTTGATATTGAAATCCGAGATAAAAGAGGAGCAGAAAATCTCGCCGCTGATCATCTTTCTCGTCTTGAAAATCCCGAATTAGAAGTTCTAAATGAATCGGCCATACAAGACAACTTTCCTGATGAATATCTATTGAAGATAGATTATAAAGAAATTCCATGGTTTGCAGACTATGCAAACTATTTAGTATGTGGATTCCTTGAAAAAGGATTATCGTACCAAAGACGAAAGAAATTCTTCAGTGATATAAAACACTATTTTTGGGAAGATCCACATTTGTTTAAAAGTTGTCCCGATGGAATAATACGCCAATGTGTATTTGGAGATGAAGCTAGTAAAATATTAAACCATTGTCACACAGGACCAACAGGAGGGCATTATAGGCCTCAACTAACAGCAAGAAAAGTTTATGATGCTGGATTCTATTGGCCTACAATTTATAAAGACGCACACCTTCTTTGCAAATCCTGTGATGCTTGTCAAAGGGCCGAAAAAATAAGTCAACGTGATGAAATGCCACAAAATGTCATCCAAGTATGTGAAGTATTTTACATTTGGGGTATTGACTTTATGGGTCCATTTCCAAAATCTCATAATAATCTATATATACTCGTAGCCATTGATTATGTATCTAAATGGGCGGAAGCACAAGCTCTCCCAACTAACGATGCACGAGTTGTAGTCAACTTTTTAAAACGTCTTTTTGCAAGGTTTGGAACACCGAAAGCTTTAATAAGTGATCGGGGTACTCATTTTTGTAATAATCAACTTGAGAAAGTTCTTAAAAGATATGGAGTAACTCATAAAATCTCCACCGCATATCATCCAAAAACAAGTGGACAAGTTGAAAATACCAACCGACCTTTAAAACGTATTCTAGAGAAAACCGTAGGATCAAATCCGAAGGAATGATCCATTAAATTGGAGGATGCACTCTGGGCTTTTAGAACAGCCTACAAAACTCCAATTGGAACCACACCTTTTAGACTTGTTTATGGAAAAGCATGTCATCTTCCAGTAGAAATTGAACACAAAGCATTTTGGGCTTTGAAGACATGTAATCTTGATTTACATGAAGCCGGACGTCTACGATTAAGTCAACTAAATGAATTAGAAGAGTTAAGACATGAAGCATACGAAAATTCGTTAATCTATAAAGAAAGAACGAAGAAATGGCATGATAAAAGAATCAGAAGTTCAAAAGAATTTAAAGAAGGAGACAGAGTTATTCTTTTCAATTCACGATTCAAGCTATTTCCTGGAAAATTGAAATCAAGATGGTCTGGACCATTCATAGTCAAAAGAGTTTTCCCATACGGAACAATAGAATTAATAAATTCAAATGGGATTAAATTTAAAGTTAATGGTCACAGAGTTAAACACTACATAGATAGTCCGATGGAAGTCGACAACGAAGTTAATCACAATTTCGACACCACAGCTAACTAAGTGTGGGGAGAATCAAGGGGTTTATGTATTTCTGTTAGAGTTAGATTGTCTGTTTTTGTGTAGTTCTCGAAAATGGAACCCGAATGGTCTTTCCTTAGCAGACCCTAAAGAACTAGTCTTCTCCCCCCATTCTGCATTTTTTTTTTTAAGGAAATGAAGACTGCCTGTGAACTAAACCATGGTCTAATGCTACACGCTTTGATCACTAAACGTAATAATGACACACTTCCGAGTGAAATAGTATCAGTAATCAGAGAAAGAATGGATGGAGTTAGAAAAGAATCCAGATGCGAAGATAATAAGTTACATTTTGGTAAAGGAAAATCAAAATCCGCAGCGAAAAGAAGAGCACGACACCTAGAAAGATGTCACAAATGCGGAAAATGGTCACATGGAGGTAAATGTTCAAATAATCAAACCTATTCAAATACCGAATTTGTTACTTTATGCAGAGACGGACCGTTCATATGTTTAGAAGAAAAGACACTGAATGCTCGAGGTTACGCCTATGTAGCCATGGAAAACCAATTAAACCGACTATCTTATGAATGGGATAGATCGTATAACTAAGAAATCTATTTTAAAGGTATGTCTGTACAGTTTTTATTTTTTTTATTTTTATTTTTAACCTTTTGATAATAAACGCTAATTTGTTCGCCATAAAGTATTAAATTGGTATTAAATAAAATTAGGTTTGGCGACCGAAATTATTGATATCATACAAAAATTTATTACATCACTGCGAAATTTAACGTTTATTCTTAAGGTATAAATATCTTTAATCAATCAACCCAAAATATTTCAAAAATTCGTCATGAGTTAAATTAGGTCTTGGAACCAAAATTACTTTACCGAAAAGAGGGGCGCATATTTTTGATAATATTTGATTGATTAAAGTGGGACAAAAAGCCAAAAAGATTTTTAATTTTAGTTTTACCATGTTTTTAAAATTAATATTTAAATCTTAAATTAATATTGTAAACTTTGTAAAAATAATATTTTTAAAATTGTAAATATTTGAAAAATTAATATAAGTTTGGTGTGAATTTATAATATGAATTTTTTTTAAATTAAGTTTGGTGTGAATTTTTAATTTTTAAAATATGAATTTTTAATTTTATGCATTTCAAATTGTAAGTTTGGTGTGAATTTTTAATATTAATTTTGAATTTTATATTTAAGTTGTGTGAATTTAAAAACAAAAATTTACTTTATCTCATTAAGTTAAAAATATGATTTTTAAAAAATTCGTCGTGAGTTGAAGACTAGGTCTTTAAACCGAAATTGCTTTACCCAAGGGAGGGACGAGAACTTTTATTATCATTATTTTTAATCTTATTGAATTAAAGTATGCCAAAAACATTAAAAAAC
Organism: Rutidosis leptorrhynchoides; assembly: GCF_046630445.1. Taxonomy (NCBI): domain Eukaryota; kingdom Viridiplantae; phylum Streptophyta; class Magnoliopsida; order Asterales; family Asteraceae; genus Rutidosis; species Rutidosis leptorrhynchoides. The sequence continues at coordinate 137,355,765 of NC_092342.1, read as the reverse complement.
CCAAAAATCTTAGCTTTTAAAACAATCGCTACAAAAAGACAAATTTTAAAATTTTGTCGAAGGACGGACTAGGACATCGATCCGAAACGACCTCGTCCTAAATAACAAGGGAAACAAAATTTTAAAATTAATTACTTAATTGTTTTAATTAATATAAGATGTTATAAAAAAAAAAAAAACAAAAACCTCCGCGACTCGCGGAGTTTGAAGCTTTAAACCCCGCGACTCACGGAGGGACCTAAATACAGAAAAAAATAAAACGCTAAGAACTGATCAGTCCACACTACCACCCACACATACAGCGAACATACAGCGAAAAAACCCGCAAAAATACCCCCAAAATCACAATTTTTAACCGTTAATCATCAAATCTTTTACTAAAATCATGTTGAGAAGGATGCTATCAAGGAATTACTCAAGAAAAAAGGTAAATTTCTACACCTAAACACCATTTAATTCGAAAATTAGTGTTCTTGAGCAATTTTTTCCCCAATTTGATTTTGATGCTTTTTAGTGTAATTATGCTTAAATTGCTTATGTATTATGCTTGTATAACCTAGATTGATGCTATTTAACATGATTAGAAGCCTTAAACTTCAAATTTTGAGTAATCTAGGGTTTGTGTTCTTGAGCAAATTTGGGGCTTTTTGATATAAACAGGTTATGGCTGATTTTTGTCATGAATTATTGCTAAATTAAGTAGTGTTACATGTTTAGGTAGTTAAATGATCCAAACTTTGAGTCTAAACATGATTTTGAGAATTAAAGTGGACTTTTTCAAGTCTAAAAATTCATGAACTTGATTTTTGAGAGATAATGTCATTTGAAACTTGTTTAATTGCTAGTAATGATTATTTTAACATGTTATTTGAGTTGAATGCTTATGAACTTGACGAAAATTTTCGTATATGCTTATTTGAAAAAGTGTAGATTTGATAAAAATGTGAAAATGAGCTTAAGTTTGATATAAATTGATCATGTCATTGTAATTATTTTGATTGATGATTTTGCTGACACTAATGCATATTTGGATGCACAAAAATTGTGTTTGATGTGTTTTGCAGACTGAAAGGGGTGAATCTTTATCCCAAGCTCGCAATGCTCCTGCTGAGAATGCGGAACAACAGGAGGTGGATAACTACTACAAGCAAGATATACCTCATCCAGTCATGACATTTTCTGATATGCACTTGGAAGATTTGCACCCGAACCTGAGATTTGACAGACTTTGGATAGATTATCCAAAATACCAAAGGGGTTTGCATACTCTTCATTCTAAAGTTGTTGAGGTACCTAGAGTCATAGAATGGGGACCATTAGAAGCTGTAGAATTGGCCGGGCCAATTAGGGAATTACTTGCACAGAGGTATGGTAATTCTACTTTTAACGACTGGGTACGTTTATTCACCATGCGTAGACCTGTATATAAAGTATGGTGTGAAGAATTGGTGTGTAGTATAGAATTAAATGATCGGGTAGCTAGTTTAACCGATCGATCTTTTATTAGATTTTTGTTAGGAGGTTCGATGCGCCACATGTCTTTACTAGACATGGCTCAGGCTTTACGTATATATACGCCTGAGGAGTTAGCATCTGCCGATTGTAGAGGGTTGATACTAAATGGTAGAAAGATAGATGAAAATTTTGATACACATGGTGTATGGAGTCAAATGACAAGCCATCACCGATTCAAAGGGGGAAATTACTCTTATTTGGATATAGATAGAGCTGAATTAAGAGTAATTCATAGGTTTTTAGCTAATTCGATTACACAAAGAGGTAAGAACAAGGAAAAGGTAAATGAACAGGATTTGTTTTACCATATGTGTATTCGAGACCCACAAAGCGCTGTAAGTATACCTTATTATGTGGGTTATTATTTATCAGCTATGGTTAGGGGGATGAGACCGCATAGCATAATAGGAGGTGGTATTTTTATTACTTTGATTGCTGAATATCTCGGTGTGGATATAAGTCGGGGGGGATTATTAGTAGAAGAACCAGAACCCCGCGATACTATAGGTTTAAATGTATACCATGGTGCGAAAGTTTTGAAGAGGCGAAATAACGCCGCAGTACAATACCATGATAGACATCCACAGGTTGAGAGAAACCAACAGCAAGGTAATGTAGGAGGGGGAAATGAAATGCAAGAAATGCAAAGGTTTATAGCTTCACAGGAGTACGAAAATGCTAGACAGAGAGCATTTGAAGATTGGCAAGTTCATCAAAACCAAATCATAGCTCATTGCCAACATATAGGTAGAAACTATATTCCTACTCCAAAACCCATATTCCCTCCCTGGTCTATAGAGATGCAACCACCGTATCCTACGTATAACCCTGCCGAAGCATTCTATAGCACCTATGGTTATGCATGGAACCCCTATTGGTATCAGTATCATCCCTAGTCTACTTAGTTTTATTTATTTTGTAATTTGTAATGTTGATACGTTTAATACTTATGTTAATATTGTAATAGTTTTTATAATTTTCTAACTTTTATTCTTAGATTTTAATAATTTTTGAATGTGGGGTAATATACCAAACTTCAAAAATATGTATATATGTTTGCAGTTTATCTTATGTACACAACAGGGTAAAACAACGCATTTTCAAAGACTGGCATTAAGTTCAGCAAAAGCAACTAATTTTGACGACAAGATGCAAAATATATGTGAAATAACAACAAGACGGAATGAACAAATGATGTGCACCATTTATCATTCAGCAAACAAACGCCAATATATTTGGAAACTTTGGTAAAATTTAATCATTTTCACACAAATCACCCTCAATAATTTAAATTGTTACTGATTTCTTGCAAATGAGGGCATTGCAAGATCTTAAGTGTGGGAAGGGGTTAAATTCTTTCGGATTTTATAATTTTTATCTTAAACACTTGGTTACCATTAAAAATACTAGTAAAGCAGTAGTTGTATTAGAATCTAGTGCTCTCTGATAATAAAGAACAGCCCTAGTCTTATATACTGACTACCCAATTCTAGTAAAATTTTTCAAAATTTTCAATTAAATGAACTCAAAATCATGTTTATACATATTTATGAACGATAAAACTAGGTTTTAACACCGAAATTATTGTAACCTCGGAAAGGACATAAATTGAGAAACAAACCAAAATGTTAAAATTCATTTAAAATGGAATAGAGGACAATAAAAAGGAAAATAAAAGCCAAGTGTGGGAAAATTCTCCAAGTTATTCAAAACATATATCACATATTTTTGTACAAATAACCGAAAATACTTTTGCTTTGGACTAAACTAAAAAGTTTTACCTGATTTACTGTAAGAAAAGATGGATCTACACGATGAATCAATTCCATCATTAAGAGGAAGTAAAGTCTTCCGAAAAAGAAATGCGCTTCTTGATTTAGGTCATGAAGTTGTCGTCCAGATCAGCTGTAGGTTGACGAAAAATCTAGAAAAGTCATCACTAAAATCAGCAGGAAATCCACGGACCTCAGCATTAAACAGGGTCGCCAAGTGGTCAGATTTATCCTAACCATGAGAAGGATTTATCTCGTACAATGGGGGGGCACCATGCAAATTAGCTTGATAAGACTAATGAATCAGATCCCCAGAAAGGATAATCTCCTTAAAGATTAAAAATCAGCTTTTAAGCCTGATATTACTCAATCCTAGAGATTGACCTTAAAGATTGAGAATTCAAACTCATGGAATTCAATGATATCTAAACTCGAGCTTAAACGAGAAAATATTTTGATCAAAATTACAAACCGATTTGTTTTCTGAAAACCCTATTTTCAATGCGTTCATTACCATTGAACATAAAATCCTAGAAATTCACTTGGAATTCATTAGGTCACCTGAACCAAATCGGGTGTCAACCGTAAGAACGGTGCTTGCATAGTGGTCAAAGACAGGACCTTGTGCCAAACCTACAAATTATAAGGGTGAGCTTTACTATTGCTCCTACAAAGGATAGTAATTGCGTCCGACACGTTATAGACCATAATTAAAAGCATGTCAGGGGACATTGCCTTAACAATTGCTTGTTCAACGCTTTCCTTTACAACCGGACGGTAGTTTACCGAAAGGTAATATACGGGACAAGTAAACTGAACGTGTTGCTTTCCAAATACAAGGTTAGCAAGTGGGTGACACAAAACCGCAAGTTTTGAGCTAAAATTTTCAAATCTGAAACCCACCAAACCCACAAAAATATTTTGCAAACACCGGTAAAGGGTTATTCCGGAAAACTTATCTAGGGTAAAAACTAGATTTAATTTTTAAAAGATCAAATGTTTTCATAAAGATCCAATTTCCTTAATGGATCTAAATTTTTATAGTCATGTGAGACTGTAAACCATATCGTTACTACCATTGTTTATACCGCCGTATAGAAATCACTGATGTACAAAGTGTGAAGAATAAAGAAGTGATTCTAGTATTTCAAGACGATATTGCTTGAGGACAAGCAACGCTTAAGTGTGAGAATATTTAAATATTGCTAAAAACGAACATATATTTCATAGCATTATTCCTCAAGAAAGACAAGCTTTTAGTTGCAATTGTTCTATTTACAAGTGATATTCGTTTAAATAATAAAAGGTGAAGACAAAAGACAGATTCGACGAATTGAAGACGCAAACGACCAAAAAGCTCAAAAGTACAAAATACAATCAAAGAGGTTCCAATTATTGATAAGAAACGTCTCGAAATTACAAGAGTACAAGATTCAAAACGTAAAGTACAAGATATTAAATTGTACGCAAGGACGTTCGAAAATCCGGAACCGGGACCAGAGTCAACTCTCAACGCTCGACGCAACGGACTAAAAATTACAAGTCAACTATGCACATAAATATAATATAATATTTAAATAATTCTTATAATTATTTATATATTATATAAATAAAATAAACCGTCGGCAAGAAAGACTCCAAAATGGAGTGAGCTGTATTTACAAACTCCGCGACTCGCGGAGTTTGAAGGCAAAAAGGGCCGCGAGTCGCGGAGCCCCAAATTCTGAAACTCCCTATAAAGCTCGCGCATTCTGATCGTAAAAATCATCCAATATCCATCCATCTCTCTATCTATATCGTAATATTTATATTTATAATTTATATTTTAATTTTAATTTTAATTATAATTCTAATAATAAGGGTATGTTAGCGAATGTTGTAAGGGTGTAAGTCGAAATTCTGTCCGTGTAACGCTACGCTATTTTTTAATCATTGTAAGTTATGTTCAACCTTTTAATATTAATGTCTCGTAGCTAAGTTATTATTATGTTTATTTAATCCGAAGTAATCATGATGTTGGGCTAATTACTAAAATTGGGTAATTGGGCTTTGTACCATAATTGGGGTTTGGACAAAAGAACGACACTTGTGGAAATTAGACTATGGGCTATTAATGGGCTTTATATTTGTTTAACTAAATGATAGTTTGTTAATGTTAATATAAAGATTTACAATTGGGCGTCCCTATAAATTATCATATACACTCAATCGGACACGATGGGCGGGGTATTTATATGTACGAATAATCGTTCATTTAACCGGACACGGGAATGGATTAATAGCCACTAGAATAATTAAAACAGGGGTGAAATTATGTACAAGGACACTTGGTATAATTGATAACAAAATATTAAAACCTTGGGTTACACTCAGTCGACATCCTGGTGTAATTATTAAACAAAGTATTAAAATCTTGTTACAGTTTAAGTCCCCAATTAATTGGAATATTTAACTTCGGGTATAAGGATAATTTGACGAGGACACTCGCACTTTATATTTATGACTGATGGACTGTTATGGACAAAAACCAGACGGACATATTAAATAATCCAGGACAAAGGACAATTAACCCATGGGAATAAACTAAAATCAACACTTCAAACATCATGATTACGGAAGTTTAAATAAGCATAATTCTTTTATTTCATATTTAATTTCATTTATTTTAAATTTAATTGCACTTCTAATTATCGCATTTTTATTGTTATTGTATTTAATTGCACTTTTAATTATCGTACTTTTTAATTATCGCAAGTTTATTTTATCGCATTTTTATTAATCGCAATTTCATTATCGTTATTTACTTTACGCTTTAAATTAAGTCTTGTATTTATTATTTTACATTTGGTTTTAACTGCGACTAAAGTTTTAAAATCGACAAACCGGTCATTAAACGGTAAAACCCCCCCTTTATAATAATAATATTACTTATATATATATTTGTATTTTTATAAAAGTAAACTAATATAGCGTTAAGCTTTGTTTAAAGATTTCCCTGTGGAACGAACCGGACTTACTAAAAACTACACTATTGTACGATTAGGTACACTGCCTATAAGTGTTGTAGCAAGGTTTAAGTATATCCATTCTCTAAATAAATAAATATCTTGTGTAAAATTGTATCGTATTTAATAGTATTTCCTTGTAAAAATTAATAGTATTTTATATACACCTCGCGAAACATCAATTTTCTACCTATTTCTCAATATATTTGGATTGAGACAAGTATAGAACACCTTTAGCACGATCACACACAATACTCATTCCAAGTATTTGCTTAGCACTACCAAGATCCTTCATCTTCAACTCTTTTGAAAGCATATCTTTCAATTTATTGATCTCAGACATGTCGAAACCCGCAAGCAACATGTTATCAACGTAAAACAATAAGATTATGTAAGAATACTTAAATTTCTTCAAGTAACAACAATGGTCCGCTTCAAATTTTACAAAACTAACCTTCTTCATAAACTCATCAAATCTCAAGTACCATTGCCGAGGTGCTTGCTTCAATCCATACAAACTTTTCTTTAACATACAAACCCACTACTATTTACCCTTTACCTCAAAGCCCTCGGGTTGCCTCATATAGATCTCTTCATCAAGATCCCCGTGTAGGAATGTGGTCTTCACATCTAGTTGTTGTAGATGTAAGTCCTCGGATGCGACCAACGAAAGTACCAAACGAATAGTAGTCATCTTCACCACCGGTGAAAATATCTCTTGGTAATCAACCCTTTTTCTTTATTGAAACCCTTTAACCACTAACCGTGCTTTGTACCTCTTTTTGCCATCCGCCTCATTCTTTATTCTATACACCCATTTGTTTTGCAACGCCTTTTTATCATGAGGTAATTTCACTAGTGACTAAGTCTTGTTCTTCTCAAGTGACCCAATCTCTTCTTTCATAGCAAGCTCCCATTGTATGGATTCTTTGGACTTTCTTGCTTCAAAGTAACTTTCGGGTTCACCATTCTCGGTATAGAGTAAGTAGTTTGTTGATGGAGAATACCTAGGATTAGGTTTGGGCACTCTAGTCGAGCGTCTAAGTATAGGAGCAACCAGTATGGTTGGACCGGTTTCATTGGTAGCCTCCTAATCACTAGAACTCGCACTATGTTCGGAATTAACACCGCTATCCAAACCATCCCCATCATTGTCAAGATCTGACCCATCACCATTAATCGGCAATTCATTGTTCCCCGAACTCCCACTACAACCTGCAAGATCATCAAGAGAAACATCATCAAGAATAACGTGATCCTTTTTTTGACTCTGCGTTATGAAATGACCCAAATCCGTTTACCAAAAACGAAGCACATTTTTTTTATAAGTTAGGTCCCATTAAAGTGTTCGTAATACATAACATTTTTATCTCTATTTTAACCAAAAAACATAGCGTCATAACGATCCGTTTAAAAAACTACGATGACCCTTGGCACACAAATGACACATTACAAAAGCATTTACAATAATGACTCAACCCCCCAAATACGGGTTAATACTCAATAACCCAACCCGATACCAAGAGCATAATCTCGGGACTACCAAATCCCCAAACCGCGTCCAAATATCCGAAAGCTAATCCTCCAAGCTTAAGAAACGTCTATCAACCCTAGTCTAGCAACTAGGTAACTCCGCATCAACAATACCTATAAAAAGGTAACAAACGAGAGGGGTAAGCATAAAGCTTAGTGAATGCAACAAATATACACATACATATATAATCTACTTACTTGCAAACACTTACACAAATACCGCATATGAGCTAGCAATTCAACAACCATGCAATCACAATGCAAAACTAAATATCCGCAATTCACAATAAGCTAGCATCGCCAATAGCATATAGTTCACAATTTAATATGCTAAAACTACAACACATAATCATGGTTAACCAATCGTACAAGGGAATGGTGCTCGCGAAAGACCATCTGTGTTTACAACATCCGTTAGTGTACTTAACACGCCGTATCACTAATCCCCCGGGTGGTGTCTTAACACGTCAACACTTTACCCATTATACTTACCAGAGTGGTGTCTTAACACTTCGACACTTTACCCCTCATACTTCCCGGAGTGGCATCTTAACACGTCGACACTTCACTCGTCACGTGAAATGTGGTGTCTTAACACGTCAACACTTTACATCTCACGCTACACAAATAAATACATCATATACATACATGTATAATTATTCCACTCACATTGAAATGTCCGCACAAGTCATGTATGTAAATCGCCTCCAACGCAACCGAGCAAGCCTTTACCTATAATACGCATATAGGTACAATACTCATAAATAACAATTCTCTAAAAGAGAACCCGACACTCACATCCCTTAGTCGAGGGATCTCACCTTGCTCGTTTGACCTGCCCATTTATCTCCTAATGAGCTCAACCCAATTACCACTTCGGGTGGTAATTCAAACTCACACTAATAAGTACAAGTTAACCTAATTTGCACTTTACACTAACTAGACCAACCTAGGTCCCGATACTAGATTACTACTTAGGTAGTCATCATTTCAAACACCATTTACACCAAAATTACAACATGTGCAATATTGACCCATATTGCACTTGACCACATTTGACTTATATTAAAAACACCACTTTGACTCAAAATTACTTCTCATGTGTGATTACTTCCAAAACGTCATTTAACACTTAACACAAGTGTTTAAACATCCATTTGACCAAAACTAGTGTCATCATCAATCTTGACCCAATTCAATTTACCCATTTTGACACAAGTCACAAAAATGCCCATAATCACTAACGGCCAGTAATTATAATTCCAAAACACCAATTAACACCTAAACCAAGTATTTACATACTTGATTCACCAAAACTTGACTCAAATCTTAGTTTGACAATAAATCAAGGTCAACACCCATTTTGACCAACATGTTCTTAATCACTAACAACCTTTCAATCTAGTGATTTAACACCCAAACCATGACAAATACTTCCAAATTCATCATCAAACCCTTAACTCACAATAATCGGGTTCACTTACACTAACAATACTCAAAACTCCTAATTTTCACAAGAAGTGGGGTTTATAACCCTAACTAGCACATACTTCAAATTGAATAATGAAATTCGGATTCGAGACTTACCACCACTACCAAAATGTTGCTAGGAACGAGAGGAACAACTTTAACACTTGCACTTTGGTGAGATTTCTACTTCTTCTCCAAATCAGGTTCTCTCACTCTAGGAATCACTCTATCTCTCTAAGATAAGATGGAAGTGTTTTGTGGATAATAAATGAGGCTTAAATGAGCCTTGGATCAGTTGTAGTGGCTCCAAACCAACACCAAAGTGAAAGGACCAAAACACCCTCATGTAACCCTTTAAAAACGGGTTAAAATTCCAGCCTGGCGGCTGAAAGTCATTCCAGACTTAGGAACGTCGTTCCACATAACTTACTCTGGAACGTCGTTCTACTAAAGAGAACTTCGTTCCCCAAACTGCCCCCGAACATGTTCTGTTCAAATTTTACACAGGAACGTCGTTCCACTAACCGGAACGTCGTTCTTGTCTGATTCTGGAGTTCAGGGACTGAAGTTGTCTGATTCTAATTTTGATGTAAATTCTGAAAATGCATAAGTATATGTAGACTTTTCCTGACACTTTCTGAGGACACTGTCTGGTGACACTTTCTGGTGACACTTTTTGATGTATAAAATTTAGGGTGTTACAACTCTCCCCCACTTATAATGGATCACGTCCACCTGATCCTCATCATTTACCAGAGGTAAGTACATCAATGCCTTAACCCTTACATACAATAGGGACTACGCCCTACAATCTGACGAAACACAACCGCGCTCGACGTCCATACTATCTTCCATTAATCCGAAGATTTCACCACACGCTAATAATTACTAACGTGAATTACCGCAACCAGCGGTATCTCATACACTCAACGTCCAAAATAGCCACTTAGGAAACACGAAAACACCATGTATCCCTACGAGTTCTCTCGGGCTACAACCCGCAACAAGCTACGTACATAACTATCACCCAACGCGATCTACTAGGTCCACTACGCCATGAACCAAGTATTGCATCATTCCAATTTAAGAAGGATTCATGCCTCATTAAAACTTCGTACTTCATCGGTTCATAAACGCACCACTCAACCGGTCAATCATGAATAATCTCTAAATCAAGAACCAACTTTCCCCGTCACCACCACCGGGTTATTCCTTTAACAAGGAATTTCGGTATCACCAAATAATCACACTAGGGACACAAAACTACCTATAAATCGATCCGCTCACGACCATCCGTCACTGTATTAATCCAGGACGACAATAATACACCACATGCTAAACAATATATCAACACTTGACAAGGGGTTTCTCCTCTAAACCCTGTAACACAATCACACAAGACGGCTTCCTAGTACTAGCATGGAAACTATTCGTATACTAGAATCCCATCAACGGCGAATTATCATCACAACAATTCGCAATTTACCACACGAGCCACAAAATATTCACCAGCGCCGAGTGAATCCTCTTGCCTAGACCGTCCGTTAAGGATGGCCTCGATATTTCAAGGCAAACAACGGGTCACATCACCAGGGAACAAACTCTCGCAAACAAACAACATACGCCTGTCTCTATAAGAGACCATCGGAACCGGCACTCCCCTCCTCACAATCGTCCCTAAAGTGGAATAATCCACTAACAATTTCCACGATCACATTTCCCAATATGGAAAATACAGTATCCACCACGATATCGAACTCGTACCCAGTCGATAGTACTATCCGAGTTTCACGACAACCCAGATTTTTACATCACGAGAGCACTCGCAACGTCAGTTTCATTCTCTCATTCCCGTGATCTCAAACTTCGCACTTGGTCTTATACCACACTTTGGTACTACACGATCACCTTACATAAGAAATCTTACACTTCACTTGATCTAACACCACCGGAGCTTCCTTGGGCGGCAGTAATAACTCCCCCACTCGGAATTCAGCTCCACATTCTCACCGCCAAGATGATAACATCCCGCGGAATTACAATTCCACAACACACATGATCATTCTCATCATTGATCATAAATGTGATGCCCCGTACAAAACCATCGTGTACGAATCATCAACAACAGGATCATTACAAGGTCAAACACTATATGCGTTTTCTAAACAAGTTTGCATTCATGATAAAAGGTGACGTGATAACTAACGTCGAATGTTTTACAACCAAAGTATGCTTCTATGAACAGAAGCAAATATAATAGTGCGCGACCCTTAGATCGTTACAAATCATAGTTTCAAAAGTAATAATGTTTATAAATGCAAGATAAACGTTCATGCGGTGACATCTCTAAAGCAGCGGGTGTCTACAGCAAGACTAGTACAACAGCGGAAGCAACCTTAAGCACCTGAGAAAAACATGCTTATAAACATCAACACAAAGGTTGGTGAACTATAGTTTAAGTATAACAGTAATGTAGGGTAGGCCACGAGATTTCAGTGCTTCAAAGAGCGTTTCAAAACAGTATGATAAAGTATATGTTTAACCGTGGGCACTTGGTAACTAACTTAACGTTTATACCCCCTGAAAGTACACTTGGTAAGTGCGTATGTATACGAAGTATTAAACACCCGTTAAATGCTAGCGCTACTAGCCTGAGTGGGGATGTCAAACCCTATGGATCCATATCTAAGATTCGCGTTCACCGGTTCAAAAACCAATGACTAAACGTTACCGAGCTAAAGGGAATGTTTATGCCGTTGTATAACCCACATATATATAAGTTTAAGTACTCGTGCCTAGTATGTAAAACGTAAAATGCGCATGTATTCTCAGTTCCCAAAATAGTTAAAGTAAAAAGGGATGCTATAACTCACAGTGGTAAAGTAGTGGTAAAGTCGAGTCGGGAAGTAAGCAAGTACGTAGGTCCGGAAAGTCCTCAACCTAAGTCAAATATTACTAAGTTAGTAAATCGTTCCAATAGGTTTAAATGTATGCAAATTAGGTCTTAAAGGTCATCATCATTCATCATCAAACAAAAGGTGTAAAGTAAGTTTCATTCATGAAAAGAGTTTAAAACAAAGGCTGACTTCGGTCAGTCACCACGGCCTCTATACCTACTGAAATAAGGTGAGACCAGCGGACATGACTCCGTATATGAGTCCTTTAGTTGTGGTAAAAATTCCAGAAGCAAACTCATCTTCAATTGACCGTGGCGACGGTTTAAGTGCAAGTAGTTCAGAATTTTCAGCACAACGTTAAAAGACATAGTGACACTCGGAGGGCCATAAATCCTAAACCGTAACTCGGATTAAGACGAGTCTTAAACAAAAAATTATCTACTCGAACAGAGCTAACTGAAAATCAACTTTACAGTAGCCCAAGTTTTCGTGTCTGTTCGAAAAACAGTAAACAGTAGGTTCCAGTGGTTCTTGGTGCTCGATGCTTATCACGGTTCTCATCCTTGATGCATATAGCTTCAAGTGTACAACTTGTTGATGTGTTTGCATCATCTTAACCAAGTTTTGACCATCATAACACAAGTGCAAGTCTAAGATATGTAGCACAACTCAATTAAGTGTTGTATGTAGTTTGATGAACCAAAGTTACATCAAAGTCTTAGGTTTAACACATACATGAAATATAAAAGTAATATTGAACTACTGATAATGCTAAAAACGAACATATATTTCATAGCATTATCCCTCAAGAAAGACAAGATTTTAGTTGCAACTGTTCTATTTACAAGTGATATTCGTTTAAATAATAAAAGGTGAAGACAAAAGACAGATTTGACGAATTGAAGACGCAAACGACCAAAAAGCTCAAAAGTACAAAGTACAATCAAAGAGGTTCCAATTAGTGATAAGAAACGTCTCAAAATTACAAGAGTACAAGAAGCAAAACGCAAAGTACAAGATATTAAATTATACGCAAGGACGTTCGAAAATCCAGAACCGGGACCAGAGTCAACTCTCAACGCTCGATGCAACGGACTAAAAATTACAAGTCAACTATGCACATGAATATAATATAATATTTAATTAATTCTTAAAATTAATATATATATTATATTATATTAAAAAAACCGTCGGCAGAAGAAAACAACAACATGTGAGCCTCCCCAGCTGGCCATGCGATCGCATGACCTGGAGGAGCAAAACTCATACGATCGTATGAGCCCCTTTTCCAGCCCATATTGCCTATAAAACTCGCGTTTTTGGTGAACATCAAACACATCTTTTTCTCCTCATTCATCATACGATATATATATATATATATATATATATATATATATATATATATATATATATATATATATATATATATATATATATATATATATATATATATATATATATATATATTATATTTTAATTTTAATTTTAATTTTAATTTCTAATAATAAGGGTATGTTAGCGAATGTTGTAAGGGTGTAAGTCGAAATTCTGTCCGTATAACGCTACGCTATTTTTAATCATTGTAAGTTATGTTCAACCTTTTTAATTTAATGTCTTGTAGCTAAGTTATTATTATTCTTCTTTAAAATGAAGTAATCATGATGTTGGGCTAAAAATATTAAAATTGGGTAATTGGGCTTTGTACCATAATTATGGTTTGGACAAAAGAACGACACTTGTGGAAATTAGAATATGAGCTATTAATGGGCTTTATATTTGTTTAACTAAATGATAGTTTGTTAATTTTAATATAAAAATTTACAATTGGATGTCCCTATAAATAACCATATACACTCGATCGGACACGATGGGCGGGATATTTATATGTACGAATAATCGTTCATTTAACCGGACACGGGAATGGATTGATAGTCTATGGAATTATTAAAACAGGGGTGAAATTATGTACAAGGACACTTGGCATAATTGATAACAAAGTATTAAAACCTTGGGTTACACGCAGTCGATATCCTGGTGTAATTATTAAACAAAGTATTAAGACCTTGTTACAGTTTAAGTCCCCAATTAGTTGGAATATTTGACTTCGGGTATAAGGATAATTTGACGAGGACACTCGCACTTTATATTTATGATTGATGGACTGTTATGGACAAAAAAAACTAGACGGAAATATTAAATAATCCAGGACAAAGGACAATTAACCCATAGGAATAAACAAAAATCAACACATCGAACATCATGATTACGGAAGTTTAAATAAGCATAATTACTTTATTTTCATATTTAATTGCACTTCTAATTATCGCACTTTTATTTATTGTCATTGTATTTAATTGCACTTTTAATTATCGTACTTTTTAATTAGCGCAAGTTTATTTTATCGCACTTTTATTTATCGCAATTTCATTATCGTTATTTACATTACGCTTTAAATTAAGTCTTTTATTTATTTAATATTTTACATTAGGTTTTAACTGCGACTAAAAGTTTTAAAAATGGACAAACCGGTCATTAAACGGTAAAAACCCCCTTTATATAATAATAATATTACTTATATATATTTGTATTTTTATAAATTAAAACTAATATAGCGTTAAGCTTTGTTTAAAAGATTTCCCTGTGGAACGAACCGGACTTACTAAAAACTACACTACTGTACGATTAGGTTCACTGCCTATAAGTGTTGTAGCAAGGTTTAGGCATATCCATTCTATAAATAAATAAATATCTTGTGTAAAATTGTATCGTATTTAATAGTTTTTCCTAGTAAAATATAAGCTATTTCATATACACCTCGCAAAACATCAAGTATTTTTGGCGCCGCTGCCGGGGAGGCTTCTGCTTAAACGCCGGAAGCGCAACGCTATAAAAAAAGATTTTTATTAATTTTTAGTTTCCTTTTGTAAAAATACGTTTTTGTAAAAATACGTTTTAAATTGCCAAAATATAAAAAGAAAAACAAAAATATAAATATTTTTAAGAGTTTGTTAAATATATAAGTTCTATAAAAATTTTCTTTATCTTTATTTTATAAAAATATAAGTTTTATTTAATTTATATAAATATATTATAAATATATAAATCATTAAAACAGAAAAAAAATATAAAAACACTCGGCCCGTACTGTAGCAGCCCACTCACTGGCCCGAAACCCTAGCCCAAGCGATCGCATGGCTGGGTAACTTAGAACTCATGCGATCGCATGAGTGTGTCTGACACGCCAACAGTCAACCCTAATCAGCATTAATTACGGTGTATTATTTATTATTATTATTTAAACCCTAATTAGGTTTTTAATTATTTATTATTTAGTTTAGTTTTTAGATTTAATTTATATATTTAGTTTAAATAAATTATAAAATTATTAGTTTTATAAAATAAATAATATAAAAATAATATTTTTATAAAAAATTTTCCTTTTTACAACTTTAAGTATATTTTTATATTTTGTCCCTTTTTAATTGTTTTAGCGTAAAAGTATATTTTTATATTTTGTCCCTTTTTAATTGTTTTAGCGTAATATTTGTATTTTTCGCTCGTATTTAGTTTTAAGTTATAGTTTCTGCCATAGTATTTTTATTTCTAGATTTTTAGGCTTTGCCGTAAAATTCCTTAAGTGCTTTTTCTTTAGACTAAGATTTAGGTGTTTTAGAATTTTGCGACGCCTTTTTAAGTTTTAGTACCTTTTTAAGTTAATGCCATTTGGGATATAGTATTTCTTTTAAGCTTTAATATTTTTAGACTCAACTTTTAATTTTTAGTTTTTAGTTTCTTTTTAAGTTTCGACGCGCTACTTTCTTATTTTTATTTTTCGACGCCTATTATTTTTCAATCATTTATTTTTCGACATTTTTCGACGCGCTCTTTTTCTTTCTTATTTCTTGCCATTCTAGTTTTAGGACATAGAATTTTCTACTTCTTCTCTAAATTTCTTTAAATTACGAAAATTTATTTTAAGTGGTTAAATTGATAGACATCAAAATTTTCTGGTTCGTAGTAATAGTTGGATTTGTACGTGGACCGGGTTATTGGAGTCAAACAATACTCAATTATATTTTGACCAAACGAATCCTGCCCATCTGCTGCATCTTTTGGCTATTCGAAACGTGGGCAAAATCAGAAAAGTCTATGAATTTTATAACTTATATAATTTTTCTTATTTTTATAACTAATAGGATATTCAGTGAATGCACCGAGCAAAACGTTCACCACTTTTTGTACGTTCACCACCTGTAACTCGATCAAGACATCTAGTAAATATTGTCGCCGTTGATTTTTCTTTAGAATCGTCATCCAGTCGACCAAGTACTCCAATTCAAATTTTCGATAATCCATTTTTTGAACCCGACCTCACAATTGAGAATCCGGAGAATATTCAGGGACAATTCATAGATCCTGAACCATTAATCTTTCCTCCAGAACCACCAATCATTCAAACAGAGATTGTTGAGGAACCAACCATTAAATCAGAATCCTCTAGTGATTCAGATTCAACAAATTCAATCATGGAGAATCTGGAACCTCTAAGTATGGAAGACCGAATGAGAGCTAAACACACTGGCCAAGGTCACGCAATTACTCAACCTGACATTAATGCGCCAGATTATGAAATCAAAGGACAAATTCTACATATGGTGACTAATCAATGCCAATTTAGTGGTGCGCCTAAGGAAGATCCAAATGAACATCTTCGTACCTTTAATAGGATCTGCACTCTATTTAAAATAAGAGAAGTTGAGGATGAACAGATATATCTCATGTTATTTCCCTGGACTTTAAAAGGAGAAGCAAAAGATTGGTTAGAATCGTTACCTGAAGGGGCGATTGATACATGGGACGTTTTAGTTGAAAAATTTCTCAAACAATTCTTTCCGGCATCTAAAGCTGTGAGACTTCAAGGAGAAATTGTTACGTTCACACAAAAGCCAAATGAAACTCTATATGAGGCTTGGACAGGATTTGGAAAGTTATTGAGAGGATGTCCGCAACATGGTTTAGACACCTGTCAAATAGTACAAATATTCTACCAAGGATGCGACATCACTACAAGGAAAGACATAGATATAGCAGCTGGTGGTTCTATTATGAAGAAAACAGAAACTGATGCTTACAAAATTATTGATAACACTGCTTCCCACTCACATGAGTGGCACCAAGAAAAAGATATCGTTAGATCATCTAAAGTAGCTAGAGCCGATTCTAGCCATGACTTAGATTCCATTTCCGCAAAGATAGATGCTGTCGAGAGACGAATGGAAAAGATGACTAAAGATATTCACTCAATACAAATTAGTTGTGAGCAGTGTGGAGGACCACATTTGACAAAAGATTATCTCAGTATTGAACTAATAATGGAATAAAGAGAGAATGTTTCATACATAAACCAAAGACCTGGAAATAATTATCATAATAATTATCAACCGCCAAGACCGATCTACAATCAAAACCAAAATTATAATCGAAATGTTCCATACAACAACCAATAAGGTCGTAGTAATCAATAAGTATCCAATAATACATACAACCAGCAAAGACCTAATTTTCAAAACAAACCACCACAAACTGATGATAAAAAGCCGAATTTAGAAGATATGATGACGAAGCTAGTTGAATCTCAAACTCAGTTTTTCACATCTCAGAAACAAACCAATGAACAAAATGCTCAAGCATTTAGAAATCAACAAGCTTCTATTCAAAATTTGGAACAAGAAGTGAGCAACCTAGCAAGGTTAATAGGTGAAAGAAAACCGAGAAGTTTATCTAGTGATACAAATGCTAACCCCCAGAATGAAATAGCTAAAGCCATTACCACAAGAAGTGGTATTACACTTAAACCACCTGAAATACCTGTAATTTCTGATGAAACTATTCCTACTCCATAAGAACCACAACCTGAACAAAATAAGAAAAAAGAACCGGTAGTTGAAAAGGTTAATGAAGATAACACAGTTAAGGCTAAACCTTATGTTAAACCATACCAACCACCACTTCCTTACCCGAGTAAAATGAGAAAAGAGAGACTTGAAACCGAGCAATCCAAATTCTTAGATATGTTTAAACAGATAAATGTAAATCTTCCTTTCATTGATGTGATTTCAGGAATGCCTAGATATGCTAAATTTCTGAAAGATCTAATCTCGAATAGAAATAAAATGGAAGAACTCTCGGTTGTTACTATGAATGCTAATTGTTCAGCAGTGCTGTTGAATAAGATACCAGAAAAATTATCAGATCCAGGAAGTTTCACAATTCCATGTTTTCTGGGTAGTCTTAGTTCAATAGAAGCATTGGCAGACTTAGGTGATAGTATAAATTTAATGCCGTATTCACTATACGCTAAACTAGACCTTGGAGAATTGAAACCAACACGAATAAGCATACAACTAGCCGATAGATCAGTAAAATATCCTAGAGGGATAATGGAGAACATGCTAGTTAAAGTTGGTACTTTAGTATTTCCAGTAGATTTTGTTGTTCTGGACATGGAAGAAGATTCTCGAGTACCTCTCATATTAGGAAGACCATTCTTAAACACGGCTAAAGCAATAATAGACGTGTTTGGTAAGAAACTGACCCTAAGTATAGAGGACGAGAGTGTTACCTTTTCAGTTGATAGAGCAATGCAACAACCACAATCTGCAGATGATACATGTTATTATATTCAAACTATAGATACACATGCAGAATTGTTAGAAGAATTTCCAGAATTACAAGGAACAGGAGAATGTTCTTTAGGAGAAGGAACTGAACCAATTGATGAAACTGAAATGTTAGCTACACTTATGGCTAATGGATATGAACCAACAACAGAAGAAATTCAAATGCTAAGAGAAGAAGACAGATATCGATATAAATCATCGATAGAAGAACCACCGACATTAGAGTTAAAGCCACTTCCAAACCATTTGGAATACGCTTATTTAAATGGTGAGTCTGAATTACCTGTAATAATATCGTCTTCTCTTACTGAAAATGAAAAATCACAACTCATTTCTGTATTAAAAGCTCATAAACCAGCTATTGCATGGAAAATTCATGATATTAAAGGAATAAGTCCTTCGTATTGCACACATAAAATCCTTATGGAAGAAGGTCATAAAACGTATGTGCAACGACAAAGAAGACTAAATCCTAATATGCAAGATGTTGTTAAGAAAGAAATTATTAAACTGCTAGATGCAGGTTTAATTTATCCAATTTCTGATAGTCCATGGATAAGCCCAGTTCAATGCGTGCCTAAGAAAGGTGGCATGACTGTCATTACAATAGAGAAAAATGAGCTTATTCCTACTAGGACTGTAACAGGATGGCGTATTTGTATTGGTTATAGAAAATTAAATGACACCACCAGAAAAGATCACTTTCCCTTACCTTTTATTGATCAAATGTTGGAAAGATTAGCCGGAAATAGTTACTATTGTTTTCTTGATGGTTTTTTCGGATATTTTCAAATTCCAATAGCACCCGAGGATCAAGAGAAAACCACATTCACGTGCCCTTATGGTACTTTTGCTTACAAACGCATGCCATTTGGACTTTGCAACGCCCCTGCAACCTTTCAAAGGTGCATGATGGCGATTTTTCACGACATGATAGAAGAATGCATGGAAGTTTTCATGGATGACTTTTCAGTCTTCGGTGATACTTTTGAATCATGTCTAGTTAATCTTGAACGAATGCTTATTAGATGTGAACAATCAAATCTAGTTCTTAATTGGGAGAAATGCCATTTCATGGTTAAAGAAGGCATTGTTCTTGGACATAAAATTTCAAAGGAAGGAATTGAAGTGGATAGAGCTAAAGTAGATGTAATTGCTAAACTTCCACATCCCACCAATGTTAGAGGAGTTAGGAGTTTTCTAGGGCATGCCAGTTTTTACCGACGTTTCATAAAAGATTTTTCTAAAATTGCCACTCCTATGAATAAACTCCTAGAAAAGGATGCTCCATTCATCTTTTCAGATGAATGCATCAAATCTTTTAATATTCTTAAAGAGAAACTCACTAATGCGCCGATCATGATAACTCCAAATTGGAATCTACCGTTTGAACTAATGTGCGATGCAAGTGATTTTGCAATGGGAGCCGTTTTAGGACAAAGGATTGAAAAACGATTTCAACCTATTTATTATGCTAGTAAGACGTTACAAGGAGCACAAACAAATTACACAACTACTGAAAAAGAACTCCTTGCTATTGTCTTTGCTTTTGACAAATTTCGATCATATCTCGTTCTAGCAAAAACGGTGGTCTATACCGACCATTCTGCTCTTAGATACCTATTTTCGAAACAAGATGCTAAACCACGATTAATCCGTTGGATCTTACTCTTACAAGAGTTTGATATTGAAATTCGAGATCAATAGGGAGCAGAAAATCTCGCCGCTGATCATATTTCTCGTCTTGAAAATCCCGAATTAGAAGTTCTAAATGAATCAGCCATACAAGACAACTTTTCTGATGAATATCTATTGAAGATAGATTATAATGAAATTCTATGGTTTGCAGACTATGCAAACTACTTAGTATGTGGATTCCTTGAAAAAGGATTGTCCTACCAAAAATGAAAGAAATTCTTTAGTGATATAAAACACTATTTTTGGGAAGTTCCACATTTGTTTAAAAGTTGTCCCAATGGAATAATACGCCGATGTGTATTCGGAGATGAAACTAGTAAAATCTTAAACTATTGTCATACAGGACCAACAGGAGGGCATTATGGGCCTTAACTTACAGCAAGAAAAGTTTACGATGCTGGATTCTATTGGCCTACAATTTTCAAAGACGCACACCTTCTTTGCAAATCCTGTGATGCATGTCAAAGGGCCAGAAAAATAAGTCAACGTGATGAAATGCCATAAAATGTCATTCAAGTATGTGAAGTATTTGACATTTGGGGTATTGACTTTATGGGTCCATTTCTAAAATCTCATAATAATCTCTACATTCTCGTAGCCATTGATTATGTATCTAAATGGGCGGAAGCACAAGCTCTCCCAACTAATGATGCACGAGTTGTAGTCAACTTTTTAAAACGTCTTTTTGCAAGGTTTGGAACACCGAAAGCTTTAATAAGTGATCGGGGAACTCATTTCTGTAATAACCAACTTGAGAAAGTTCTTAAAAGATATGGAGTAACTCATAAAATCTCCACCGCATATCATCCACAGAAAAGTGGACAAGTTGAAAATACCAACCGAGCTTTAAAACGTATTTTAGAGAAAACCGTAGGATCAAATCCGAAGGAATGGTCCATTAAATTGGAGGATGCACTCTGGGCTTTTAGAACAGCCTACAAAACTCCAATTGGAACCACACCTTTTAGACTCGTTTACGGAAAAGCATGTCATCTTCCAGTAGAAATTGAACACAAAGCATTTTGGGCTTTGAAGATATGTAATCTTGATTTACATGAAGCGGAACGTCTACGGTTAAGTCAATTAAACGAATTAGAAGAATTGAGACATGAAGCATAAGAAAATTCGTTGATCTATAAGGAAAGAACGAAGAAATGGCATGATAAAAGAATCAGAAGTTCCAAAGAATTTAAAGAAGGAGACAGAGTTCTTCTTTTCAATTCACGATTCAAGTTATTTCCTGGAAAATTGAAATCAAGATGGTCTGGACCATTTATAGTCAAAAGAGTTTTCCCATACGGAACAATAGAATTAATAAATTCAAATAGGATTGAATTTAAGGTTAATGGTTACAGAGTTAAACATTACATAGATAGTCCAATGGAAGTCGACAACGAAGTTAATCACAATTTTGACACCACAGCTAACTAAGTGTAGGGAGAATCAAGTCTTTAAAGGATAATATGTATTTCTGTTAGAGTTAGATTTTCTGTTTTCGTGTAGTTCTCGAAAATGAAACCCGAATGGTCTTTCCCTAGCAGACCCTAAAGAACTAGTCTTCTCCCCCCATTCTGAATTTTTATTTTTTTAGGTTTTACGAGATGAAGACTTCCTGTGAATTAAACCATGGTCTAATGCTACACGCTTTGATCACTAAACGTAATAATGACACCCTTCCAAGTGAAATCGTATCATTAATCAGAGGTAAATTGGACGGAATAAGAAAAGAATCCAGATACGAAAATAATAAGTTACAATTTGGTAAAGGAAAATCAAAATCTGCTGCGAAAAGAAGAGCACGACACCTTGAAAGATGTCACAAATGTGGAAAATGGTCACACGAAGGAAAATGCTCGACGAATCAGACATATTCCAATACCGAATTTGTTATGCTATGCAGAGACGGACCGTTCATATGTTTAGAAGAAAAAACATTGAACGCTCGAGGTTACGCCTATGTAGCCATGGAAAACCAATTAGTCCGACTATCTTATGAGTGGGCTAGAGAAAATTTAAAAACAGAAATCTTTTTCACAGGTAAGTTTGTACAGTTTTCAGTTTTTATTTTTATTTTTTTATTTTTAACCTTTTGATAATAAACGCTAATTTGTTCGCTATAAAGTATTAAATTGGTATTCGATAAAATTAGGTCTTGCGACCGAAATTATTAATATCATACAAAAATTTACTACATCACTGCGAAATTTACCGTTTATTCTTAAGGTATAAATATCTTTAATCATTCAACCAAAATATTTCAAAAATTCGTCATGAGTTAAATTAGGTCGTTGAACCGAAATTACTTTACCGAAAAGAAGGACGTATATTTTTGATAATATTTGATTGATTAAAGTGGGATAAAAGACCAAAAAGATTTTTATTTTATTTTTACCATGTTTTTAAAATTAATATTAAAATAATATTGTAAAATTTTTAAATCAATATATTTAAAATTGTAAATATTTAAAAAATTAATATTTTTAATATAAGTTTGTATGTATAAAAACAAAAATATAATTTAAGTTTGGTGTGAATTTTTAATATGAATTTTTAATTTTATGCATTTTAAATTTAAGTTTGGTGTGAATTTAAAAACAAAAATTTATTTTATTTAGCTAAGTTAAAAATATGATTTTTAAAATTCGTCGTGAGTTGAAGACTAGGTCGTTGAACCGAAATTGCTCTACCTAAGGGAGGGACGAGAACTTTTATTATCATTATTTTTTAATCTTATTGAACTAAAGTATGCCAAAAACATTTAAAAAAACCCAAAAAAAAAAAATCTTTACTTTTAAAAACCGCGCTTTGAATTGACAAATTTTAAAATTTTGTCGAGGGACGGACTAGGACAACAATCCAAAACGCCCTCATCCTAAAAAGAAACAAATTTTTAAAATTTTATTAATTTTATGTTTTATTAAGTATAAGGTTAAAAAAAAAAAGCCAAAATTACTGTACCCGGACCCTCATGCGATCGCATGGGGTTTACACTTCAACTCCATGCGATCGCATGGAGCTGAAAATCAGGCCAGGATCAAAAGGCAGTCTGTTCTGTTCTTCACACCACAACACACACACATACCCGAAAATACTCTCAAATCTTCACAAAATTTCACCAAAATTCACCGTAATTCGTCAAATTTCTTGCTCTAATCATGCCTAGATTCGCATTCTTCGGCAAAAAGGTAAAAATTACACCCCTAAACATTTAAATTCTCTAGTTTTTGTGATAATTACCAATATTTTACCTAATGCAATTTTATTAATTTCTAGTGTAATTAGTGTTAAATTGATAGTATTTTATGCATGTATAACCTAGATTGATGCTATTTAACATGATTTGAAGCCAAAAACTTCAAAATTTTTAGAAATCTAGGGTTTGTGTTCTTGAGCAATTTGGGGCTTTTTGATATAAACAGGTTATGGCCTATTTTTGTCATGAATTATTGCTAAATTGAGTAGTGTAACATGTTTAGGTAGTTAAATGATCCAAACATTGATCCTAAACATGATTTTTGGAGATTAAAGTGGACTTTTTAAGTCCAAAATTCATGAACTTGATTAATTTGATATATTTGCCATTTGAGACTTGTTTAATTGTTAGTAATGACTATTTTGACATGTTATTTGAGTTAAATGCTTATGAACTTTGTCTACATTTCCATATGTGCTTATTTGAAAAAGTATAGAATTGTAAAAATTGTGAAAATGTGTATTAGTTTAATTTTGATTTAACATGTTAGTGTGATTGTTTTAAGTTGATATTTTGCTAACACTAATGCATATTTGGATGCACAAATTTTGTGTTTAATGTGTTTTGCAGAAAGCCGATACTGGAGGTTCATCATCTTCATCATCTAGACGACCTGCTCCAGCTCCAGAACCAGAACCAGAAATGCAATATGAACCTGAACAAGTACCACCACAGGAACCACAACAACAGCCTGATCAGCACGTACCTTATTATGACCCGCTACAGTTACCTAATGAATTCATAGTATTTCCGCCACATCCACCTGTAGAATACCCAACGATTCCTGAACACACATTGCATCCTAATTTGAGATTTGATAGACGATGGAGAGATTACCCATCATATCAAAGTAATAAATTCAAATTAGTAACAAAAGAGGTAGAGGTGCCGAGGGTAATTGATTGGAATCCTTTAGAAACGGTCCATCTAGCTGACCGTGTTAGACAGCATTTGATTCAAAGGTATGGCAGTTCTTCTTTTACAGATTGGGAACATCTTTTCACCATTCGTAGACCTGTATATAAGGAATGGTGTGTTGAGCTGATGAGTACTATAGCGTTAAATGTAGATGTAGATAGGTTAGATGATAGAAGTTTTCTTAGATTTATCCTTGGCGGTAGGATGTACAGAATGTCCATGATGGACATGGCCAGGGCATTACAGATTTACACTCCTAGTGAATCGCTACTACCCGACTGTATGAGTTTGATTTATCGTGGTGAAAGGGTAGATAGGAATTTTGAAACGAACGCCGTTTGGAGGCATATGTCAAACTATAATGTTTTTACACTAGGAGGAAAACACTCCTACTTACATATTAACAAAGCTGAGCTTCGTGTAATTCATAGATTTTTGGCTAACTCGATTACATAGAGAGGTCACAATAAGGAGAAAATGACCTTACATGATTTATTTTACCTAAAGTGTATTCGAGACCCGAGAAGCTTTGTTAATATCCCTTACTGTGTTGGTTTTTATTTATCTGAAATGGTAGAAGGAATGCAGGACGGGAGTATAATAGGAGGAGGTATTTTTGTTACTCTCATTGGAGAGTATTTAGGTGTTGATAGGAACCAAGGGGGTCCATTACAGGTTTGTAGAGAACAGGATGAGACCATAGGATTGCGGGTTTATACGGGTGCTAAGGTATTGAAGAGTAGACGCAACCAGGAAATTCCCTATGAAGGTAATCATCCTCAGGTAGAGAGAGGCTCAGACGAGGAAATGGAGGAAGCGGAAGACATTAGGGATGTCTTTCGAGATGCTATTCTTGACGTCCACGTTCGTATAGATGAGGAAGCAATGACGAGCGCGGCCAGACATAGTATGTACGAGCAGTGGAACTCCGAGCGAGTATACGAGGATTATAGGCGACGCCAACACGATAGCTGGTTAGTTCATCAGCACCAAATCATAAGCCAGCTATCATATCAGGTACCAAATAATTACGTGCCTACTCGACCTGCTCATTTTTTGCCACACAACCCCGACATCCGACCACCCTTTAACCGGTATGACTATAACCAAGCCTATCAGAACACCTATAACCAACAATGGAACCCACCTGACGAGATGAACTGGAACCCCTATCCAGACTGATTTGGTTCCATTGGTTATTTTTATGATTTTTATGTTTTTATCTTTTTACTTTTTCATGTTTAAACTTATGTTATTGGATATTTTTATGTAATTTTTATCATTTTTATTATTATTGTGTACTAATATTTCACATTTAGGATTTGAAAGTGGGATTTTAAGTCCCATTTCAAATTGCCATGCATGTTTATATTTGTATTGTATGTATATTGTCGATTGTACAAAACAGGGTAAAACAGCGCATTTTCAAAGACTGGCATTAAGTTCAGCAAAAGCTAGTACTTTTAACGACAAAATGAAAAACAAATGTGATGTAACAACAAGACGGAATGAACAAATGATGTGCCAATATGTTTGGAAATTTTGGTAAAATTTAATCAATTTTCTATGCTAATCACCCTCAATAATTTAAAATGTTACTGATTTCTTGCAAATGAGGGCATTACAAGATCTTAAGTATGGGAAGGGGTTAAATTCTTTCGGAATTTTAAAAATTTTTGACTTGTACACTTGGTTACCATTAGAAATACTAGTAACGCAGTAGTTGTATTAGAATCTAGTGCTCTCTGATAATAAAGAACAGCCCTAGTCTTATATACTAACTACCCAATTCTAGTAAAATTTTTCAAAATTTTCAATTAAATGAATTCAAAATCATGTTTATACATATTTATGAACGATAAAACTAGGTGTTAACACCGAAATTATTGTTACCTCGGAAAGGACATAAATTGAGAAACAACCCAAAATGTTAGAATTCATTTAAAATGGAATAGAGGACAATAAAAAGGAAAATAAAAGCCAAGTGTGGAAAAATTTACCAAGTTATTTAAAACATATATCACACATATTTTTGTAACAAATAACTGAAGATACTTTTGTTTTGGACGATTTTAATCAGTTTTACCCGATTTACTGTAATATATTTGAAAGAAAGATGGATCTACACGATGAATCAATTCCATCATTAAAAGAAAGTAAAGTCTTCCGAAAAAGAAACGCGCTTCTTGATTTAGGTCATGAAGTTATCGTCCAGACCAGCTGTAGGTTGACAAAAAATCTAGAAAAGTCATCACTAAAATCAGCAGGAAATCCACGGACCTCAGCATCAAACAAGGTCGCCAAGTGGTTAGACTTATCCTAACCATGAGAGGATCTGTCTCGTAAAATGGGGAGGACGCCGTGCAAATTAGCTTGATAAGACTAATGAATCAGATCCCCAGAAAAGGATAATCTCTTTAAAGATCAAAAATCAGCTTTTAAGCCTGATATTACTCAATCCTAGAGATTGACCTTAAAGATTGAGAATTACAAACTCATAGAATTCGATGATATCTAAACTCGAGCTTGAACGAGAAAATATTTTGATCAAAATTGCAAACCGATTTGTTTTCTGAAAACCCATTTTCAATGCGTTCATTACATTGAACGTAAAATCCTAGGAATTCACCTGGAATTCATTAGGTCACCTGAACCAAATCAGGTGTCAACCGTAAGAACGGTGGTTGCATAGCATGGTCAAAGACAGGACCTTGTGCCAGACCGAAAAATTATAAGGGTGAGCTTTACTATTGTTCCTACAAAGGATAGTAATTGCATCCGACACGTTATAGATCATAATTAAAAGCATGTCAGGGGACATTGCCTTAACAGTTGCTTGTTCAACGCTTTCCTTTACAACCGGACGGTAGTTTTCCGAATGGTAATATACAGAACAAGTATACTGGACGTGTTGCTTTCCCAATACAAGGTTAGCAAGTGGGTGACATAAAACCGCAAGTTTTGGACTAAAATTTTCAAATCTGAAACCTACCAAACCCACAAAAACAATTTGCAAACACCGGTGAAGGGTTATCCCGGAAAACTTATCTAGGGTAAAAGCTAGATTTAATTTTCAAAAGATCAAATGTTTTCATAAAGATCCAATTTCCTTAAAGGATCTAAAATTTTTATAGTCATGTGGGACTGTAAACCATAACGTTACTACCATTGTTCATACCGCCGTATAGAAATCACTGATGTATAAAGTGTGAAGAATAAAGAAGTGATTCTAGTATATTTCAAGACTATATTGCTTGAGGACAAGCAACGCTCAAGTGTGGGAATATTTGATAATGCTAAAAACGAACATATATTTCATAGCATTATCCCTCAAGAAAGACAAGATTTTAGTTGCAACTGTTCTATTTACAAGTGATATTCGTTTAAATAATAAAAGGTGAAGACAAAAGACAGATTCGACGAATTGAAGACGCAAATGACCAAAAAGCTCAAAAGTACAAAGTACAATCAAAGAGGTTCCAATTAGTGATAAGAAACGTCTCAAAATTACAAGAGTACAAGAAGCAAAACGCAAAGTACAAGATATTAAATTATACGCAAGGACGTTCGAAAATCCGGAACCGGGACCAGAGTCAACTCTCAACGCTCGACGCAACGGACTAAAAATTACAAGTCAACTATGCACATGAATATAATATAATATTTAATTAATTCTTAAAATTAATATATATATTATATTATATTAAAAAAACCATCGGCAGAAGAAAACAACAACATGTGAGCCTCCCCAGCTGGCCATGCGATCACATGACATGGAGGAGCAAAACTCATGCGATCGCATGAGCCCCTTTTCTAGCCCACAATGCCTATAAAACTCGCATTTTTGGTGAACATCAAACACATCTTTTTCTCCTCATTCATCATACGATATATATATATATATATATATATATATATATATATATATATATATATATTATATTTTAATATATATATATATATATATATATATATATATATATATATATACTATATTTTAATTTTAATTTTAATTTCTAATAATAAGGGTATGTTAGCGAATGTTGTAAGGGTGTAAGTCGAAATTCTGTCCGTGTAACGCTACACTATTTTTAATCATTGTAAGTTATGTTCAACCTTTTTAATTTAATGTCTCGTAGCTAAGTTATTATTATGCTTGTTTAAAACGAAGTAATCATGATGTTGGGCTAAAAATATTAAAATTGGGTAATTGGGCTTTGTACCATAATTGGGGTTTGGCCAAAAGAACGACACTTGTGGAAATTAGACTATGGGCTATTAATGGGCTTTATATTTGTTTAACTAAATGATAGTTTGTTAATTTTAATATAAAGATTTACAATTGGACGTCCCTATAAATAACCATATACACTCAATCGGACACGATGGGCGGGATATTTATATGTACGAATAATCGTTCATTTAACCGGACACGGGAATGGATTAATAGTCTATGGAATTATTAAAACAGGGATGAAATTATGTACAAGGACACTTGGCATAATTGATAACAAAGTATTAAAACCTTGGGTTACACGCAGTCGATATCCTGGTGTAATTATTAAACAAAGTATTAAGACCTTGTTACAGTTTAAGTCCCCAATTAGTTGGAATATTTGACTTCGGGTATAAGGATAATTTGACGAGGACACTCGCACTTTATATTTATGACTGGTGGACAGTTATGGACAAAAAAAACTAGACGGACATATTAAATAATCCAGGACAAAGGACAATTAACCCATGGGAATAAACTAAAATCAACGCGTCGAACATCATGATTATGGAAGTTTAAATAAGCATAATTCCTTTATTTTCATATTTAATTGCACTTCTAATTATCGCACTTTTATTTATTGTCATTGTATTTAATTGCACTTTTAATTATCGTACTTTTTAATTAGCGCAAGTTTATTTTATCGCACTTTTATTTATCGCAATTTCATTATCGTTATTTACTTTACGCTTTAAATTAAATCTTTTATTTATTTAATATTTTACATTAGGTTTTAACTGCGACTAAAAGTTTTAAAAATCGACAAACCGGTCATTAAACGGTAAAAACCCCCTTTTTATAATAATAATATTACTTATATATATTTGTATTTTTATAAATTAAAACTAATATAGCGTTAAGCTTTGTTTAAAAGATTTCCCTGTGGAACGAACCGGACTTACTAAAAACTACACTACTGTACGATTAGGTACACTGCCTATAAGTGTTGTAGCAAGGTTTAAGTATATCCATTCTATAAATAAATAAATATCTTGTGTAAAATTGTATCGTATTTAATAGTTTTTCCTAGTAAAATATAAGCTATTTCATATACACCTCGCAAAACATCAACTACAAACTCGAAAGTAAACTAACTAATCAAGATCTTAAGATGTAGAGCATAGTTCTTAGTTAGATCTTGAAGATCCAAGACCCAAAGGTCTAGATCTAAAGTTATTAAGTTAAATCTAACACAAGTGTATGAAGTTATAACTAAAAAGTTATACTTCCATGTTCTTGAACTTTTAAAGTTAACTTTAGTTCAAGAAAAATGAGATCAAAGTTAACTAGTAACACTTGACCAACAACAACATAATTCATGAAATTAAAGTGCAAGTAAATGAAGTAATAAACTAAATAAACAAGTTAATAAGTCATGGTTGTTCATACTTTTAAAGCTTCAACCAAAGCTTTGATCTTTAAGGAAGTAGACTTGAAGTTTACTTCATGAACACAAGTATGACTTTACAACACATGAACTTACAATCTTTAAAACAATAAATGTAGAACATAAACTAGGAAGTTTTGTTCTTGTTTGTTCTCGTAAATACAAGATAAAATGAAGAATCAAACTAAAGAGTTTGGTTCTTAACAACATGTAAGTAATAACTACAAGTAAGTAAACCATAATCAAAGACAAGTAATCTTAAACAAGCAAAAGATGATGATGATGATGAGAGTGTGTATATGTTTTGGTTTTTGCAAGGAAAAGAAGAGAGAAATGAGCTTGTTACTTACAAAAATTAGAGAGAAAAATGAGAGGAAAATGAAATGCAAGTTTGAAGTGTGAGTTTGAAATGAGAGAATGCAAGATAAAGTAATACAAAAAGTGAAACAAAACTCCCTCCAAGGCCATTATAGGCCGACGGTTTGTACAAGGGAAGGGGGAGGAGAAAGATCCACGAGGTAATCTCATGTAAAGGTTTAAAAGATGGTTATAAGATGGCATGGTGTTGGAACATGGTGTAACTAAGTAAGTAACAAGATTCTATAAGCATTAAACTAACTAGTTAAGTCTTAAGTGATACTTACATAATAAAATGGGCTAACTAGTCCATTAAAGAAGTAGAGTGGGCTCTTAAGTCCATTAACACTAATCAAAGCCCAAGTTCAAGTATTTAATAAGTTAATCCAACAAAAGCCCAAGTAATTAACTAGTATCCATAGTTAATCAAAATGATTAATAAAACTTAATCATGAATGTAAATAATACTCGAAAATATTATTCGTGTAATGAACGTGTGTCACAAAGACGTTTCGGGCATTCAAAGTTAATCGCGGTAACAAGTAAATGTATATAAACAATACATTCAATAAATCACAAGTATTAATAATAATTATTATTAATTAAACGTTAGAAAATCCAGGGTCGTTACATTACCCACCTGCTTAAGAAAATTTCGTCCCGAAATTTTAAGCTGAGGTAGATGGAGGAGTCGGGAAAAGGTGAGGATACTTCTGCATCATTTGATCCTCTCGCTCCCAGGTAAACTCAGGTCCTCGTTTGGCATTCCATCGTACTCGGGCGATCGAAATCTTGTTGCGTTTCAAAGTCTTGACCTCACGGTCCATAATCTCGGCAGGTTCTTCCACGAAGTGGAGTTTGTCGTCAATAGTAAGTTCTTCAAGTGGTATGATAAGTTCGGGTGCAGCAAGACACTTCTTCAAGTTTGACACGTGGAAGGTAGGATGAACTGAGCTCAATTGTGTTGGAAGATCCAAACGGTATGCAACGGGTCCAACACGTTCCAAGATTTCAAAAGGACCAATATATCGCGGGTTCAACTTTCTGCGCTTTCTAAAATGAATCACACCTTTCTAAGGTGCCACCTTCAACATTACACGGTCGCCCACGTTGAATTCAAAGTCTTTACGTTTAAGATCAGCATAACTCTTTTGACGATCGCGGGCAGTCTTAAGTCTAGCTTGAATCTGAGCAATCTTCTCCGTTGTTTCATGGACTACCTCGGGTCCGGTGATTTGGTTTTCGCCTACTTCGGCCCAACAAGAATGGCACTTGCGGCCATACAATGCTTCAAAAGGTGCGGCATTAATGCTCGAGTGATAACTGTTGTTGTAAGAAAATTAGGCGAGTGGAAAATGCCTTTCCCAGGCCTTTCCGAAATCAATAACACATGCACGCAACATGTCCTCCAAAATCTGAATCGTTCGCTCGCTTTGCCTGTCGGTCTGTGGGTGATAAGCAGTACTCATGTCGAGACGGGTTCCCATAGTTTCTTGCAAAGAATGCCAAAATCTAGAAGCAAAACGGGGATCGCGATCTGAGATGATCGATAAAGGTACACCATGACGAGATACAACCTCTTTGATGTATAGCTGAGCGAGTCTCTCCATCGTATCCGTTTCCTTCATAGCTAGGAAGTGTGCAGATTTGGTAAGGCGGTCAACAATAACCCAGATGGTATCGTATCCGCCCACCGTCTTTTTTAACTTAGTGATGAAATCCATCGTTATTCTTTTCCACTTCTATTGCGGGATTTCCGGTTGTTGAAGTAACCCAGAAGGTCTTTGATGCTCGGCCTTAACTTTTGAGCAAGTTAAACACTTACCAACATAAGTTGCAACGTCCTTCTTAAGATTCGACCACCAATACTGTTCCTTAAGATCGTGGTACATTTTGCCCGCTCTAGGATGAATCAAATATCTCGATTTGTGTGCTTCATCAAGTATAAGGTTCCGTAGATCTCCATAAAGAGGTACCCAAATTCTTCCGGCATAACATCGGAGTCCAGACTCCCTAACCTCGAATCGAGAGACAAGAATGTTCAAATGTTCATAAGATATATTCTCCTCCTTGAGAGCCTCATCTTGGGCTACTCGGATCTGACTGTTGAGGTTCGAATGGATGGTGATGTTCAGAGCCCTAATACGAAGAGGTGCTATCCTCTCCTTTCGGCTCAAAGCGTCAGCTACAACATTGGCCTTTCCAGGATGATAACGAAGTTCACAATCATAGTCGTTTAGCGTCTCAATCCATCGACGCTATCTCATATTCAGTTGCTTTTGATCAAATATGTGTTGGAGACTTTTGTGATCGGTGAAAATAGTGCTCTTGGTTCCATACAAATAGTGTCTCCACAATTTGAGCGCAAAGACAACGGCTCCAAGTTCGAGATTGTGAGTAGTGTAGTTTCGTTCGTGAATCTTTAGTTGACGAGAAGCA
The DNA here is from genome assembly GCF_046630445.1 of Rutidosis leptorrhynchoides. Taxonomy (NCBI): domain Eukaryota; kingdom Viridiplantae; phylum Streptophyta; class Magnoliopsida; order Asterales; family Asteraceae; genus Rutidosis; species Rutidosis leptorrhynchoides. The sequence continues at coordinate 137,322,565 of NC_092342.1, read as the reverse complement.
TAGGCAATAACCTTTGATCTTTGCATTAGTACACAACCAAAACCACTTTTCGATGCATCGCAATAAATGACGAAATCATCACTGCCTTCAGGAAGAGATAAGATAGGTGTGGTGGTCAACTTTTTCTTCAAAGTTTGAAATGCTGATTCATGTGCGGGTTCCCAAATGAACTTCTTCCCTTTGTGAGTCAGCGCGGTCAAAGGACGCGCAATCAGAGAGAAACCTTCAATAAATCTTCGGTAGTAACCGGCGAGACCTAAAAATTGGCGAATATGCGTCGGGGTAGTGGGGGTCTCCCACTTGCTGATTGCTTCAATCTTGGTGGGGTCAACTTTGATACCCTGGTCGCTCACAACATGACCCAGAAATTGGACCTCCTTCAACCAAAATTCACACTTGGAGAATTTGGCGTAAAGTTGCTCTTGTCTCAAGAGTTCAAGTACTAGTTGGAGGTGTTGCTCATACTCTTCTTCGCTCTTGGAGTAGATGAAGATATCATCTATGAAGACGATAACGAACTTATCCAGGTACGGCTTGCAGACACGATTCATGAGATCCATGAACACGGTAGGTGCGTTGGTTAGACCGAATGGCATCACGAGAAACTCATAATGACCATAACGAGTTCTGAACGCAGTTTTCATCACATCACTTTCCTTCACCCTCAACTGGTGATAACTGGATCGCAAATCGATCTTAGAGTAAACGCTCGATCCTTGCAGCTGATCAAAAAGATCGTCAATACGGGGAAGAGGATACCGATTCTTGATCGTCAATTTGTTGAGTTCATGGTAGTCGATACACATACGGAAGGATCCATCCTTCTTCTTCACAAATAAAAAAGGTGCGCCCCAAGGCGAGAAACTTGGTTGGATAAATCCACGGTCAAGTAGTTCTTGTAGTTGGCTCTGTAATTCTTGCATCTCGAATGGTGTGAGTCGATAAGGTGTGCAAGCTACAGGTGCAGCTCCTGGTACTAAATCAATCTAAAACTCTACTGCTCTTGGTGGCGGTAATCCAGGCAATTCTTTAGGAAAGACATCGGAGAATTCATTCACAATTCAAACGTCGTTCACACTCTTCACCTCGGTTTCTACCGTTTTCACATGCGCTAGGATAGCAAGACGTCCCTTCTTCATGATCTTTTGCGCTTTCACGCAACTAATGAGGTTCAGCTTCGAGGTACATCTCTCCCCGTAAATGATCAGTGGCTCACCATCTCCTTGTGGTATACGAAGAGCTTTATCTCCACAGATAATTTCAGCCCTTATCTTGGTCAACCAATCCATACCGACAATAACGTCAAAACTTCCCAATTTGATAAGTATTAAGTCAATTTCAAATTCCGCACCAGCTATGTTGATAATAGCTCCTCGACTAATATGGTCAACTTTCTCAAGTTTTCCATTGGCGACCTCGACAAGCATACTCTCTTTTAACAGGACTAACGACCAATTAATCTTATCGCAAAAGTGTCTACATACATAGCTTCTATCGGCGCCAGTATCAAATAGGACAGAAGCTAAAATATTGTTGTTAGTGAATATACCTGTCACCAAGTCGGGATTCTCGCGTGCATCCCTTGCATTAACGTTGAAAGCTCTACCACGGGGTGGTCCGCCGTCCTTTCTTTTATTGGGGCACGCATTTCTGAAATGGCCCGTCTGTCCGCATTCGTAGCACTTTTTAGGTCCATTGGTGTTCGGCTTCCCGTTCAAAGTGGTAACCTTGCAGTCCTTACCGATGTGTCCAGTCTGTTGGCACTTTTCACAAACAACGTTACAATACCTAGTATGGTGCTTGTAGCACTGCTTGCATTGTGGTATGGTTCCCTTGTAGTTGGGGTTGGAGTTCCCACCGTTGTTGTTTCCTTTGAAACCCTCATGTCGTTTCGCCGAGTTTTGATCATAGGTCTTTCCCTTGTTGTTATCCCATTTGCGCTTCTCACTACTACCCGCTTCAGACTTAGCCTTCTTCGGTTCATCGATGATAATTTGATTCATTAAAGTATGCGCCATGCACATTGCTTCTGGGACATTGGGTGGCTTGGACGAGGTGACGTTTCCCTTAATGGACTTAGGAAGTCTCCAGAAGTACCTTTCCATACGCTTGAATTCCGGGGTGACCATTGTCAGACACATCAAGGCTAATTCCAAAAACCTCCGGTTGTAACCATCAAGGTCGTTCCCAATAGCCTTTAACTGCATAAATTCAATCTCCATCTTCTGGATCTCGGTCCTAGGGCAATATTCCTCAATCAGGGCCCCTTTGAATTCCTCCCATGGGGTAGCAAATGCCTCATCAATACCTTTTGTTTGAGCCAACGTGTTCCACCACGTTAGTGCGCCGTCAGACAGAGTGCATGAAGCAAACTTGGTTTTATTCGCTTCTGAGCAGTTACTAACTTGAAACACAGATTCTAATTTCTCGAACCATCTAGTGAGACCAACCGGCCCCTCTGTTCCACTGAAGTTGTGGGGTTTGCAGCTTTGGAACTCTTTGTACGTACACCCATTACGAATGGGCTGAATAACCAGTGGCAGTGGTGGTGGCAGTGGAGCTTAGGGTTGCATTTCCGCAATGGCTGCGGCTACCCTTTCGGCAATCATCTTCTCGATTTGGGCTGTGGTCAGTGTTGATCATCCATTGGCCATGATGTTCTAAACAAAAATTTTGAATCAAGTCAAAATTCAGTATTCAAATAGTAATAATATAGTATAAGGTAACCAACATGGAATCAACACATCACATGTTTATTAAGTAACGCATCTAGGTACAAATACCACAGAATCATACAGTAACGTAAATAGAACATCGTGCAAGAATTAAATAACGCAAAGTTCCATTCATTAATAATAATAAGTTGCATACATTCACATAATTTCGTACAATACATAAGTGAAAAATAAAACTATAACTAGATTACATAATGAAATCTACTACAAAAGCCCTACGGTGATGGTGGGTGTAGGATGTCCAATACGTGGACATCTGGTCCTCGAGCTTAGTTACCCGAGCATGGAGGATCTCCACCTCCCTCATCAGTTCCTCGACAGAGGGAGTGGGTGGGGCAGGCAGTGCTGTCAGTACGGGTAGTGCTGGTGGAGCTGGTGGTGCAGACGGTCCGACTCCAGAAGTAGAGGTTGCGAAGCGGTAAGGCTTATGGATGAAGGGATCAGCAGGATACGGCACAAGCCTCTTACGAGCGGTAAGCCTACGACGTCGACCATATGCGTCAGTGAATGCTCGACCTCTGTTGATCCCCGGAATAATGGTGCCATCGAAACGGTACCGCTTCTTCGGCGGGGTGGAGGGTGGCTGTACAGGTGCATCATCGAGGTCCTCATCTGAATCCCCGTCACTAGAATCGTCTGAGGATGTGTCGTCGGATGACGGGTCATCTGAATCATGTGGAGGTGGCTACACAGGTGGCTGTACTGGCTCTCCTCGGGCGGCCATCATCTGTCGGTATCTAAAAGGCGGGATCGGCATGAGGCGTCCATCAGGAGCGCGTCAGCACCAATGACGATACTGATTACGGAATGGACCTTCCCCAAATTCCGCGGGAATCACAACACCACCGGGATGGTGCTGTGGCTCCTGAGGTACCGGGGCAAGTGGAGCTGGAATCTCCGGGAGGTCCTGGGCTCCGTCTGCAGTACCCACTGGGGCAGGCGCATGACTACTAGCTCCAGAGGACGAAGCGCCTGGGTCACTAGAGTGTGTCGCCGATGGGATCAGGGGAGCGGCAACAGTGGCAGGTGAAGTGGCTGAAGTGTCTGAACTGCCCAAAATGATAGCAGGTGGTATATCCGACATCTGAACAAGGAAAAATAAATTTTCCATGTCAGTAAGTCATAAAGCAAGCACGTATTAGGCCAAGTAACTACAACAGTCTAAATCATGTGTAACAGTAAGTAGCATGGCAATAACGACAAGTATCATGCAATCGAAAGCAGATAATAGCATGCAGTAGTGAAATCATGTAATAGCATGCGGCATATAGTAGTAAAAGTAAGCAGCAGCATGCAGCAAGTTCTGCAGAAACAAGTAAACTAGCAAGTTGTAGATTAGTCCTATTAGTGAATCCTACTCGGGTCGGTCTTAGACTCACTAATGCAACCTAATTTCCTACAACCAATGCTCTGATACCAAATGTGATGCCCCGTACAAAACCATCGTGTACAAATCATCAACAACAAGATCATTACAAGGTCAAACACTATATGCATTTTCAAAACAAGTTTGCATTCATGATAAAAGGTGACGTCATAACTAACGTAGAATGTTTTACAACCAAAGTATGCTTCTATGAACAGAAGCAAATATAATAGTGCATGACCCTTAGGTCGTTACAAATCATAGTTTCAAAAGTAATAATGTTTATGAATGCAAGATAAACGTTCATGCGGTGACATCTCTAAAGCAGCGGGTGTCTACAGCAAGACTAGTACAACAGCGGAAGCAACCTTAAGCACCTGAGAAAAAAAGGCTTAAAAACATCAACACAAAGGTTGGTGAGCTATAGTTTAAGTATAACAGTAATGTAAGGTAGGCCACGAGATTTCAGTGCTACAAAGAGCGTTTCAAAACAGTATGATAAAGTATATGTTTAACCGTGGGCATTTGGTAACTAACTTAACGTTTATACCCCCTGAAAGTACACTTGGCAAGTGCGTATGTATACGAAGTATTAAAAACCCATTAAATGCTATCGCTACTAGCGCGAGTGGGGATGTCAAACCCTATGGATCCATATCTAAGATTCGCGTTCACCGGTTTAAAAACCAATGACTAAACGTTACCGAGCTAAAGGGAATGTTTATGCCGTTGTATAACCCACACATATATAAGTTTAAGTACTCGTGCCTAGTATGTAAAACGTAAAATGCACATGTATTCTAAGTTCCCAAAATAGTTAAAGTAAAAAGGAATGCTATAACTCACAGTGGTAAAGTAGTGGTAAAGTCGAGTCGGGAAGTAAGAAAGTATGTAGGTCCGGAAAGTCCTCAACCTAAGTCAAATAATACTAAGTCAGTAAATCGTTCCAATAGGTTTAAATGTATGTAAATTAGGTCTTAAAGGTCATCATCATTCATCATCAAACAAAAGGTGTAAAGTAAGTTTCGTTCATGAAAACAGTTTAAAATAAAGGCTGATTTCGGTCAGTCACCACGGCCTCTATACCTACTGAAATAAGGTCAGACCAGTGGCCATGGCTCCGTATATGAGTCCTTTAGTTGTGGTAAAAATTCCAGAAGCAAACTCGTCTTCGATTGACCATGGTGACGGTTTAAGTACGAGTAGGTCAGAATTTTCAGCACAACGTTAAAAGACATAGTGACACTCGGAGGGCCATAAATCCTAAACCGTAACTCGGATTAAGACGAGTCTTAAACAAAAAATTATTTACTCGAACAGAGATAATTGAAAATAAACTTTAAATTAGCCCAGGTATTCGGGCCTGTTCCAGAAAACAGTAAAAAGTAGGTTCCGGTGGTTCTTGGTGCTCTATGCTTATCACGGTTCTCATCCTTGATGCATATAGCTTCAAGTGTACAACTCGTTGATGTGTTTGCATCATCTTAACCAAGTTTTGACCATAATAACACAAGTGCAAGTCTAAGATATGTAGCACAACTCAATTAAGTGTTGTATGTAGTTTGATGAACCAAAGTTACATCAAAGTCTTAGGTTTAACACATACATGAAATATAAAAGTAATATTGAACTACAAACTTGAAAGTAAACTAACTAATCAAGATCTTAAGATGTAGAACATAGTTCTTAGTTAGATCTTGAAGATCCAAGACCCAAAGGTCTAGATCTAAAGTTATTAAGTTAAATCTAACACAAGTGTATGAAGTTATAACTAAAAAGTTATACTTCCATGTTCTTGAACTTTTAAAGTTAACTTTAGTTCAAGAAAAATGAGATCAAAGTTAACTAGTAACACTTGACCAACAACAACATGATTCATGAAATTAAAGTGCAAGTAAATGAAGTAATAAACTAAATAAACAAGTTAATAAGTCATGGTTGTTCATACTTTTATAGCTTCAACCAAAGCTTTGATCTTTAAGGAAGTAGACTTTAAGTTTACTTCATGAACACAAGTATGACTTTACAACACATGAACTTACAATCTTTAAAACAATAAATGTAGAACATAAACTAGGAAGTTTTGTTCTTGTTTGTTCTCGTAAATACAAGATAAAATGAAGAATCAAACTAAAGAGTTTGGTTCTTAACAACATGTAAGTAATAACTACAAGTAAGTAAACCATAATCAAAGACAAGTAATCTTAAACAAGCAAAAGATGATGATGATGAGAGTGTGTATATGTTTTGGTTTTTGCAAGGAAAAGAAGAGAGAAATGAGCTTGTTACTTACAAAAATTAGAGAGAAAAATGAGAGGAAAATGAAATGCAAGTTTGAAGTGTGAGTTTGAAATGAGAGAATGCAAGATAAAGTAATACAAAAAGTGAAACAAAACTCCCTCCAAGGCCATTGTAGGCCGACGGTTTGTACAAGGGAAGGGGGAGGAGAAAGATCCACGAGGTAATCTCATGTAAAGGTTTAAAAGATGGTTATAAGATGGCATGGTGTTGGAACATGGTGTAACTAAGTAAGTAACAAGATTCTATAAGCATTAAACTAACTAGTTAAGTCTTAAGTGATACTTACATAATAAAATGGGCTAACTAGTCCATTAAAGAAGTAGAGTGGGCTCTTAAGTCCATTAACACTAATCAAAGCCCAAGTTCAAGTATTTAATAAGTTAATCCAACAAAAGCCCAAGTAATTAACTAGTATCCATAGTTAATCAAAATGATTATAAAACTTAATCATGAATGTAAATAATACTCGAAAATATTATTTGTGTAATGAACGTGTGTCACAAAGACGTTTCGGGCATTTAAAGTTAATCGCGGTAACAAGTAAATGTATATAAACAATACATTCAATAAATCACAAGTATTAATAATAATTATTATTAATTAAACGTTGGAAAATCCAGGGTCGTTACAATAAACACCAAATCACCGCAAATTCACTTTAGGCTCTCAGAGCCGTCTTACACAATCACTAGATATGTCGTACACGCGAAGACATCACACCTTCATACCACAATTCACAACTAACAGCCCTTCATCATTCGCAAAGCAAACTCCACCCAAGTCTTACATTCGCCTCTAAGCCTAGGCATATGCCACTCCGCTTAATTAGTCATGCTTCTAAGTCGAGATCACTGACGTTCCACTCAATGACCTTTATCAACAATTGCTCACTCTCATGGAGAAGAGTGACCAATCCGACACAATAATTGCGCCTACCGCAATATCATCACTTTATCGTAACCTTCGACCTGAATGACCATTAAGTCCGTCACCAGCTCATCGGTCATCTTTACCCATCTATCACTTAAGAGCAACAAGATTCGCTCATCCATCACTTCATAAGAAGTATTTACCGCAATGCTCTTAAACTTCAAATTTCGCAACCGTCGAATTACTATCGCCCGTCATCACTATTATAATCTCTGATGCTTTGGAGGGTATCTTGTGGGCACCCTAAGAACAAAGTGATCACTCCATCACCGGAGTTGAACATCACACTAGCAGGTATAAGGGGGCACCTAATGCAGTGTCATGCAGACTCCCACCACAATCTACCGAGATTTAGAAACTCGATCTATGGGTTCCATACACCGAATGTCACCCATCTCTCCATAATAATGACCCGAAGTCATACCTTCCTGACAAAACTTACGGTTCACTGTCTTATCAAAAGTTACTAGCGTTTACACGCTACCCACAATTCCACAAGGCCAAACGATATAGCCTAACGAAACCTTCCGTCTAACACTAAGAGATGCTTGGAAACACCAAGTGATAATGCTAAAAATGAACATATATTTCATAGCATTATCCCTCAAGAAATACAAGCTTTTAGTTGCAATTGTTCTATTTAAAAGTGATATTCGTTTAAATATTAAAAGGTGAAGACAAAAGACAGATTTGACGATTTGAAGACGCAAATGACCAAAACGCTAAAAAGTACAAAGTATAATCAAAGTGGTTCAATTTATTGATGAGAAACGTCTCAAAATTACAAGAGTACAAGCCGCAAAACGCAAAGTACAAGATATTAAATCGTATGAAATGACGTTCGAAAATTCGGGAACCGGGACATGAACCAACTATCAACGCGTAACTCAACGGAGCTAAAATTACAAGTCAACGATGCACAAGAATATAATATAATATATAATTAATTATATAAAATTATATATATTATATTATATATATTAAATAATCGAGCAGCCCACGTTTTAAAAGCAAAATATCTGAGGAAGAAGGATTCTCATGCGATCGCATGAGCCCAGGAGTCAGGCCACATCTATAAATTGAAGCTTTTTTGGGACGAATGAAACACAATATATATCCATCTATCATCATACTCTCTCAATATATTTATATTTATATTTTATAATTTTAATTTTAATATTAAGTTAATAAAAATAAGGTTATGTTAGCGAATGTTTTAACTTTATACGTTGAAATTCTGTCCGTGTAACACTACGCGATTAATACTCATTGTAAGTTATGTTTAACCTTTTTAAATTAATGTCTCGTAGCTAAATTATTATTATGCTTATTTAAGCCGAAGTAATCGTGATGTTGGGCTAAATATTAAGATTAGGTAATTGGGCTTTGTACCATAATTGGGGTTTGGACAAAAGAACGACACTTGTGGAAATTAGACTATGAGCTATTAATGGGCTTTATATTAACTAAACGATATCTCGTTAATTTAATATAAAGGTTACAATTTGACGTATCTATAAATAACCACATACGCTTAATCGGGTACGGTGGGCGGGATATTTATAAATACAAATTATTGTTCATTTGACCGGACACGGGGATGGATTAATAGTTAATGGACTCATTAAAACAGGGGTGGATTACATTCAAGGGTAATTGGTGTAATTGTTAACAAAGTAGTAAAACCTTAGATTACACGCAGTCGATAACCTGGTGTATTCATTAAACAGAGTATTATGACCTTGTTACAGTTCGAATCCCCAATTAGTTAGAATATTTGACTTCGGATATAAAGTTAATTTGACGAAGATCCTCGCACTTTATAATTATGATCGATGGACTATTATGGACAAAATCATTTGGACATATCGAATAATCCAGGACAAAGGATAATTAACCCATGGGAATAAATTAAAATCAACACGTCAAACATCATGATTACGGAAGTTTAAATAAGCATAATTCCTTTATTTTATATCTTATCGTACTTTTAATTATCGTACTTTTTAATTATCGCAATTTTATTTATCGTCATTTTATTTATCTCACTTTTAATTATCGTAATTTTATTATTGTCATTTACTTTACGCTTTAAATTAAGTTATATTTATTTTTAATATTTTACATTAGGTTTTAATTGTGACTTAAGACATAAAATCGACAAACCAGTCATTAAACGGTAAAATCCCCCTTTTATAATAATAATAATACTACTTATATATATTTTTATACAAATATAGTTTAAAAATATAGCGTTAAACTTGGCTAGCTCCCTGCAGAATGAACCGGACTTACTAAAAACTACACTACTCTACGATTAGGTACACTGCCTATAGTGTTGTAGCAAGGTTTAGGTATATTCACTCTATAAATAAATAAATAACTTGTGTAAAATTGTATCATATTTAATAGTATTTGGTAGTAAAATTGATAGTATTTAGTACCCCTTCGCTTTAACATCAAGTATTTTTGGCGCCGCTGCCGGAGAACGCCGAAGCGAAACGCTATAAAAAAATTAGTTTTTAAGATATTTTTGTAAAAATATAATATTTCTTGTTTTGTAAAAATATTTTTTTAAAAATAAAAAAATATAAAAACATAAGAAATTATATATATATATATATATATATATATATATATATATAAATATTTTTTTAAAAAATACAAAAATATAAAAACATAAGAAATTATATATATATATATATATATATATATATATATATATATATATATATATATATATATATATATCTATTTAAGTGTGTAAAAAGAAAATATATTTTATAAAGTATAAAAGTATTTTTCTTTAGTTTTTAAAAAATTTTTGTTATAAATATTACTTATATAAATTTAGTAAAGAATATAAAGTAAAAAGTAAAAAAGTAAAAAAAAATAATAATTAAAAACTCTGAACCTGCCGAATTCTGACCTGCATCTATCTGAACCTGCATGTCCATGCGACCGCATGGTTTCAGCACTTAAACCCCATGCGATCGCATGGGGTGGTCTGACACGCCAGGTACCTTAAAACAGTAACTACGCGTAGGGTTTTAATTTTATATTAATTATTATTATTAGGGTTTACTTTAAATATTAATTATTAATTCTAGTTTTAATATATACTTTGTAATATTAAGTTTATTTATTATTATTAATTATATACATTAATATTTTTATATACATATAATATAAAAATAATATTTTAATAAAATTTGTATTTTTTTATTTTATCATTTTAGTTATAATTTGTATTTTTATCGTTTATTTTGTAATATTTATCACTCGTAATTAGTTTTAAACTTAGTATTTTGCCGTAGTTACTTTATATTTCTAGATTTTTAGGCTTTGCCGTAAAATCCCTTAAGTGCTTTTTCTTTAGACTAAGATTTAGGTGCTTTAGAATTTTGTGACGCCGTTTTAAGATTTTAGTACTTTTTAAATTATTGTCATTTTGGAAATAGAATTCCTTTTAAGCTTTAATACCTTTAGACGGAAGTTTTAATTTTTAATTTTTAGACTTTTAAGTTTCAACGCGCTACTTTATTATTATTTTTCGACCTTTGTTTTTCGACGCTTATTTTTCAACTTCTTATTTTTCGACGCACTCTTTCTCTTTCTTATTTCTCGACGCTCTAGTTTTTAGGACATAGAATTTTCTTTATTTTCTTTAAAACTTCGACGAAAAATTATTTTAAGTGGTTAAATTGATAGACATCCAAAATTTTCTGATTCGTAGTAATAGTTGGATTTATTAGTGGCGAGTTGTGGGCTTCCAATTTAAAGGGTCCTTGCTACCTGCTGCATCTATTGGCTATTTGAAACGTGGGCAAAATCAGAAAAGTCTATTAATTTGATAACTTATATAATTTTTATCTTTATAACTAATAGGATATTCAGTGAATGCACCGAGCAAAACGTTCACCACCTGTAACTCGATCAAGACATTTAGCCAACATTGTCGCCGTTGATTTTTCTTTAGAATCGTCATCTAGTCAACCAAGTACTCCAATTCAAATTTCCGATAATCAATTTTTTGAACCCGACCTCACAATTGAGAATCCGGAGGATATTCAGGGACAATTCAGAGATCCTGAACCACTAATCATTCCTCGTGAACCACAAATTACTCATCCAGAGATTGTCGGGGAAGAAACTATTAAATCAGAATCCTCTAGTGATTCAGATTCAACAAACTCAATCATGGAAAATCTGTAACCTCTAAGTATGGAAGACCGAATGAGGGCTAAACGCACTGACCAAGGTCATGCAATTACTCAACCCGACATTAATGCACCAGATTATGAAATCAAAGGACAAATCCTACACAAGGTAACTAATCAATGCCAATTTAGTGGTACGCCAAAGGAAGATCCAAACGAACACCTTCGAACTTTTAATAGGATCTGTACTCTATTCAAAATAAGAGAAGTTGAGGATGAATGGATCTATTTCATGTTATTTCCCTAGACTTTAAAGGGAGAAGCCAAAGATTGGTTAGAATCGTTACCTGAAGGAGCGATTGATACATGGGATGTCTTAGTTGAAAATTTTCTTAAACAATTCTTTCCGGCATCTAAAGCCGTGAGACTTCAAGGAGAAATTGTTACGTTCACGCAAAAGCCAAATGAAACTCTATATGAGGCGTGAAAAAAATTTGGAAAGTTGTTGAGAGGATGTCCTCAACATGGTTTAGACACTTATCAAATAGTACAAATATTCTACCAAGGATGCGATATTACTACACGAAAAGACATCGACATAGCAGCTGGTGGTTTCATTATGAAGAAAACCGCAACTGAAGCTTACAAAATTATTGATAACACTGCTTCTCACTCACATGAGTGGCATCAAGAAAAAGACATCGTTAGATCATCTAAAGCGGCTAGAGCCGATTCTAGCCATGACTTTGATTCCATTTCCGCAAAGTTAGATGCTTTCGAAAGACGAATGGAAAAGATGACGAAAGATATTCACGCAATACGAATTAGTTGTGAGCAGTGTGGAGGACCACATTTGACAAAAAGATTGTCTCAGTATTGAACAAACAATGGAACAAAGAGAGAATGTTTCATACATGAACCAAAGGCCTGAGAATAATTATCAAAGTAATTATCAACCGCCAAGACCAATCTACAATCAAAATCAGAATTATAACCGAAATGTTCCATACAACAACCAACAAGGTCCTAACAATCAACAAGTATCTAATAATACTTACAATCAGCAAAGACCTATTTTTCAAAATAAACCACCACAAACCAATGATAAAAAGCCAAATTTAGAAGACATGATGTCGAAGCTAGTTGAATCTCAAACGCAGTTTTTCACATCTCAGAAACAAATGAATGAACAAAATGCTCAAGCATTTAGAAATCAACAAGCTTCTATTCAAAATCTGAAACAAGATGTAAGCAACCTAGCAAGGTTAATAGGTGAAAGAAAACCGGGGAGTCTACCTAATGATACAAATGCTAACCCCCGGAATGAAATAGCTAAAGCCATTACTACAAGAAGTGGTATTACACTTAAACCACCTGAAATGCCTGTAATTTCTGATGACTCTATTCCTACTCCACAAGAACCATAGTCTGAGCAAGAGAAGGAAACAGAACCGGTAGTTGAAAAGGTTAATGAAGATAACACAGTTAAGGCTAAGCCTTATGTTAAACCATATCAACCACCACTTCCTTACCCGAGTAAAATGAGAAAAGAAAAACTTGAAGCCGAGCAATCCAAATTCTTGGATATGTTTAAACAAATAAATGTCAATCTTCCTTTCATTGATGTGATTTCAGGAATGCCAAGGTATGCTAAATTCTTGAAAGATCTAATCACAAATAGAAAGAAAATGGAAGAACTTTTGGCTGTTACTATGAATGCTAATTGTTGTGTAGTGCTGTTGAATAACCGCAATCTGCAGATGATACATGTTATTATATTCAAACTATAGATTCACATGAAGAATTGTTAGAAGAATTTCCAGAATTACAAGGAACAGGAGAACGTTCTTTAGGAGAAGGAACTAAACCAATTGATGAAGCTGAAATGTTAGCTACACTTATGGCAAATGAATACGAACCAACAACAGAAGAACTTCAAATGCTAAAAGAGGAAGACAGATATCGATACAAATCATCGATAGAAGAACCACCGACATTAGAGTTAAAGCCACTTCCAAACCATTTGAAATACGCTTATTTACATGGTGAATCTGAATTACCTGTAATAATATCGTCTTCTCTTACTGAAAATGAAAAATTTCAACTCATTTCTGTGTTAAAAGCTCATAAACCAGCTATTGCATGGAAGATTCATGACATTAAAGGCATAAGTCCTTCGTATTGCACACATAAAATCTTTATGGAAGAAAATCATAAAACATATGTGCAACGCCAACGAAGACTAAATCCTAATATGCAAGATGTTGTTAAGAAAGAAATTATTAAACTGCTCGATGCAGGTTTAATTTATCCAATCTCTGATAGTCCATGGGTAAGCCCAGTTCAATGCGTACCTAAGAAAGGTGGCATGACTGTCATCACAAATGAAAAAGATGAGCTTATTCCTACTAGAACTGTAACAGGATGGCGTGTTTGTATTGATTATAGAAAATTAAATGACGCCACCAGAAAAGATCACTTTCCCTTACCTTTCATTGATCAAATGTTGGAAAGATTAGCCGAGAACAGTTACTATTGTTTTCTTGACGGTTTCTCCGGATACTTTCAAATTTCAATCGCACCCGAGGATCAAGAGAAAATGACATTCACGTGCTCTTATGGTACTTTTGCTTACAAACGCATGCCATTTGGACTTTGCAACGCCCCTGCAACCTTTCAAAGGTGAATGATGGCAATTTTTCACGACATGATAGAGGAATGCATGGAAGTTTTCATGGATGACTTTTCAGTCTTCGGTGATACTTTTGAAACATGTCTAGTTAATCTTGAACGAATGCTTATTAGATGCGAAAAATCAAATCTAGTACTTAATTGGGAGAAATGCTATTTCATGGTTAAAGAAGGCATCGTTCTTGGTCATAAAATTTCAAAGAAAGGAATTGAAGTGGATAGAGCTAAAGTAGATGTAATTGCTAAACTTCCACATCCCACCAATGTTAGAGGAGTTAGGAGTTTTCTAGAGCATGCCGGTTTTTACCAACGTTTCATAAAAGATTTTTCTAAAATTGCCACTCCTATGAATAAACTCCTTGAAAAGGATGCTCCAATCATCTTTTCGGATGAATGCACCAAATCTTTTAACATTCTTAAAGAAAAACTCACTAATGCGCCGATCATGATAACTCCAAATTGGAATCTACCATTTGAACTTATGTACGATGCAAGTGATTTTGCAATGGGAGCCGTTTTAGGACAAAGGATTGAAAAACGATTTCAACCTATATATTACGCTAGTAAGATGATACAAGGAGCACAAACGAATTACACAACTACTGAAAAAGAACTCCTTGCTATTGTCTTTGCTTTTGACAAATTTCGTTCATATCTAGTTCTAGCTAAAATGGTGGTCTATAGCGACCATTCTGCTCGTAGATACCTTTTCTCAAAACAAGATGCCAAACCACGATTAATCCGTTGGATTTTACTCTTACAAGAGTTCGATATTGAAATTCGAGACAAAAAGGGAGCAGAAAATCTCGCAGCTGATCATCTTTCTGGTCTTGAAAATCCTGAATTAGAAGTTTTAAATGAATCGGCTATACAAGACAACTTTCTTGATGAATATCTTTTGAAGATCGATTATAGTGAAATTCCATGGTTTGCAGACTATGCAAACTACTTAGTATGTGGATTCCTTGAAAAAGGGTTGTCGTACCAAAAACGAAAGAAATTCTTTAGTGATATAATACACTATTTTTGGGAAGATCCACATTTGTTTAAAAGTTGTCCCGATGGAATAATACGCCGATGTGTATTCGGAGACGAAGCTAGTCAAATCTTAAACCATTGTCACACAGGACCAACAGGAGGGCATTATGGGCCTCAACTTACAGCAAGGAAAGTCTACGACGCTGAATTCTATTGGCCTACAATTTTCAATGTTGCACACCTTCTTTGTAAATCCTGTGATGCATGTCAAAGGGCCGGAAAAATAAGTCAACGTGATGAAATGCCACAAAATGTCATTCAAGTATGTGAAGTATTTGACGTTTGGGGTATTGACTTTATGGGTCCATTTCCAAAATCTCATAATAATCTCTACATTCTCGTTGCCATTGATTATGTATCTAAATGGGCGGAAGCACAAGCTCTCCCAACTAATGATGCACGAGTTGTAGTCAACTTCTTAAAACGTCTTTTTGCTAGGTTTGGAACACCAAAAGCTTTAATAAGTGATCGGGGTACTCATTTTTGTAATAATCAACTTGAGAAAGTTCTCAAAAGATATGGAGTGACTCATAAAATCTCAACCGCTTATCATCCACAAACAAGTGGACAAGTTGAAAATACCAACCGAGCTTTAAAACATATTTTAGAGAAAACCGTAAGATCAAATCCGAAGGAATGGTCCATGAATTTGGAGGATGCACTCTGGGCTTTTAGAATAGCCTACAAAACTCCAATTGGCACCATACCTTTTAGACTCGTTTACGAAAAAGCATGTCACCTTCCAGTAGAAATTGAGCACAAAGCATTTTGGGCTTTGAAGACATGTAATCTTGATTTGCATGAAGTCAGACGTCTACGGTTAAGTCAACTAAACAAATTAGAAGAATTAAGACATGAAGCATATGAAAATTCGTTAATCTATAAAGAAAGAATGAAGAAATGGCATGATAAAAGAATCAGAAGTTCAAAAGAATTTAAAGAAGGAGACAGAGTTCTTCTTTTCAATTCACGATTCAAGCTATTTCCTGAAAAATTGAAATCAAGATGGTCTGGACCATTCATAGTCAAAAGAGTTTTCTCATACGGAACAATAGAGTTAATAAATTCAAATGGGATTGAATTTAAAGTTAATGGTCACAGAGTTAAACATTACATACATGGTCCAATGGAAGTTGACAATGAAGTCAATCATAATTTCACCACCCAAGAAAACCCTCAGAATGAAAACATAAATATGTTATCAACAACATATGAAAAACCAAAATTGGAAGACGGGGAAGCTTCAAATTGGAGTGATGAAAAAGAATTCCTATACAAACCTTCCATTCCAAGAAACAAAGAAAAATGTGAACAAGAAGTTCAAGTAGAAGTAAAAGAACCAAGAAAAGATCACCCTGAAAAGGTTAACAAACCAACTCTACTTACTAAAGTGGGAGACCCAGGTGAATATATCATTTCTTGCTTGCTTAATGATGGTGCTATGTATAATGGGCTCGCAGATTTAGGAGCAAGTACAAATGTTATGCCTCTTTTCTTATATAAAAGATTAGGTGTGGGTAAATTAAGACCAACCAGAATAGGTGTTCAATTATTTGATCAAACCATTAAACACCCGGTTGGAATAGCCAATAATTTACTTGTTAAAGTGGGAAGTTTGACCTTTGTTGCACACTTTATAGTTATTAATATAGAGGAAGACCTTGATATTCCTCTAATTTTAGGTCGCCCATTTTTAGCAACCATCGAAGCATTCATTGATGTAAGAGAAGGTAGAATGACACTTAGGGATGGTGACAAATCGGTTACCTTTGTGAACCGAAAGTTTAGATCTCCACCAACCAAAACTGTTAAACCAATAAAAATGCCTAAGTGTGGGGAAGATAAAGAAACACCTAATGATAACCCGATAACAAAGAACCCCGTTATTGATACGAAATTAAATGAACCCATTTTCAACAGTTCAACGAAGAAACTTTATAAACGGATTCAAGATGCTAGGATTAAGGGGAACTTTAAGTTATGTAACCGATTAGTATCCAATTTGTCGCCTAAAGAAAAGGCAATGTTAGTTGAATTTGTGAAAGTTACAGAGGAAATCAATAATTGGCTTGAAGCAAAAGTCAGAGATATACAAGTTGTTGATAGTCCAATTGAAAACGAAGTTAATCACAATTTCGACACCACAGCTAACTAAGTGTGGGGAGAATCAAGTCTTTTTAAGGATAATATATATTTCTGTTAGAGTTAGATTTTCTGTTTTCGTGTAGTTCTCGAGAATGGAATCCGAATGGTCTTTCCCTAGCAGACCCTAAAGAACTAGTCTTCTCCCTCCATTCTGAATTTTTATTTTTTTAGGTTTTACGAGATGAAGAATTCCTTTAATCTGAACCATGGCCTACTACTACACGCTATGATTACTAAACGTAATAATAACATCTTCCCGAGTGAACTGGTATCATTCATAAGAGGAAAAATGGACGAAGTAAGGAAAGAACTCAGGAAGAATCATCATAAGACACATTTTGGTAAAGGAAAATCAAAATCCGCAACAAAAAGAAGAGTACGACACCTTGAAAGATGTCATAAATGCGGAAAATGGTCACACGAAGGTAAATGTTCGAACAATCAAACATATTCAAATACCGAATTTGTTACTCTATGCAGAGAAGGACCGTTCATATGTTTAGAAGAAAAGTTATTGAAGAATCGAGGTTACGCTTATGTAGCTATGGAAAACCAAATTACACGACTCTCCTATGAGTCAACTAAAGCAGGTCTCTGAAAATTCTATCTCACAGGTAAGTATGTACAGTTTTTATTTATTTTTATTTATTGCTTTTAACCTTTTGATAATAAACGCTGAATCTTTCGCTATAAAGTATTAAATTGATATTTAATAAAATTAGGTATGCGAAACCGAAATTATTGATATCATACAAAAATTTATTACATCACTGCGAAATTTACCGTTTATTCATAAGGTATAAATATCTTTAATCAATCAATTCAAAATATTTCAAAAATTTGTCAGGAGTAAAACTAGGTAAAATAGTCGAAATTACTTTACCCAAAAGAGGGGCGCATATTTTTGATAATATTTGATTGATTAAAGTGGGATAAAAGACCAAAAAGATTTTTAATTTTAATTTTTACCTTGTTCTTAAATTAATATTAAATTATTATTGTAAATTTTTAAACCAATATAATTAAGTTTGTAAATATTTTAAAAACTAATATTTTTAATATAAGTTTGTAAAATTAATGTATAAAAATATTAATGATATTTATATGAATTTTTAATTTAAGTTTGGTATGAATTTAAAAACAAAAATGTACTTTATTTCATTAAGTTAAAAATTTGATATTTAAAATTCGTCATGAGTTGAAAACTATGTCGTTGAACCGAAATTGCTTTACCTGAAGGCGGGACGAGAAATTTTATTATCATTATTTTTAATTTTAACGATCTAAAGTACGCCAAAAACATTAAAAAAATCCAAAAACCTTAGCTTTTAAAACAACGCTTTAAAAAGACAAATTTTTAAAATTTTGTCAAGGGACGAACTAGGTCAACGTACCGAAATGCCCTCAATATAAAAGGAAACAAAATTTTAAATTTATTTCATTTTTGTTTTTATAAGTCAAAGGTCTTAAACAAAAAAAAAAGGGTCAGGACCCCATGCGATCGCATGGGATATACCCTACAGATCCATGCGATCGAATGGGAGTAAAAAACTGGGCAGATTACAAACCCCATCGACCTGCTTCTGTCTTCCACTTCAACACACACACATACACGAAAACCCTCCCAAATCCTCTCTAAAATCATCATTTTTTCACCAAAATTCACCAATTTTCGTGCTATAATCCGCTCTAATCATGCGTTTGTTCAGAAATTTTTCAAAGAAGGTAACGATTTCACCCCTAAAACTATTTAAATTCAATTTTTAGTGTTCTTGAGCTAAAGTTTACCTAATTTAATTTTGATAATTTCTAGTGTAATTAGAGTTAAATTGTTAGTATATTATGCATGTATAACCTAGATTGATGCTATTTAACATGATTTGAAGCCTCAAACTTCAAAATTTTTAGAAATCTAGGGTTTGTGTTCTTGAGCAATTTGGGGCTTTTTGATATAAACAGGTTATGGCCGATTTTTGTCATGAATTATTACTAAATTAAGTAGTGTAACATGTTTAGGTTGCTAAATGATCCAAACATTGATCATAAACATGATTTTTGAGAATTAAAGTAGACTTTTTAAGTCTAAAATTCATGATTAATTTGATATAAATGCCATTTGAAACTTGTTTAATTGCTAGTAATAATTATTTTGACATGTTATTTGAGATAAAAGCTTATGAACTTTGTAAACATTTTCATATATGATTATTTGAAAATGTGTAGAATTGATAAAAATATGAAAATGAGTATAATATGGATTAAACATGTTATTGTAATTGTTTTAATTTGTTATTTTGCTAACACTAATGCATATTTGGATGCATAAATTTTGTGTTTAATGTGTTTTACAGAGAAATACAGATACGGACGGTGCATCATCGTCTAGGCAACCTGATCCGGAACCACAGCCGGAGATGTAATATCACGAACCGGAACAACAACCTGAACAACAACAACATTATGATCAACACGTGCAATACAATGAACCCGAACCATAATTCTTTATTGCCTACGTAGTATTTCCCGTTCACCATATAATAGAACACCCAATAATTCATGAAGAACAGGATTTGATAGAAGTTGGAGAGATTACCCGACGTACCAAAGTAACAAATTTAAACTTTGGACCAAAAATGTAGAAGTACCAAGGGTAATAGATTGGGAGCCTTTGGAAAGGGTCCACCTAGCTAACCCAGTTAGGCAGCATCTAATCCAAAGGTATGGCAGCTCTTCTTTTTTCGATTGGAAACGTTTATTTACCACTCGTAGGCCTATATACAAAGAGTGGTGTGTTGAGCTAATGAGTACTATAGATTTTAATAAGGATGTAGATAGGTTAGACGATAAGAGTTTTCTTAGATTTTTACTTGGCCGTAGAATGTACAGGATGTCCATGCTGAACATGGCCAGGGCTTTACAGATTTACACTACCGCTGAATTACTATCACCTGATTGTACAAATTTGATTTATCATGGTGAGAGGGTAGATAGAAATTTTGACGCTAACGCCATCTGGCGTATGTCAAATTTTAATGTGTTTACGCGGGGAGGAAGACACTCCTATTTAGATATTAATAAAGCCGAGCTTCGTATAATATATAGATTCTTAGCAAACTCGATTACACAAAGAGGTTACAACAAGGAGAAAATGACCTTACACGATTTATTTTATCTTAAGTGCATTCGAGACACTAGAGGCTTTGTTAATATCCCCTACTGTGTTGGTTTTTATCTGTCCAAAATGGTGGAAGGTATACAGGATGGGGGAATAATAGGAGGAGGTATTTTAGTTACTCTCATTGGAGTGTATTTAGGTGTAGATAGGGAACAAGGGGGTCTAATGATGGTGGTTAGGGAACAAGACGAGACTTTAGGTTTGCAAGTCTATCTAGGTTCAAAGGTATTGACTAGGAGACGCAATCAGGCAATACCATATCAGGGCCACCATCCACAGGTAGAGAGGGGTTCGGATGAGGAGATGGAGGAAGCGGATGACATTAGGGATGTCATTAGGGATAGTGCTACTGACGTTTTCCAGCGTATAGATGAGGTAGAAATGACTAACGAGGCTAGGCATCGTCAGTATGAGCAGTGGCACGCCGAGAATGTGTACGAGAACTCCAGGCGATGCCAGCATGATAGATGGCATTATCATCAACATCAGATCATGATCCAGCTATCATATCAGGTACCGCATAACTACATCCCGACTCGACCTGCTTACTATCCACCGCATCAGCTCGACATGCGACCACCCTTTGACCTGTATGACCCCAATCAAGCCTACCAAAACACCTATCACCAACCATGGAACCCGAGCGATGATATGAACTGGAACCCCTATCCAAATCAATAGTGTTCCATTGGTGATGTCTTATCTTTTATTATTTTTATTTATTTATGCTACACATTTAACATTTTGATACTTTAATGTAATATTTAATATTTTTATTATTTTGTACTAATACTTCATTTTTGTAATTTGAAAGTGGGATATTAAGTCCCATTTCAAAATACCATGCATGTTTATATTTGTATGTTTGTATATTGTCAATTGTACAAAACATGGTAAAACAGCGCATTTTCAAAGACTAGCATTAAGTTCAGCAAAAGCAACTTATTTTGACGACAAGATACAAAATAAATGTGAAATAACAACTGCAGGAATGAACAAATGAAGTGCACCACTTATCATTCAAAACAAACAACAATATGTTTGGAAACTTTGATAAAATTTTAATCATCTTTTTACGCTAATCACCCTCAATAATTTAAATTATTACTGATTTCTTGCAAATGAGGGCATTGCAAGATGTTAAGTGTGGGAAGGGGTTAAATTCTTTCGGGTTTTAAAATTTTAATTTAAACACTTGGTTACCATTAAAAATACTAGTAACGTAGTAGTTGTATTAGAATCTAGTGCTCTCTGATAATAAAGAACAGCCCTAGTCTTATATACTGACTACCCAATTCTAGTAAAATTTTTAAAAATTTTCAAATAAATGAATTCAAAATCATGTTTATACATATTTATGAACGATGAAACTAGGTGTTAACACCGAAATTATTGTTACCTCGGAAAGGACATAAATTGAGAAACAACCCAAAATGCATGAATTATTTAAAATAGAATAGAGGAGAATAAAAAGGCAAAGAAAGAAAAATAAAAGCCAAGTGTGGGAAAAATTTACCAAGTTATTTAGAACATATATCACATATTTTTGTACAAATAATTGAAGATACTTTTGTTTTGGACGATATTAATCAGTTTTACCCAGTTTATTGTAATATAAATGGAATTTAAAAGGAAGCAAAGTCTTCCGAGAAAAAGACACGCGCTTCTTGATTTAGGTCAGGAAGTTGTCGTCCAGACCAGTTGTAGAGTCTACGAAAAACCTTGAAAAGTTTTCTCGAAAATCAGCTGGAAATCCACGGACCTCAGCATCAAACAGGGTCGCCAAGTAGTCAGACTTATCCTAACCATGAGAGGATCTATCTCGTACAATGGGGGGGGGGGCACCGTGCAAATTAGCTTATAAGACTAATGAATCAGATCCCCAGAAAGGATAATCTCCTTAAGGATAAAAAAAATCAGCTTTTAAGCCTAATATTACTCAATCCTTGAGATTGACCTTAAAGATTGAGAATTCAAACTCATGGAATTCGATGATATCTAAACTCGAGCTTGAACGAGAAAATATTTTGATCAAAATTACAAACCGATTTATTTTCTGAAAACCCATTTTCAATGCGTTCATTACCATTGAACGTAAAATCCTAAGAATTCACCGGAATTTATTAGGTCACCTGAACCAAATCGGGTGTCAACCGTAAGAACGGTGGTTGCATAGCATGGTCAAAGACAGGACCTTGTGCCAGACCGAAAAACTATAGGGTCATCTTTACTATTGCTCCTACAAAGGATAGTAATTGCATCCGACACGATATAGACCATAATCAAAAGCATCTCACGGGACATTGCCTTAACAGTTGCTTGTTCAACGCTTTCCTTTACAACCGGACGGTAGTTTACTGAAAGGTAATATACGGAGCAAGTAAACTGGACGTGTTGCTTTCCTAATACAAGGGTAGCAAGTGGGTGACACAAAATCATAATTTTGAGCTAAAATTTTCAAATCTGAAACCCATAAAACCCACAAAAACATTTTGCAAACACCGGTGAAGGGTTATTCCGGAAAACTTATCTAGGGTAAAAGCTAGATTGAATTTTCAAAAAGATCAAATGTTTTCATAAAGATCCAATTTCCATAAAGGATCTAAATTTTTATAGTCACGTGGGACAGTAAACCACATCGTTACTACCATTGTTCATACCGCCATATTAAAATCACTGATATACAAAGTGTGAAGAATAAAGAAGTGATTCTAATAAAGTTATATTCAAGTTCTATATTGCTTAAGGACAAGCAACGCTCAAGTGTGGGAATATTTGATAATGCTAAAAATGAACATATATTTCATAGCATTATCCCTCAAGAAAGACAAGCTTTTAGTTGCAATTGTTCTATTTACAAGTGATATTCGTTTAAATATTAAAAGGTGAAGACAAAAGACAGATTCGACGATTTGAAGACGCAAATGACCAAAACGCTAAAAAGTACAAAGTATAATCAAAGTGGTTCAATTTATTCATGAGAAACGTCTCAAAATTACAAGAGTACAAGCCGCAAAACGCAAAGTACAAGATATTAAATCGTACGAAAGGACGTTCGAAAATCCGAAACCGGGACATGAACTAACTATCAACGCGCAACTCAACGGAGATAAAATTATAAGTCAACGATGCACAAGAATATAATATAATATATAATTAATTATATAAAATTATATATATTATATTATATATTAAATAATCGAGCAGCCCACGTTTTAAAAGCAAAATATCTGAGGAAGAAGGATTCTCATGCGATCGCATGAGCCCAGGAGTCAGGCCACATCTATAAATTGAACTTTTTTGGGACGAATGAAACATAATATATATCCATCTATCATCATACTCTCTCAATATATTTATATTTATATTTTATAATTATAATTTTGATATTAAGTTAATAATAATAAGGTTATGTTAGCGAATGTTTTAAGTTTGTAAGTCGAAATTCTGTCCGTGTAACACTACGCGATTAATACTCATTGTAAGTTATGTTCAACCTTTTTAAATTAATGTCTCGTAGCTAAATTATTATTATACTTATTTAAGCCGAAGTAATCGTGATGTTGGGCTAAATATTAAGATTGGGTAATTGGGCTTTGTACCATAATTGGGGTTTGGACAAAAGAACGACACTTGTAAAAATTAGACTATGGGCTATTAATGGGCTTTATATTAACTAAACGATATCTCGTTAATTTAATATAAAGGTTACAATTTGACGTATCTATAAATAACCACATACGCTTAATCAGGTACGGTGGGCGGGATATTTATAAATACAAATTATTGTTCATTTGACCGGACACGGGGATGGATTAATAGTTAATGGACTCATTAAAATAGGGGTGGATTACATTCAAGGGTAATTGGTGTAATTGTTAACAAAGTAGTAAAACCTTGGATTACACGCAGTCGATAACCTGGTGTATTCATTAAACAGAGTATTAAGACCTTGTTACAGTTCGAATCCCCAATTAGTTAGAATATTTAACTTCGGATATAAATTTAATTTGACGAAGATCCTCGCACTTTATAATTATGATCGATGAACTATTATGGACAAAACCGTATGGACATATCGAATAATCCAGGACAAAGGACAATTAACCCATGGTAATAAATTAAAATCAACACGTCAAACATCATGATTATGGAAGTTTAAATAAGCATAATTCCTTTATTTTATATCTTATCGTACTTTTAATTATCGTACTTTTTAATTATCGCAATTTTATTTATCGTCATTTTATTTATCGTACTTTTAATTATCGCAATTTTATTATCGTCATTTACTTTACGCTTTAAATTAAGTTATATTTATTTTTAATATTTTACATTAGGTTTTAATTGTGACTTAAGACATAAAATCGACAAACCGGTCATTAAACGGTAAAATCCCCCTTTTATAATAATAATAATACTACTTATATATATTTTTATACAAATATAGTTTAAAAATATAGCGTTAAACTTGGTTAGCTCCCTGCGGAACGAACCTGACTTACTAAAAACTACACTACTCTACGATTAGGTACACTGCCTATAGTGTTGTAGCATGGTTTAGGTATATCCACTCTATAAATAAATAAATAACTTGTGTAAAATTGTATCGTATTTAATAGTATTTGGTAGTAAAATTAATAGTATTTAGTACCCCTTCGCTTTAACATCACCAAGTCTTACGCCCTTCCACATATCAACACAACCACTACAACAAGGGATATTTCATTAGTAATGTTACCCTATGATCCACAACACGATAACACACTAACGCATTCATCGTCATACGGGTCCCACTCCCATGAGTTTAACGACCCGAAGACTCCTCGATTTGCCAATTCCAAGGCGACTCATAACTAGAATCCTTACACGATTCTCTAACCACACACTCTACCGAGCGTAACTCAATTCTACAATCATTAGACTTGCTACATCATATTATGGAATTCAAGTCTTCGTCGCACACACATACACACTAATTGGTCATTCTAGTTACGATGGGTAACTATAACCAATGACAAGCTCAATAGTGCACCCACTACTTAGGGTGACTAAGCACACACCAAACTCGTGAGTTTGCTCACTCACCTTAGCTAACCAAGACCACTGTAACACTTCCCGACTCACAATGAACCCGATGTGACAACAATCACATTACCCAAGACAACTATATCCTAGGAACCAATAAAAGGTTCCTAATTCATCCCGATTCTACCCCAAACATGCCACGTTTCCTTCATTCGGTACTTGTCATGTCATGCTTGGTGTCAAGATACACTTTTGTAATAATGGTGATCATGCGTACCTCACCATTTCCACATGGCCATGGAAAGTACTTTACCCGGACTGACGCAACATTCACACAATACAAAGCACAATACTATAAGAACCTTTGAATGAGCAAAGTCCCGTTATTAGACTGGACTTTACAAAACCCCTGAGTACCCGAGCCCCACCAATGGACTCATCACTAAGACACCGTACACTATATGTAGTATAATAATATATACATATACCTATAACGCAACAAGTCAACCTACTCCCTAGGAGACTAGCAGCAGAACAACGTCCAAATTCACCTACTTACATTAGGTAATAGCTATCTAAGGCACTAATTTACACACGAAATAAGGCCCCACATAATCACACTTTGGACAAACACAAGTCCTAGTTAGTCATCTACTCTAAGGCACTCGTAATCCTACAAGTCCTGCAAATAACACACAACCGTCAATAAGTCTAAGGCTAGGCACCTATTCCAAGGTCACCTAATTCCCTTAGACTATGCTCTGATACCACTTGAAATGACCCAAATCCGTTTACCAAAATCGAAGCACATTTTTTTATAATTTAGGTCCCATTAAAGCGTTCGTAATACATAACATTTCTAACTCTGTTATAACCAAAAACATAACGTCATAATGATTCATTTAACAAACTACGATGACCCTTGGTACACAAATGACATATTACAAAAGCATTTACAATAATGACTCAACCCCCCAAATACGGGTTAATACTCAATAACCCAACCCGATACCAAGAGCATAATCCCGGGAACTACCAAATCCCCAAACCGCGTCCAAATATCCGAAAGCTAATCTTCCAAGCTTAAAGCAACATCTATCAACCCTAGTCTAGCAACTAGGTAACTCCGCATCAATGATACCTATAAAAAGGTAAACAACGAGAGGGGTAAGCATAAAGCTTAGTGAATGCAACAATTATACATATACATATATAATCTACTTACTTGCAAACACTTACACAAATACCGCATATGAGCTAGCAATTCAACAACCATGCAATTACAATGTAAAACTAAATATCCGCAATTCACAATAAGCTAGCATCGCCAATAGCATATAGTTCACAATTTAATATGCTAAAACTATAACACATAACCATGGTTAACCAATCATACAAGGAAATGGTGCTCGTGAAAGACCATCGGTGTTCACAACATCCGTTAGTATACTTAACATGTCGTATCACTAATCCCCCGAGTGGTGTCTGACAACTCCTAATTTATACAATTTTTTGATAATATTTTGAGGAGTTATCTTAGTATTTTAGAGTCATTTTAATCCCAAAA
The DNA here is from genome assembly GCF_046630445.1 of Rutidosis leptorrhynchoides. Lineage (NCBI taxonomy): Eukaryota > Viridiplantae > Streptophyta > Magnoliopsida > Asterales > Asteraceae > Rutidosis > Rutidosis leptorrhynchoides. The sequence continues at coordinate 137,295,429 of NC_092342.1, read as the reverse complement.
CACACTAAAATGGGTAAAATAGGGGAAAAAGTATTTCTAATGATTTTATCAAAGTTATGTATCAAACAGGATTAAAAACAGAGAAAATTACAGAAAGACTAAGGAAGTCGCCGGCATGGGTACAAGGAAGCCGCCGGCCTGGTGCTGAATACGCTAGAATGTTCCAGAATCTCTGTAAAATTGAAAGAACTTGCTGATCAAGTAAAAAGCAAAGGAAGCCGCCGGCTTCCCACTGAAGCGGCCGGCCTAATGAACACAATTTCTCAACTTATCGACCAAGTTCAAGTAAAAATGGAAACAAAATTAAGAAGATTTGGTGGATATTTGAAGTCGCCGGCCTTCCCTGAAGCTGTCGGCTTAGTTATGATGGTTAAAGATTTGTACTTGCGGATTAAGTTAAACTTGCAGAAGGAGTCACCGACCTAAGGCAAGCCGCCGGCTTCCCACTGAAGCTGCCGGCTTGGCCACCGTTTCTGAACATTATAAATAAAGGCCTCTGGTCTCAGTTTTCATATGCAGTTTTTAGAATTCAGTAATTCTGCTTAGTTCGTTTTTCTTTTTAGGGTTTTCTCTAAACCCTTAGATTAGATTTTATCATTGTAATCAAGAATCATTCGAGTTTTTAATTCAAGTTTCATACATCTACCTTTTTAAGGTATGATTCTATCTTTACTTTACTGTTTTATCTATTTTATTTACTACAATTGTTTCTATTCGTCTTTTGCTAAGTACTAAATGTTCATAGTGGTTACGTAGACGAAAACATAACTTCATCTGGGAATCAGATGAAGCCGTCGGCCTCACCATCCAAGCCGTCAGCCTGGTTGGAAGGAAGATGCCGGCTTCGTGTTCTTTATCCGTACAGTTCTTGGTTCTTTTCCAGATCTGTATGGTCGAGTTTCTGTAATGATGTTAGAATTGTTTCGAATCTATTTTGCTTAAATACCCTTGTTTTCCATGCTTAATGATTAAATAACGTGATTTTAGGATTGATTAGTACTTGATCTGATGATCTATTATTCGATTCATGCTACTTGTTTAGATCTAGTCCATCAAACTTGTTAAATTGAATTGCATGCAACTAAGTTAAAAAGCTTAATAGTGATAAACTTGTTTAAATTGAAGTTACGCTTATATAATAGAATTTGATATTGTTAGGCTTAATCGAAGAACCTTTGTTTGAATTTGTTTAATTAATGATTGCATGAGAACTTAGTAGTAATTGACTTTTAGCTAGTAACTTGAGTTGATCTACTTGGTGTTTAATAGCTTATATGATTTGTCAGTCTATTTGCACATTGATCCTCATCACAAGATTAATGTGTATCATGTAATTGAATTGAACATGAAGAATTAAGATGTTAGTTATGCACATCACATATCTAGCATATGCTTTAAGTCCTACTTATTGAATGATATGTAACACTAGCTTAACCTATTAAGGGATAATAGTTGGTCTATGATTATTGTTCTGCTTTGTGTTAATATAAGTTATGAAACTTGCCTAATATGATTTCCGTATGAGTTGGTTGTTCATGTAACTGCTTTTATTTTTATTTGTTTATTTTGAATCTTCAATTCCTTACTTTACTTTATTACTTTATTTATCTTTAAATCATCTCTTTCCTAAGAGATAAGAATCTATCCCATAAAAAGATATAAAAATATATCTTTAATTCTTTTATAAGAATCAAATAATAAAACAACTCTTATCTGCATCTACGCTCTCTTGAGACGATAACATAAAATACTACATCTGATCGGGTTTTGTTACTCGTTAGGGTGTTAAAGAGTATTAAATAAAGGTTTTATAAATTTAAAAGTTGAAAGATAAGTTAAGTACTACCGCACACACTTTTGACACATCAACTTTTTGGTGCTGCTGCCGGGGAGTGCGGTAAATACGGAAGTTGGATATACTTTGGTTATTGATATTTCTTGAAAATGGGTGATGATTGTCTTCCTTTAGGTGAGGGTTGTTGGGGTTTCGATTTAAAGGCTCCTGCTCGAACCTAGACGCTGATGGGTCACTTAAGTATTGAAAGATTCAATAGGCCGTGTATGTTTGATTATTCGTTGTTATGCGATAAAAGTTGTTATTTAATATTTATATTATCAATTATATCATTAATATTTATTATATTTATCAATTTAAGGTTTACTAATATATTAATATACTTCTTAAACATTCCAAGAGGAATTAGAATAAACTCAAAATTTAATTATATATATCCTTTAAGGTCTAAAAGATTTTTACCTAAAACATTTCTTTTTATGATTTTAGATCACATGAATACTCAATCCAAGAAACCAGTCTTACAAGATATGTTACCAAATCCCGATATATTATTTAAACCTTCTAAGGATTCGAATATTGTTAAGAAATTAAATTTCAATGAAGGAACTACTTCTAATGATGATTTATTATCTAGTCCACCGTCTAATCCTGATTCTAATTTGGGATCTCTTTTTGGTTCAGAAATTGAAATGCCTACTGAATCAATGGAAGCGTTAATGAAAGCAGGTTCGAAGGATTAGGTCATGCTATTACTCAGCCTGTAATAAAGAAAATTTTGATATTAAAGGTCCTATATTTCATTTGCTTAAGGATAACCAATTTAGGGGTACTGAAATAGAAGATGCTAATGCTCACATTCGGAATTTTAAAGATATTTGTAATCTGTTTAATATTAATAATGTGGAAAGTAATGTCATCTATCTTCGTCTCTTCCCATGGTCACTAAAAGATGAAACTAGGGAATGGTTAAATTCGTTACCTGAAGGAGATATTACTAGTTGGGATACGATGGTTGAAAAATTTCTCACTCGATTCTTTACTACATCCAAAACTGTCACCCTTTAAACTGAAATTGCTAATTTTCGTCAGAAAACTAACGAGTCTCTTTATTCTGCTTGGGTTTGATTTGGTCAAATGCTTAGAGGTTGTCCACAACATGGTTTGGATAAATTTAAAAAGGTAACTACTTTCTATAAAGGTTGTGATATTGCTATATGAAGAGAGATTGATACATCTGCTGGAGGAAACATTATGAGTAAAACTGCCGAAGAAGCTGAAACATTGATTAATAAGTTGGCTGCTCAATCCCATGAATGGCATCAAGACTTAGATATTTCTCATTCAGAAAAATCTGTTAGTTATGATTCTGAAGATATGGTTAAGGCTATGAATCTGCAATTGGGTAATCTAGGAAGGCAAATTGAAAAGCTTACCAAAGAAATGCATATAATTAAGGTAGGTTGGGAAAATTGCCAAGGTCCTCATGCTACTAAAGATTGTGTTGCTAGTCTTACTATGGAGCAAGTCGAGAATGTTTCGTATGTGAATCAATTTCAAGGAAACCCAAACTACCATAATAATTATAATACACCTTATCATGCTAATAATAAAACCCACCTGGTTTCTTTCCTGTTAGAGCACCCTTCATTCCAAATTCTTCTAATGCTCAAACAGACAAGAAGTCTAATCTCGAAGAAAGCATCCTAACTTGTAACAACCCAACCCACTATACAATCGAACATGCGAAATAATTTTTTTTCAGAAGAGTGCGCCACGCGCACCACCTCAGGGTGCACGGCGCGCACAGGCCCAATTCAGTTCTGTATGGTTTTGTAAATTTTCAAATAAAGATCTCCCACTTCCCGACATATTTCGACGAAATGCTTTTCACAACATGTTATAATGGTTAAAACTCACACGATTCAATAATAAAATAAGTTTTACGAAACCGGGCCCACATATGCCATAATACGAGTTTCGTACAAAAATATGAGTTTCGACTACACTAGTTTAAATTCCAAATGACACTATGAGCATGGTGTTTGGGGGTTACACTACCCAAATCTCGGTCGAACTCCAAAAGCTATAACATCCAAAGCGTCCCCTAACAAACAAACGAGATCTCTAATCCGTACGAATGCCCTTACCCTTGTCTCCGCCGGAGCCTATAAAAAGATAAACAACGAGAGGGTAAGCAAAGCTTAGTGAATGCAATAATTATACCCATATATATATATATATATATATATATATATATATATATATATATATATATATATATATATATATATATATATATATATATAATATACCTACTTGCAATCACTTACACATATACCGCATACACTCTAGCAATACAATTAGCATACCATCTCATGTACAAAGCTAATAATCCCCAACAAACTGCAACTAGCGTAATGAATAACATATAATCGACATAATACAGTATGCTACAAAACAATACACAACCATGGTTAACCATTCTCGCATCATGGTGCTACCGGCTCTTTGGTTCACACCATACACATCGGTTATGATGCTACCGGCTCTTTGGTTCACATCACAACCCGAGTCATACTTGCGTTAAAGTGCTACCGGCTCTTTGGTTCACACTCTAACAACTCGTGCCATAGTGCTACCGGCTCTTTGGTTCACACTACAACACACGTACTATGACGCTACCGGCTCTTTGGTTCACATCATAGCACAATCGCACATACTATGGCACTACCGGCTCTTTGGTTCATACCATAGCATACAAATAAATACATTATATACATACACATATAATCATTCCACTCACCTTAACGATTCGGTGACAGTTTTATAATTCCGCAAGCTTCAAAGCAAAGTACCTAATACAATAAGTACTCAATCAACACAAAAACTAGTTGGACTAAACACCAACAATTCACTCATGTGCATTTAATGACTTAAAATGCATTAAATGCCCCATTTACTCCAAAACCATCCATTTAAGGTCAAGACCTTCTTAAATCACTCAAAGCTAGTGATTAAGGTCCAACAACACTAACTAATACATAATTAGGGTATTTCATACCCACCTTTCCCAACTAGGTCAACCATTACCCATTTGGCCATTTCAAGGTCAACACACCCATTTCGGGTCATCCACTAACCCAAGTAACACCCATTCACTTTAATAGCTAGGTGTGCTAGCAATTTACTAACAAATTATGACTCTTAAACACTAAATAACCCTTTGAAACCCTAGGTTAGTCATTCTTGAGTCCTCATGACTAAATCTTACCCAAGAACACCCAAAATCACCAAATATGGATTTTATGTTCTTCTTTTAACCAAACCCTAACCCACACATAAATTAAAGTAAGGAAATCAAAGTTAGAACATACCACTACAACCAAAACGTAGCTAGTGGCTAGATGAACAACTTTAATGCACGCGCTTTGACCCGTAATCAACTTCTTCCTTCTTGATTTGAGCTTTCTCTCTCTCAAATGGGTTTCTCACTCTAGAACTTTTATTTGGAGAGATGAAGTGGTTGGTGATAATGTTAAGTGTGTTTCAACCACCAAACAACTGGCCACTAAAGCCCCAAACTCGTCCTCATGTGATTTTACCAAAAAGCCCTTCCAAATATCCAATTAAATGAAACAGAATCTGCCAGCTGGAAAGGGTGCGCGGCGCGCTCCCTCACATGTGCGCGGCGTGCATAGTGGTCTGAACGGGCTCTGGTCACAGTTTAATGACACACAGCTTCCCACACTTCAAGTACCTTATTTACACTTATGTACAATAAATATTCGGGTCTTACAACTCTCCCCCACTTAGATTGGATCACGTCCTCGTGATCCGCACCAAATACTAGAAGTTGAGCACTTCTACCTTGAACACTTCCGTCTCCAATACGGAATCACACATGTAGTAATCACCCATCTAGGTTCTCACTTCGTACACTAAATTATCATATTACAACGAGTAAGGGTAATCATCCCTCGAGACAAAACAACCGCAACCGCTCGCTCCTACACCTAGTATTTAACTCGTACCATACATTCACAATAAATCCAAAGGTGGAATAATCCCCTGACGACCTCCGTCATCATGCCTTCCCACCATAGAATACTCGGGAATCATCCCGACACCTTCCTAAAATCTCCCGCAAAAATCATCGGAAAACTCTCCACTTTAACTCGTGTCACTCAATACATTCACAATTCATTCCAAAGTTCAACTTGGGACTTTTTCGAAGACCACCAAAGTCTTTCTTTCCTATATAAGCAACACCCATTCGCTCATCACATTTACTAGTTAGGGACTTTTTCCGCATTCTCCGGTACTTAACTCCCCCATTTAGGGTTTTAACCCCCTACTTTCACCGTCAAGATGATAATGCACCGCGGAATTCCGACATTCCACAATGCCCATTACATTTTCCGGCGTTGGTCATACTCAATAGTCCTTCCAAGGACTCACTATAAGATATTCGAACCTCGATCTTTCAAATCAGTTAAGTGTTGACGCCCACTAAACACCACAATATACCACGGTTGTAACTTCGGGTTTCTCACCGGTACCCAAATCCAAAGTAATCATACCATCGGAGTCAAAAGTTACACTAGCAGGTATAAGGAGGCACCTGACGTTGTGTTATCCAACTCTAATTTCTAACACCGAGTCTCCAAAGACTCAACCCTTACGGGGTCTACTCCCGGCGTCACACGTCACCTGACTACACGCGGTCACACAAATCTAACAAACCCTACGGCTCAACGCCCATGACTTCCTAGCGACACCCTTAGTCACTACCCACCTAGGCCGTATAGCTAGCCTATTTTTCTTTCAACTCAACACTAAGGAGGCGCTTGGAACACCAAGGCTTACACCTTTCTAACCTTGTCATAACCATTAACTCGGTTACCTACATACATAAGGATAGTTTAACACCATGACTCTACCCGCACACGAACGTGGTTAACGGAAATGCCTCTCGAACGGTATACCGCGTACACCCCCAAAATCATAAAAGAAAAGAGTGGCCGTCAAGAGCATACAACACTCGCCACACAATCACAAAACCACCATCGAAATCGAACCGCCAATTAACATGTGTATATACATCATAGTATGTTATTATCGTCAAGCGTACTACCACACTCTGGTTACAACCTAATTGGTTTTACCATAAGTTCAACACAACAATTGGGACTACGCCCTACACGGTCTCATCACTATACGTTCGGTTAAGCTCTCACGGCTACACCAAATCAAAACACAACACTCTCGATAAGACAATTACAAGTCACGTACTCTCACATGGTGATATAACACCCAGTGCATACTAACCCAATAACACGCGCACACAAGTAATTAGTTGTCAAACTCACATAAGAGCAACAATACACAATCTACAAAGCCTACGGGTCTCACTCGGACGAGCTTAACAACCCAAAACCACAACCATCTCATAAAAGAGAGACGAGGTTCACCCGTCTTGCATCTCATAACACACATATCACCAAAATTTGCTCCACCCTTAAGCATACGAAGGATTTCGGATTATCCTTTGCTACTTAACCGAAGCACTTACCTAACCGTACGAGTATTACTCTAGCAATCATTGAGTTGCTATCGTTTGTAACTTCCACACCACCACTAGAACACCTATGGGTTTCTTGCCGATACCTTATGTTTCAATGTTACCGTAACACCATCGAAGTCGAATACCACGCTAGTAGGTATGAAAGAGACACCTAACGTTGGGTCCCATATACTCCATTACCAACATTCGTCTAGATCAAACACGTTGTCTTAACGGTTTCATCAACTTCCACACGAAAGCGAACACGCTCAACATCTGAAAAACAAGGCCCGTCTCCATGGCTTGGTAGAAACATTTTCCCTAACACTAAGGAATGCTTGGTTGCACCAAGTCTTACGCCCTGAAATCATCAATCCAACTCCAACGTAGGTTAATTCCATTAGGAATATTACCCGTAACAATACCATGTATTTACACTAATGATTTCTCCCCCAAGTCGCATTTTCATGAGTCAATGACTCAAGCGCTACCCTAGTGCACCGTCATCGTAATTACTAACCCCGCACTTAAATGGGTACTATTGCAATATACGTTTACTCGAGACTAATTAGGTTTCGTAACGAGACTTAAGTGTCAACTTCATAACCGAATACATCGGCACACAACAAATAATAATAAGGCATATTTGCATCGAAAATGAAAGTACCTGAAGCAGTATCGCTGGACTTCTATGCTTCACTACCCATCAAGTATTCGCGCTCTAATCTCTTAACCCGATCAACAAATGATTTGGAACACTCTGACCTTTTGTGTCCCTCCGCCTGGCATATAAAGCACCTGATCATGCTCACAGGTACACCCGTACAATCCCGTGCCAAATGGCCTCGTTGCAGACAATTATAACATGTAGGCACGAAACCTCGTAACTTCTTATTCTGATTACTAGCCTGATCGGGACACTTAAACCTTTGGTGCCCTTCCTTCCGATAATAAAAACATACAGTTTTGCCCGACGGACATTCACAAGACTTATGTCCCCGTTGCCCACAATTGTGACACTTCAACCCACCAGAGCCCGACGCTCCCTTCCTCATGCTACTAGCTGCCTCAATTACACCTCTACTTTGATCAATAAACAATTCGGGACACTCCGACCTTCGGTGCCCCTCTTTATGACAATGGTAGCACATTCCGTTATCACTCCTCGGTAACGTGCACTCCCATATCTTGTGGCCCCTAACACCACAATTGAAACATTTAGATGTGCAACCTCCCTTACTCTTCTTTTTCACATTCCCGATGCCTTCAGACGTACCTCTCTTCCTATTGCCCGGAGCACCATGTGGCTCTAGCCTTGCAAGTACTTCTTCTTCACCACTACCTTGAGGTTTGGAGAACCTCTTCTCAAACTCTTCCCTTACAACCTTAGTCACTTGGTCTCGAACCATCTCAGTTACTCGTCGTTCGATTGACTGCTTGACTACTTGACTAACTCCATTGGCGAAACCCGAGATGCATTGTTCAATCGCGGCTTCAACCATTACCGTTAACTCGTTCCTCCTTTCATGAGTAGGCTCTTCCGTTCTGTACCCATCTTCCGTCTTCATTCTTAAGAAATGAAATAGATTAAACAACGAAACGAAAAGACATAACACGTATGTATATATACATATACACCACACTACCATATCTTTCTCAACAATCGTCGTACATCGCTTGTTTGACATGATTTGAACCCGTAACAATGGTAGCTAATCGTTGTTATGCGAGCACGTCACATTAACTTGCTAGTACAACGTCTATCTTGCTTGATGATTGCTAACACAACGCAAAACAATTAGCGCAAGGTTAGATCACATAAACCTATGCACTATCCAAACCTGGTCCGACCCGTCTCCTACAAGTCCCGCATAACGTGCATATACAATAAAGTCTAAGTCTAGACACCTATCTCAAGTCGCCTAAATCCCTTAGACCATGCTCTGATACCACTTGTAACAATCCAACCCAATATACAATCGAACACGTGAAATAAAATATTTTTTATTAAGAAGAGTGTGCCACGCTCACCACCTCAGGGTGCGCGGCGCGCACAAGCCCATTTCAGTTCTGTCCGATTTTGTAAATTTTCAAATAAATATCTCCCACTTCCCGACATATTTAGACGAAACGCTTTCCACAACATGTTATAATGGTTAAAACTCACACGATTCAATAATAAAATAAGTTTTACGAAACCGGGCCCACATATGCCGTAATACGAGTTTCGTACAAAAATATGAGTTTCGACTACACTAGTTTAAATTCCAAACGACACTATGAGCATGGTGTTTGGGGGTTAAACTACCCAAATCTCGGTCGAACTCCAAAAGCTATAACATCCAAAGCGTCCCCTAACAAACAAACGGGATCTCTAATCCGTACGAATGCCCTTACCCTTTTCTCCTCTAGAGCCTATTAAAAGATAAACAACGAGACGGTAAGCAAAGCTTAGTGAATGCAATAATTATACCCATATATATAATATACCTACTTGCAATCACTTACACATATACCGCATATACTCTAGCAATACAATTAGCATACCATCTCATGTACAAAGATAATAATCTCTAACAAACCGCAACTAGCGTAATCAATAACATATAATCGACATAATACAATATGCTACAAAACAATACACAACCATGGTTAACCATTCTCGCGTCATGGTGCTACCGGCTCTTTGGTTCACACCATACACATCGGTTATGATGCTACTGGCTCTTTGGTTCACATCACAATCCGAGTCATACTCGCGTTAAAGTGCTACCGGCTCGTTGGTTCACACTCTAACAACTCGTGCTGTAGTGCTACCGGCTCTTTGGTTCACACTACAACACACGTACTATGACGCTACCGGCTCTTTGGTTCACATCATAGCACAATCGCACATACTATGGCACTACCGGCTCTTTGGTTCATACCATAGCATACAAATAAATACATTATATACATACGCATATAATCATTCCCCTCACCTTAATGATTCGGTGACGGTTTTATACTTCCCAAGCTTCAAAGCAAAGTACCTAATACAATAAGTACTCAATCAACAAACAAACTAGTTGGACTAAACACCAACAATTCACTCATGTGCATTTAATGACTTAAAATGCATTAAATGCCCCATTTACTCCAAAACTGTCCATTTAAGGTTAAGACCTTCTTAAATCACTCAAAGCTAGTGATTAAGGTCCAACAACACTAACTAATACATAATTAGGGTATTTCATACTCACCTTTCCCAACTAGGTCAATCATTACCCATTTGGCCATTTCAAGGTCAACACATCCATTTCGGATCATCCACTAACCCAAGTAACACCCATTCACTTTAATAGCTAGGTGTGCTAGCAATTTACTAACCAATTATGACTCTTAAACACCAAATAACCCTTTAAAACCCTAGGTTAGTCATTCTTGAGTCCTCATGACTCAATCTTACCCAAGAACACCCAAAATCACCAAATATGGATTTTATGTTCTTCTTTTAACCAAACCCTAACCCATACATAAATCAAAGTAAGGAAATCAAAGTTAGAACATACCACTACAACCAAAACGTAGCTAGTGGCTAGATGAACAACTTTAATGCACGCGCTTTGACCCGTAATCAACTTCTTCCTTCTTGATTTGAGCTTTCTCTCTCTCAAATGGGTTTCTCACTCTAGAACTTTTATTTGGAGAGATGAAGTGGTTGGTGATAATGTTTAGTGTGTTTCAACCACCAAACAACTGGCCACTAAATCCCCAAACTCGCCCTCATGTGATTTTACCAAAAAGCCCTTCCAAATATCCAATTAAATGAATCAGAATCTGCCAGCTGGAAAGGGTGTGCGGCGCGCTCCCTTACATATGCGCGGCGTGCACAGTGGTCTGAACGGGCTCTGGTCACAGTTTAATTACACGCAGCTTCCCACACTTCAAGTACCTTATTTACACTTATGTACAATAAATATTAGGGTCTTACATAACTTTCATCAAGAATCAAAATGAAGCTAATGATAACATAAAGGCTCAACTTTCCCAAGTGCAAAATAATCATCAAGCGTCCATTCAAAACTTAGAGCGCAATGTTGCTAAGTTATTTAAACTTGCCGAGGGTAAAGTTCCTGTTAAATCTGAAGTTTCTAAAGACGTTCGTTTTGAAAAGGAGAATGTTATTAGAGAAGTAAATAGGGTTGATGTTTATGAACATGGTTTGAGGTACTTATGGGAGTTTGAAATGGAAGAGGAAGAATATAATCAAGAAATAAAGAAGTTGACTGCTACTGAAGAAGATAAATCAAAATATGCTAGAGTTTGAGGTCTTGATCGTGATGAGGTAATTTTCATGCATGAGCTGTTTGATAAGAAGGAAGAAGAAGTTGATAAAAAGGTTGACGAAAATGATGAAGTTAGTAGTGAAAAATCTGAAAAATCGGAGTGTGAAAATAAAGATGATTGGTTAGCTGATACTATGAAACAGTTGGAAGAAAGAAGAAAAGAAGGTTTCTGCCCTCTTTATTCATTCACAATTAATCCGGTAGATCCATATGCATCACCTGAAATTCCTGTTGTTATGCGCACTAATCCAGGGGAATTCCAAATCCCTTGCTTAATTTGTGGTCCAATTCCTGTTATGGGATTAGCTGATACTGGTTCTAGCATTAATGTTATGCCATTCTCCGTTTACAATCGTTTAGGATTTCCATCGTTGGAACCAATCAAAGGAAATGTGTGTTTTTCTGATAGTCGTTTACATGAGCCGTTGGGGTTTGTTAAACAAGTTGAAGTTATCGTCGGTTATGCTTTCTATAGAATTGATTTCGTAGTTATGGACATGAAAGAAGATCTGATAACTCCTTTAATCCTAGGATCTCCGTTTCTAGCTACTGCTCATGCCACCATTAACTATGCTGATAATTCATTAACTATTCGTTATGGTGATATATTTGAATCTATTCCGTTAGTTCCAAGATCCAAAGTTCCCTGTTCTAATGTGAAAATGGTTAAAATTGATAAAGAGGATGATGATGACTTTACCGTGCATAGAATAGTAACTGAATTTATAAAAGAGGAATATAAGCTTAGTGCCGAAGTGAGAAAGCAAATCCATGAGTTAAATGTTAAATTTGAAATGTCGTTTCCTAGGGGTCTTGACACCACATTGAATTTCTTGCAACAAATTAAGATGTTAAATGAGTATGAAAAGAATAAGAGTGGGGAAAATAAGCCTAAGGAGTAATCCCGTTAGAAGAATGAGTCGCACAACCGACTCTATAATCAAAACTACCTATCCCTATATATGTTTATTAGGATTATGTCATTTCTAAGTGTTTTATTTTTTTACTTGTTTAATTATGAATGTAAGAGCAATATAGCTCCTAAATGTTGAATTATTTAAGTGATGAAAGTTAATAACAAAATATTATGTTTGTGTTATAGTTTGCATTATTTAATATTTTGTCAAGTTATTTATATTCAATTCAAAAGAAGTCTGCAAAAGTGCTCCGCAATCATCCTATGATCCTACAATCAAGTAACATCACTCTTTCTCTTATTTTCAATTATGTCCTTTATTTGTTACCATATTTTATTATAAATGCAATGCGGACATTGCATAATCTAAGTGTGGGGAGAGAAGTGATTAATCACTTAAAAGATTAAAAGATACTACAAATTTTCTCGAAAAAGGTGAAAAATGGGTACAATTTTAAAATTTTTCAAAAGTAGAAATTCTTAGTCAAACTTATGTCTTTTTACTAACTTAATCTTAATATTAATAATAGAACTACTCTCAATTTCGAGATTGGATGACTTGTTTAAGAAAAGAATTTAAAAGCCAAAAACTGTGAATACGCCAGAATGTTCCAGAATCTCTGTAAAATTGAAAGAACTTGTTGATCAAGTAAAAAGCAAAGGAAGCCACCGGCCTAATGAAGACGGTTTCTCAACTTATCGACCAAGTTCAAGTAAAAATGGAAACAAAATCAAGAAGATTTGGAGGATCTTTGAAGTCGCTGGCCTTCCCTGAAGCCATCGGCTTAGTTATGACGGTTAAAGATTTGTACTTGCGGATTAAGTTAAACTTTCAGAAGGAGTCACCGACCTAAGGCAAGCTGCCGGCTTCCCACTGAAGCCGCCGACTTGGCCACCGTTTTTGAACATTATAAATAAAGGCCTCTGGTCTCAGTTTTCATATGCAGTTTTCCGAATTCGGTAATTCCGCTTAGTTCGTTTTTCTTTTTAGGGTTTTCTCTAAACCCTTAGATTAGATTTATTCATTGTAATCAAGAATCATTCGAGTTTTTAATTCAAGTTTCTTACATCTACCCTTTTAAGGTATGATTCTATCTTTACTTTATTGTTTTATCTATTTTATTTACTGCAATTATTTATGTTCGTCTTCTGCTATGAACTAAACGTTCATAGTGGTTACGTGGAAGAAAACTGAACTTCATTTGGGAATAAGATGAAGCCGCCGGCCTCACCATCCAAGCCGCCGGCCTGGTTGGAAGGAAGCCGCTGGCTTCGTGTGCTTTATCCGTACAGTTCCTGGTTCTTTTCTAGATCTATGGTCGAGTTTCTGTAATGATGTATGATTTGTTTCGATTCTGTTTTGCTTAAATACCCTTGTTTGTCATGCTTAATGATTAAATAACGTGATTTTAGGATTGATTAGTACTTGATCCGATGATCTATTATTCGATTCATACTATTTGTTTAGATATAGTCCATCAAACTTGTTAAATTGAATTGCATGCAACTAAGTTAAAAAGCTTAATAGTGATAAACTTGTTTAAATTAAAGTTACGCTTATATAATAGAATTTGATATTGTTAGGTTTAATCGAAGAACCTTTGTTTGGATTTGTTTAATTAATGATTGCATGAGAACTTAGTAGTAATTGACTTTCAGTAAGTAACTTGAGTTGATCTACTTGGTGTTTAATAGCTTATATGATTTGTCAGTCTATTTGCATATTGATCCTCATCACAAGATTAATGTGTATCATGAAATTGAATTGAACATGAAGAATTAACATGTTAGTTATGCACATCACATATCTAGCATATGCTTTAAGTCCTACTTGTTGAATGATATGCAACACTAGCTTAACCTATTAAGGGATAATAGTTGGTCTATGATTATTATTCTGCTTTGTGTTAATATAAGTTATGAAACTTGCATAATATGATTACCGTATGAGTTGGTTGTTCATGTAACTGCTTTTACTTTTATTTGTTTATTTTGAATCTTCATTTCCGTACTTTACTTTATTACTTTATTTATCTTTAAATCATCTCTTTCCTAAGAGATAAGAATCTATCCCATAAAAAGACATAAAAATATATCTTTAATTATTTAATAAGAATTAAATAATAAAACAACTCTTATCTGCATCTACGCTCTCTTGGGACAATAACCTAAAATACTACATCTGATCTGGTTTTGTTGCTCGTTAGGGTGTTAAAGTGTATTAAATAAAGGTTTTATAAATCTAAAAGTTGAAAGATAAGCTAAGCACTATCGCACACACTTTTGACACGAGAAGTGGGGTTTATAACCCTAACTAGCGCATACTTCAAATTAAATAATGAAATTCGGATTTGAGACTTACCACCACTACCAAAATGTAGCTAGGAACGAGAGGAACAACTTTAACACTTGCGCTTTGGTGAGATTTTCACTTCTTCTCTAAATCAAGCTCTCTTACTCTAGGAATCACTCTATCTCTCTAAGATAAGATGGGAGTGTTTTGTGGATAAGAAATGAGGCTTAAATGAGCCTTGGATCAGTTTTAGTGGCTCCAAACCGACACCAAAGTGAAAGGACCAAAACACCCTCATGTAACCCTTAAAAACGGGTTAAAATTCCAGTCTGGTAGCTGGAATGTCGTTCCAGACTTAGGAACATCGTTCCATATAACTTACTCTGGAACGTCATTTCACTAAAGAGAACGTTGTTCCCCAAACTGCCCCAAACATGTTCTGTTCAAAAATTACACATGAACGTCGTTCCACTAACTGGAAACGTCGTTCTTATCTAATTATGGAGTTCAGGGACTGAAGTTGTCTGATTTTGATTCTAATGTAAATTCTGAAAATGAATAAGTATATGTAGACTTTTCCTGACACTTTCTGAGGACACTCTCTGGTGATACTTTCTGGTGACACTTTCTGATGTATAAAATTTAGGGTGATACACGTTACCAGTTTTCCATAGATCGAATCTTCATCAAAGGTACCATCACGCTATCGAATAACTTTTGTAGCTTCATTATCCCAACAACGATGGCCCATCTCATTCGAACCATACCCAATGAACGTACACTTCTTTGACTTAGCTTCAAGTTTATTTTTATCAATATCTTTGTTTTTCACATAAACATTAGACCCAAAGATTCTAAGATGATCATAACTAACCTTTTTACCTAGTCATTCTTCCTCGGAAATTTGGAAACCCAATGGTGTTGAGGGTCCCCTATTAATCAAATAAGCCGTCGTATTAACCACATCCGTCCAAAAAATCTTAGGCAAACTGGCATGTAGTCTCATACTCCTAGCCCTTACATTCAACGTACGATTCATACGTTCAGTGACCCTATTGTGTTACGGTGTCTCCGGTACCATTTTCAACATTCTAATACTGAGCTTTGCACAATGGTCTTTAAACTCAAGACTACCATATTCTCCTCCATTGTACGACCTTAAGCACTTGACCTTTAATTTTGTCTCATTCTCAACCATAGCTTTTTACTTCACAAAAGTACCAAACACTTCGGATTTAGCTTTGAGAAAGTAAACCCATACCTTTCGAGTGGAGTCGTCAATGAAGGTGACATAATAACGAGAACCTCCATATGATTCTATATTCGTTGGCCCAAAAACATCCGTATGACCTAGCTCTAAATTCTTTAACTTTGGTGAATTCCCCGATTTAACAAAAGTCACCTTCTTTTGCTTCCCATAAATGCATGGTTCACAAAACCCTAGCTCTATCTTTTTCAAATCTGGAATCCTCCCACTCGAACTAAGAACCTTCAAACCCTTCTCACCATATGCCCGAGTCTTCGGTGCCATAGAGTAGAACTAACTCCAACGTCAGCCGTAGCAATCACTGTGTCTTCTTCAAACACCTGAACCATATAAAGAGTTCCTCTTTTATGTCCACATGGCACTACACTACTACCCTTAATCACCTCCCATTGGAGATTCTTGAAAGTAACCTCATTACCTTCTTCATTTAATTGACCAACCGAGATTAGCTTCCTTTTTAACTTAGGAATAAACCTCACATTTTTCAAAGTCCAATTAGAACTAAGAGTAGTCTTCAATACAACATCTCCTATACCTTTAATCTCAACACCTTTGTTGTTTGCCAATCTAAATTTACCTTGATACGACCGAAAATTCTTCATCACGCTCTTAGTGGGTGTGGCGTGAAACGAAGCTCCCGAATCCAAGACCCAAGACTCTATCGAACTTTCAATACTACATAATAATGCATCCTCCGTATCTTCCTCGGTTAAGTTAACATATTTAACCAGAGCATTCTTACAATTCCTTTGATAATACCCCTTTTGATTGCAACCCCAACAAATAGCTTCACTCCGGTCTTTCGACGGACACCTCTTCTTGAACTTCCCTTTATTTTTCTTCACACAGCGATCAATTTTCCTACGACGTTTGTCGGTACTTAACAGAGAACCGGATAACAATTCCCCCGAACTTCTCCTACAAGTGTCTTTACAAGAATTAAATCCCTAATTCCTTCATACGTAAGCTTAGTAGTATCGGTAGAGCTACTAAACGATGTAACCATACCCGATCAACTTTCCGGTAATGATGAAAGCAAGATTAGTGCTTTTAATTCATCATCAAATTTGATTTCAACCGACTCTAATCTTGAAACAAGATTGTTGAATTTGTTGATATAATCCGTTGCACTCATACTTTCCTTCATCTTCGTATTGAACAATTGTTGCATGAAAAAAACCTTATTCGCCGCCGTAGGTTTCTCATACATGTTGGAGAGTGCCTTCAAACAATTAAATGATGTCTTTTTGTTCATAATTGAAACGACCCGTCCATATTACTATAAACACAGTACGTTATTCATTGGTCCCATAGCGAGGTATTTGACCTCTATATGATACGTTTTAGAAAAATATTGCATTCATTTCAAAAAAACCAAACATTAATATACATAATGCATGTTTTAAACAAGTGGGCGATTATTTAAGAAATAATCCCTATGATACATCGGTTTCCAAATACTACACACGTGACATAACAATCGAATATAATACATGACAAAGGTTTTATTGAATGCAACACTTCATTTAAACAAAAGCATGAGACTCCATGCACAGCTTGCTCAGATAATGCAACAGCGGAATACTTTCTTAAGGACCTGAGAATAAACATGCTTAAACAGTCAACACAAAGGTTGGTGAGATATATAGGTTTATCATCGATATAAATATAGACCACAAGATTTTCATAGTTATAAATATATGTACACTCGCAAGTGTATAAAAGTATTCTATAAGTTGTTGAGCGCTTCGGTAACCATACTTAACCATTAATGTGGCATATTCCCTTTATTATGAAATCTCCCTACACTGTACCAAGTGTAGAAAAAACGAAGTACTATGAAACCGTTTACGATACTAGAGCGACTAGCCCAGTTGGGGTTGTCAAACCCAATAGATCTATCAATAGGATTCGCGCTTACATGTTCTTACAACATGTAAATATTAGTTACCAAGCTATTAGGGAAGATATGCAAGGTGGTACAACTCAACGTAGAATATATTTTAAGTACTTGTGTCCATGGTGTAAAACATAAAATGCATGTATTCTCATCCCAAAATATTTTAGAGTTTAAAGATGGGACTATATACTCACGGTAGTAAAAGTATATTAATAATAAGTTTTCAGCTTATTAAATATATGGTCGTCGTCCTTGGATTCACGAACCTATAACAATAATAATGATTCAGATAATAATACGACATGTGAATAAAATAAAACAAGCTCATAGAATACTTATATATTAATTTTTAACATTTTTATGTTAGTAGTCCTTTGTTAGTAGTCCAAAATAGTCCGAAATGTCCAACAATCCAATAATCGGTATATATATAATCTTAGAATTACCCCAGGACGTATTGTATACGTATTGTCTTTGCATCAATCCAGAGACGTATTGTATATGTATTGTCTTAGAATTTATCAAAACGTATTGTATATTTATTGTCTTAGGATTTATCAAAACGTATTGTATACTTATTGTCATGGAATGTACCAAGATTATTATATGTATATATATATATATATATATATATATATATATATATATATATATATATATATATATATATATATATATATATATATATATATATAATCTCGGAATTAACTAAGATTATAATATTTTGTTATATTAATGATAACATGTCCAAATATATATAGGATATAGGAAAAGTTAGCAAGGAAATGGTTAATATAGTTTTTACAATATAAATTTCGTCCATACAACGTTAATTTTAGCAGATTTTGTTTTGCTCACCAAATATTCATTACAACTCCGTTTAAAGTGAATCAAATTGATATGGATTCCTTAAGAAGTTAAGTTTTCAAAAAAAATTCGAAAAATTCAGCCCATGTATTAATATTCAGAGTTTTACCCTCTTTTTGTGCCGGTGGACAGATTTGGAAGAATCCCGACACCCACCCAATATATGATTTTTGATAAAATACTTCCACTTTGTCTAAAATCATGAAAAAAATACTGGAAGTCTTATTTATATATTAACATATTTCCAAAGTCTTAGCCTCGAACTCAAAGATAGGTTTTTAATTCCCAACCCAAAACAACCCGCTTTTTACCGAATGGAGATTAAACAATATATGTTAAGTTCAAGGTGTTCTTCATATGTACAAGTTATAAGTTCTTATATTAACTTAATATAACATCATAATACATATAAATAAGTATTATTAGAGTTAAGTTAGAAAGATTAGATTAGTTCTTCAAATAAGTTTAGAATCAACTAAACTATGTTCTAGTTTATAAACTCTTATATAGATAGCTATAAACATATGAATTGAACAAGAGTTGAAGTAGAGTTTTTACCTCAAGTTTAGAATGTAAAGTTGCTGGAAAGAAGTAGTAGAATAAAACTTGAGAGAGTTCTTGCAAGTGTGTGTGAAAATTGGAAGTAAAATTTGAAAAATGAATGTGTAAAAATGAGTTAGAAATGGTGCTTATTTATAGGCTTGAAAATTTGGCTTTTAGTGAAAATATCTAGTATAAGTTAAAAACCATTAGGTCATGCATGACATATTATTCCATTATTGAAAATTTCTATTGGTATATACCAATTGTAAGTACTTCTAAAAGCTGCGTATAATACAGGTAAAAATACCGTATGAATGCGAGTAGAATTCTTGAGGAAATTGAACAGAAATATGAGTATAGCTATCCTTTATATGTATTAGTATATTATAAAGTGTATTCAATACTTGTAAGGATGTATTTACACTCGTAATACATTATATGTAAATACATTTTAACATAAGTTAATTACGTTGTTTAAATAGTAACATATATATTGTTCAAAAACTCTTTAAATTAGTAGTATGAATATATATATATATATATATATATATATATATATATATATATATATATATATATATATATATATATATATATATATATATATATATATATAATACTTTGTTAATATACTTAATGAGATATTTAATTATCATATTTTCAAGTTAAATATATATAAATCCATATATATACACAATAATTAAACAATTAAACAATTAAATCAAGTTATGACGTTCGTGAATCGTCGGAATAAAAGGGTGACCAAAAGCTTGTGTAAAACTCTTTTCGGAGGTTCAAGACTTATCAAAATTTATCGCTTATCATGTCGGAATAATGTTATCATATAAAGATTAAGTTTAAATTTTTGTCGGAAATTTTCGGGTCGTCACAGTACCTACCCGTTAAAGAAATTTCATCCCGAAATTTGATTGGGATCGTCATGGCTGACAATAAGTATGTTTTCATGACGCATAAGAGCTGAAAATTAGAGTTTTATCATCATTGGGTAATATAGATAAATCAATTTGATTTTGTGAAGAGTACGAGTGAAGCTATCGCAAAAGAGTGAAAATGTGTAAATACATGTTCGTCTTATCCGGTGACGTAGCCACGGTTGATTTTTGGAATTCATGGAATTTTAGAAGAAGATCTTCGAAATCTAAATAAGATTTGATTCTTCAGAAATTAAGGAAATTATGATCCTCTTCGAATTAATGCGATAACCCATCTTGATTTCTCTGTCGGATATTTCACTATAAATCCACCTCCTTCGTTTCTTTACAACTCACACCTTCTATTCTTTCTCCCTCAACTCACATTTTAAAGTATTCGTCAATATGCTTCATCCAGTGCTAATTCTTGATATACTCCTCACTTTCATATCTGTCATTCTTCTTTTTCATCTTCCTCCGGAAGAATCTATTTACTTCTACTACACTCTTGGTTTTATAGTGTTTTTAGTTCTCCCGTGTCTTTATATTGCTATATGTATCGATATATACGGTTTATAGTTTCTGGGTTGTTGTTGGATTTTATATCTTCCCTTATATTTCGATGTCCCTGCTTCTGTCTTCTATAATCATTATCATCCCAGTTAATGCTCTCTTTTATTTGCTGCAATTTATACTCCAATTTCTGTTTCGGAGCTTTGTCCTTTCGTTTCTTCTTCTTGCGATTAAGCACCGCTTGTAATGGTCCAGAATTCGCAGATATAAATTTCAGAATGAATATTGTTAACGTTCTAAGAAAGAAAAGGTAATGGCACGATTCTGATTTGTTAAATTACCAGAATACCCTAAAAAAGACCGAATCATCAAGAAATATTTTCTTGATATTTTAGAGGTTAAATAGAATACAAGAGTCGTGTAACATAGGACATGATGATGTTATGATCTGTGAATCATCACGTTCTATTTAGAAACTCATCATGACTTACTGTAATATAATCACGTTGATCAAGTGTCATTATATTATACTAACTCATGCATCAGTTCCCAACACTACTTTAAAAACATTCATATTTCAAACTCGAAGGTTTCAGAATTTAGAAACTAAAACAGTTTCCCTTCTGATGTAACACTGATATCGCAAAGAGACAAAAGATTTCAGATAAGAATAGTTATGAAAATATCTTCAGAAATATGGAGGATATTTATAATGAAAGATATGATGATATCTTAGAATTTCTAATATCAGAGGATGATGAAGAATATTGTCCGCAAGGGTTTAGAGTCAGGAGTAATGTATTCGTTAATGACTTCGGTAGGCACTGAATCATTTGGATCCTTTGCAGGAAGATTTAGTCTTTGTGACTTGTCCACAGCTTCCTTCATACTTTGCTCAATCCATTTTTCCAGTTCCAAACCTTCTCTTTTTCTGAGCTTTGCCAATACACTACTCTTTATCATCAAACTTTTGACTGTTAAAGTCATCAACAGTTTTCGCTGCTTTATTAGCTTTCTCAAAATTTAAAGAACTGATTCGTAGACTAGAGTGCTTTTCAAAATTTCAGATTGGAAGATCATAATTCTAAGAGATAAATGTTATATGTATACATATAACTATTGATGTAAAAATGCTGCGAGATTCAAAATACTGATTTGCTGATTTCCCGATACTTGATATGGAAATTATTGTTACAAGATGTAGATGAGTACCTGATAAAGTTTCAACGAATTAGTATCGTGATTATTCAGAGAGGCTTAAAGATCAATGAAGTTGCTGATAAGTTTTCTGCTAATGTGGTAAGATATGAAAGGTTCTCCGGTAACAATGACGAAGGGTAATCGTTATAGTAAGGCTTATTCGAATAAACAATTGAAGGTGATTTGCTGGAGCTGTGACAAAACTGTCTATTTTGAAAAGAGATTGAAAAGTTGTTTAAGCTAATAAATGCCAAAGGGTCTGACACGGATACGTGTTAAACTATGACTTTGGTTTCGAGGGTTTTTCAGGTACATAACTGTGGGTAACATGTGGTTGGATCATCATCTCGATTGCTCATTATTTAGAGTGTCTTCAGGAATTTCGGAGGATTTGAACACAGATTGTAATCGTTAATATACCTATGATGTTCTAACACAGTTTTGAAGTCAAAGTATAGCTTTGAAATATGTAGGAATCTAAGAGTGATGATACCGGTTATATCTCGAATTGAATTTTGCGATTTCAAAATCAGAATATGTAATTGAATTTGAATGAGTATGGTTGTTTTGATTTTCTATGGAAGAGTGTATAGTGTGTATAGTTGCTGGTTGCTGATTCAGATTTGAAGAATGTAATATATAAATTGTGAATTTATATATCTCTCGGGTATTACCTGCTCGTTAAATTTTTTTTTTCTTCACAATCAATATTTTGTACAAAAGAACTTTATTACCGTCTTTTTGAAAATATATATGTGTATATTTTCTTCAGATGTAATATAGATTTAATGAGTTAATATTAAATTAAACTCATTTGCTTTATGGTTGAAACTAGAATTGAATAATCCCTAAAAACTTTAGAAATTACATAACTTTCACGGAGTATTTCTTCAATGAATTATGAATCAATACTTCGTTATTTGTTGATGCATGATGTTGGTGTTCGTGGAATTCTTGTGAATTTCGCAAGGTACGAATGATGTTATCTGAAAAGTTTCGAGTACATCGATGATGAAAGTGTAAAATCAAACATATATTTGAATAATACACTTAATTTATTATGAGTTGAAATTTATTGAATTGAGACAGAAATTGTAGTTAACGATGGTTAGATTGCGGACAAAGTACGTACCTCATCGTATATTAGTAATATGAATCAACCGAATAGTTAAGATTCACACATAATAGCTTAGTACGGAAAGATTTATTATGGTTTAAAAATATATATATATAAGATCTACATATAAATCCTTTGGTGGAAATGAGTTAATACTTCATAACTCGTTAATATGACATACTTGTTGTTGATTTGTAATGATGTTCACGGTGATTCTTGAACTGGCGGAGTTTAGGTGCTGCTAATTTTGACAATACCGACGGCACTGACTGTGCTGGTGATGCTAACGGTACTGTTGATGCTGCTGGTAAAATAAGTCTAACTTGTAAATCACACACCATTATTATCAGGGTTTCTAATCTTCTTTCTATCATTTTGGTTCACTCAACTGATTTATGGTTAGGGCTAGAATAGATAATCTCTAAGACTTTAGAGACTACCTAATCGTCGCAAAATGCTTCTCCAGTGAAGTTATGAAACAACACTTCATCATTTGTTGTTGTTGGTATTCCTTGGTATCTACAGAGCGTATGACATTGGTGCTCGTAGAACAGATTGTAAAGTTGAGGTTTATGACGCGGTTGCAGTTAGAGGTGGTGATGGTACTGTTAGTGTTGTTGATGGTGGTACTGGTTATGCTGCTGGTGCTGCTACTGGTGTTTGTAACCTTTGCACCATATTCTCCAAAGCCACTACCCGAGCGCGAAGCTCGTTGACTTCCTCCATTACGCCAGGATGATTGTCGGTTCGGACAAGAGGATAAATAAAATCTAGAATTTGATATAGTATATAATCGTGACGAGATACTCTGGAAATGAGATAGAAAATGGTGTTTCGGACAGGTTCGCCGGTAAGTGCTTCCGGTTCTTCGCCAAGAGGGTAATGTGGTGTTCTTCTTGTCTCCAATAATTGAGGAGGCTACGAACACATCCCCAATTCATCCAGAATAGATGATGACTGATTGGTTGATCCATTCCGGTCACACTGCTTTCGGAGCTTGAGTGGGATTCCATTTCAGAATCCGAGGGACTTGAAATGACGAATTCCATTTCGTTCGATTGAATAAAGGATTTTTCGATATGAAATGATTTTCGGATATCAAATGGTGTTCTAATTACATAGAATATATATATATATATATATATATATATATATATATATATATATATATATATATATATATATATATATATAGAGCAAAAGATTTCGTAGATTACGGAGGGATTTACGGAATATGTCGAGCAAAAGATTTCATAGATTACGGAGGGATTTACGGAATATGTCAGACAAATTTTACAGTAACAGATACGCTAAGATATGATTTAGCAGATATACTAAGATATGAATTTTGTCTATACACTATCTATGCAATAATTGCAGTAAGACACGTCAAGACTTAAGATGATAAACAGGTAATTTACGACAAGAAATGATAAGGAAAACTTTTGACATGTAGACATGGCCGAAGTCCAGACTCACTAATGCATCCTAACAACTAACAGTTAGACACACTAATGCAAGACCTAGTTCACTAAGACCACCGCTCTGATACCAACTGAAACGACCCATCCATATTACTATAAACGCAGTACGTTATTCATTGGTCCCATAGTGGGGTATTTGACCTCTATATGATACGTTTTAGACAAATATTGCATTCATTTCAAAAAAACAACCATTATTATACATAATGCATGTTTTAAACAAGTGGGCGATTATTTAAGAAATAATCCCCACGATACATCGGTCTCCAAATACTACACACGTGACATAACAATCGAATATAATACATGACAAATGTTTTATTGAATGCAACACTTCATTTAAACAAAAGCATGAGACTCCATGCACAGCTTGCTCAGATAATGCAACAGCGGAATACTTTCTTAAGGACCTGAGAATAAACATGCTTAAACAGTCAACGCAAAGGTTGGTGAGATATATAGGTTTAGCATCGATATAAATATAGACCACAAGATTTTCATAGTTATAAATATATGTACACTCGCAAGTGTATAAAAGTATTCTATAAGTTGTTGAGCGCTTCGGTAACCATACTTAACCATTAATGTGGCATATTTCCTTTATTATGAAATCTCCCTACACTGTACCAAGTGTAGTAAAAATGAAGTACTATGAAACCGTTTACGATACTAGAGCGACTAGCCCGGTTGGGGTTGTCAAACCCGATAGATCTATCAATAGGATTCGCGCTTACATGTTCTTACAACATGTAAATATTAGTTACCAATCTATTAGGGAAGATATGCAAGGTAGTACAACTCAACGTAGAATATATTTTAAGTACTTGTGTCCATGGCGTAAAACATAAAATGCATGTATTCTCATCCCAAAATATTTTAGAGTTTAAAGATGGGATTATATACTCACGGTAGTAAAAGTATATTAATAATAAGTTTTTAGCTTATTAAAAATATGGTCGTCGTCCTTGAATTCACGAACCTATAACAATAATAATGATTCAAATAATAATACGACATGCGAATAAAATAAAACAAGCTCATAGAATACTTATATATTAATTTTTAACATTTTTATGTGAGTAGTCCTTTGTTAGTAGTCCAAAATAGTCCGAAATGTCCAATAGTACAATAATCGGTATATATATAATCTTAGAATTACCCCCACGATGTATTGTATACGTATTGTCTTTGCATCAATCCAGAGACGTATTGTATACGTATTATCTTAGAATTTATCAAAACGTATTGTATACTTATTGTCTTAGGATTTATCAAAACGTATTGTATACTTATTGTCATGGAATGTACCAAGATTATTATATAAATATATATATATATATATATATATATATATATATATATATATATATATATATATATATATATATATATATATATATATATATATATATATATACAATCTCGGAATTAACTAAGATTATAATATTTTGTTATACTAATGATAACATGTCCAAATATATATAGGATATAGGAAAAGTTAGCAAGGATATGATTAATATAGTTTTTACAATATAAATTTCGTCCATACAACGTTAATTTTAGCAGATTTTGTTTTGCTCGCCAAATATTCATTACAACTCCGTTTAAAGTGAATCAAATTGATATGGATTCCTTAAGAAGTTAAGTTTTCAAAAACAATTCGAAAAGTTCAGCCCATGTATTAATATTCAGAGTTTTACCCTCTTTTTGTGCCGGTGGACAGATTTGGAAGAATCCCGGCACCCACCCAATATATGATTTTTGATAAAATACTTCCACTTTGTCTAAAATCATGAAACAAATACTGGAAGTCTTATTTACATATATTAACATATTTCCAAAGTCTTAGCCTTGAACTCAAATTCTAAGATAGGTTTTTAATTCCCAACCCAAAATAACCCGCTTTTTACCGAATGGAGATTAAACAATATATGTTAAGTTTCAAGGTGTTCTTCATATGTACAAGTTATAAGTTCTTATATTAACTTAATATAACATCATAATACATATAAATAAGTGTTATTAGAGTTAAGTTAGAAAGATTAGATTAGTTCTTCAAACAAGTTTAGAATCAACTAAACTATGTTCTAGTTTATAAACTCTTATATAGATAGCTATAAACATATGAATTGAACAAGAGTTGAAGTAGAGTTTTTACCTCAAGTTTAGAATGTAAAGTTGCTAGAAAGAAGTAGTAGAACAAAACTTGAGAGAGTTCTTGCAAGTGTGTGTGAAAATTGGAAGTAAAATTTGAAAAATGAATGTGTAAAAATGAGTTAGAAATGGTGCTTATTTATAGGCTTGAAAATTTGGCTTTTAGTGAAAATATCTAGTATAAGTTAAAAACCATTAGGTCATGCATGACGTATTATTCCATTATTGAAAATTTCTATTGGTATATACCAATTGTAAGTACTTCTAAAAGCTGCGTATAATACAGGTAAAAATACCGTATGAATGCGAGTAGAATTCTTGAGGAAATTGAACAGAAATACGAGTATAACTATCCTTTATATGTATTGGTATATTATAAAGTATATTCAATACTTGTAAGGATGTATTTACACTCGTAATACATTATATTTAAATACATTTTAACATAAGTTAATTACGTCGTTTAAATAGTAACATATATATTGTTCAAAAACTCTTTAAATTAGTAGTATGAATATATATATATATATATATATATATATATATATATATATATATATATATATATATATATATATATATATATATATATATATATATATATATATAATACTTTGTTAATATACTTAATGAGATATTTAATTATCATATTTTCAAGTTAAATATATATAAATCCATATATATACACAATAATTAAACAATTAAACAATTAAATCAAGTTATGACATTCGTGAATCGTCGGAATAAAAGGGTGACCAAAAGCTTGTGTAAAACTCTTTCCGGAGGTTCAAGACTTATCAAAATTTATCGCTTATCATGTCGAAATAATGTTATCATATAAAGATTAAGTTTAAATTTTGGTCGGAAATTTCCGGGTCGTCACAATAATATTAACAACAACGTTCTTGGCGAGTGCAAGACGAACCACACCCAAAGCTTGACGATCCAAGAGCATCCAATCGGCATCGTTCATGCCTTCGAGTTTGGTCTCCAACAAAGGTTGGTGAAGTTTCTTTTGATACAAGTAGTCTTCTATTTGCATCTTCTAAAAGGCGAAGTCTTTACCCTCAAACCGTTCAATCTTCAATTTACCGTCTTCCGCTATCGATCCCAACTCGAACCTTGAGCTCTAGATACCAATTATAAGGATTATAGGACCCAAACAATAAAGTAATTCCAGAGAATTACCCTTCCACAATCGACAAACGAAAGAACAATAATGAAAAATTAAAGAACGCGAGATTTAACGTGGTTATATGTAATCGAATGTCGATTACTTTAATCCACTGACCAACTAAGGAGATTTTATTGATATAATTCGTGCATGCACATGAGGGTTACAATAGGATGCTTATATAGGCCAAAAACAACAAGGAAACACTTTGGAGAACAAGAAAAATGTCAATATGGAAACTCCCCGTCAGACGAGCCGCGCCGCGGCTATATAGGGCCGCGTCGCGTCGTCAAGGCAAAATTTCGGACAGAAGTTTCTCGAATTTGATGCTTTATTTATGTATCGCGCCTCTCAAGGGCCGCGGCGCGCCTCTTCCTTCGAAACATTTTCTTCGACTTGTTTTGTTATCCTTTACATCCAACATTTTTGTGAGATCTTAAGAAGAATATAGCTATCTACACAAATGTGATATGAGGATCGGATTGACTAATCATTAACCTTGACTCACGAGCGAACAAATGGTGATTTATAACTCTTGACCAAACTAATCCAACTAATCCAAAGACATGGCAAGTTATTATTTAAAGGATTTTCTTAGAGCAATAGAAGTTATGATACTAAAAATAATATTTTTCAAGACACTAAAATTTGACACTGAAGTTTAAAGTGAGAAAATAATTCACTGTCTCATGCAATTTTAATATTTATTTTAATTATTATTATTATTATTTAATACTTTTTATTGTTATTTACCTATTGTTATTCAATTCATTTAAAATCATATTATTATTATTATTATTATTATTATTATTATTATTATTATTATTATTATTATTATTATTATTATTATTATTATTATTATTATTATTATTATTATTATTATTATTATTATGTACTTTATTCAAATATATAAAATAAATGAATAAAAGTATATTAGATGAATAAGAAAAGCTATAGCCTAATTTGTTTTAAATTAAACCAGCCCATGACCCCATGTTTAACCCAGGTATTTAATTTAGGTTCTTTTATCTTCTAACTTAATCTCCTTCATCTTATTTTCCCGCATATGTGTAATAACTAAAAAATCATCTAATCAACGTCGCGTATGCACGGAGGATGGCAAAAGCGAGAGTCAATGACCATTTAACGTTAGAAGGGAGTCGACAACGCACGATCCCGATGTCAGATTTTGTGGATGGTAAAAAACATGAATGACCCCAAGTGCTCTTAGAGGAGACACATGCATTTGATTTATTATAGTTTGATTTCTTATTATTTTATCTAATATTATATATAAACAATATATATATACATATATATATATATATATATATATATATATATATATATATATATATATATATATATATATATATATAATATTATAGTTTAAGTTGTTTATACTTTAAGGGAATCAGGTACCATTAATATTACGTACTTTTATCATCTCATAAAAAGTGTTCTGTTAAGTATTTGTTAAATTTAAAATATATTAATAAATTATCTAATTTGTTCTTCATTTAATGTTTTTATAAAAAGTAACTAAAAAATTAATTGTTATATTATATGTTAAATTTCCAATAATAAAAGCATCATACATGAACTTTAAGAATTTGTTATTGTTATTTAGAATAATTGTTAGAATATATATATATATATATATATATATATATATATATATATATATATATATATATATATATATATATATATATATATATATATATATATATATATATATATATAGTATTATAGTTTAAGTTGTTTATACTTTAAGGGAATCAGGTACCATTAATATTACGTACTCCTATCATCTCATAAAAAGTGTTCTGTTTAAATCTTTGTTAAATTTAAAATATATTAATAAATTATCTAATTTGTTATTCATTTAGTGTTTTTATAAAAAGTAACTAAAAAAATAAATTGTTATATTATATGTTAAGTTCCCAATAATAAAAGCATCATACATGAACTATAAGGGTTTGTTATTGTTATTTAGATTAGTGAGAACAATAATTTTGAGACAAACAAAAATAGTAAAGTGGACATCTTTTATGGATTGGATGGAGTAATATTTAATTTAATCTAATATGATTAGACGAATTGTCCAACTAAACAATATATACTCCCTTCGTCCCATAATAAGTGTCATGTTTGACTTTTCAAGGTACTGTTTTAAAATTTTGACTTCAAATATTTTTACTTTATGTTATGTAGTATTTGATTAAACTTATATGAATGGATTCGATTCTACAATGTGTATTCATTGATATAAGTTTCATAAAATATTAAATAACACAAACAAAAATATTGAAAGTGCAATTATATAAATAAGGTCTTGAAAAATAAAACAGGAAAGTTATTACGGGATGATCAAACATATTTCAGTCAACCCTTAATAGAATGGGTTGCCGTTAATAAGCTTGAGTGCAAAGATAAGTTGGCTGAAGTTGGGGGTGACTAGGTGTTCGCTCTTCGGTCCGGATACCGTGAATAACCCAGTTGGAGATGAGGATCTCTAAGGGGTAGCGGACAACTAGTTAATGTGTAAGTGAACTCTACTCGATTTGGACTGAGTGCTGAGTTGATAAGTGAGTGATGAGGAGATATTTTTAGAGAGATAAAGTATCTGGACTCATTGTTGGTGATGTGTCATTTCTTATTGGGCTTCAGCCAACATTGGGAGTTAGGCCCAAGCCATATTGTCTGTGATGAGCTTATGTGGAATACGCGTGTCCTGCGTGTGCACTATCATGTAGCTGGATTTGTACGTGCCAGTGTCCTTGTACCAGACAAACAGTGTCCTTGGGCTGGCATGTGTACAGACTTTGTCGGGTGATGGGCTTACATATGTACATTGCCATAAGATGGTCCGAAATGTACAAGTTGCCTATTGATGGGCTTATGTACGTACACTGCTGGGTGATGGCTCACGCGCGCGTTGATCATATACATACATATGTAAATGTATATTTTTAGTGAGAAAAGCTATTTAAAGTCAAAAGACACAAGATATTAAACCACGGTAAGTATAAATGTACGCAGTGGGACTGCGCGGAATATTAAAGAGTGCGTAGGCTTCTCGCAGTACTTGTGCGGAATGCCTAAGTGCGCGTGCATCTTACTTCCGCGCAGGTCTCAAACCTATAAATAGGGAGCTTGGCCTCTCATTTGAGGTTGTTGATTCTGGAAGGATTGCCCTAGCCATATTGATCTCTCTTGTGAATTTGCCCGAGACTTGATCTTTGTTGGCTAAGGTAATTTATGAAGACCGGAAAATGGTTGATGATCATTTAGCACTTAACGAAATATGACAATAAGGTCCCAAAATCCTAATCGACATCCATTATACCCCCTCATTGCAATCAATCCTTGATTAGCCTTAATTGGATAATCTAGGATTGATCAATTGGCGCCATCCGTGGGACACGAATAGAATTGAAATGAGAAATTCACGTTCGTTTTAATCGAGCTATTAAACTCATTTCTTAATTCTAATCATGTTATTCTCTTTGTTACATTGCAGGAAAACATAATCTCCTTGACAAAAGCTATAGACTACAACGAAATGAAAAAGCAACAAAAGCTTTTAGCCACAAAAAATATTGTGAAGATAACAAATACGAATTTGAAGGTGCATAAGACGCACAAATCTTTTGCAGCCAAAAATTCAACTAAAGTGCTTCAAAACGTGCGAGATGCGAAAATAATAAGCACAATTCACAAGAAGAAAGGGCTTAAAAAGCGAAAAGCAGCAGAAATGCTTGAAAAATGGCAACTCGCGCCCATAACTTTCCCATTTGAGCTAAACTGTGATATGTTCGATAAGCCGTTAGTCATATCATGTAAGGTCGCGAATACTGGAATGACAATTATGAAAATACATGTCTACACGGGTAGTAGCATAGACTTGATATACGAGCAATGCTTTTGCAAATTGCCAGAATGCATTAAAACTGAACTAAAGGCAACTGCGATATCTCTGTCTGGTTTCGCGGGTGAATCTGCATGGCCTATGGGGCAATTATCACTAAAAATTGAGTTTCACGATGAAACATACATCAAATTGACAAGACAAGCGCAACTAGACTTTTATGTCATACGATTAGCTTCGCATTATAACATGTTGTTGGGAAGATCCACATTGCGTAAATTCGACATAGTACCATCTATAATACACGGAATGGTTAAATTCAACACCTGTAAAGGTGTGGCAACAATCAACTCCATGACTGTGCAGCCAATTTGTGCGGCTATAAGCACGTAAGGCGCATTTGTTGAACATAATATCGCAGAAGATAATATGGTTGTTATAAACCGTAAATATCCTGATCAAAAAATAAAAATTGGCAATGAATTGGATTAAGAAATAAGAAAGAAGATTATACACTTACATGTCGCGTATATGGATGTGTTTGCTTGGAGTGAGCAAGATACGACCGGAGTTCCGCGTGAAATTGCGAAACACAGATTAAACGCCAATCAGGCGCTAAAGCCCATCGTGCAAAAACGCAGAGGAATGGCTTCTTATCGCATGAAATGGTTATGTGCGAAAGTTACCAAGTTAGTCAAGGCAGGCATTTTGCGCGAAGTAAAATATCAAACATGGGTTACGAACCAGTATTGGTAAAAAAGCCTGATCATCCGTGGAGGATGTGCATAGACTTTAAAGACATAAACAAAGCTTATCCAAAGGACAACTATCCATTACCTGAAATAGATCTAAAAGTGGAATCTCTGCACGCTTACCCTTACAAATGCTTTTTAGACGCCGCAAAGGGGTATCATCAAATCCCAATGGCGCAAGAGGATGAGGACAAAACCACTTTCCATACTGGAAAGGGCATTTATTGCTATATTAAAATGCCTTTTGGACTCAAGAATGTGGGAGCAACCTATCAGCGATTAATTGACAAGGCATTTGAAAGCCAAATAGGCCGCAACCTTGAAGCGTATGTTGATGACCTTGTCATAAAAAGCAAAATGCAAGAGCAAATTTTGCTTGACATGGAAGAAACATTTGAAAGTTTGCAAAAGATTAATATGAAGTTGAATTCGTCTAAATGCAGTTTTGGAGAAAGAGAAGGCAAATTTCTAGGATACTATGTCACTGAGCAAGGCATTCAAGCCAATCCTAAGAAAATAGCTGCAATTGAAAATATAACAGCGCCTAAGACTGTTAAAGAGGTGCAAAGTTTGACTGGAAAGTTAGCGGCTTTGACTAGATTCTTGTCCAAAGCTACGGAAAGGCAGTTGCCTTTTTTCCGCACACTTAAAGGGTGTTTGAAGCAGAAGAACTTTGTATGGACAGAAGAGGCAGATAAGGCATTTCAAGAAATGAAGCAACTGCTTGTTACGTTACCTACATTAATTGCGCCTATAGATAGTGAAATATTATACCTTTATATTTTGATAGCGAATGAAGCATTTGGTTCAATGCTTGTTGCGGAACGGAACAAAATCCAGAAGCCAGTTTACTTTGTTAGCAAGGCTCTCGCGAGAAGTGAAATAAACTATGCGCCTATTGAAAAATTTATTTACGTGTTGGTTTTAACATCAAGAAGGTTATGCAGATACTTTCAAGGTCATCCAATTCATGGTTTAACCGATTTACTGGTCAAACAAGTTTTGGTTACACCTGCAGTATCCGGAAGACTTGCCAAATGGGCAATTGAGTTAGGGGCATTTGAAATAACATACTTGCCGCGCACATCAGTGAAAGGCCATGTCTTGGCGGATTACCTTACAGAAATGACGGGTGAGCTTGAAGTAATCCATGAAAGAACGCAACTAAAGCCTCTTCAACATGAAATCTGGGACTTGTATACAGATGGTGCGTCGTGTGTTGAAGGTGCGGGTGCAGGATTAGTATTAAAAGCCCAAATGGTGAAGAACATACATACGCGTTGCGTTTTAATTTTGATGTAACGAATAATGAGGCTGAATATGAAGCACTTCTCGCGGGATTAAACATGGCGCACAAAATGAATATTTTACAGTTTTGCGCATATGTAGATTCGCAGTTAGTAGCAAATCAATTTAATGGCTCATTTAAAGCTCACAAGTTGTCCAGGCAAAAATACTTGAAGCTAGTGCAGGAAGCTGCGGAAAGATTTGAATTTTTCGAATTAACACAAGTATCAAGAAGTCAAAATAAAAATGCGGACGCACTGAGTAAGCTTGCTGCATTGACTTTTTCGCATTTCCAAAAACAAGTCTGGGTAGAAGAACTTCCTAATAAGTCCATCGAGGGTAATCTGATTGTTGCGGCTTTAGAAGAAGTTCAAAATATATGGATCCTATAGTGAATTATTTGCGCAACAATACATTACCAGAGGGTAAGAAAGAAGCTCTATTAGTGCGTGAAAGATCCCCTATGTATGTGATTGAAAATGATATGTTATATCGTAAATCATATTTGGGACCATTAATGCATTGCGTAGGACCCGCAGAGGCTGCAACGATTATTGAGGATGTGACAACCCTGAAATTTCCGACCAAATTTAAACTTAATCCTTATATGTTTCCGACACGATAAGCAAAGTCTGTAATGTTAAAATCTCAAAAACTTTGAACTAGGTTTATGTATTCACTTACCCTTCGACCAAATTCCGAAAATTCACGAACCATCATATAATATATATATATATATATATATATATATATATATATATATATAACTTGAAAATGTTAACAACGTATTAAATATATAATACCTTACTTGAACATATTTGTTTCAATGTGTTTATCGATGGAATTAGAAGATAATATCAAATGATTGAAAAATCTGATACATTGTGATATGATTAAGGGTCTCTGTTGTGAGGTCCACGTTGATTTGAGAAATCTTTCCATTTTAACAATATTCGGAAAATGGTAAAGTGATTTGCATGTAAGAACAAATGTGTCAATTAACGATAACTGGACAAAGGTTATTAGAAATTCCTACTTAACTTTTAATGCAATGATTGCCTCGTGTCTTTTGATAAGATATTATTTAGTTCAAAATATTGAAAACATTTTATGTTATAGATGAAACCTTTTAAAGAATAAATTTGGATATATACAATAAGTCAGAATGTTAATTGATAGAACTAAATATATAAATGATTTGCTAACATATATTTAAAACGTGTTTATTAAATATATATGATTTCAAATTAGTTAAGCAAATGATAGTAACACTCTCTTAGTGATTTAATTGATTTATAGATAGGTTAATTAGAACGTTTGAGAAGTTAAATTAATTGATGACATATAAATAAATCATAAATTAAGTTCTAGAGAGTAAACCGTTAGGTGATATAATAATGTCTATTATTTAAACAATTTTAAATATATTAAACTTTGAAATATAATTAGTTTTTGAAAAACTAAATATTATATTAGTAAATAAATATTTCTAAAATATATAGGTTTATATTTTTAAATGATAATAAAATTATTTTACAAAGTAATATAAATAAAATATTAACTTACTCGTAAAACGTTTTGGATTTAAAATAGTATTATTGGTAAATAACGAGACGTCGAGTTATAGAAGCAAATGACCAAAACACTCGAATATTCAAGTTACACTTTGAGTGGGATAGTTTTTCATTGATTTAAGTCTATATTTTGAGAAGGGTACGAGTCACGAAACGCAAAATGCTAGTTTTCTTAGTGTACGAAATGTCGTTCGAGAAACCGGAACCAGGACATTAGTTGAGTGACAACGTACAAGTCTTTGGAACTAAGATTACAATTTAACTGCGCACGTAAATATAATATATTATATATATATAATTATATAAATTAAATATATTATATATAAAATAATAATAAAACTGTCGCCAGCCCATTTGAATTTCGTGTATGAGCTGGATGAGAGGGGGCCGCAATCGCGGCACTTGCAAGTAGAAAACCTCCGCAATCGCGGAGCTCAAGGGACCAGGTCGAGGACTATAAAACTCGAGCGTAATCTGGTTTCAATTTAATTCATTTATCTCTCTATACTCCGTAATATATATTTAATTATTATTATTATTATTATTATTATTATTATTATTATTATTATTATTATTATTATTATCCTTTTTATTGTTATTAGTATTATTGTTATTATTATACATAAAATATTACGACGAGGTCATGAGCGAGTTATTTCAAAACGAGTTTTTCGAGCGGGATAAGGCTAAGGAAATTACGGGTTATGGCTATGGAGGTTATGGGTAATGTTCGGGGGTATGCTCGTGAGGTCAAATTAGTGTTTATCATCTCTGTTGCGTATACGTACTTTCCTGCAATATTGAATTACAATATTGATACGTGAGCACTCATAACTTAACTTTTATATATTAATAGTGTATCCTTGACTAGTGCTCGAGTATATATGATTATGCATACTTGTATGTTTAATTTCGTCATTTAATAGTTTATGATAGACCATGAATTTAATACATATATTACTAAGATAAGGTATATGACATGCATGTCGTTAGAAAGCTGGCGAAAAATTAATAACTTTTCATTTAGAAGTCGTGTGATTTCGATGAACGGGTTAAAAGATATAGACAACTGAATTATTATTAATTCTATTATTATTATTATTATTATTATTATTATTATTATTATTATTATTATTATTATTATTATTATTATTATTATTATTATTATTATTATTATTATTATTATTATTATTATTATTATTATTATTATTATTATTATTATTATTATTATTATTATTATTATTATCGTCCTTATTGTTATCGTCATTATTATTATCATATAAAAGTTATTATTGTTATTATCATTATCGTTATCAATATAAGTATCATCATTAAAATTGTTATTGTTATTATTAATACTATCGTTATTATCACTGAAGGTTATTATAAATATTAATTATTAACATTGATTTTATGACTGAAATTATCGTTATTATTAAAAATTAACATTTTATAAAAACTATTATTTTATTATTTTTATAATTATTGTTATTATTAAAAGTATCATAAATATTAAAATTATCACTTTTATTTAAATTATCATTTATAATAAAAATATCATTTTTATTATAAAATATTATCATTATTATCATATTGGGATTATTATTATTAAGGATTATCATTTTTGATAGAATTATAGTTATAAAATATTATTATTACTATTTTTATTATGGTAATTATTATATATAGTAAATATTATTATTATTAAGATAATTATATTTTTACTAATATTAAAGTATCGATACTATCAATTACCATTTAAAATTTATCATTGTTATTAAAACTATCATTCTATTAAAATTATTATTATTATTATCGTTACTACTAATTTTATTAGTATTATTAATGTCATAATTATTATTACCATTATAATTAAAATTAAAATACTTTTAATAACATTATCGTTATTATTATTATCATTATTATTATTACAAAATAATATAACTTTTACTCATTATTATTATCAATAGTATTTTACGTAATACAAAGATATTTTTACCACACGTAATAGAATTACATTAATAAAACATACCACTATATTTTTATAATATTAAATGAACTTTATAAATTTTATTACTTGAGATATATAAAAAGTATATTTTTATCATATATAAACTTTAATATAAATTTTTTATTTATTAATAAATGGTTTGTATTATTTACTATAATAAAATCTGATAAATATATTTATATATATATAAACGACTACATTTAAGTTATATAATAAACATGTATAGTTTTTTGAAAGTTATTTTGGGTCAAATTGATTTTTGTTGACTTTTGCATGTCGATCTCGAGCATTAGGATTGTGATACATTACGACTTGACCTTCGTAATCTACGAAATCTTTTGCTCTATATATATAGATATTCTATGTAATTAGAATATCATCCGATAGCCGGAAATCATTTCATATCAAAAAATCCTTTATTCAATCGTACGAAATAGAACTCACCACTAGTTCAAGTTCCTTGGATTCCGATATGGAGTTTTACTCGAGCTCCGAGAGCAGTGTGACCGGAATGGACCAACCAATTGAAAGGACCCGTTCATATACATTATAAACAATTCACAATAGTTGATTTCATTGCGAGGTATTTGACCTCTATATGATACATTTTACAAACATTGCATTCGTTTTTAAAAGACAAACTTTCTTTACATCGAAAATTGACAGGCATGCATACCATTTCATAATATCCACTATCCAACTATAAATTGATTTAATAATAATCTTTGATGAACTCAATGACTCGAATGCAACGTTCTTCGAAATATGCTATGAAAGACTCCAAGTAATATCTTTAAAATGAGCAAATGCACAGCGGAAGATTTCTTTAACACCTGAGAATAAACATGCTTTAAAGTGTCAACCAAAAGGTGGGTGAGTTCATTAGTTTATCTTAATCATTTATTTCCATCATTTTAATAGACCACAAGAATTTCATTTCCAGTTCTCATAAATATACGTCCCATGCATAGAGACAAAAAAAATCATTCATATGGTGAACACCTGGTAACCGACATTAACTATATACATATAAGAATATCCCCAATCATTCCGGGATCCTCCTTCGGACATGATATAAATTTCGAAGTACTAAAGCATCCGGTACTTTATATGGGGTTTGTTAGGCCCAATAGATCTATCTTTAGGATTCGCGTCAATTAGGGTGTGTGTTCCTTAATTCTTAGATTACCAGATTTTAATAAAAAGGGGCATATTCGATTTCGATAATTCAACCATAGAATGTAGTTTTAATTACTTGTGTCTATTTCGTCAAACATTTATAAAAGCGCATGTATTCTCAGTCCCAAAAATATAAAGGGTAAAAAGGCAAATGAAACTCACCATACTGTATTTCGTAGTAAAAATACATATAACGTCATTGAACAAGTGCAATGTTGGCCTCGGATTCACGAACCTAAATTAATTATATATATTTATGTGTTGGTCAATATTTGTCTAACAAATTAGGTCAAGTCATAGTGTACCACAATCCTAATGCTCGAGACTAATATGTAAAAGTCAACAAAAGTAAATTTGACTCAAAATAATTTCCAAAAATCTATACATGATTAATATATAGTTTAAATATCGTCGTTTTATATTTTTAAATATTTTTAAAAGATTTATTAGAGTAAATAATATAATTTATTTATTAATAAATAAAATTTTATATTAAATTTATATAATAAAATATACTTTTATATATATTAAGTAATAAAATTTATAGGGTTCATTTAATATCATAAAGATAATATGATAGGTATTATTAAATAAGTTATTACACATAGTAAAATATGTTTGTATCACATATTTATTTGATAAAATAATATCTATAATGATAGTAAGTAAAAGTTGTATTATTTTGTAATAATAATTATTATTATAAAAATATTAATATTTATAATTACTAAGATGACATTATGATAAAACGATAATTCTAATTATGATAACTTTAATATTTACGATAATTTTTAATATTATCTTTAAAATAATAATTCTATTTAAAATAATAATAATAATGATATTTTATAGTAATAATGACATTTCTATTAAAATGATAATTTTTGTTAAAATGATAGTTTTAATACTAACGATACTTTTAATAATAATAGTAATGATAAAAATAATAAGAACGATAATTTTATCTAAATCAATATCTTATAATATTTTAATTTCATCATGATACTCTTACTCATTATTTCCTAATCGTTTCGTTTAATAGCTTTTAATCGTCTTTTATATCGTGTTCATAATAATGATAATAATAGTAATCAAAATAATTAGGTGTTACAAATATTTGTTTTAATTACACTAATATTAATAATGATAGTTACTATAACATTATTAACGATAATACTAATAATTATCTTAATGATAATATAGTAATAATAATAATAACAATAACAATAACCATTTTTAAATAATGATATATATATTAATAATGATAATAATAATAATAATAATACTAATAATAATAATAATAATAATAATAATAATAATTGGATAATAATAATAATAATACTAATTATAACTTTAACAATAATAACGACAGTAATAATAAAAAAATAACAATTTTTAATGATAAATCCCTTTTATTGATAAAGATAATAATAATGATAATAATAAGATAAAACTTAGAACGACGATAAAAATGACAATAATAATAATCATTTTTAATAAAAAGATCGAAAATTCAATTGATTATAACTTCTAATCCGTTCATCAAAACCATTCGATATCTAAAGGGAAAGTTCTTAATTTTTCGCTAGCTTTCCAAGGACATGCATATCTTATACCTTATCTCAACCGCAAGTGTAACTAATTCAAGATTCAACCTAACATGTCTAAGGGCAATATCAAAAGTACAAGCATGCATAATCCTAAATACTCGAGCACTAGTCAGGGATACACTATTAGTATGTAAAAGTTAAATTATGAGTACTCACGTATCAATATTGAGATTCAATATTGCAGGAAAGGTACGTAGACGCAACAGAAATGATAAACACTATATTGACCTCACGAGCATACCCATGAACCATACTCAATCACCTCCATAGCTATAACTCATAATTTCCTTAATCCTATCCTACTCGAAAAACAATTTCGAAATCACTCGGACAGCACTCCGTCGTAATATTTTATGTATACTAATAATATCTTGAAATAATACTGAGTAAATATATATATGTAAATCGATTGAGAGAGTTTAGAGAAAAATATTTTCAAGTTTCTATGAAATAATGAAACATATTGAATTCTATTGATAATAGATTTTTGAATTATTAAAGTGAATTATTAAAGTATAAATTATTAAAGTGAATTATTAAAGTATGAATTATTAAAGTGAATTATTAAAGTATGAATTATTAAAGTGAATTATTAAAATATGAATTATTAAAGTGAATTATTAAAGTATGAATTATTAAAGTGAATTATTAAAGTTAAAGTAAAGTAAAGGTAAAGTTTAAGTATAGTAAAAGTATAAAACTATGTACGTATAATACGCGTATAAATATATATAATATTAATTTAAATCGTTATATATATTTAATAAAATAAAATATAAATATCGTTATCTTTATCATACTAGTTAAGTAATGAGTTGTCAAAAGTGGTTCTAGATATTTATAAAAGTTATATACGTTTTAATAATAAAGTTCTTTTTAAACTGAAAACGTTTTTGTACGTTTGAAACTAAATAGATCAATCGAGTCTTTATGAGATTCAATCTTCCACTATCCTTTGTCTAGTTCTCAATGATTGATAATTTATTCTTATTTATAAATCACTTTACCATTTTCTGAATATTGTTAAAATGAAAAGATTTCTCAAATCAACGTGGGCCTTTCAACAGAGACTTGTAATCATAATTCAATATATCTGAAAATTTAATCATTTGATCTTATCTTCTAATTCCATTGATAAACATTTTGAAACAGATACAATCATATAAAGTATTTAATCTAATATTTTATTTACGTTTCAAGTTATAATATATATACACATATACATATATAATCATATTCGTTTAATGGTTCGTGAAACGTTGGAACTTGGTCGAGGTTGAATGAATGTATGAACATAGTTTAAAATTCTTGAAATATAACTTAACAAATATTGCTTATCGTGTCGGAAACATATAAAGATTAAAGTTTAAATTTGGTTGGAAATTTCCGGGTTGTCGCAGTACCTACCCGTTAAAGAAATTTCTTCCCGAAATTTGAGTGGAAATGTCGTGAATGATAATAAGTATGTTTTCATGATGCATACGGGCTGAAAATTAGAGTTTTATCATCAGCGAATAATATGGATAAACAATCCATTTATATGAAGAGTGCCAATGAAGCTAACATCGAAGAGTGAAATGAGTAAGTGTAGATTCATCTTATCATTTGACGTAGATATGATTGATTCCCAGATTTCAAGGGATTTGAAGAAAATCTTCTTAATAAGATTTGACTCTCCGGTAATCAAGGGAATTAGGATCCGCTTTAAATGCGATCGTCCATTTTAATTGTTCTGTCGGAGATTTTCTTATAAATTCACCTCCTTCGTTTCCTTACAACTCACACCTTCTGTTGATACATTTTATACAAGTCCCTCGACATTTACCCACGTCCATTGCAGGTACAACAGTTTACAGGCCACCATGATTGCTCGTTATTATCCTATCCGTGTTTGTATGTGGTTACAGGAACTGCAGGAACGAGATTTAGATGTTTGACTATGTTAGACTTAGTCAGACGTACGAGTGAAGCCTCACTAGTATGGCTGACAGGCTCATATGCATGGTTGATGCTGAGCTAAGTCACAATTACAACCTAAATGAGAAGACACGAGTGAGTGATCACCCGTACGGCTGATGAAGCCAACTCGTACGTGTGATGAATGAATCGTATGGGTGAGTCAACAGCAGGGGTATATAAAGTCTTATGTTCTTCATTTTAGGTTAAGCCTCTCATTTGTTACACACACTCAGATCTAGTGAGCTCTTCCGATTCTCTCTCATTCCAAATCACCCAGGTGGTGAATAATAGCTCTAGGTGTTGATCTAATCACACTTGATTTAGTTGTGGTTTGACTAAATTAATAAAAAAAAAATTTAACCTATTCACTAGAGGGTTTGATTCACTTATTCCGCCATTGTGTGAGTTAAATCTATTGATTTCTAAGTTCCTAGTCATGTTTTATCACCTTCTATTCTTTCCCCATCAACTCATATTTTAAAGTATTCATCAATATGCTCCATCCAGTTCTGATTCTCGATATACTTCTAACTTTCATATCGGTCATTCTTCTTTTTCATCTACCGCCGGAAGAATCTATTTACTTCTACTATACTCTTGGGTTTATA
Source organism: Rutidosis leptorrhynchoides (assembly GCF_046630445.1). Taxonomy (NCBI): domain Eukaryota; kingdom Viridiplantae; phylum Streptophyta; class Magnoliopsida; order Asterales; family Asteraceae; genus Rutidosis; species Rutidosis leptorrhynchoides. The sequence goes on along the minus strand of NC_092342.1, from coordinate 137,252,526 downwards.
GTGTTTCTTGTTTTCCCGTGTCTTTATATTGCTATATGCATCGATATATATGGTTTATAATTTCTGGTTTGTCGTTGGGCTTTATATGTTCCCTTATATTTCAAAGTCTCTGCTTTTGTCTTCTATAATCATTATCATTCACAGTTAATGCTCTCTTTTATTTGCTGCAATTTATACCCCAATTTCTATTTCAGAGTTTTGTCCTTTCGTTTCTTCTTCTTGCGATTAAGCACCGCTTGTAATGGTCCAGAATTCACAGATATGAATTTCGGAATGAACATTGTTAATGTTCTAGGAAGGAAATTGTGATGGCACGATCTTGACTTGTCAAATTACTAGAATACCTTGAAAAAGGCCGAATCATCAAGAAATATTTTCTTGATATTTTAGAGGATAAATAGAACACAAGAGTCGTATAACATGGCACATGATGATGTTATGATCTGTGAATCATCACATTCCATTTAGAAACTCAGCATGACTTACTATAATATAATAACATTGATCAAGTGTCATTATATTATACTAATTCATGCTTCAGTTCCCAACACTACTTCAAAATATTCCTATTTTAAACTTGAATGTTTCAGAATTTAGAAACTAAAATAGTTTCTTTTATGATGTAATACAGATAGCGCGAAGAGGTAAATGATTTCAAATAAGAAAAATTAAGAAAATATCTTCAGAAATATGGAGGATATTTATAATGAAAGATATGATAATATTTTAGAATTTCTAATATCAGAGGATGATGAAGAATATTGTCCGCAGGGGTTTAGAGTCAGGAGCAAGGTATTCGTTAATGACTTCAGCAGGTACTGAATCATTTGGATCCTTTGAAGTCAGGTTCAGTCTTTGTAATTTCTCCACAGCCTCCTTCCTACTTTGCTCAATCCGTTTTCCAGTTCCAAAACTTCTCTTTTTCTGCGCTTTGCCAGCACACTTCATCATTATCATCCAGCTTTTACCGTTTAAAGTCGTTTATAGTTTTTGCTGCTTCATCAGCATTTTTTCCGTTTTTGGAGTACCAATTCGTAGTTCGGAATGTTTTTCAGAAACTTCACATTCAAATTAAGTCCAGAAGATAACGTTATATATACACATATAACTGTTGGCGTAGACATGCTGCGAGATTTTAAAATACTGATTGCTAATTCCCAATTATTCGTATGGCAATTCTCATTACAAGATGCGAATGAGTAAATGATGGGGTTTCATGAATAATTATAATGACTTTTTGGAGAGGATAAAGTCAAAGGGTAATGAAGTTGTTGGTACATCTGCTAATAATGTGGTGGAATGTAAAAGGTTTCCTGGTAACGATGGTGTATATCTCAAGGTTATAATAAGGTTAGTCTGACTAAAAAGTCGAAGTTGACTTGCTGGAGCTGTGACAAAACTGGCTACTTTGAATAGGAGTCGCAAAGTTATTTTTACTAATAAATGCCAAAGAATCTGACGCGGATATGTTGTTTAAACTTTTACTTTGGTTTCAAGAGTTTTTCTGGTACATAACTGTCGGTAACATGTGGTTGGATCATCATCTCGATTGCTCATCATTCGAAGTGTCTTCAGAAATTTTTGAAGGGTTTGAACACAGATTGTAATCGTTAACATACATTTGATATTCTAACACAGTTTTGAAGTCAAAATATAGCTTGTGAAAGATGTAAGGATCTAAGAGTGATGATTTTGGTCATATCTCAAGTTGAATTTTGAGATTTCAAAATAAGAATATGTAATTAAATTTTGAATGAGTATGGTTGTTTTGATTTCTATAAAAGAATGTATATTGTTGTGAAAGTGGGGAGTATAATAGATGATTTGCTGAATCAGATTCGAAGAATGTAACATATTAATTGTGAATTTATATATCTCTCGGGTATTACCTACCCGTTAAAAAAAATTTCACAATTAATATTTTGTACAAAAGAATTTTATTACAGTCTTTATGAAAATATATATATGTATATTTTCTTCAGATGTAACATAGATTTAATGAGTTAATGTTAAATTAAACTCATTTGATTTACAGTTGAAACTAGAATTGAATAATCCCTAAAGGCTTTAAAAAGTACATAACTTTTACGCAGTATTTCTTTAATGACATTGAAATTATGAATCAATACTTCGTTATTTGTTGATGTATGATGTTCGGTTCGTGGAATTCTTGTGAATTTCGCAAAGTACGAATGATGTTATCTGAAAAGTTTCGGGTACATCGATGATGAAAGTGTAAAATCAAATATATACTTGATTTATTATGAATTGGAATTTGTTGAATTGACAGAGATTGTAGTTAACGCTGGTTAAGTTGCGGTCGAAGGACGTACATTATTGCATATTTGTAATATGAATTAACCTAGTAGTTAAGATTCACACACAATAGCTTAGCACGGAAAGATTTATTTCAAAATATATATATATATATATATATAATATACTTATAATTTCTTCATAGGGAATGAGTTAATTCTTCATAACTCGTTGATACAATATACACGTTATTGATTCGTAATGATGTCCACATTGATTCTTGAACTGACGGAGTTTGTGATGTTATCGGTGTTGTTGATTCGGATGTTGACTGTACTGACGATGCTGGTAACGCTGATGGTATTGTTGATGCTGTTGGTAAAGTAAGTTTAGCTTGTTAATCACACACCATTTTTGTCAGGGTTTCTACTCTTCCTTCTATCATTTTGGTTCGCTTAACTGATTTATGGTTAGGGTTAGATTAGATAATCTCAATGACTTTAGAGATTACATAATCGCCGCGGAATGTTTCTCCAATGAAGTTATGAATTAATACTTCGTCAGTTATTGTTGTTGGTACTCCTTGGTATCTATGGTGCGTATGACGTTGATGCTCGTGGGACAGATTGTGAAGTTGAGGTTTACGACGCGGTTGTGGTTGGAGGTAGTAATGGTACTGTTGGCGTTGATGATGGTGGTACTGGTTATGCTGCTGATGCTGCTGCTGGTGTTTGTAATCTCTGCACCATATTCTCCAAAGCCACTACCCGAGCGCGAAGCTCGTTGACTTCTTCTATTACACCGGGGTGATTGTCGGTTCGGACGAGCGGATAAATAAAATCTAAAATTTGATGTAATATATAATCGTGACGAGATACTCTGGAAATGAGCGAGAAAATGGTGTTTCGGACAGGTTCGCTGGTAAGTGCTTCAGGTTCTTCGTCAAGAGGGCAATTTGGTGGATGGAAGGGATCACCTTCTTCTTGTCTCCAATGATTGAGGAGGCTATGAACCCATCCCCAATTCATCCAGAATAGGTGATGACTGATTGGTTGATCTATTCCGGTCACACTACTTTCGAAGCTTGAATGGGATTCCATTTCGGAATCTGAGTGACTTGATCTGATGACGAATTCCATTTCGTACGATTGGATAAAGGATTTTTTTTTTTTTTTTTGATATGAAATGATTTTGGCTAACGGATGGTATTCTAATTACATAGAATATATATATATATATATATATATATATATATATATATATATATATATATATATATATATATATATATATATATATATAAGATTTCGTAGATTACGGAGGACTTTGCGGGATATGTCAGGCAAAGTTTAAAGTAACAGATACGATAAGATATGATTTAGCAGATATGCTAAGATATAAATTTTTGTCTATACACTATTCATGCAATCAATGCAGCAAGACGTGTCTTAGACTAAAAATGATAAGCAGGTAATTTGCTGAGGATGATAAGTAGTTAATTTTTGACATTGAATGATAAGCAAAACTTTTGACATGCAGACACGGTCGAAGTCCAGACTCACTAATGCATCCTATCGACTTATCAGTTAGACACACTAATGCAGACCTGGTTCGCTAAGACCACCGCTCTGATACCAACTGAAAGGACCCGTTCATATACATTATAAACGATTCACAATAGTTGATTTCATTGTGAGGTATTTGACCTCTATATGATACATTTTACAAACATTGCATTCATTTTTAAAAGACAAACTTTCTTTACATCAAAAATTGACAGGCATGCATACCATTTCATAATATCCACTATCCAGCTATAAATTGATTTAATAATAATCTTTGATGAACTCAATGACTCGAATGCAACGTTCTTCGAAATATGCTATGAAAGACTCCAAGTAATATCTTTAAAATGAGCAAATGTACAGCGGAAGATTTCTTTAACACCTGAGAATAAACATGCTTTAAAGTGTCAACCAAAAGGTTGGTGAGTTCATTAGTTTATCATAATCATTTATTTCCATCATTTTAATAGACCACAAGAATTTCATTTCCAGTTCTCATAAATATACGTCCCATGCATAGAGACAAAAATAATCATTCATATGGTGAACACCTGGTAACCGACATTAACTATATACATATAAGAATATCCCCTATCATTCCGGGATCCTCCTTCGGACATGATATAAATTTCGAAGTTCTAAAGTATCCGGTACTTTGGATGGGGTTTGTTAGGCCCAATAGATCTATCTTTAGGATTCGCGTCAATTAGGGTGTCTGTTCCCTAATTCTTAGATTACCAGACTTTAATAAAAAGGGGCATATTCGATTTTGATAATTCAACCATAGAATGTAGTTTCAATTACTTGTGTCTATTTCATCAAACATTTATAAAAGCGCATGTATTCTCAGTCCCAAAAATATAAAGGGTAAAAAGGCAAATGAAACTCACCATACTGTATTTCGTAGTAAAAATACATATAACGTCATTGAACAAGTGCAAGGTTGGCCTCGGATTCACGAACCTAAATTAATTATATATATTTATGTGTTGGTCAATATTTGTCAAACAAATTAGGTCAAGTCATAGTGTACCACAATCCTAAAGCTCGAGACTAATATGCAAAAGTCAACAAAAGTAAATTTGACTCAAAATAATTTCCAAAAATCTATACATGATTAATATATAGTTTAAATATCGTCATTTTATATTTTTAAATATTTTTAAAAGATTTATTAGAGTAAATAATATAATTTATTTATTAATAAATAAAATTTTATATTAAATTTATATAATAAAATATACTTTTATATATATTAAGTAATAAAATTTATAGGGTTCATTTAATATCATAAAGATAATATGATAGGTATTATTAAAGTAAGTTATTACACGTAGTAAAATATGTTTGTATCACATATTTATTTGATAAAATAATATCTATAATGATAGTAAGTAAAAGTTGTATTATTTTGTAATAATAATTATTATTATAAAAATATTAATATTTATAATTACTAAGATGACATTATGATAAAACGATAATTCTAATTATGATAACTTTAATATTTACGATAATTTTTAATATTATCTTTAAAATAATAATTCTATTTAAAATAATAATAATAATGATATTTTATAGTAACAATGACATTTCTATTAAAATGATAATTTTTGTTAAAATGATAGTTTTAATACTAACGATACTTTTAATAATAATAGTAATGATAAAAATAATAAGAACGATAATTTTATCTAAATCAATATCTTATAATATTTTAATTTCATCATGATACTCTTACTCGTTATTTCCTAATCGTTTCGTTTAATAGCTTTTAATCGTCTTTTATATCGTGTTCATAATAATGATAATAATAGTAATCAAAATAATTAGGTGTTACAAATATTTGTTTTAATTACACTAATATTAATAATGATAGTTACTATAACATTATTAACGATAATACTAATAATTATCTTAATGATAATATAGTAATAATAATAATAACAATAACAATAACCATTTTTAAATAATGATATATATATTAATAATGATAATAATAATAATAATAATAATACTAATAATAATAATAATAATAATAATAATAATAATAATAATAATTGGATAATAATAATAATAATACTAATCATAACTTTAACGATAATAACGATAGTAATAATAAAAAAATAACAATTTTTAATGATAAATCCCTTTTATTGATAAAGATAATAATAATGATAATAATAAGATAAAACTTAGAACGACGATAAAAATGAAGATAATAATAATCATTTTTAATAAAAAGATCAAAAATTCAATTGATTATAACTTCTAATCCGTTCATCAAAACCATTCGATATCTAAAGGAAAAGTTCTTAATTTTTCGCTAGCTTTCCAAGGACATGCATATCTTATACCTTATCTCAACCGCAAGTGTAACTAATTCAAGATTCAACCTAACCTGTCTAAGGGCAATATCAAAAGTACAAGCATGCATAATCCTAAATACTCGAGCACTAGTCAGGGATACACTATTAGTATGTAAAAGTTAAATTATGAGTACTCACGTATCAATATTGAGATTCAATATTGCAGGAAAGGTACGTAGACGCAACAGAAATGATAAACACTATATTGACCTCACGAGCATACCCATGAACCATACTCAATCACCTCCATAGCTATAACCCATAATTTCCTTAATCCTATCCTACTCGAAAAACAATTTCGAAATCACTCGGACAGCACTCCGTCGTAATATTTTATGTATACTAATAATATCTTGAAATAATACAGAGTAAATATATATATGTAAATCGATTGAGAGAGTTTAGAGAAAAATATTTTCAAGTTTCTATGAAATAATGAAACCTATTGAATTCTATTTATAATAGATTTTTGAATTATTAAAGTGAATTATTAAAGTATAAATTATTAAAGTGAATTATTAAAGTATGAATTATTAAAGTGAATTATTAAAGTATGAATTATTAAAGTGAATTATTAAAGTATGAATTATTAAAGTGAATTATTAAAGTATGAATTATTAAAGTGAATTATTAAAGTTAAAGTAAAGTAAAGGTAAAGTTTAAGTATAGTAAAAGTATAAAACTATGTACGTATAATACGCGTATAAATATTTATAATATTAATTTAAATCGTTATATATATTTAATAAAATAAAATATAAATATCGTTATCTTTATCATACTAGTTAAGTAATGAGTTGTTAAAAGTGGTTCTAGATATTTATAAAAGTTATATACATTTTAATAATAAAGTTCTTTTTAAACTGAAAACGTTTTTGTACGTTTAAAACTAAATAGATCAATCGAGTCTTTATGAGATTCAATCTTCCACTATCCTTTGTCTAGTTCTCAATGATTGACAATTTATTCTTATTTATAAATCACTTTACCATTTTCTGAATATTGTTAAAATGGAAAGATTTCTCAAATCAACGTGGGCCTTTCAACAGAGACTTGTAATCATAATTCAATATATCTGATAATTCAATCATTTGATCTTATCTTCTAATTCCATTGATAAACATTTTGAAACAGATACAATCATATAAAGTATTTAATCTAATATTTTGTTTACGTTTCAAGTTATAATATATATACACATATACATATATAATCATATTCGTTTAATGGTTCGTGAATCGTTGGAACTTGGTCGAGGTTGAATGAATGTATGAACATAGTTTAAAATTCTTGAAATTTAACTTAACAAATATTGCTTATCGTGTCAGAAACATATAAAGATTAAAGTTTAAATTTGGTTGGAAATTTCCGGGTTGTCACACCAATCAGCCATCATCTATTCTGGATGAATTGGGGATGGGTTCGTAGTCTACTTAATCATTGGAGACAAGAAGAAGGCGATCCCTTCCATCCACCACATTGCCCTCTTGGCGATGAACCTGAAGCACTTACCGGCGAACCTGTCCGAGACAACATTTTCTCTCTCATTTCCAGAGTGTCTCATCACGACTACATATTATCTCAAATTCTAGATCTTATTCATCTGCTCGTTCGAACCGCCAATCATCCCGGTGAAATAGAAGAAGTTAACGAGCTTCGCGCTCGGGTAGTGACTTTGGAGGATATGGTGCAAAGGTTACCTTCACCAGCAGCAGCACCGGCAACAACAGTACCACCATCAGCAACACCAACAGTACCATCACCACCACCGACAGCAACATCCGCATCACACACCTTAACATCACAATCTGTACCTCAAGCATCAACATTACATGCACCATAGATACCAAGGAGTACCAACAACAATAACTGATGATGTATTAATCTATAATTTCATTGGAGAAACATTCTGTAGCGATTATGTAATCTCTAAAGTCTCAGAGATTATCTATTCTAGGCTTAATCATAAATCAGATGAGTGAACTGAAATGATAGAAGGAAGAGTAGAAACCCTGATAGGATGGTGCGTGATTTACAAGCTAGACTTGTTTTACCAACAGCATCAATAGTACCGTCAACATCACCAGCACCGTCAGTACCGTCAGCATCAGCAGCGCTTACAACATCACAAGCTCCATCAGATCTATAATCACCGTAAACATCATCACTAATCAACAATGCGTATATTGTATCAATGATTTATGGAGTATTAACTCATTTTTGCTGAAGAATTTATATGTATATTTTATATATATAAATCTTGAAACCATAATATATATTTTCGTACGAAGCTATTATGTATGAATTAAAAAGGGGTAGATACTACTCGGTTAAATTCATATTATTAATATGCTATGATGTACATCCTTCGTTAACAACTTAACCATCGTTAATTACAATTTCTGTTTCAATTCAATGAATTCCATTTCATAATAAACTAAGTGTATTATTAAATTATATATTTGATTTTACACTTTCGATATACTCGAAACTTTCTAGAGAACATCATTCGTACCTTTCGAAGTTCACAAGAATTCCACGAACACCAACATCGTTCACCGAGTAAATATCAATAAAAATGAATGATGAAGTATTGATTCATAATTTCATTTACGATGAAGTGATAATCCACAAAATTTATGAAATTTCTAAAGTTTTAGAAATTATTCATTTCTAATTCCAGCCGAAAATCAAATGAGTTTAATTTAATATTAACTTATTAAATCTATATTACATCTGAAGAAAATATACATACATATATATTTTTATAAATAAAGACTGTAATAAAATTTATTTGTACAAAAATGTTATTTGTGAAAAAAAATTTCACGGGTAGGTAATACCCGAGAGATATATACATTCACAATTAATATGTTACATTCTTCGAATCTGATTCCGCAATCATCAACTCTACTCACTACTTTCACAACAATGTACATCCTTTCACAGAAATCAAAACAACGTTTCTCATCCAAATTTGATTACATATTCTGATTTTGACAAATCAAAATCCAAGTCAAAGTTTAACAGAAGACATCACTCTCAGATTCTTACATCTTTCAAAGCTATACTTTGACTTCGAAACTGTGCTAGAACATCATTTCTATTCATAGAACCCAGAAAAAAATATATTTGTATCATTCAAAATCCTAGAACATCATATGTATATTAACAATTACAATCTGTGTTCAAATCCTTCGAAATTCCTTAAGACACTTCAAATAATGAACAATCGAGATGATAATGCAACCATATATTAACCACAGTCTTGCACCTGAAAAGCTCTCGAAACCAAAGTCATAGTTTAACACGTATCCGTGTCAGACCCTTTGGCATTTATTAGTAAAAAAAAATATAACTTTGCGATTCCTTTTTAAATTAATCAGTTTTGTCACAGCTCCAGCAAGTCAACTTTGACTTTTCAGTTGAAACAGTCTTATTATAACCTCGATATAGACGTTGCCCTTTTGTCACCGTTACCGGAGAACCTTTTATATCTCACGACAATATCAATAAACTTACCAACAACTTCACTGATCTTTGACTTTCTGAAAAATCATTATATTTATCGAAACCCCGTCATTTACTCATCCGCATTTTGTAATAAGAATTGTCATGCCAATTACTGGGAATCAGCAATCAGTATTTTGAAATTTTACAGCATGTCTACGCCAACAGTTATATGTGTACATATAACGTCTATCTTCTATACTTATATACTTAGAATGTGAAGTTTCTGAAAAACACCCCAAACTGCGAACTAGTTCTTCGAATTTTGGAAAAATGCTGATGAAGTAACAAAAACTGTAAACGACCTTAACAATCGAGAGTTTAATGATAAACAATAAGATGTTGGAAAAGCTCAGAAAAAGAGAAGGTTTGGAACTGGAAAATGGATTGAGCAAACTATGAAGGAGGCTGTGGACAAATCACAAAGACTAAACCTGCCTTCAAAGAATCCAAATGATCCAGTATCTGCTGAAGTCATTAACGAAATCCTTGCTCCTGACTCTAAATCCTTGCGGACAATATTCTTCATCATCCTCCGATCTTAGATATTATAAGATATCATCATATCTTTCATTATAAACGTCTTGGGTATTTCTGGAGATATTTTCATAGCTATTCTTATCTGAAATCAATCATCTCTTCGCGCTGTCTGTATTTTATAAGAAAGGAAACCACTTTAAGTTTCTAAATTCTGAAAAATTCAAACTTAAAATATGAATGTTATGGAAGTAGTTTTGGGAACTGAAGTATGAGTTAGTATAATATAATGACACTTGATCAACATGATTGTATTACAGTAAGTCATGTTGAGTTTCTAAATGGAACGTGATGATTCACATATCATAACGACATCATGTGCCATGTTACACGACTCTTGTATTCTACTTAACCTCTAAATATATTAAGAAAATAATTTTCTTGATGATTCGACCTTTTCCAAGGTATTCTGGTAATTTAACAATTCAAGATCGTGCCATCATAATTTCAATCTTAGAACATTAACTATGTTCATTCCGAAATTCATATCTGCGAATTCTGGACCATTACATGCGGTGCTTAATGGATAGAAGAGAAAACACAACATGAAGCTCCGGAATAGAAATGGGGGTATAAATCACAGCATATAGGAGAAAGCATTAACTGTAAATGTCGATGATTATAGAAAGACAGAAGCAGGGACTCTGAAAAATAAGGGAAGATATAAAGCCCGACGACAACACATAAATTACAAACTGTGTATATTAATAAGTATTGCAACGTAAAGACATGGAGAACTAAAAATACTATAAAGCCAAGAGTATAGTAAAAGTGAATAGATTCCTCTGGCGGCAGATGAAAAAGAAGAATGATAGATATGAAAGTTAGAAGTATATCAAGAATCAGAACTGGATGAAGCATATTGATGAATACTATAAAGTATGAGTTGAGGGAGGAAGAATAGAAGGTGAGCTGTGGAAATAAAGAAATAAAGGGAGTGGATTTATAGCAAAAAATCTGACAGAGCAAACGTGACAGGTTATCACATTTAATCAAAGAAAATCCTAATTTTCTTAATTACTGAAGAATCAAATCTTATTACGAAGATTTTCTCTAAATCCATTAAACTCCGGAAATCAATCCTATCTACGTCAAAAGATATGACGAATCTACATTTATTCTTTTTACTCTTTTGTGATAACTTCACTCGTACTCTTCACAAAAATCAAATTGTTTTATCTATATTACTCAATGATGATAAAACCCTAATTTTCAGCTCATAAACGTCAAGAAAACATACTTATTGTCAGCCATAACCATCCTAATCAAATTTCGGGATGAAATTCCTTTAACGGGTAGGTACTGTGATAACCCGTAAATTTCCGACCAAATTTAAACTTAATCCTTATATGTTTTCGACACGATAAGCAAAGTCTGTAATGTTGAAATCTCAAAAAAATTTGAACTAGGTTTATGTATTCACTTACCCTTCGACCAAATTCTGACGATTCACGAACCATTATATAAATGGATATGATTATATATATATATATATATATATATATATATATATATATATATATATATATATATATATATATATATATATATATATATATTTATATATATTTATATATATATATATATATATATATATATATATATATATATATATATATATATTATAACTTGAAAATGTTAACAAAGTATTAAATGTATAATACCTTACTTGAACATATTTGTTTCAATGTGTTTATCGATGGAATTAGAAGATAATATCAAATGATTGAATTATCTGATACATTGTGATATGATTAAGGGTCTCTGTTGTGAGGTCCACGTTGATTTGAGAAATCTTTCCATATTAACAATATTCGAAAAATGGTAAAGTGATTTGCATGTAAGAACAAATGTGTTAATTAACGATAACTGGACAAAGGTTATTAGAAATTTATGCTTAACTTTTAATGCAATGATTGCCTCGTGTCTTTGATAAGATATTATTTAGTTCATAATATTGAAAACATTTTATGTTATAGATGAAACCTTTTAAAGAATAAATTTGGATATATACAATAAGTCGGAATGTTAATTATTAGAACTAAATATATAAATGATTTACAAACGTATATTTAAAACGTGTTTATTAAATATATATGATTTCAAATTAGTTAAGCAAACGATAGTAACACTCGCTTAGTGATTCAATTGATTTATAGATAGGTTAATTAGAACATTTGAGAAGTTAAATTAATCGATGGCGTATAAATAAATCATATCAAATTAAATTCTAAAGCGTATACCGTTAGGTGATATAATAATGTCTATTATTTAAACAATTTTAAATATATTAAACTTTGAAATATAATTAGTTTTTGAAAAACTAAATATTATATTAGTAAATAAATATTTCTAAAATATATAGGTTTATATTTTTAAATGATAATAAAATTATTTTACAAAGTAATAAAAATAAAATATTAACTTACTCGTAAAACTTTTTGGATTTAAAATAGTGTTATTGGTAAATAACGAGACGCCGAGTTATAGAAGCAAATGACCAAAACACTCGAATATTGAAGTTACACTTTGAGTGGGATAGTTTTTCATTGATTTAAGTCTATATTTTGACAAGGGTATGAGTCACGAAACGCAAAATGCTAGTTTTCTTAGTGTACGAAATGTTGTTCGAGAAACCAGAACCAGGACATTAGTCGAGTGACAACGTACAAGTCTTTGGAACTAAGATTACAATTTAACTGCGCACGTAAATATTATATATTATATATATAATTATATAAATTAAATATATTATATATAAAATAATAATAAAACTGTCGGCAGCCCATGTGAATTTTGTGTATAAGCTGGATGAGAGGGGGTCGCAATCACGGCACTTGCAAGTAGAAAACCTCCGCAATTGCGGAGCTCAAGGGACCAGGTCGGAGACTATAAAACTCGAGCGTAATATTGTTTCAATTTAATTCATTTATCTCTCTATACTCCGTAATATATATTTAATTATTATTATTATTATTATTATTATTAAAAGATTATTATTATTATTATCCTTATTATTGTTATTATCATTATTATTATTATTATTATTATTATTATTATTATTATTATTATTATTATTATTATTATTATTATTATTATTATTATTATACATAAAATATTACGACGAGGTCATGAGCGAGTTATTTCAAAACGAGTTTTTCGAGCGGGATAAGGCTAAGGAAATTACGGGTTATGGCTATGGAGGTTATGGGTAATGTTCGGAGGTATGCTCGTGAGGTCAAACTAGTGTTTATCATCTCCGTTGCGTCTACGTACTTTCCTGTAATATTGAATCATAATATTGATAAGTGAGCATTCATAACTTAACTTTTATATATTAATAGTGTATCCCTAATTAGTGCTCGAGTATATATGATTATGCATGCTTGTATGTTTAATTTTGTCGTTAAATAGTTTATGATAGATCATGAATTTAATACATATATTACTAAGATAAGGTATATGACATGCATGTCGTTGGAAAGCTGGCAAAAAATTAATAACTTTTCATTTAGAAGTCGTGTGATTTTGATGAATGAGTTAAAAGATATGGCCAACTAAATTATTATTAATTCTAATATTATTATTATTATTATTATTATTATTATTATTATTATTATTATTATTATTATTATTATTATTATTATTATTATTATCGTCGTTATTGTTATCGTCGTTATTATTATTATATAATAGTTATTATTGTTCTTATCATTATCGTTATCAATATAAGTGTTATCATTAAAATTGTTTTTGTTATTATTAATACTATCGTTATTATCACTAAAGGTTATTATTAATATTAATTATTAACATTGATTTTATGACTGAAATTATCGTTATTATTATAAATTAAAATTTTATAAAAACTATTATTTTATTATTTTTATCATTATTGTTATTATTAAAAGTATCATAAATATTAAAATTAGCACTTTTATTAAAATTATCATTTAGAATAAAAATATCATTTTTATTATAAAATATTATCATTATTATCATATTGGGATTATTATTATTAAGGATTATCATTTTTGATAGAATTATTGTTATAAAATATTATTATTACTATTTTTATTATGGTAATTATTATATATAGTAAATATTATTATTAAGATAATTATATTTTTACTAATATTAAAGTATCGATACTATCAATTATCATTCAAAATTTATCATTGTTATTAAAACTATCATTCTATTAAAATTATTATTATTATTATCGTTACTACCAATTTTATTAGTATTTTTAATGTCATAATTATTATTACCATTATTATTAAAATACTTTTAATAACATTATCGTTATTATTATTATCATTATTATTATTACAAAATAATACAACTTTTACTCATTATTATTATTATCAATAGTATTTTACGTAATACAAAGATATTTTTACCACACGTAATAGAATTACATTAATAAAACATACCACTATATTTTTATAATATTAAATGAACTTTATAAATTTTATTACTTGAGATATATAAAAAGTATATTTTTATCATATATAAGCTTTAATATAAATTTTTATTTATTAATAAATGGTTTGTATTATTTACTATAGTAAAATCTGATAAATATAAATATATATATATATATATATATATATATATATATATATATATATATAAACGACTACATTTAAGTTATATAATAAACATGTATAGTTTTTTGAAAGTTATTTTGGGTCAAATTAATTTTTGTTGACTTTTGCATGTCGATCTCGAGCATTAGGATTGTGATACACTACGACTTGACCTAAATTTTAGATAGATATTGACCAACATATAAAAATATATACTTACTATAGGTTCGTGAATCCGAGGCCAATCCTGCGCTTGTTCAGTGCCGTCATATGCATAATGGCTACGAAATACAGTATAGTGAGTTTCATTTGCTCCCTTTTTAAATGCTTTTGCAATATATATTTTTGGGACTGAGAATACATGCGCTGATTTTATAGATGTTTGACAAAATAGACACAAGTACTCAAAAATTACATTCTATGGTTGGATTATCGAAATCGAATATCACCCTTTTAGCTTGGTAACCTAAGAATTAGGGAACAGTACCCCTAATTGACGTGAATCTTAAAGATAGATCTATGGGCCTAACAAACCTCATCCGAGGTACGGATGCTTTAGTACTTTGACTTATTAATATACAGACGAGAGGATTCTGTTTTGGGGATATTCTATATGCATCTTGTTAATGTCAGTTACCAGGTGTTCACCATATAAATGATTTTACCTTAATGCAGACGAGAGGATTCTGCTTGAGGATTATGTTATAAAAAGAAAATCTTGTGGTCTATTAAATTATAGAAATGATTATTATGATAAACCTATGAACTCACCAACCTTTTGGTTGACACTTTTAAGCATGTTTATTCTCAGGTATTAAAGAAATCTTCCGCTGTGCATTAGCTCATTTTAAAGATATTACTTCAAGTCATTCATGGCATATTTCAAAAGACGTTGCATTCAAGTCGTTGAGTTCAATAAAGATTATAATTAAGTAAATGATAGATTAGGTCAATTAAAGTTTGGATATTATGAAATGGTATGCATGCCTGTCAACTTTCGATGAAATGAAAGTTTATCTTTTAAAAACGAATGCAATGTTTGTAAAATATATCATATAGAGGTCAAATACCTCGCGATTTAATCATATGTTATTGTATTCGTCCTTATGGATTAGAACGGGTCATCTCAGAGGAGGTGCACAGTGGATCTTGTGCTCTTCATTCAGGCTACAAAACTATTGCGGCGAAAATAATGTGAATGGGTTATTTTTGGCCTACCTTGTATCGTGATGTTGCTCAAATTGTTAGACGATGTAAAAGTTGCCAAAGGCATGCGCCGCAGAATAGAAAGCCAAGGCATGACATGATCCCAATTAATTCACCATGGCCGTTCTACAAATGGGCCATTGATATTGTGGGACCATTCCCTCCAGGAGCGGGAAATGTGAAATTTCTAATTGTAGCAATTGATTATTTTACTAAGTGGGTAGAAGCTAAAGCTTTGCGCACAATAACTGGAGTGCAAGTGCGGAACATCGTGTGGGAATATATTATTTGTAGATTTGGCATCCCACGAGAACTTGTAAGTGATAATGGGGCACAGATTGCGAAGGACCCAATTCTAAGTTGGTGTGAGGAATTGAATATAATCCAAAAATTCACATCAGTTGTGCATCCTCAAGTAAATGGGCTATGAGAAGTAACTAACCGCGATATTGTTAGCGGAATTCGAAAGTGCTTGAATGAAAAACGAAATGGATGGGTTGATGAACTATCAAATGTATTATGTGAAATGTCCCGTTCATATTGATTATAAACGTTCCATATTAATTGATTTCGTCGCGAGGTTTTGACCTCTATATGAGACGTTTTTCAAAGACTGCATTCATTTTTAAAACAACCATAACCTTTATTTTATCGATAAAGGTTTAAAAAGCATTACGTAGATTATCAAATAATGATAATCTAAAATATACCGTTTACACACGACCATTACATAATGGTTTACAATAAGAATATATTACATCAAAAATAAGTTTCTTGAATGCAGTTTTTTACATAATATCATACAAGCATGGACTCCAAATCTTGTCCTTATTTTAGTATGCAACAGCGGAAGCTCTTAATAATCACCTGAGAATAAACATGCTTAAAACGTCAACAAAAATGTTGGTGAGTTATAGGTTTAGCCTATATATTATCAAATCATAATAATAGACCACAAGATTTCATATTTCAATATACATCCCATACATAGAGATAAAATTCATTCTTATGGTGAACACCTGGTAACCGACATTAACAAGATGCATATAAGAATATCCCCTATCATTCCGGGAAATCCTTCGGACATGATAAAAACAAATTCGAAGTACTAAATCATCCGGTACTTTGGATGGGGTTCGTTAGGCCCAATAGATCTATCTTTAGGATTCGCGTCAATTAGTAGATCGGTTTACTAATTCTTAGGTTACCAAGCAAAAGGGGCATATTCGGCTTCGATCATTCACCTAATGTAGTTTCATTTACTTGTGTCTATTTAGTAAAACATTTATAAAACTGCATGTATTCTCATCCCAAAATATTAGATTTTAAAAGTGGGACTATAACTCACTTTCACAGATTTTTGCTTCGTTGAGAAGTAAGACTTGGCCACTGGTCTATTCACGAACCTATAACAAATATGTACATATATATCAAAGTATGTTCAAAATGTATTTACAACATTTTTAATACGTTTTAATGTTTTAAGTTTATTAAGTCAGCTGTCCTCGTTAATAACCTACAACTAGTTGTCCACAATTAGATGTACAGAAATAAATTGATATATATTATCTTGAATCAATCCATGACCCAATGTATACACGTCTCAGGCTAGATCACAACTCAAAGTATATATATTTTTGGAATCAACCTCAACCCTGTATAGCTAACTCCAACATTACTGCATATAGAGTGTCTATGGTTGTTCCAAATAATATATATAGATGGGTCGATATGATATGTCAAAACATTTGCATACGTGTCTATGGTATCCCAAGATTACATAATATATTAGAATACATGTATAATACAATATAAGTTAGCTAGGATATGATTAATATAAATTTGTTACCAATTTTCACGTAGCTACAACAAGCAAAAATATCCAATCTTGTTTTACCCATAACTTCTTCGTTTTAAATCTGTTTTGAGTGTTTCAAGTTGCTATGGTTTCATATTGAACTTAAGTTTATGAATCTAAGTAGAAAAAGTATAAGTTTATAGTCAAAAATACAGGTTACAAGTCATTTTTGTAAAGATAGTCATTTTAGTCGAAAGAACGACGTCCAGATGACCATTTTGGAAAACATACTTCCACTTTGAGTTTAACCATGATTTTTGGATATAGTTTCATGTTCATAAAAAAAATCATTTTCCCAGAAGAACAACTTTTAAATCAAAGTTTATCATAGTTTTTAATTAACTAACCCAAAACAGCCTGCGGTGTTACTACGACGGCGTATATCCGGTTTTACGGTGTTTTTCTTGTTTTTCGGTTTTAAATCATTAAATTAGCATATCATATAGATATAGAACATGTGTTTAGTAGATTTTAAAATTCAAGTTAGAAGGATTAACTTTTGTTTGCGAACAAGTTTAGAATTAACTAAACTATGTTCTAGTGATTACATGTTCAAATCTTCGAATAAGATAGTTTTATATTTATGAATCGAATGATGTTATGAACATCATTACTACCTCAAGTTTAGTAGGTAAACCTACTGGAAGTGACAAGAAATGATCTAGCTTTAAAGGATCTTGGATAGCTTGAAAGTTCTTGAAGTAGAATCATGACACAAAAACAAGTTCAAGTAAGATTATCACTCGAATTAAGATAGTTATAGTTATAGGAATTGAATCAAAGTTTGTATATGAGTATTACCTTGATTTAGAATGATATCTTACTGTAAACAACAAGGATTTCTTGAGGTTGGATGATCACTTTACAAGATTGGAAGTGAGCTAGTAAACTTGGAAGTATTCTTGATTTTATGAAATTAGAACTTGTAGAATTTATGAAGAACACTTAGAACTTGAGAGAGATCAATTAGATGAATAAAATTGAAGAATGAAAGTGTTTGTAGATGTTTTTGGTCGTTGGTATATGGATTAGATATAAAGGATGTGTAATTTTGTTTACATGTAAATAAGTCATGAATGATTACTAATATTTTTGTAATTTTATGAGATATTTCATGCTAGTTGCCAAATGATAGTTCCCACATGTGTTAGGTGACTCACATGGGCTGCTAAGAGCTGATCATTGGAGTGTATATACCAATAGTACATACATCTAAAGGCTGTGTATTGTACGAGTACGAATACGGGTGCATACGAATAGAATTGTTGATGAAACTGAACGAGGATGTAATTGTAAGCATTTTTGTTAAGTAGAAGTATTTTGATAAGTGTCTTTAAGTCTTTCAAAAGTGTATAAATACATATTAAAACACTACATGTATATACATTTTAACTGAGTCGTTAAGTCATCGTTAGTCGTTACATGTAAGTGTTGTTTTGAAACCTTTAGGTTAACGATCATGTTAAATGTTGTTAATCCATTGTTTATTATATCTAAATAGATGTTAAATTATTACATTATCATGATATTATGATGTATTAATATATCTTAATATGATATATATACAATTAAATGTCGTTACAACGATAATCGTTACATATATGCCTCGTTTCGAAATCATTAAGTTAGTAGTCTTGTTTTACATATGTAGTTCATTGTTAACATACTTAATGATATACTTAATTATAATTTTATAATGTTAAACATAGTGTATCAATATCTTAATATGATTCATATTTAATTAGTAAGACGTTGATATAACGATAATCGTTATATATATCGTTTTCGAGTTTCTTAATTCAGTAGACTCATTTTTATGTATATAACTCATTGTTAAAATACCTAATAAGATACATACTTATCATAATATCATGTTAACTATATATATCCATATATATGTCATCATATAGTTTTTACAAGTGTTAACTTTCGTGAATCACCAGTCAACTTGGGTAGTCAATTGTCTACATGAAACCTATTTCAATTAATCAAGTCTTAACAAGTTTGATTGCTTAACATGTTAGAAACACTTAATCATGTAAATATCAATTTCATTTAATATATATAAACATGGAAAAGTTCGGGTCACTACAGTACCTACTCGTTAAATAAATTTTGTCCTAAAATTTTAAGCAGTTGGAGGTGTTGAAGTATCTTCTGGAAATAAGTGCGGGTATTTATTCTTCATCTGATCTTCTCATTCCCAGGTGAACTTGGGTCCTCTACGGGCCTTCCATCGAACCTTAACAATTGGTATCTTGTTTTGCTTAATTCTTTTAACCTCACGATCCATTATTTAGACGGGTTCCTCGATGAATTGAAGTTTTTCGTTGATTTGGATTTCGTCTAACGGAATAGTGAGATCTTCTTTAGCAAAACATTTCTTCAAATTCGAAACGTGGAAAGTGTTATCTACAGCCGCGAGTTATTGAGGTAACTCAAGTCGGTAAGCTACTGGTCCGACACGATCAATAATCTTGAATGGTCCAATATACCTTGGATTTAATTTCCCTCGTTTACCAAATCGAACAACGCCTTTCCAAGGTGCAACTTTAAGCATGACCATCTCTCCAATTTCAAATTCTATATCTTTTCTTTTAATGTCAGCGTAGCTCTTTTGTCGACTTTGGGCGGTTTTCAACCGTTGTTGAATTTGGATGATCTTCTCGGTAGTTTCTTGTATTATCTCCTGACCCGTAATCTGTCTATCCCCCACTTCACTCCAATAAATTGGAGACCTGCACTTTCTACCATAAAGTGCTTCAAACGGCGCCATCTCAATGCTTGAATGGTAGCTGTTGTTATAGGAAAATTCTGCTAACGGAAGGTGTCGATCCCAACTGTTTTCGAAATCAATAACACATGCTCGTAGCATATCTTCAAGCGTTTGTATCGTCCTTTTGCTCTGCCCATCAGTTTGTGGATGATAAGCAGTACTCATGTCTAGACGAGTTCCTAATGCTTGCTGTAATATCTGCCAGAATCTTGAAATAAATCTGCAATCCCTATCAGAGATAATAGAGATTGGTATTCCATGTCTGAAGATGACTTCCTTCAAATACAGACGTGCTAACTTCTCCATCTTGTCATCTTCTCTTATTGGCAGTAAGTGTGATTATTTGGTGAGACGATCAACTATTACCCAAATAGTATCAAAACCACTTGCAGTCCTTGGCAATTTAGTGATGAAATCCATGGTAATGTTTTCCCATTTCCATTCCGGGATTTCAGGTTGTTGAAGTAGACCTGATGGTTTCTGATGCGCAGCTTTGACCTTAGAACACGTCAAACATTCTCCTACGTATTTAGCAACATCGGCTTTCATACCCGGCCACCAAAAATTTTCCTTGAGATCCTTGTACATCTTCCCCGTTCCAGGATGTATTGAGTATCTAGTTTTATGAGCTTCTCTAAGTACCATTTCTCTCATATCTCCAAATTTTAGTACCCAAATCCTTTCAGCCCTATACCGGGCTCCGTCTTCCCGAATATTAAGGTTCTTCTCCAATCCTTTGGGTATTTCATCCCTTAAATTTCCCTCTTTTAAAACTCATTGTTGCGCCTCCTTTATTTGAGTAGTAAGGTTAGTGTGAATCATTATATTCATAGCTTTTACTAGAATTGGTTCTCTATCCTTTCTGCTCAAGGCGTCGGCTACCACATTTGCCTTCCCCGGGTGGTAACGAATCTCAAAGTCGTAATCATTCAACAATTCAATCCATCTGCTGCCTCATATTCAGTTGTTTCTGATTAAATATGTGTTGAAGACTTTTGTGGCCGGTATATATAATACTTTTGACCCCATATAAGTAGTGCCTCCAAGTCTTTAATGCAAAAACAACCGCGCCTAATTCCAAATCATGCGTCGTATAATTCTGCTAGTGAATCTTCAATTGTCAAGATGCATAAGCAATTACTTTCGTTTGTTGCATTAATACACAACCGAGACCTTGCTTTGAGGTGTCACAATATATCACAAAATCATCATTCCCTTCAGGTAATGACAATATAGGTGCCGTAGTTAACTTTTTCTTCAACAATTGAAACGTTTTTTCATGTTCATCCTTCCATTCAAATTTCCTCCCTTTATGCGTTAATGCAGTCAAGGGTTTTGCTATTTTGGAAAAATCTTGGATGAATCTCCTGTAATAACCAGCTAGCCCTAAAAATTGGCGTATGTGTTTTGGAGTTTTCGGGGTTTCGCACTTTTCAACGATTTCAATCTTTGCTGGATCCACCTGAATACCTTCTTTGTTCACTATATGACCGAGGAATTGAACTTCTTCCAACCAAAATGCACACTTTGAAAACTTAGCGTACAGTTTTTCTTTTCTCAGCAACTCTAGCACTTTTCTCAAATGTTCTTCATGCTGTTGATCATTCTTCGAGTAAATAAGTATGTAATCGATGAAAACAATGACAAACTTGTCAAGATATGGCCCACACACTCGGTTCATGATGTCCATGAACACAGCTGGTGCGTTAGTCAATCCAAACGGCATAACCATAAACTCGTAATGACCGTAACGCGTCCTAAAAGGAGTCTTCAGAATGTCATCCTCTTTCACCCGCATTTGGTGATATCCAGAATGTAAATCGATCTTCGAATAAACCGACGAGCCTTGTAGTTGATCAAATAAGTCATCGATTCTCGGTAATGGGTAACGGTTCTTGATGGTAAGTTTATTCAACTCTCGGTAGTCGATACACAACCTGAATGTACCATCTTTCTTCTTGACAAACAAAAAAGGAGCTCCCCATGGTGATGTACTTGGTCGAATGAAACCACGTTCTAAAAGTTCCTGTAACTGACTTTGTAATTCTTTCATTTCGCTGGGTGCGAGTCTGTATGGAGCACGAGCTATTGGTGCAGCTCCTGGTACAAGGTCTATTTGAAATTTAACAGATCGATGTGGGGGTAATCTCGGTAATTCTTTCGGAAATACATCGGAAAATTCTTTTGCGACGGGAACATCACTGATGTTCTTTTCTTTAGGTTTAACTTCCTCGATGTGTGCTAGAATAACGTAACAACCTTTTCTTATTAGTTTTTGCGCCTTCAAACTACTAATAAGTTTTAACTTCACGTTGTTCTTTTCTCCGTACACCATTAAAGGCTTTCCTTTTTCACGCATAATGCGAATCGCATTTTTGTAACAAACGACCTCTGCTCTCACCTTTTTCAACCAGTCCATGCCAATTATTACATCAAAATTCCCTAACTCGACTAGTATTAAATCACTTTTAAACGTTTCAACCCCCAGTTTAATTTCTCTCTCCCGACATATATTATCTGCTGAAATTAATTTACCGTTTGCTAATTCGAGTAAAAATTTACTATCCAAAGGCGTCAATAGAAAACTTAATTTAGCACAAAATTCTCTACTCATATAGCTTCTATCCGCACCCAAATCAAATAAAACATAAGCAGATTTATCATCAATAAGAAACGTAATCGTAACAAGCTCCGGGTCTTCCTGTGCTTCTGCCGCATTAATATTGAAAACTCTTCCACGGCCCTGCTCATTAGTATTCCCCTGATTCGGGCAATTTCTAATAATGTGGCCCGGTTTTCCACATTTATAACAAACAGCGTTGGTATTACTTGCTCCGACACTATTCGTTTCGGCATTACTTGTTCCGACATTATTTGTTCCTTTAGTTCTATTAAAGTTTGGTCCGTAGACCTCACACTTTGTCGCGCTATGACCATTTCTTTTACACCTGTTGCAAAATGTCGTGCAAAACCCCTGATGATTTTCTTCACACCTATGACATGGCTGTTTTTGGTTTTTATTGCCATTGTTGTTATTGAGGTTGTTGTTGGGATTGTTATTATTGTTGAAACGGTTGTTGTAGTTGTTGTTGATGTTGGGATGTTTGTTGTAGTTATTGTTAGGATTGCGGTTATTGTTGCGATTGTTATTGCGGTTGTTGGGATAGTTGTTGCGATTGTGGTTGTAATTGTTGTTGTTGTTGTACTGGTGACTCTTGTCACCGTTTTCCTCCCACTTCCTCTTGAGTTGTTTCGTGTTGACTTCTTCGGCCGCCTGCTCTTTAATTCTTCCCTCAATCTGATTTATGAGTTTATGAGCCATTCGACTTGCCTTCTGTATAGAAGCGGGCTCGTGTGAACTCATATCTTCTTGAATCCTTACTGGTAACCCTTTTACAAACGCGTCGATATTCTCTTCTTCATCTTTGAATGCTCTCAGATACAATAGGCACAACTCTGTGAATCATCGTTCATATATGGTAACATCGAACCCTTGTGTTCGTAACTCTCTAAGTTCTGCCTTGAGTTTATTGACTTCGTTTCTAGGACGGTACTGCTCGTTCATCAATTGCTTGAATGCTGACCACGGTAGTGCGTAAGCAGCATTTTGTCCTACCTGTTCAAGATAGGTGTTCCACCACGTTAATGCAGTACCTGTGAAGGTATGCGTAGCGTACTTAACTTTGTCCTCTTCAGTACACTTACTTATGGCAAACACCGATTCGACTTTCTCGGTCCACCGTTTCAATCCAATTGGTCCTTCGGCTCCATCAAATTCTAAAGGTTTGCAGGCAGTGAATTCTTTGTAGGAGCATCCTACACGATTTCTTGCACCGTTAGCTGCATTGCTAGATTCAGAGTTATTGTTGGTATGTAGCGCAGCCTGTACTGCGACTATGTTTGCAGCAAGAAAGGTACGGAATTCCTCTTCGCTCATATTCATGGTGTGTCGAGTAGTCAGTGCCATTTCCTTCAAAATATCCAACTGAATCGAGTTAATCATACAGAATATTAAGAGTAGTCAATAGTATTTCGTATCATAATATGAACTCATTTATAAAAGCTTTTTCTTCATATTAGCGTTTTATAAGTTTAAATTCGGGTACTACCTACCCATTAAGTTCATACTTAGTAGCTAATATACAATTCAACTACTACAATTCCATATGAAAAACTGATTATAATAATATATCACATACAAATATTCTTCAAACTTACAACTTCGCTATAATACATATAACATGAAATATAGTACACTTTGATACAGGACAGTTTTGAAGATAAACCTAGTTAATACGCAAGTTGTTCAGCAAAGGAAATAAAGACACGTAATTCATAAGTCCAAAAACAAGTCATGCATTCTGGTTTTACTAAGACGACTTCCCATGCTTGGTCTTGTGGAAAATAACCGTTATGACCATTGGCTAGGCAGCATGTTGTAATGTCGTTAAAAGGACGAGGGTTTCGTAATGTCCAACAGCCGCATAATAATCTAAAAACCTTGTTTCTCACCCCAACTACTGAATCCGTCACTTGTGGGAAGGTTTTATTTAAAAGTTGCAATCCGATGTTCTTTTTTTCACATTGGTAAGAAGCGAACATCACTAACCCGTAAGCATAACATGCTTCTTTATGTTGCATGTTAGAAGCTCTTTCTAAAGAACGGAGTCCTATGTTGGGATATGTTGAGTCAAAATAGGTTCGTAACCCGTAGTGTAAAATTGCATCTGGGTTTCCCGCACTAAATGCCTTAAAGAAAACTTGGCGTAACTTAAAGTCTCCCCAATGTGATATACCCCATCTTTCAAAGGAAAGCCTTTTATATACTAAGGCATGCCTGAAATGTCTTTCAAACATTTGACAAACTAATTTTGCCGTAACTAATTATGCTGATGAATTCTGCACGACTCTAGACAAGATTTCATCAATCATATCTTCTGGTAGGTCTTCTAAAATTTTTGGTTGTCTATCCTTAACGTCCATTTTGTGTTTTTATACTATAAAATAGACAAGGATTAGATTCGTAAAAGATAATTAACAAACAATACAAGCAATTTTTTTACATAGAACATAAAAGTACAAGCACACTACAATACATATAATACACAACATGATTACAACCCTCTACTCTGAATCAATGGTTTCTTTTTCTTCGGATTTGGTTCGTTTTCCTAATTTTCTAGGGATATATAATGATCCTCTAATACGAGCCGTCGTTTTCCATAATGGTTTAGAAAAACCTGGTGGTTTAGAGGTTCCCGGGTCATTGTTACATTTTAGGAAATACGGATGTTGTCGATACATATAAAGTTCATCGGGGTTGGAATCGGGTTTCTCTATTTTTATACCTTTTCCCTTATTATTTTCTTTCGCTTTATTAAATTGGGTCGAGGTAATTTCTATAACATCATCGGAAACATGGCATAAGTAACAAGCTTGCAATTGTACAAGTGATGGTAAAGACCACTTGATAGTTAATAAAATAATTCAAAGTGTTTGCGAAAAGAATGAGACTTGAAAATTTTTGCCCAACGTATTTGATCTAGCCATACTTGGATGCTTCGTACAAAACACACATTTGTTCCTAAGGATCATTTTGGTGGACTTAGAAGATTCATAATGTGCATAAAGCACATGCATATAGGTTGTTTCGCATAAAGTAATTGTTTGTTATGTGCACAATAATGAACAATGAAATTGCAAAGGACAATGCTAGTAATTATGGATATTATTCTTAAGTGCCATATAAATAATAACAATTGCAATTGATAAATAGAAAATTTTATTAAAATGCCGCGGAAGTTACTGGGAAAGTACAACAAATATGATAAATGCGCTTATTGTTGCGCTTGCGTTGTGAAATCCTATTCCTAACTGTCTAAGTCTAGTTTAATGATGTCTTTGACGGGAGCATTTTTATCTTGACTTATGGCGTTCAGTTTTGGAATAAGAATTTCACGAATTCCTTCTTTCGCCAAAACGAGCATTTCCTCTGCTTCTTCAAGAGGGCAAATGAGCTTTTCAATGTATTCCGGCATCGGCTCCGGTTGACCCGCTTAAGTTGCTGTAACGCTGTAACATATGTTTCAAATCGCTGAGAAACAGGGCGTGAATCCATAATTTTTTACCCAAACACGGGCAAATGTTCGCGAAGTTTGGCGAAATTAGATTCCACAGTTGTTTTTGTGGTTATGGCTGCATTCAAGTCAGCTTGAGATTGAACAAGTTTGTTTTTCATGATATCATGTGCCACTTGAAGATTGTCCTTTTCAATGGATTTTTCGGACAATTCTTTTTTCAAATCCTCCCCAGACTGTTTAGTTGTTTGCAGATCCGCAGTGACGTATGATAGTTGTTTTTCTTTGGCGAAAATTTTGGATTGAGCAGTCGCAAGTTTGGATTGCTCCTTTTTCAAAAAATCAAGAAATTTATCTTGACGAGACATTGCATCAAACGCAGATGCAAATGTCATGAATTTTTTTTGCACAAAACAGTTAACGCATCACCATGCGAAAGTTTGCTGAATTCAGTGCTGAATTCATGGGGGAGGGCTAATTTCATATGCTGCCTTTGATCTAGAGCAACTTCTGGAGATGCGCACAGGTAGCCTTGAAGGCCATCCACTTTTATGGATTTTAATGTGCTGGGTGGAGTGTGCCAGAGATCTTCATATTTGGAAAGATCAAATATCGGAGGTGAACTTAATTGTGTTGACGGCGGCGGAGTTACAGTTGTTTCCGCTGAAAATGAATAATAAACAGATACGTTAGGATAAGTATACTATAGGTATTGCTCAATGCGAAAATAACAAAATGAAAAATGTACAAAATTACCAATCTCGGGTTCAGTAGGGGTAACTGAGCTGGATCGAGTAATCCTTTTTGCAGTAGAACCAATTAGAGGAGATGTAGCTTTACGCTTGTTTGGGGTTTCAGTTACTGCGCCAGTAACAGGATACTTAAGCGCAGATTTTGACGTTCTTGATTCTGGACTTTTTAGTCTTTCAGCAAGAAATTGTTTTGTGTCATCTTTCTTCTCAATTTCTGAAACCTTCATAGTGGTGATTAATGCAAGTGTAAACTACTTGTGAAAAGAGTAAGATGATAAGGGAAGAAAGTGTTGAAGAGTAATGCAAACGAGAAAGAAAAATGAATGTGATAAAGTGTGTTTGATGAAATGGTGATTGAAACCTATATAGAGTGAAGATTAAAATCTTAAACAACTCAATGTAATGGTTATAAACGCAATGATGTTTAGTCAACGAATATAAAAGTAGCCGTTAAGAAAGCATATAGCCGTTGCATTCCGCAAGGTATAATGCAACTGTGCGTGAAGTTGTACGTAAACTTTTGATAGAGACAGACGAACTGCAATTTTTTATTTTTTGGAGTTTACTGTCTTACAATTTTTTGCAAAAATGTAACACAATAAACGGGGGGACTTGATCATATACATACACATGTATATGTATATTTTTAGTGCGAAAAGCTATTTAAAGGCAAAAGACACAAGATATTAAACCGCGGTAAGTATAAATGTACGCGGTGGGACTGCGCGGAATATTAAAGAGTGCGTAGGCTTCTCGCAGTACTTGTGCGGAATGCCTAAGTGCGCGTGCATCTTACTTCCTATAAATAGGGAGCTTGGCCTCTCATTTGAGGTTGTTGATTCTGGAAGGATTGCCCTGGCCATATTGATCTCTCTTGTGAATTCGCCCGAGACTTGATCTTTGTTGGCTAAGGTAATTTACGAAGACCGGGACATGGTTGTTGATCGTTTAACACTTAACGAAATATGACAATAAGGTCTCAAAATCCTAATCGACATCCATTATACCCCCTCATTGCACTCAATCCTTGATTAGCCTTAATTGGATAATCTAGGATTGATCACGCGTACTACCGGATGTTGCGTCTTATGTGCACGCACTGCCTATAAGCGGGCTTACATCAGTACATCGCCTTCGTCCAGGGTCGTTGACAGTCATGGACGATAATTCCGGTCTTACGAACGGCTAGGTTAATGACGTTGCGTAAAACGTCATCTGACTTCCGTCTGCCGTTAGTAGTATACTTATGTGATTTACGTTTAACAGTTTGAGGTATTCGTTATGCGTATCATTAAGTCCCTCCAGTTCGGTTGTGCTGGTTTGCAAAAAGTAGTGATGCCGAACTAAGAAATCATTACTCTAGCCCTTATGTCTATAAGTTACCACTCCTGATTGGACGTATATTTATTGATGAACATAATTCATGAATTTAATGATGAACACAAACAGTTGACTTTTTTCTCGAATCTTTTACCTTGAAATTCGAATTCGTTTCTTCGATTTAGGAACTGAGATTTTATAGATAGTTTCACGATGAGATTGTGAACACTTCTACATTTTCACATTTCCTCATATCGTTCCTAATTGATCCGGAGACCTAATCGCCTTGACTTTTTGAAGAACGAAAAATACGAATCAAATAGCTTCAAATCTGTTGATGTTAATTCAATTTGATGATGAACGAGGTTTAGGATTATGATATAGGTCATGTACATGGGTGGCTTTATGTAGGGGAAGGGGGCGCCCGGCTCCAGTGAATTTGCAGTTTTCAGCAATTTTTAGTGTCAAAATATCGAATGTTTCAACTTTACCCCAAGTTGATTTGTTTTTACCTCAAAACCTACATATTTTGCCCCAAAATCTTCAAAATATTCTCAAAAAAAACATCCAAATTTTGCCCAAAAACCTCCATATTTCACCAAAAAAATTCGTACGTTTTAAACAAAAATTTCACCCCCGTTGAAAAAAAAAATAATTCTTCCGCCACCGATCATGTATTTCAGCTCAATTCATTGTAAGAATCATCATGAAAAGAATTCACAATTTGAAGGTGATGAACGTACTGTTGAACCACAATCTGAAGGTGATGAAGAACATGAACGTACTATTGCAGTTCCCCACAATTTGAAGGTGACGAGAAATCATGTGCAATTGATTTAAAAACTGAAATTTATCCATTAGATCTCAACTTAAATTAAGAATTCAAATGAATATTTCTCTTTAAAAAATTACATATTCATTAAATTCACCTTTTTTTAACTTATATAAAAACTTACATGTTTGCAAAACACATGATTACGTCGTACATATTGATTTAAAAAACGTGATTATAATCATACGAATACTTTACTAAAATAAATATAAAACCAAACACAATTGAATATAAGAGTAGAATTTCCTAAATCCTGCGGAATAATATCTAACTTATAAAGTTAGATATAAATGAGATCATATTAACTCGACCGTTTTGGATCTACAGAAAAGCATCTTTATTTTTTTACTCCGTATTTAATATTTGAAATTGAAATTTTTATAACAGAAGCAGTATTGACTAGTAGTTAACTAATATGACCGTTACTCTTCTTTCTTTATTTCAAATATACGAACACCCAAAACACAAAAGCACACAAACAAAATATTTGAACCACATATGAACATGAAAGAATCAGAAAAACAACAAAACACAAATGATGAAATAATGCAAAATCTCAGATACGTAGCCAATGATTTCCTTCTTAGAGAAGAATGGGAACAATCAATTCAAACATATTCTCAATTCATCTCACTCTGCCAAACCCACATTTCAAATCTTCAAACCCGACCCGACCCAAAACTCCAAAGATCTCTCTGTTTAGCCTTTTCAAATCGAGCCGAAGCAAGGTCTAGAACTCGCGATTTCGATGGAGCTTTACGAGATTGTGATGAAGCGTTGAAGATTGACAACACCCATTTTAAAACCCTAATGTGTAAAGGTAAGATCCTGCTTAATTTGGATGGATACAGTATGGCTTTAAATTGTTTCAAGATTGCAAATCTTGATAACCCCAATAATGTAGATTCTGAAACCTTAAATGGGTATTTAGAAAAATGTAAAAAGCTTGAATTTTTATCAAGATCTGGGGCATTTGATTTCTCAAATTGGATATCAAATGGGTTTAAGGGTAAGCTTCCTGAGTTAGCAGAGTATATTGGTGCTATAGAAATCAAGAAATCTGAAATTAGTGGCAGGGGATTGGTTGCAACAAAGAACATTGATTCTGGTACTTTGTTGGTTGTTACTAAAGCTATTGCAACTGAAAGAGGGATACTGCCCGAATCGAATAAAGATGATTCAGGTAAAAATTCTCAATTGGTAATGTGGAAGAATTTTGTCGATAAAGTTGTCGAATCAACGTCGAATTGCCAAAGAACGCGTTGTTTAATTTCAAAGTTATCATCTGGCGAAAATGAGGAAGCTCTTGAGGTTCCTGATATAAGTTATTTTAGGCCTGAATCAGAGAAAGATTGTAGTTATTCGACTGAAAAGATTGATATGAATGTTATGTTAAGTGTATTGGATGTGAATTCACTTGTTGAAGAAACATTTTCTAGTAAATTTTCGGGTAAAAAAGGTGATTATCATGGTGTTGGGATATGGATTTTAGCATCTTTCATTAATCATTCGTGTCATCCTAATGTCAAGAGATTTCATGTTGGTGACCATGTTATTATTCATGCTTCTAGGAATATAAAAGAAGGTGAAGAGATCACATTGGGCTATTTTGATGTGTTTTCGCCATTAAAAGCCCGAAAAGAAATGGCAAAGAATTGGGGGTTTGATTGTCATTGCAAGAGGTGCAAATTCGAGAGCGAAATGTCTTTACAACATGAGATGAGTGAGATTGAGATGGGATATGAAATAGGGGCGGATGTCGGTACAATGGTGTATAAACTAGAAGAAAGTATGAAGAGATGGATGGTGAGAGGTAAACTAAAGGGATACTTAAGAGCTTCATTTTGGAAGGTTTATTCGGAACTTTTTGTATCCGAAAAGTTCATGATGAAGTGGGCGAGAAGGGTTCCGACAATGGACGTGGTGGTTGAGAGTGTCGTTGAGGCGGTCGGCGGCGATGAGCGGGTTTTAAGTGTGGTTATTGAAGGGTTGAAGAGGAGTAGTGGTGGTGGTGGTGGAATGATGGAGATGGAGAAAGCAATGAAGTTAGGAAGAGGAGTTTATGGGAAGGTAATGAAGAAACAAGCAATGAGAAGCCTACTTTGTTGATCATATTGGAGAATATGATAATTTAATTTTATGCAATTGTTGTTCTTTATGTTTTTCTAGAGTAAATCCTCATTGCAATAGGTAGTTAACTTTAGAGTTTAAGCAGTTTACAGTTTCTTAGTGATTTTTATTGTGTTCTAATCGAAATTTAAGATTGGATTATAATAAGAAAGGGTTATTGTTATCATCAAAAATGTTAGTTACTTGCATTTTCACATGTTTGATAAAAAGTTTATTTTGAAATATAAAATGTTGCTCCATGTATATCTTTATCCTCACACACTACATTTTTTTTATCAATATACACATAATTATCTATTTTACCCTTAATTATACTTAAAATAATAATATAAACTCACTAGATTAATCTAGAAGCATAACTGTAAATGTATAAGGTAAATGTGTACTTGGATCAAAAAATAGTGCGTGAAGATCTCCCATATTTTATGGTATTAATAAAAGTTGTTTGTTTTAAAAAAAATGTTTGGTACGAGTCACTTTTGTATGATGATATGCAAGAGATGCAATGTTATTGCAAGTTTGTTCACTTTTTTATTCATCATTATTATGAGCACCTTAGATGTTTTTGAAACTTTTGATTATATTATGTTACGGAGTAATATAAGTAAATAGATAAGGTCATTTTAATTCTTATTATCTACTGTATAACTAAATCTATCGTTTCTTTTTTGAGTAAAACTTCTATTGACATATTTCTTTATCATTCTTTAATTAGCATTCACTACGAAACCTAGTTAACTTTAAGTGATAGTCCACATCAACATAAATTCGCCTTTACTCAACCACATTTTTAAAGGGAATAAAAGGAAATAATTCCGTGAATATTAGATGTTGCATTTGATGATGGAGATGAATTAGCTTTAAGACTTTCCTTGATTGCTATATTGGACTCTAGTGAAAATATCTCTTCTCATGGCGATATGTAGAAATGAGAACAATGGAAACAAAAACATAAGAAACATAAGAAACAAATATATCACATTCTTAAACTTTTATAATTTGTCATTTTTCAATATTAAAGATAAATTGGAACCTCAATAATTAAAGCATTTGCATTGATGTATACATATAGGATAAAATTAAAATAAGTTCATTGAACAAGAACTTAACATTTCTCTTTCTCATGTTATCTATCCTTTTGAAATGTAGATGTCATAGAAAAAGACTTCATGTCAATCATGGAATAATGCCCATATTATGTAAGATACATGACTATGTTATACGGTGTACAAGTGAATGGAATCGATAAAGAAATTGAGGACAACTACACATATTTCAGAGTAGTAGTTCCTTAAATATGATTTTAGAAAAGATTAAGGTAATTGGTCAGCCTGGTGCGGGTTGGGGCGGTTTTAGGTCAAAACTACATCCATGACCATTATTGCGATTAACTATTTTCCCTAACCATTGGGTGCGGTTAAAAGCGGTTTGGTTAATATGGTTAAATTGGTTAACGATTAATTATAAAACGGTTAATGTGGTTAACCATTTACGGAACAAAATTAATTTAATAAGTTTGTTTCTATACTACATAAATAACATTTTAATATGAGACTAGGTCATTGTCTCATATTTCTAATCGAAAATAAAAGTAGATCAATGTCGTTTTTACACTCTAAATTGATGCAAAAGACCATAAATTAGACAAAGCATAAGTTCACGTAAAGTTATTAATAAATAAACATTCCTTCAAACTGTATTCTCTCTCCATCCGAGAGTCATAGATCAAAGTGTTTTTCATTAGTATGTTTCCCTTTGGTATAATCAATATGTATGCTTAACTTTTTCCAACTTAAAAGTCAAAATAATGTTACACATTATTCTATAAGGTTTAATATTTCAACATGTTGATCATCTTCCATAAAATGATCATATATAAAATACTAAATGGTGCGGGTGCGGTTAAATCGGTGCGGGTACCTATTACTTTCATAACCGACCCATAAAGTGCGGTTAATTCAAAAGTGTTAACCAAACATGCGGTTATCCATTTGGTTTGGTTAATTTGGTGCGGTTTGATCGGTTAACATGGTTACGATTCGGTTAATACGGTTTTTTGCTCACCCCTATTGGTCCATATGCTTTACCTTAAATTACGTGGTTGATTCCTGTACCGTTTTTCACCATTGATCAATGTGGTTTGCAAATATTGTAGTGACCCGGACTTTTTCATGATTATCCCATGATTATATATTAAATGAAATTGATATTTACATGATTAAATGTTTCCAACATGTTAAGCAATCAAACTTGTTAAGACTTGATTATTTGAAATGAGCTTTATATAGACAATTGACCACCCAAGTTGACCGGCGATTCACGAACGTTAAAACTTGTAAAAACTATATGATGATATATATATATATATATATATATATATATATATATATATATATATATATGGATATGTATATAGCTAACATGATATTATGAAAAGTATGTATCTCACTAGGTATATTAACAATGAGTTATATACATAAAATGAGACTATTAAATTATGAAACTCGAAACGATATATGTAACGATTATCGTTGTAACGACATTTTAATGTATATATATATATATATATATATATATATATATATATATATATATATATATATATATATATATATATATATATATATCATATTAAGATATATTCATTATTGGTGATTTGTGTCACCAATATGATTTAAGTGTAATGGGGTTAATTTGTTAACCAAAATAACCCTTGATAAATATCGAACAAGTTTGGGAAAGTGTGGAGTGCACACTTGTTTGAACTTATCTTGATTATGACGGGGGTTCGGGGGCAGCGCCCCCGATAGCGGGGTCCAAGGGGTGGCAACCCCTGGCGGAGTCCAAGGGGCAGAGCTTTCAACAACTTTTGATTTAAAAATGTATATTCATTTTTTTGTTTAGGGCAGAGCTTTCAACTACATGTATATTCATTTTTTTGTTTGGGTTAATATCGCTTTATTAAAAATGTGTTAAAATTTGATTTAAAGCTTTCAACAACATTAAATGAGATCGTTAACTTAAAGCTTTCAAAAACAATACTTACATGTAACGACTAACGATGACTTAACGACTTAGTTAAAATGAATATACATGTAGTGTATTAAGATGTATTAGTACACTTTTGAAAAACTTCAAGACACATATCAAAGTACTTCTACTTAACAAAAATGCTTACAATTACGTTCTCATTCATTTTCATCAACAATTCTACTCGTACGCACCCGTATTCGTACTCGTATAATACACAACTTTTAGGTGTACTTACTATTGATACATACACTCAATAATCTGATCTTAGCAGCCCTAAATGACTCATCATCCATTATAGAAACATGTAGGGATTAACCTTTGTCATTTACCATGAATGATTAAGCTAAATAACAAAACTAGAAAAGCCTTTGTTGACTAACTAAAAAAAACGTGGGATTAGCATGGATATATACATCCATTTCATGCTAGATTACTACATCATATTACTCTCTAAACACACACACTTTCACCTCTTCTAACTCTCATCATATTCAGTAAGTTTTGATCTCATAATCAAAGCTTAGATCACCATAAAAAGAATCATTCAAGAACACATCAAGAATACTTCAAGAAACCTTTCAAGATTGCAAGATTACTTTCAATCTTTCTAATCCATTCAAAGTAATCATCTAAGATCAAGAAACCTTTGTTATTTACAGTAGGTTATCTCTCTAATTCAAGGTAAAACTCATATTCAAACTTTGATTCAATTTCTATAACTATAACAATCTTATTTCGAGTAGAAATCTTACTTGAACTTGTTTTCGTGTCATGATTCTACTTCAAGAACTTTCAAGCCATCCAAGAATTCTTTGAAGCTAGATCAATTTTTGTCACTTCTAGTAGGTTTACATACTAAACTTAAGGTAGTAATGATGTTCATAACATCATTCGATTCATATATATATATATATATATATATATATATATATATATATATATATATATATATATATATATATATATATATATAACTATCTTATTCGAAGATTTGAATATGTAATCACTAGAACATAGTTTAGTTAATTCTAAACTTGTTCGCAAACAAAGTTAATCCTTCTAACATGACTTTTAAAATCAACTAAACACATGTTCTATATCTATATGATATGCTAACTTAATAATTTAAAACCTGGAAACACGAAGAACACCGTAAAATTGGACATACGCCGTCATAGTAAAACCGGGGGCTGTTTTGGATTAGATAATTAAAAACTATGATAAACTTTGATTTAAAAGTTGTTCTTCTGGGAAAATGATTTTTATTATGAACATGAAACTATATCCAAAAATCATGGTTAAACACAAAGTGGAAGTATGTTTTCCAAAACAGTCATCAAGACGTCGTTCTTTCGACTGAAATGACTATCTCTTACAATATTGACTTATAACCGGTATTTCTGACTATAAACTTATACTTTTTCTGTTTCCTTTCATAAATTTCAGTTCATTATAAAACCATAGCAACTTGAATCACTCAAAACGGATTTAAAACGAAGAAGTTATGGGTAAAACAAGATTGGATAATTTTGCTTGTTGTAGCTACGTGAAATTTGTAACAAATCTATACAAATCATAACTTAACTAACTTATATTGTATTATACATGTATTCTAATATATATTATGTAATTTTGGGATACCATAGACACGTATACAATGTTTTGACATATCATATCGACCCATCTATATATATTATTTGGGAACAACCATAGACACTCTATATGCAGTAATGCTTGAGTTAGCTATACAGGGTTGAGGATGATTCCAAAATAATATATATACTTTGAGTTGTGATTGATAATGCTAAAAACGAACATATATTTCATAGCATTATTCCTCAAGAAAGACAAGCTTTTAGTTGCAATTGTTCTATTTACAAGTGATATTCGTTTAAATAATAAAAGGTGAAGACAGAAGACAGATTCGACGAATTGAAGACACAAACGACCAAAAAGCTCAAAAGAACAAAAGACAATCAAAAAGGTTCCAATTATTGATAAGAAACGTCTCGAAATCACAAGAGTACAAGATTCAAAACGCAAAGTACAAGATATTAAATTGTACGCGAGGACGTTCGAAAATCCGGAATCGGGACCAGATTCAACCCGAATTCTGATCAAAAAAAAAACATCCTTTTTCTCTTCCTCTTCAACGTAAATATATTTATATTTATAATTTATATTTTAATTTTAAATTATAATTCTAATAATAAGGGTATGTTAGCAAATGTTGTAAGGGTGTAAGTCGAAATTCTGTCCGTGTAACGCTACGCTATTTTTAATCATTGTAAGTTATGTTCAACCTTTTTATATTAATGTCTCGTAGCTAAGTTATTATTATGCTTGTTTAAAACGAAGTAATCATGATGTTAGGCTAATTATTAAAATTGGGTAATTGGGCTTTGTACCATAATTGGGGTTTGGACAAAAGAACGACACTTGTGGAAACTAGACTATGGGCTATTAATGGGCTTTATATTTGTTTAACTAAATGAAAGTTTGTTAATGTTAATATAAAGATTTACAATTGGGCGTCCTTATAAATTACCATATACACTCGATCGGACACGATGGGCGGGGTATTTATATGTACGAATAATCGTTCATTTAACCGGACACGGGAATGGATTAATAGCCACTAGAATAATTAAAACAGGGGTGAAATTACATTCAAGGGTAATTGGTGTAATTGTTAACAAAGTAGTAAAACCTTGGTTTACACGCAGTCGATAACCTGGTGTATTCATTAAACAAAGTATTAAAACCTTGTTACAATTCGAATCCCCAATTAGTTGGAATATTTATCTTCGGGTATAATAATAATTTGACAAGGACACTTGCAATTTATATTTATGACTGATGGACTGTTATGGACAAAAACCAGACGGACATATTGAATAATCCAGGACAAAGGACAATTAACCCATGGGCATAAAACTAAAATTAACACGTCAAACATCATGATTACGGAAGTTTAAATAAGCATAATCCTTTTATTTCATATTTAATTTCCTTTATTTTATATTTAATTGCACTTCTAATTGTCGCACTTTTATTTATTGTTATTTTATCGCACTTTTAATTATCGTACTTTTTAATTATCGCAATTTTATTTTATCGCATTTTTATTATTCGCAATTTCATTATCGTTATTTACTTTACGCTTTAATTTAAGTCTTGTATTTATTTTATATTTTACATTAGGTTTTAACTGCGACTAAAGTTTTAAAATCGACAAACCGGTCATTAAACGGTAAAAACCCCCCTTTATAATAATAATATTACCTATATATATATTTGTATTTTTATAAAAGTAAACTAATATAGCGTTGAGCTTTGTTTAAAGATTTCCCTGTGGAACGAACCGGACTTACTAAAAACTACACTACTGTACGATTAGGTACACTGCCTATAAGTGTTGTAGCAAGGTTTAAGTATATCCATTCTATAAATAAATAAATATCTTGTGTAAAATTGTATCGTATTTAATAGTATTTCCTGCTAAAATTTAATAGTATTTTATACCCCTCTGCTTTGACATCAAGTATTTTTGGCGCCGCTGCCGGGGACTATCTTAAAAGCCGGAAGCGCAACGCTAATAAAAAAAAAAAAAATTTTTAGTTACTTTTATTAAAAGTCGCTTTTGTAAAAATACGTTTTAATTATTCAAAAATATAAAAAGAAGAAAAAAAAAAAAACAAAAATATTAGTATTTTTAAGATTTTGTTAAATAGTTAAGTTTTATAATTTCCTTTATTTCTATTTTAGTTTATAAAAATATAAATTTTATTAAACATCTTTTATTTATTTAAAAAAAACAGAAAACAAAATAAAAAGAAAAAAAAAAATAAAAAGAAAAACGCGTAAAAAGACAAAGCTGTCAACTGAATTCCTGAACCCCGCGACTTGCGGGGTTTTCCTCTTTATTTGCCGCGACTCGCGGAGACCCTCTGACACACGGACAAAAAACCCTAATCACGGGTTATTTTTAATTATTATTATTATTAAAACCTAAATATTATTATTATTATTAATTTTAGTTTTATTTTTACTTTTTACTTTATATTTATGTATTTAGTATTAATTAAGTTTTTATTAAATTGTAAAATTAATAGTTTAGTAAAATAAATAAAATAAAATAATATTTTTATAAAAATTGTACTTTTTACAACTTTTTGTATATTTTTATATTTTTGTACCTTTTTAATCGTTGTAGCGTAACTTTTGTATTTTTTAGCTCATAATTAATTTTAAACTTAGTTTTTGCTATAGTTATTTTTACTCCTATATTTTTAGGCTTTGCCGTAGAATTCCTTAAGTGCTTTTTCTTTAGACTAAGATTTAGGTGCTTTAGAATTTTGCGACGCCTTTTTAAGTTTTAGTTTCTTTTTAAGTTATTTCCATTTGGGATTTAGTTTTTCCTGTAAGCTTTAATATTTTTAGACACCTTTTACTATGTATCAATTATCATTCCAATTAGTAATTTCAATTTGCGATTATAATTTTAAGTTAGTTGTAGTAATAAGGTTAAATTAGTTAAGTATTTTTAAGTTTTTATAAGTTTCTTTTATTTTTCCGTCGTCTTTTATTTTTCAACCATTTTTTTTTCTTTTTCAACCTTTATCGACGAACTCTTTTTCTCTCTTATTTCTCGCTATTCTAGTTTTAGGACTTAGAATTTTATTCTACTTCTTATCTAAATTTCTTAAAATTACGAAAATTTATTTTGAGTGGTTAAATTAATAGACATCAAAATTTTCTGGTTCGTAGTAATAGTTGGATTTGTACGTGGACCGGGTTATTGGAGCCAAACAGTCCTCAATTATATTGAGACCAAACGAATCCTGCCCCTCTGCTGCATCTTTTGGCTATTCGAAACGTGGGCAAAATCAGAAAAGTCTATTAATTGAATAACTTATATAATTTTTCTTTCCTTTTAAAAACTAATAGGATATTCAGTGAATGCACCGAGTAAAACGTTCACCACCTTTCATACGTTCACCACCTGTAACTCGATCAAGACATCGTTTAACAAATATAACCGCCGTTGATTTTTCTTTAGAATCGTCATCCAGTCGACCAAGTACTTCAGTTCAAATTTCCGATAATCCATTTTTTGAACCCAACCTCACAATTGAGAATCCAGAAAATATTCAGGAACGGTTCATAGATCCTGAACCATTAAACTTTCCTCCGGAACCACCAATCATTCAAACAGAGATTGTTGAGGAACGAACTATTAAATCAGAATCATTCAGTGATACCGATTCAACAAATTCAATTATGGAGAATCTGGAACCTTTAAGTATGGAAGACCGAATGAGAGCTAAACGCACTGGCCAAGGTCACGCAATTACTCATCCAGACATTAATGCGCCAGATTATGAAATCAAAGGACAAATTTTACACATGGTGACTAATCAATGCCAATTTAGTGGTGCGCCGAAGGAAGATCCAAATGAACATCTACGTACCTTTAATAGGATCTGCACACTATTTAAAATCCGAGAAGTGGAGGATGAACAGATATATCTCATGTTATTTCCCTGGACTTTAAAGGGAGAAGCCAAAGATTGGTTGGAATCGTTACCTGAAGGGGCGATTGATACATGGGATGTTTTAATTGACAAATTTCTTAAACAATTCTTTCCTGCATCTAAAGCAGTAAGACTTCAAGCAGAAATTGTTACGTTCACACAGAAGCCAAATGAAACTCTATATGAGGCGTGGACAAGATATGGAAAGTTACTAAGAGGATGTCCGCAACATGGTTTAGACACCTGTCAAATAGTACAAATATTCTACCAAGGATGCGACATCACTACAAGAAAAGACATAGATATAGCAGCTGGTGGTTCTATTATGAAGAAAACCGAAACTGATGCTTACAAAATTATTGATAACACTGCTTCCCACTCGCATGAGTGGCACCAAGAAAAAGATATCATTAGATCATCTAAAGCAGCTAGAGCCGATTCTAGCCATGACTTAGATTCCATTTCCGCAAAGATAGATGCTTTCGAGAGACGAATGGAAAAGATGACTAAGGATATTCATGCTATACGAATTAGTTGTGAGCAGTGTGGAGGACCACATTTGACAAAAGATTGTCTAAGTATTGAATTAACAATGGAACAAAGAGAGAATATTTCATACATAAACCAAAGGTCTGGAAATAATTATCAGAATAATTATCAACCGCCAAGACCGATTTACAATCAAAACCAGAACTATAACCGAAATATTCCATACAACAACCAACAAGGTCCTAGCAATCAACAAGTATCCAATAACACTTATAATCAGCAAAGACCTAATTTTCAAAACAAACCACCACAACAAACCGATGATAAAAAGCCGAATTTAGAAGATATGATGACGAAGCTAGTTGAAACTCAAACGCAGTTTTTCACATCTCAAAAACAAACCAATGAACAAAATGCTCAAGCATTTAGAAATCAACAAGCTTCTATTCAAAATCTGGAACAAGAAGTAAGTAACCTAGCAAGGTTAATAGGTGAAAGAAAACCGGGAAGTCTACCGAGCGATACAAACGCTAACCCCCGGAATGAAACAGCTAAAGCTATTACCACAAGAAGTGGTATAACACTTAAACCACCTAAAATACCTGTAACTTCTGATGAAACTATTCCTACTCCACAAGAACCACAACCAGATCAAGATAAGGAAAAAGAACCGGTAGTTGAAAAGGTTAATGAAGATAACACAGTTAAGGATAAACCTTATGTTAAACCATACCAACCACCACTTCCTTACCCAAGTAAAATGAAGAAAGAAAAACTTGAAGCCGAGCAATCCAAATTCTTGGATATGTTTAAACAGATAAATGTAAATCTTCCTTTCATTGACGTAATTTCAGGAATGCCAAGGTATGCTAAATTCTTGAAAGATCTAATCACGAATAGAAAGAAAATGGAAGAACTCTCGGCTGTTACTATGAATGCTAATTGTTCAGCAGTGCTGTTGAATAAGATACCAGAAAAACTATCTGATCCAGGAAGTTTCACAATTCCATGTTTTCTGGGTAGTCTTAGTTCAATAGAAGCATTGGCAGACTTAGGTGCTAGTATAAATCTAATGCCGTATTCACTATACGCTAAACTAGACCTTGGAGAATTGAAACCAACCAGAATAAGCATACAACTAGCCGATAGATCAATAAAATATCCTAGAGGGATAATGGAGAACATGCTAGTTAAAGTTGGTACTTTAGTATTTCCAGTAGATTTTGTTGTTTTAGACATGGAAGAAGATTCTCAAGTTCCTCTCATATTAGGAAGACCATTCTTAAACACGGCTAAAGCAATGATAGACGTGTTCGGTAAGAAACTGACCCTAAGTATAGAGGATGAGAGTGTTACCTTTTCAGTTGATAGAGCAATGCAACAACCACAATCTGCAGATGATACATGTTATTATATTCAAACTATAGATGCACATGCAGAATTATTAGAAGAATTTCCAGAATTACAAGGAACAGGAGAATGTTCTTTAGGAGAAAGTAATGAACCAATTGATGAAGCTGAAATGTTAGCTACACTTATAGCTAATGGATATGAACCAACAACAGAAGAAATTCAAATGCTAAAAGAAGAAGACAGATATCGATATAAATCATCGATAGAAGAACCTCCGAAATTAGAATTAAAGCCACTTCCAAACCATTTGGAATACGCTTATTTACATGGTGAATCTGAATTACCTGTAATAATATCGTCTTCTCTTACTGAAAATGAGAAATCACAACTCATTTCTGTGTTGAAAGCTCATAAACCAGCCATTGCATGGAAGATTCATGATATTAAAGGAATAAGTCCTTCGTATTGCACACATAAAATCCTTATGGAAGAAGGTCATAAAACGTATGTGCAACGCCAACGAAGACTAAATCCTAATATGCAAGATGTAGTTAAGAAAGAAATTATTAAACTGCTAGATGCAGGTTTGATATATCCAATTTCTGATAGTCCATGGGTAAGCCCAGTTCAATGCGTGCCTAAGAAGGGTGGCATGACTGTCATTACAAATGAGAAAAATGAGCTTATTCCTACTAGGACTGTAACAGGATGGCGTGTGTGTATTGATTATAGAAAATTAAATGACGCCACCAGAAAAGATCACTTTCCCTTACCTTTCATAGATCAAATGTTAGAAAGATTAGCCGGAAATAGTTACTATTGTTTTCTAGATGGATTTTCCGGATATTTTCAAATTCCAATAGCACCCGAAGATCAAGAGAAAACCACATTCACGTGCCCTTATGGTACTTTTGCTTACAAACGCATGCCATTTGGACTTTGTAACGCCCCTGCAACCTTTCAAAGGTGTATGATGGCGATTTTTCACGACATGATAGAAGAATGCATGGAAGTATTCATGGATGACTTTTCAGTCTTCGGTGATACATTTAAATCATGTCTAGTTAATCTGGAACGAATGCTAATTAGATGCGAAAAATCAAATCTAGTACTTAATTGGGAGAAATGCCATTTCATGGTTAAAGAAGGCATCGTTCTTGGACATAAAATTTCAAAAGAAGGAATTGAAGTGGATAGAGCTAAAGTAGATGTAATTGC
This sequence comes from Rutidosis leptorrhynchoides, assembly GCF_046630445.1. Classification (NCBI taxonomy): domain Eukaryota; kingdom Viridiplantae; phylum Streptophyta; class Magnoliopsida; order Asterales; family Asteraceae; genus Rutidosis; species Rutidosis leptorrhynchoides. The sequence continues at coordinate 137,209,116 of NC_092342.1, read as the reverse complement.
TAAACTTCCACATCCCACAAATGTTAGAGGAGTTAGGAGTTTTCTAGGGCATGCCGGTTTTTACCGACGTTTCATAAAAGATTTTTCTAAAATTGCCACTCCTATGAATAAACTCCTAGAAAAGGATGCGCCATTCATCTTTTCAGATGAGTGTATCAAATCTTTTAATATTCTAAAAGAAAAACTCACTAATGCACCGATCATGATAACACCAAATTGGAATCTACCATTTGAACTAATGTGCGATGCAAGTGATTTTGCAATGGGAGCCGTTTTAGGACAAAGGATTGAAAAACGATTTCAACCTATATATTATGCTAGTAAGACATTACAAGGAGCACAAACAAACTATACAACTACGGAAAAAGAACTCCTTGCTATTGTCTTTGCTTTTGACAAATTTCGATCATATCTCGTTCTAGCAAAAACGGTGGTCTATACCGACCATTCTGCTCTTAGATACCTATTTTCAAAACAAGATGCTAAACCAAGATTAATCCGTTGGATCTTACTCTTACAAGAGTTTGATATTGAAATCCGAGATAAAAAGGGAGCAGAAAATCTCGCCGCTGATCATCTTTCTCGTCTTGAAAATCCCGAATTAGAAGTTCTGAATGAATCGGCCATACAAGACAACTTTCCTGATGAATATCTATTGAAGATAGATTATAAAGAAATCCCATGGTTTGCAGACTATGCAAACTACTTAGTTTGTGGATTCCTTGAAAAAGGATTATCGTACCAAAGACGAAAGAAATTCTTCAGTGATATAAAACACTATTTCTGGGAAGATCCACATCTGTTTAAAAGTTGTCCCGATGGAATAATACGCCGATGTGTATTTGGAGATGAAGCTAGTAAAATTTTAAACCATTGTCACACAGGACCAACAGGAGGGCATTATGGGCCTCAACTAACAGCAAGAAAAGTTTATGAAGCTGGATTCTATTGGCCTACAATTTACAAAGACGCACACCTTCTTTGCAAATCCTGTGATGCATGTCAAAGGGCCGGAAGAATAAGTCAACGTGATGAAATGCCACAAAATGTCATCCAAGTATGTGAAGTATTTGACATTTGGGGTATTGACTTTATGGGTCCATTTCCAAAATCTCATAATAATCTATATATACTCGTAGCCATTGATTATGTATCTAAATGGGCGGAAGCACAAGCTCTCCCAACTAACGATGCACGAGTTGTAGTCAACTTTTTAAAACGTCTTTTTGCAAGGTTTGGAACACCGAAAGCTTTAATAAGTGATCGGGGTACTCATTTCTGTAATAATCAACTTGAGAAAGTTCTTAAAAGATATGGAGTAACTCATAAAATCTCCACCGCATATCATCCACAAACAAGTGGACAAGTTGAAAATACAAACCGAGCTTTAAAACGTATTCTAGAGAAAACCGTAGGATCAAATCCGAAGGAATGGTCCATTAAATTGGAGGATGCACTCTGGGCTTTTAGAACAGCCTACAAAACTCCAATTGGAACCACACCTTTTAGACTTGTTTATGGAAAAGCATGTCATCTTCCAGTAGAAATTGAACACAAAGCATTTTGGGCTTTGAAGACATGTAATCTTGATTTACATGAAGCCGGACGTCTACGATTAAGTCAACTAAACGAATTAGAAGAATTAAGACATGAAGCATACGAAAATTCGTTAATCTATAAAGAAAGAACGAAGAAATGGCATGATAAAAGAATCAGAAGTTCAAAAGAATTTAAAGAAGGAGACAGAGTTCTTCTTTTCAATTCACGATTCAAGCTATTTCCTGGAAAATTGAAATCAAGATGGTCTGGACCATTCATAGTCAAAAGAGTTTTCCCATACGGAACGATAGAATTAATAAATTCAAATGGGATTGAATTTAAAGTTAATGGTCACAGAGTTAAACATTACATACATGGTCCGATGGAAGTCGACAACGAAGTTAATCACAATTTCGACACCACAGCTAACTAAGTGTGGGGAGAATCAAGTCTTTAAAGGATAATATGTATTTCTGTTAGAGTTAGATTGTCTGTTTTCGTGTAGTTCTCGAAAATGGAACACGTATGGTCTTTCCCTAGCAGACCCTAAAGAACTAGTCTTCTCCCCCCATTCTGAATTTTTATTTTTTTAGGTTTTTACGAAATGAAGACTGCCTGTGAACTAAACCATGGTCTAATGCTACACGCTTTGATCACTAAAAGAAATAATGACATACTACCGAGTGAATTAGTATCAGTAATCAGAGAAAGAATGGACGGAGTTAGAAAAGGATCCAGATGCGAAGATAATAAGTTACAATTTGGTAAAGGAAAATCAAAATCCGCAGCGAAAAGAAGAGCACGACACCTAGAAAAATGTCACAAATGCGGAAAATGGTCACATGGAGGTAAATGTTCAAATAATCAAACCTATTCAAATACCGAATTTGTTACTTTATGCAGAGACGGACCGTTCATATGTTTAGAAGAAAAGACAATGAATGCTCGAGGTTACGCCTATGCAGCCATGGAAAACCAATTAAACCGACTATCTTATGAATATAATAGATCATATAACTAAGAAATCTATTTCACAGGTATGTCTGTATAGTTTTTATTTTTATTTTTATTTTTAACCTTTTGATAATAAACGCTAATTTGTTCGCTAAAAAGTATTAAATTGGTATTAAATAAAATTAGGTTTGGCGACCGAAATTATTGATATCGTTCAAAAATTTATTACATCACTGCGAAATTTAACGTTTATTCTTAAGGTATAAATATCTTTAAACAATCAAACCAAAATATTTCAAAAATTCGTCATGAGTCAAATTAGGTCTTGGAACCGAAATTACTTTACCGAAAAGAGGGGCGCATATTTTTGATAATATTTGATTGATTAAAGTGGGATAAAAAGACAAAAAGATTTTCAATTTTATTTTTATCATGTTTTTAAAAATTAATATTTAAATCTTAAATTAATATTGTAAACTTTGTAAAAACAATATTTTTAAAATTGTAAATATTTGAAAAATTAATATAAGTTTGGTGTGAATTTTTAATTTTTAAAATATTAATTTTTAATTTTATGCATTTCAAATTTTAAGTTTGGTGTGAATTTTTTAATTTTTAATTTTGAATTTTATATTTATGTTGTGTGAATTTAAAAACAAAAATTTACTTTATCTCATTAAGTTAAGAATATGATTTTTAAAATTCGTCGTAAGTTGAAGACTAGGTCTTTGAACCGAAATTGCTTTACCCGAGGGAGGGACGAGAACTTTTATTATCATTATTTTTAATCTTATTGATTTAAAGTATGCAAAAACATTAAAAAACCCAAAAATCTTAGCTTTTAAAACAATCGCTACAAAAAGACAAATTTTAAAATTTTGTCGAGGGACGGACTAGGACATCGATCCGAAACGACCTCGTCCTAAATAACAAGGGAAACAAAATTTTAAAATTAATTTCTTAATTGTTTTATAAGTTAAAGATTATATAAAAAAAAAAAAAAAAAAAAAAAAAAAGGTAAACTCCGCGACTCGCGGAGTTTGCAGGGCAAAACCTCCGCGACTCGCGGAGGGACAAAATTACAGAAAAAAAATATAACCAGCTGCACGATCAGTTCACTCACCCACACACATAAACACCCAAATACTGCGAAAAAAGACCCCGAAATACTGCGAAAATCACCTCCAAAAATCTCAATTTTTAACCGTTAATCACCAAATTTTTTGCTAAAATCATGTTGAGAAGGATGATATCTAGGAACTACTCAAGAAAAACGGTAAATTTCTACACCTAAACACCATTTAATTCGAATTTTAGTGTTCTTGAGCTATTTTTCCCCAATTTGATTTTGATGCTTTTTAGTGTAATTAGACTTAAATTGTTTATGTATTATGCTTGTATAACCTAGATTGATGCTGTTTAACATGATTAGAAGCCTTAAACTTCAAATTTTGAATAATCTAGGGTTTGTGTTCTTGAGCAATTTGGGGCTTTTTAATATAAACAGGTTATGGCCGATTTTTGTCATGAATTGTTGCTAAATTGAGTAGTGTAACATGTCTAGGTAGTTAAATGATCCAAACTTTGAGCCTAAACATGATTTTGAGAATTAAAGTGGACTTTTTCAAGTCCAAAATTCATGAACTTGATTTTTGAAAGATAATGCCATTTGAGACTTGTTTATTTGCTAGTAATGATTATTTTGACATGTTATTTGAGTTGAATGTTTATGAACTTGGCGAAAATTTTCGTATATGCTTATTTGAAAAAGTGTAGATTTGATAAAAATGTGGAAATAAGCTTAAGTTTGATATAAATTGATAATGTCATTGTAATTATTTTGATTGATGATTTTGCTGACACTAATGCATATTTGGATGCACAAAATTTGTGTTTGATGTGTTTTGCAGAATGAAAGGGGTGAATCTTCATCCCAAGCCCGCCATGCTCCTGCTGAGAACTTGGAACAACAGGAGGTAGATAACTACTACAAGCAGGATGTACCTCATCCAGTCATGACCTTTTCAGATATGCACTTGGAACAGTTGCACCCGAACCTGCGATTTGACAGACTTTGGATAGATTATCCAAAATATCAACGGGGTTTGCATACTCTTCACTCTAAGGTTGTTGAGGTACCGAGGGTCATAGAATGGGGACCCTTGGAAGCTGTAGAATTGGCCGGGCCAATTAGGGAATTACTGGTACAGAGGTATGGTAATTCTTCTTTTAATGACTGGATATGTTTATTCACCATACGCAGACCTGTATATAAAGTATGGTGTGAAGAGTTGTTATGTAGTATAGAGTTGAATGATCGGGTAGCTAGTTTAACCGATCGTTCTTTTATTAGATTTTTGTTAGGCGGTTCGATGCGCCACATGTCTTTACTGGACATGGCTCAGGCTTTACGTATATACACGCCTGAGGAATTAGCGTCTGCCGATTGTAGAGGATTGATACTAAACGGTAGGAAAATAGATGAAAATTTTGATACACACGGTGTGTGGAGTCAAATGACAAGCCATCACCGTTTTAAAGGGGGAAACTACTCTTATTTGGATATAGATAGAGCCGAATTAAGAGTAATACATAGGTTTTTAGCTAATTCGATTACACAAAGGGGTAAAAACAAAGAAAAGGTAAATGAACAAGATTTGTTTTACCATATGTGTATTCGAGACCCACACAGCGCTGTAAGTATACCATATTGTGTGGGTTATTATTTATCAGCTATGGTTCGAGGGATGCGTCCACATAGCATAATAGGAGGTGGTATTTTTATTACTTTGATTGGTGAATATCTCGGTGTGGATATAAGTCGGGGGGGATTATTAGTAGAAGAGCCGGAACCCCGCGACACTATAGGTTTAAATGTATACCATGGTGCTAAAGTTTTGAAGCGGCGAAATAACGCCGCAGTACGATACAATGGTAGACATCCACAGGTAGAGAGAAACCAGGAACAAGGTAATGTAGGAGGGGGGAATGAGATGCAAGAAATGCATAGGTTTATAGCTTCTCAGGAATACGAAAATGCTAGACAGAGAGCATTTGAAGATTGGCAAGTTCATCAGAACCAGATCATAGCGCATTGCCAACATATAGGTAGAAACTATATTCCTACACCGAAACCCGTCTTCCCTCCTTGGTCGATAGAGATGCAGCCACCATATCCTACGTATGATCCTGCCGAAGCATTCTATAGCACGTATGGGTATGCCTGGAACCCCTATTGGTACCAATATCATCCTTAGTTTACTTATTATTTATTTTTTTTTTTATTATTATTATTTTGTAATTTGTAATTATTGATATATTTAATATTTTTGTTAATATTGTAATCATTTTTATAATTATCTAACTTTTATTCATAGATTTTAATAATTTTTGAATGTGGGGTAATAAACCAAACTTCAAAAATATGTATATATGTTTGCAGTTTATCTTATGTACACAACAGGGTAAAACAACGCATTTTCAAAGACTGGCATTAAGTTCAGCAAAAGCAACTAATTTTGACGACAAGATGCAAAATACATGTGAAATAACAACAAGACGGAATGAACAAATGATGTGCACCATTTATCATTCAGCAAACAAACGCCAATATATTTGGAAACTTTGGTAAAAATTTAATCATTTTCACACAAATCACCCTCAATAATTTAAATTGTTACTGATTTCTTGCAAATGAGGGCATTGCAAGATCTTAAGTGTGGGAAGGGATTAAATTCTTTCGGATTTTAAAATTTTTATATTAAACACTTGGTTACCATTAAAAATACTAGTAAAGCAGTAGTTGTATTAGAATCTAGTGCTCTCTGATAAAAAAGAACAGCCCTAGTCTTATATACTGACTACCCAATTCTAGTAAAATTTTTCAAAATTTTCAATTAAATGAATTAAAATCATGTTTATACATATTTATGAACGATAAAACTAGGTTTTAACACCGAAATTATTGTTACCTCGGAAAGGACATAAATTGAGAAACAAACTAAAATGTTAAAATTCATTTAAAATGGAATAGAGGACGATAAAAAGAAAAATAAAAAGCCAAGTGTGGGAAAATTTACCAAGTTATTTTAAACATATGTCACATATATTTGTAACAAATAACTGAAAATACTTTTGCTTTGGACTAAACTAAACTATTTTACCCGATGAAAGAAAAGAAAAGATGGATCTACACGATGAATCAATTCCATCATTAAAAGGAAGTAAAGTCTTCCGAAAAAGACACGCGCTTCTTGATTTAGGTCATGAAGTTGTCGTCCAGACCAGCTGTAGGTTGACGAAAAATCTAGAAAAATCATCTCTAAAATCAGCAGGAAATCCACGGACCTCAGCATTAAACAGGGTCGCCAAGTGGTCAGATTTATCCTAACCATGAGAAGGATTTATCTCGTACAATGGGGGGGCACCATGCAAATTAGCTGGATAAGACTAATGAATCAGATCCCCAGAAAGGATAATCTCCTTAAAGATTAAAAATCAGCTTTTAAGACTGATATTACTCAATCCTAGAGATTGACCTTAAAGATTGAGAATTACAAACTCATGGAATTCGATGATATCTAAACTCGAGCTTAAACGAGAAAATATTTTGATCAAAATTATAAACCGATTTGTTTTCTGAAAACCCTATTTTCAATGCGTTCATTACCATTGAACGTAAAATCCTAGGAATTCACCTGGAATTCATTAGGTCACCTGAACTAAATCGGGTGTCAACCGTAAGAACGGTGGTTGCATAGCATGGTCAAAGACAGGACCTTGTGCCAGACCGACAAATTATAAGGGTGAGCTTTACTATTGCTCCTACCAAGGATAGTAATTGCGTCCGACACGTTATAGACCATAATCAAAAGCATGTCACGGGACATTGCCTTAACAGTTGCTTGTTCAACGCTTTCCTTTACAACCGGACGGTAGTTTACCGAAAGGTAATATACGGAACAAGTAAACTGGACGTGTTGCTTTCCAAATACAAGGTTAGCAAGTGGGTGACACAAAACCGCAAGTTTTGAGCTAAAATTTTCAAATCTGAAACCCACCAAACCCACAAAAATATTTTGCAAACACCGGTAAAGGGTTATTCCGGAAAACTTATCTAGGGTAAAAACTAGATTTAATTTTCAAAAGATCAAATGTTTTCATAAAGATCCAATTTCCTTAATGGATCTAAATTTTTATAGTCATGTGGGACTGTAAACCATATCGTTACTACCATTGTTTATACCGCCATATAGAAATCACTGATGTACAAAGTGTGAAGAATAAAGAAGTGATTCTAGTATTTCAAGACAATATTGCTTGAGGACAAGCAACACTCAAGTGTGGGAATATTTGATAATGCTAAAAACGAACATATATTTCATAGCATTATTCCTCAAGAAAGACAAGCTTTTAGTTGCAATTGTTCTATTTACAAGTGATATTCGTTTAAATAATAAAAGGTGAAGACAGAAGACAGATTCGACGAATTGAAGACACAAACGACCAAAAAGCTCAAAAGAACAAAAGACAATCAAAAAGGTTCCAATTATTGATAAGAAACGTCTCGAAATCACAAGAGTACAAGATTCAAAACGCAAAGTACAAGATATTAAATTGTACGCGAGGACGTTCGAAAATCCGGAATCGGGACCAGAGTCAACTCTTAACGCTCGACGCAACGGACTAAAAATTACAAGTTAACTATGTATATAAATATAATATAATATATAATTAATTATGTTAATTATATATATATTATATATATATATTTAAAACCGTCGGCAGCAGGAAACTCCAAGGGTGTAAAATGTAAATACCTCTCCGCGACTCGCGGAGTTTTAAGGGTATTTGGCCGCGAGTCGCGGAGCCCCAAAAATCAAGTCTGGCTATAAATCAACCCGAATTCTGATCAAAAAAAAAACATCCTTTTTCTCTTCCTCTTCAACGTAAATATATTTATATTTATAATTTATATTTTAATTTTAAATTATAATTCTAATAATAAGGGTATGTTAGCAAATGTTGTAAGGGTGTAAGTCGAAATTCTGTCCGTGTAACGCTACGCTATTTTTAATCATTGTAAGTTATGTTCAACCTTTTTATATTAATGTCTCGTAGCTAAGTTATTATTATGCTTGTTTAAAACGAAGTAATCATGATGTTAGGCTAATTATTAAAATTGGGTAATTGGGCTTTGTACCATAATTGGGGTTTGGACAAAAGAACGACACTTGTGGAAACTAGACTATGGGCTATTAATGGGCTTTATATTTGTTTAACTAAATGAAAGTTTGTTAATGTTAATATAAAGATTTACAATTGGGCGTCCTTATAAATTACCATATACACTCGATCGGACACGATGGGCGGGGTATTTATATGTACGAATAATCGTTCATTTAACCGGACACGGGAATGGATTAATAGCCACTAGAATAATTAAAACAGGGGTGAAATTACATTCAAGGGTAATTGGTGTAATTGTTAACAAAGTAGTAAAACCTTGGTTTACACGCAGTCGATAACCTGGTGTATTCATTAAACAAAGTATTAAAACCTTGTTACAATTCGAATCCCCAATTAGTTGGAATATTTATCTTCGGGTATAATAATAATTTGACAAGGACACTTGCAATTTATATTTATGACTGATGGACTGTTATGGACAAAAACCAGACGGACATATTGAATAATCCAGGACAAAGGACAATTAACCCATGGGCATAAAACTAAAATCAACACGTCAAACATCATGATTACGGAAGTTTAAATAAGCATAATCCTTTTATTTCATATTTAATTTCCTTTATTTTATATTTAATTGCACTTCTAATTGTCGCACTTTTATTTATTGTTATTTTATCGCACTTTTAATTATCGTACTTTTTAATTATCGCAATTTTATTTTATCGCATTTTTATTATTCGCAATTTCATTATCGTTATTTACTTTACGCTTTAATTTAAGTCTTGTATTTATTTTATATTTTACATTAGGTTTTAACTGCGACTAAAGTTTTAAAATCGACAAACCGGTCATTAAACGGTAAAAACCCCCCTTTATAATAATAATATTACCTATATATATATTTGTATTTTTATAAAAGTAAACTAATATAGCGTTGAGCTTTGTTTAAAGATTTCCCTGTGGAACGAACCGGACTTACTAAAAACTACACTACTGTACGATTAGGTACACTGCCTATAAGTGTTGTAGCAAGGTTTAAGTATATCCATTCTATAAATAAATAAATATCTTGTGTAAAATTGTATCGTATTTAATAGTATTTCCTGCTAAAATTTAATAGTATTTTATACCCCTCTGCTTTGACATCAGTGATCTAGCCTGAGACTTGTATACACTGGGTCGTGGATTGATTCGAGATAATATATATTGATTTATTTCTGTACATCTAACTGTGGATAACTAGTTGTAGATTACTAACGTTGGATTGCTAACTTAACAAACTTAAATCGTTAGAACATAATAAAACATATTGTAAATATATTTCGATCATACTTTAATATATATGTATATATGTATATATTTGTTATAGGTTCGTGAATCGACCCGTGGCCAAGTCTTATTTCTGACGAAGGAAAAATCTGTGAAAGTGAGTTATAGTCCCACTTTTAAAATCTAATATTTTTGGGATGAGAATACATGCAGTTTTATAAATGTTTTACAAAATAGATACAAGTACTTGAAACTATATTCTATGATTTAATCATTATACCGGATATCACCCTTTCAGCTTGGTAGCCTAAGAATTTGGGAACAGACCCCCAAATTGACGTGAATCCTGAAGATAGATTATGGGCCTAACGAACCCCATCCATGTTATGGATGCTTTAGTACTTCGATTTTATATACAGATGAGTGTACCTGTATATTGGGGATATTTTAGATGCATTTGTTAATGTCAGTTACCAGGTGTTCATTATATGAATAATTTTTATGCAGATTGCATGTTGTTTATGAGAAATGGAAATATGAAATCTTGTGGTCTATTATTACGAATTGATAAATATATAGGTTAAACCTATAACTCACCAACATTTTTGTTGACGTTTAAAGCATGTTTATTCTCAGGTGATTATTAAGAGCTTCCGCGGTTGCTTGCTAATTTATGAACAAGAGTTGGAGTCAGCATGCTTGTATAATATTGTTTAAAAATTGCATTCGAAGACATATATTGTTGTGTAATATTATTCTAAACCATTATGTAATGGTCGTGTGAAAATGCTATATTTTAGATTATCATTATTTGATAATCGTCGTAATATTTTAAAAGTTATGGTTTGTTTTAAAATCGAATGCAGTCTTTGAAAAACGTCTCATATAGAGGTCAAAACCTCGCAACGAAATCAATTAATATGGAATGTTTATAATCTATATGAACGGGACATTTCAGTTGGTATCCGAGCGTTGGTCTTAGAGAACCAAAAATTGCATTAGTGTGTCTTACTGAGTTTGTTAGGATGCATTAGTGAGTCTGGACTTCGACCGTGTTTTCGTTAAAAACGATTGCTTAACATTTTTTTTGTTGGAAACTATATATTTTTAACATGTAAATATTATGTGATATATTAATCTCTTAACGTATTTGATATTATGTGATAGATGTCTACCTCTAGTACAAATCCCATCGACTCACCTAATAATAATGAAGAGTCGAATATATATTGGAAAGATTCACAAATTCCCGAAGAGGAACCGGAAGAAGAGGAACCGGAAGAAGAGGTTCCAGAGCAGGAAATATTAGGAACCACAGAAAAACAGTTAAATAAAAGAAAATCCTCAATCAATGGATCAAAGTTAAAAATGGTCAATGGTGTTTCCGCCGAGGAAACAAAATATTGGGGAACTTACCAATTTTCTGATGAATCTGATTCCGATGAGGCGCCCGATGATGTTATAGAAATTACCTCGACCCAATTTGAAAAAGCAAAAGAAAATAATAAGGGAAAAGTCATCAAAATAGAGAAACCTAATTCCAACCCCGATGAACTTTACGTTAACATGAAATACCCTGATGGGGTGTACCGTAAACACCCGTATTTCTTAAACTTTCACTATAACCCGGGAACATCTAAGCCACCAGGTTTTTCTAAACCATTTATGAAAACGACGGCTCACATTAGAGGAGCACCATATATCCCTAGGAAGTTAGCAAAACGAACTAAGTCCGAGGAGGAAGAAACGAGTGAGTCGAAATAAAGAGTTGTAATCATGTTGTGTAATATATGTATTGTAGCGTGCTTGTATTTTTATGTTATATGTAAAAATTGCTTGTATTGTTTGTTAAATATCTTTTACGAATCTAATCCTTGCCTATTTTACAGTATAAAACACACAATGGACGTTAAGGATAGGCAACCAAAATTTTTAGAAGACCTACCAGGGGATATGATTGATGAAATCTTGTCTAGAGTCGGTCAGAATTCATCGGCACAATTATTTACGGCGAAATTAGTTTGTCGAACATTTGAAAGACGTTCCAAGCATGCCTTAGTTTATAAGAGGCTTTCTTTTGAAAGATGGGGTATATCACATTGGGGAGACTTTAAGTTACGCCGTGGTTTCTTTAAGGCATTAAATGCGGGAAACCCAGATGCAATTTTATGCTACGGGTTGAGAACCTATTTTGACTCCACATATCCCAACATAGGACTACGTTCTTTAGAAAGAGCTTCAAACATGCAACATAAAGAAGCATGTTATGTTTATGGGTTAGTGATGTTCGCTTCTCACCAAATTGAGAAAAAGAACATCGGATTGCAACTGTTAAATAAAACATGATTATGAGATGTTCTTTGCCTTTAAAAATGAGACTTTAAAAGAAACCTTTATCAGATTCAACTCTTTGATAAGTGATCTTTAAAATGTTAAAGTTAACTACACATATATTGAACAAGTTAACAAATTTACTGATTCATTACCTAGATAGTGGAAATCTGTCATTGATCCCCTAAGGACTACCTAGACCTTAAAAAACTTCGACATGTCTTTGCTCTATAAAACGAGAAGGTAGAAGCTAAACTTGAGTTAAACCTCAAAAAAAAAATTAAGTCTGGACCCAGTACTACTCAATCTTCCAAAATTGATGAAGCTGCATTAGTAGCTGCTTCCAAAAAGAAAGCCTAGAAAGCGTTGATGGCTCAAAAGATGATTGCTGAAGAATCAGCAGAAGGAAGTGAGGAAAGCATTACTGAGTCTGAGGATAGCAGTGATAGTGATGTTGAAGGATTTGCCGAAGGAATGGCATTGCTGGCTAGGCATTTCAAAAAGTTCAACAGAAGTAAGACCAACAAGCCATACAAATTTAGCAAAAAACCATTTACAGACTCCCCTAGCAAGTCTGTTGCTGGCTCCAAGTCAGAGTGTTACAACTGTAGAAAGATTGGACATGTTGCATCTGAGTGCATGTCTAGAAAACAATCTTCAAAAGCTAACTCATTTTCAAAGGGATACGAGTACAAAAAAAATTACAAATCTATGAAGGCCTAACTGAAAAAAATACCAAAGATGAGAAGAAAGAGAATAAGCCATAGAAAGTTCTTGTGGTAGAACATCATGACTAGAATGAAACCAGTTCATCATCTTCATCTTCAGATAGTAGGAGAAAAGTGCACTCGTAAATAATCAAGTCAAAGGATGTGTTTAATGGCCAAGGAAGTTGATCATGAGGAAGAGGAAAATGGTAGCACATTTCTTGCTGATGTAAGGGAAGCAAAATCTCAAAATGAATTCTCCTCAATGGAAATCTGAAATGCTATATAAGGTAGAACACTTTCAAACCTATACTATAACGACCCCCCACCTTTTCAATTCTAAATTGACTAAAATGCCCTTAGGAATTTTCTGTGTACTTGTTTATAAGTGTAACCTTACTTGAACAAAACGTTGACCGAATAGTAAACTTTTAGTCGACACTTCCTATTAAGTAAATTTTATGCATTTCTATTATATTATAAATATTAAACTGCAAGTAATAAATAAAATATGTCATTTTATTAAACTATAAAACAATTGGGAAATAATTTAAATTAAATAAAATTATAGAGTTAATTAAAGAGAATTAATGATACTTATCTAATATTAAAAAATTATATAAGATATATATAAATATATATTAATGACGAAAAAATAAAATAAATATATACGTATTAATAAAATCGGCCAAAAAGAAATAAAAGAAAAAAAATTAAATTAAATGATAAATATGAAGACTAATCCTAATCGCAAAGGGATAACACTAATCCTAAGTTCATTCTAATCTTCTAGACTAATCTATGAGTAATTGTAATTAGTTTCAAACTCTAATTTCCTACTTTATAAAAGAAGCCCATAGCTCCTCAATTTTCATTCACAAATCACTCTCAGAATTACTCTAACTCTCTCCCATTCACTCTCAAAAATCGCCTAGCTCAACACCCCCACCACCTCACCTTCGTCCACCCTAAAAATCGCCACCACCACCGCCATAAAGTGCTGTTTTCTGCAGCCCTTCACTGACCCCACCTATTGTGATTTTTGTAGCCTTCATCCACCATCAAACCCGCAGCTTTGCTGCCGTTCCTGCGCCCCAAAACAGTCCAAAACTCGCCCAAAATAGTACGCATGCAGTCGCCTATTTTGAGGCTGCTGTCTGCCACAAAAACACCCACACAACGCCACTTTTTGGTGGTTTTTCGTCACTGTTTTATTGCTTCTACTGTAAGGTTCCACCACCACCACCACTAAACACCACTTTTGTCTTGTTCAAACACTCCTAATGTAACAGCCTAGCTTTAGAACTAGTAGGTAATGACCTATTTACCCTTCTGTGCTAATATAGTGATTTTAATAATTATGTGTTTTATAATTATTGTGTATGAGATAATGTGCGTTTTGTGATAAAGGGTCACAGAACATATTTCTTTTTGAGAATCGGATTTAAAATGAAAAGGTTATTAAAGATTTTGGGTTTCAGATAACTGGAAAATACTCGTGTATTGTGGGGTGTAGGTTTTAATCCCTTTTAATGTATGTGTATCTAATTCATTTGAGAAGTTTCTTCCCAAACACACTACTCGTTCTTTCCTTTCTCCCTCAACTCTAACCCTAATTTCTTATAGTGAGCTTGAGCTCAAATCAGTCATATAATCTCGTTCCTTGTGCAAGGTAAAACATCTATGATTTCATGATCCAACTCAGTTGCAAATTGGGTTTTTTGTGTCATTTTGATAAAAGTGTATTTTGGATAAAAAGTAAAGATTTGATGTTGTTTTGAGTGTCAAATTGACGGGTTTATAGCCTAAACATAGTAGTGAATGCTATATAGGCATTTTTAGTGTCAAAAACAAGTTTGGGAACAAGAATTGAGTGATTGAGTGAAAAACCCGTAGGTTACCTAATGTTGTTACTGAAGAACACAACCGTACGGTTGCAGTTTGCAATCGCACGGATTCATGATGCAACCGTTGATATCGGGCAAAAAGTCACATTTTACCCCCTAAATTGAGCCCCAAAACAATAAAGATTAAAACTTTGTCGGCAAAATTATTGCTTTTTCGGTTGATTTTGTAGATCAAGTAATTACAAAGGCGATGCAAAAAGAATCAAGTAAAACGGAGCTAAAATGAAGATTCTAGAGCGAAAACGGTGAAAGACAAGAAATCAAGTTACGATCCAGTGAATCAGACTGACCAGGCACCAAAAACGGCTTGCCAAATGGCCTACCATACGGCCTGGCAGTATGTAAATGGCCTGCCAAATACGGCTCACCAAACGGGCTGCCAAACGGCTTGCCATGAAAACGGCCTGCCAAATACGGGCCACCAAACGGGCTGCCATACGGCCTGCCAGCCGTATTTTGGCAAAAAACTGGTCTATTTAAAGGGCCTTCTCCATCCATTCCAAGACACACTCAACTTGCAATTCAATTTATATTTTCAATCTTTTAGTTAGTTTTAGTAGTAGTTAGCTTAGCTTTTATTTTCCGGAGGATATCCCGGCGAGTCCCTGCGATCTCGGGCAGATTTGTTCGGCCTTCTCAGGTTTTTATCCGAAACGCTTGTCTTTTGTATTAAACATGTATGCTTACCTTTTATGTTTAATAATGCGTTCCAATATTGCCATGATAACTTAATTTATCTGTATGTTGCCATGATAGAAGTTTGGGTTAGCGTAATTATGTTAATTTAGTACGATTACTGTTATAATACTGAACTAGGAAGTCTGATAGATTTGTATGCTAGCATCTTAAGGATTGACCAACTTAGGTTGTGATCAGGACTTGTCCACCTATATGAAATTAGCTACTTCATAGGATTAAGACCCCTGGTTATACTGTATCTGAAGATTCTATGAACTCGGTATGGCCGGAGTTTTTGAGAGGCATCTAATGCACTTTTAGGACACGGAACCTAGGAATTGAGACATGAATGACCTAGTATGCCTATTGAATATTTTGAAGAGACCTCTTAGGAGCTGTTAAGATCTAGTTAGTGCCTTTACTGTATGACCCACGCCTATTGCATGTTCTTGTCTGATTGTTGCCCTAGGTCTTAGTCATATCAACTGTTTAGGTATTCATTAGGTTTCTATCTGCTTTACTATCAATATGTTAACTGTAATGCTGTATAATATTTGATTTGTTGTGATCTCATTAGTATGATGGAATGGTTGTTAGTTTTCATTTAAGGTTTTGCCAACTTAAACCGACGGACTCCTTCCGTTTGTGATCAGTGTTCAATCAACACGGCATGTTGTTATTCAGTTACCTAAAATGATAACGAGGTTTAGGATTAGAGCTTAACTCACTAATAAACCTATTACTCTACTGAGGATAACCTCCGAGGTATTGTTACACTTCATTTATACGACCAAGTGACATACTTCTCACTGCTCAAAGAGAACTCCGAGAGTTCAGAGTTAAGCAGGTCTGTGTAATTGGCTCAGCCAACCAGATCTACATCATTCCAAGCATAGTCCTAACATAAGCATGATTACCTTTCCCTAACCCAACTCTGATATCTTGGTCAACATTTCCCTGATCTGCATACTCCGGATATCCTTCCACTTTATTTACTTTTCTGCATTTAGGAGCTTTAGCTAAAATTAACTACTATCTTTTATCTAGGTAATTTAACTAAAAGACAGTTATCCACTTGATCTTCAATTCGTTAATCAGCATAAAATTCGACACTAGGTTAACCTAAACCTTCTACACTTTAGAAAGTAAAATTAAATTTAGGCCCCGCAAAATATAAATTAAAAGAAAATCTCCGCATGCTATACCGAATCTGACGCCCTGCGACCTAACGACACCGCACGAATAAAACCGTCTATTTTGGCTATATCAGAAAGACTTCTTCTTCTTTGGCGCCGCTGCCGGGGATTCGAATATTTTGATAGAGAAAGATTTTAAACAGACAAAGTATTGTTTGGTGGTGTCTAAGAAAGACAATTATACACGGACTTGGTTATTGGATTTTCTGAACAGTCTCCAATTATATTGGAACCAAAAGGATCATGCCTCTCCGTAGTCAGCCTGGCCACCTCGATACGAGTAATCTGTGAGAAATCCTATCAGTTAAGATATCCGATCTGGTTAGCGACCGAATTTCAAGAATAATTATTTTTATTAAATTATCGATCCTTTTAGTAAATTAATATTTTCTAGAAGTTACTTTTAAGTATTTTAAACAGAAAATCTAAAAATGAACCAACAAGATACCCTTGCTTCTATGCATAAGTCATGCTTAGAGGAAAGAGGAAGACCAATCACCTTTGGAACCGAAGGAATTCCTGAAATCAGTTCACACATGATTAAATTAGTCAGTATGATCTGTAAATTTCAAGGATTACCGACTGACGATCCTAACTATCATATAAACAAATTTATCAGTCTGGTCGACTCTTTTTAGAAAAGAATCAAACGAGAAAAACATTTTAAAACTTCATCTTTTTCAATATTCACTTTCTGCACACGCTTCAGCATGGTTTGACGCACTTAACCCAAATTCAATCCACACATTAGAGGATTTAGCCATTAAATTTCTCAACAAATTTTATCCACCCTCCCTGCAAACCTGTTTAAGAAATGACATCACGAACTTTTCTCAAAAAGAAAATGAGTCATTGTGTCTAGCATGGAATAGAGTAAAGATGATGCTTAAAAGATGTCCGAATCATTCATTAAGTCGGGCAGACATAATCTATACGCTTTACAATGGTTTGACCAAGGATGATAAGTCTCTCCTAGACATGGCCTCGCAAGGCAATTTCATGTCTCGAACAGCAGATGAAGCATGGGATCTCTTGGACACAATAGCTGCACAGCAGGAAGATTGGAACAATGAAGCTGCTGAGAAGGATGACGTCTTCGCTCATACGGTAAAAATGCTGGAAACCAGGTTACAAGATCTCACCCTCACTCTTCAAAGTTTACCAATTCCTAAAAACTCCGATGCTACTAGAACCAATCTAAGGTATCCTTAACCTAGATGGGCACATAAACAGTAAAATAGCTCAGATCATAATATAGTATTCCCATTGCACAAACCTACTCTCTACTCTAAGGAAATTTTAGCTGAATTTATGAAAAAGCAATATATGATAAACCTTCAAGTCATAGAATGCCAGAACAAATTTGATACTTTGATAAAGACTTTTGAAGAATTAATCACTAATTTTCAGCTTACGCTTAAACGATTAACCGCTAAAATTGATATAGAGTGTAGTGAGTTTGATGCCCTAGTAATCACTAGAGGAGGGAAGGAAACAACTGTTAATATACCCATACAAGATTTTTCCGATAAGGAACCTGTGCCAATTGACCCAGTTGTCAATCCACCGGAACCTATATCTCCTAAGGCCCCGGAAATTATTCCACGCGCCCGCATACCTTTCCCAGGTAGGCTTAGGAAGGAAAAACAAGAAACGCAATTTGCTAAGTATTGGGATATTATTAAGAATTTGCATTTGAATGTACGTCTAGTAGATGCTTTAGTAGAGATGCCAAACTGCGCTAAATTTTTCAAAGAACTACTTTCAAACAAAGAGAGATTAAGAGAGATAGTTAGCTTGCCCTTAAGTGAAGAATGCTCGTTAGTGTTGCAGCATGGAATTCCCCCTAAGTTAGGAGATACAGGAAGATTTACGGTACCTTGCTACCTGCAAGATATCCAAATTAGCAATGCGTTAGCAGACTTAGGAGCCAGTGTAAACCTAATGCCCTATTCATTATTCAAGAAGCTAGGATTAAATGACTTAAGGCCAACCAGAATGACTATCCAACTCGCGGACAGATCAGTTAAGATTCCTCGGGGAATAGCTGAAGATGTCCTAGTTAGAGTGGATAAGTTCGCGTTTCCCGTTGACTTCGTCATTATGGATATTGAGGAAGACACGAAGGTCCCACTCATTTTTGGCAGACCATTCCTGAATACTTCCAAGGCCGTAATTGACGTTCATGAGAAATCACTGAAATTAAGGGTTGGAGGAAAAGAAATCACATTCAATGTTGATCGCCTCATGAACCATCCTAAGGAAGAAGATGTGAATCTCTCTGATTCTTTTCAAGAACTCGTCAACGAATACCTGGAAGAGACTATGGCTATATGCAGTCAAGATCAAAATTTTAAGGATCTGTTCTTTACACCTCCTGAAGAAAATCTCGACAACCATTCTGCCATAGACCTTAGTCAACACATATCTCCCCTCTCTGAAAGTAACTTTCTTGGCAACACTATTTAAATAGCACCACTAGGACAAGGCATTCCTCTACCTCTATTAAAGAGAAGACCGAATGAAGAAACAGACTTCATTCTGGTATATCAGAAACCCAGTCAAGGGAAGACTGTGAGGAGTTTCCCGAACCTACCTTCGAAACTAAGGAAGAAGTTTCTGAAGAGGAAGCATTAAGAAGGACAATTTCCAGAAATGAAGAACAGATAGCATCAGTGACCGCTACTGAAGAATCGGAATTCCAGGAGAAGTACAACTCGTTAGACCGAAAGGAAATAGCTAGGATGAAGCCATCTATCGAGGAGCCTCCGGAATTGGAATTGAAGAAGTTACCCGACAATCTGGAGTATGCATTCTTAGAAGGAGAATCGCAACTCCCTGTGATCATATCGAAAGACCTCATGCCACAAGAGAAGGCAAAATTGATTCAAGTTTTGAAATCACATAAGAAGTCAATTGCGTGGAAGATCTCCGACATTAAAGGGATCAACCCCAACTATTGCACCCACAAGATTTTCATGGAAGATGATTTCAAACCTTCAGTTCAAAGGCAAAGAAGGGTCAACAATATGATTCAAGAAGTCATCAAGAAAGAAGTAATAAAACTTCTGGACGCCGGTCTGATCTATCCTATCTCTGATTCGCCACGGGTTAGTCATGTTCAAGTGGTACCCAAAAAGGGAGGGACAACCGTAATTCAAAATGAGAATAATGAGCTTATTCCAACACGGGAAGTCACCGGTTGGAGGGTTTGCATAGACTATCGTAAACTAAACGATGCAACCCGGAAGGATCATTTTCCATTACCTTTTATCGATCAAATGTTGAATGTCTATCAGGAAATGAATTCTATTGTTTCCTTGACGGTTTATCCGGCTACTTTCAAATTCCTCTCGATCCAAAGGACCAAGAGAAAACAACCTTCACCTGTCCTTATGGAACATTTGCCTATCGACGCATGCCCTTTGGGTTATGCAATGTACCGGCTACATTTCAGCGATGCATGGTGGCAATATTCCACGACATGATTGAACGTTGTATGGAAGTCTTCATGGATGACTTCTCAGTCTTTGGTAGTACCTTTGATTCGTGCCTTTCAAACCTTGACAAGATGCTCACCCGGTGTGAAGAGTCAAATTTAGTTCTGAATTGGGAAAAATGTCACTTCATGGTAAAATAAGAGATAGTTTTAGGACATAAGATTTCAAAAGCAGGAATAGAAGTTGATAAGGCTAAGATTGAGACCATTACTAAACTTCCAGAACCTACCACAGTAAGAGCGGTTAGGAGTTTCCTAGGACACGCTGGTTTTTACCGATGCTTCATTAAGGATTTTTCAAAGGTCAAACTACCTCTCACTCATCTCCTAGGAAAGGAAGTCCCGTTTGTCTTCAATGAAGAATGTAGAAAAGCATTCAACTATAGAGAAAAGAACAGCTAACACATGCACCCATCATAATAGCTCCTGATTGGAGTCTACCCTTCGAAATCATGTGTGATGCGAGTGATTTCGTAGTTAGATCTGTGCTTGGACAGCGGGTAGATAAACACTTTCATCCAATCTATTACGCAAGAAAAACCTTAACCGGAGCTCAAGAGAATTACACTACCACAGAAAAGGAGCTGCTAACCGTAGTATTCACCTTCGACAAATTTCATTCCTATCTCATCCTGTCTAAGACTACAGTCTATACAGATCATTCAGCCCTCAAATATCTATTCACTAAGCAAGACGCAAAGCCAAGACTCCTACGATGGATCTTACTCCTTCAGGAATTCGATATTGAGATTAAAGAAAAAAAGGAGCAGAGAACGTCGCAGCAGATCATCTTAGTCGTTTGGAGGACCCAGCGATGGAAAAACTTGCTGAACAAGATATCAGAGATAAATTTCTGGAAGAACAGCTTATGAGTTTAGGACAAACTCACATAGGATCACAATTTACTGACACTCCTTGGTATGCCGACATGGCCAACTACCTAGTTGCCGGAGTAGTACAAAAGGGAATGAGTACCTCCCGAAGAAGGAAGTTCTTCAGGGATGCCAAGTACTACTACTGGGAAGATCCTTACCTGTTTAGAATTTGCCTTGATCAGATAATCAGGAGGTGCGTCGATGAAAAGCAAGCAGCAGGGATTCTTCACCAGTGTCACCATGGACCAACTGGAGGTCATCATGGAGCAAACTTAACCGTAAGAAAAGTCTACGAATCAGGATTCTACTGGTCGTCTATATTCTGAGATGCACAAGAGCTTGTAAAGAGTTGCGACGCATACCAAAGGCAAGGTATTATCTCTATGAGGAATGAGATGCCTCGGACTAATATCCAAGCTTGCGAGATCTTCGATGTATGGGGATTAGACTTCATGGGCCCATTCCCAAAGTCTAACGGGAAAGAATATGTCCTCGTAGCAGTAGATTACGTCTCCAGATGGGTCGAAGCCCAAGCATTTCCGACCAATGATGCCAAAGTCGTCACCAATTTCCTGAAGAGACTCTTCTGCAGATTTGGAGCTCCCCGTGCGATAATTAGTGATAGAGGCACACACTTCTGTAATACTCAGTTTATGAAGGTGATGCAACAATATGGGGTTACCCACAATATGTCCACTGCCTATCATCCGTAAACCAACGGACAAGCAGAGGTCACAAACAGAGCACTCAAAAGAATATTAGAACGAACTGTCGGCCATCATGGAAATAAATGGGCCGAGAAGCTAGATGATGCTCTGTGGGCATTCCGGACTGCCTACAAGAATCCTCTAGGAACTTCACCCTACCGCATGATCTATGAAAAGCTTGTCACCTTCTGTTGGAACTTGAATACAAAGCACTCTGGGTACTGAAGACCTGCAACCTCGATCCCTCAGTTACCGGAAGATATAGGAAAATGCAAATGAACAAACTTGCCGATTTGAGAGACCAAGCATATGAAACGTCATACATCTACAAGGAACGAACGAAGCTTACGTATGATGCAAAACTGATTCCTACAAAGTTCACCCCTGGAGAGAAAGTTCTTCTCTTCAATTCTCGGTTTAAGAAGTTCGCGGGAAAATTTAGATCAAGATGGAGTGGCCCATACAAAGTTGTACATGCTTTTCCTCACAGAGCCGTGGAATTGGAAGGACCTACTGGTAACTTCAAAGTTAATGGCCACCAGTTGAAAGCTTATCTAGAAGACCACGATAAGGAAGAGCACCTCTTCTCCTTTGATCCATTCGAAAGATCTGACAAAGAAAACTCGAGCTGTAACGACTTGATAAACAAAGCGCTCTTGGGAGGCACCCATTGCTTATCCTTTTTATTACTTATTATTTTCTTTTCAATTACTTTCAGTCTTAAGATATTATCTCTGTCTACTAACAACTAAGCGCGATACTTGCGCTTAGTGCTTACAAGTTTGTTGAATGTGTTTAGGCGAAATGTCAAGTTCAGGAGCATCAGCTTACATTCCAGTTCGCAGGAGGAGGACTCCTGTAGTTTACTCTTCCGGAAG
This sequence comes from Rutidosis leptorrhynchoides, assembly GCF_046630445.1. Taxonomy (NCBI): domain Eukaryota; kingdom Viridiplantae; phylum Streptophyta; class Magnoliopsida; order Asterales; family Asteraceae; genus Rutidosis; species Rutidosis leptorrhynchoides. The sequence continues at coordinate 137,186,387 of NC_092342.1, read as the reverse complement.
CAGTGCTGATCAGAACAGGCCATTAACAGGGCAATTAGGCCCAAGGCATTTGTTATTAGAGAGTGTTAAGGAGGATATCGGCACAGCACCGCCAGCTCCTCCCGTTCGACGATCTAGACGTTTAGCCAGGAGACCAGCCGAGCACACACATTTTCCAGATACGCATGAGCCAAAGATAGTGATACACTACAGAGCCACTTTGAGTGACCCTGATGTTGCATGGGCACTACTCAGAGATCAGCAGAGACTCTACAAAGCTCTGAGAGCATACCTCCAGTACGAGGGGATGCCACGCAGTACTATGGGCCCATATTCATTTAGGCTAGCACGCCGTGTTTAGCCGACACAACGAGCTACGCCCAGGCATTCCACGCAGGCCTCAGTTCACTCAGTTCACTCAGCTGCCATGCATGTACATGCTACTCCTATTCCCATCACGGCGCCTGCTCCAGTCACTGAGCCAGTTCCAGTCACTGAGTGACCAGAGGGTTGTCACCTAGTCATTATTCCCATATCAGTGGAGCCACCAATGGCCCAGGCGTTTGAGATCACTGGGAGCATACCTGACGAGGAGCCTTTCCCAGATTTATCCCACCTGGATATGCTGACAGACTTATGTCTAGATTCTTTACTTGGCCTTGAGTTGGATATAGGGCAACCTCTCGAGTACTTGCCGAGCCTAGAGGATGAGGAAGATGAGATCTGCAGATATTTCGCAACGCCGACACAACGCATTGACCAGGATAGTATCTTATAGACTACTTTATCTTTATTTTATCTTTTAGTTTTTATCTTTTTAAAAGCATTGTACTGAAAAATTATATATAGTGGAAATGCTGCCTTTCTCTTTTTGTTCTTCATGCAGAAATATTATCAAAAGAGACTGGTCCCTAGGAGATTGACCGTAGGAAGGCCCAGCACTAAGAAAGTAACACGACCGTAGGGAAGTAATCCTTCCTTAAACCTATTTCAATTATAACACACTAAAACCTCTAAGTGTGGGGTAACCCCCGCAACTAACTTAGAATTTTAGGAGTCAATGTCCTTAATTTATATAGTATTAAAATATTCTTTCTAGAGAATATTAGGGACAATGTTCTTCTAAGTGTGGGGTAATGGGTAAGGTTTTTAAAGGTCAAAGTTTTAAAGTCAAGTAACCATAAAACGTCAAGTTTTGAAAAATTCTTTTGTCCAAAAATAATTAAGCAATGGATATTGGGTAATTTTGAAAAATTCTTACTTTGTTTTTGCCCAAAAGATCTAATAAAATTGCTAGAAATCAGTTTTTGGAACATTTATTAGAACGGAACGATTAAGCTGAAACTTATGATTTGTGTCAAAAGATTTCTTTTAAGAAAATATGTGAAAGGCTACGTATGATCAAGCACGACCCCTACTCTAAAAAGTGAGGAATATTGGACCCAAAGTATCTGTATGACCCATCAAATCTACAGTACTTTGTTATTTCAATTGATGAGCGTGCCGGTGTACGGTTCAAATTAGAACTTGGTTTAGTCATACGTTTCAAGGCCAATGGTTAGTGAGCGCCATACGTGGTGCATGTGCGATTCTCCTTCCGAAATCATTCTGAATAGAGAAGACAAAAAGCCATCCGTTTTCGTTTCCACTTCACGCAATTTAAACCGACTAACTCACACAAAGAGTTAATGAATCAGAAATATTCACCCTAAATTCACCCCCAAAATACACCATTTACCATTCACTTCCCTTTTCATTCACCAAAAGATCTAGAGATTAATGAAGAGATAGATCGATCAAATTTGCTTCAAAAGCACTAGTTGAAAGATTCCGAACCCCTGATTGTTTTTGATAGGTCAAAGACCTATTTTCAGTGGATTATCACTTCCTCTCTGGGCACTAAGAATGAAAGACAAAAGTTATGAAGAAAGGGTATGCCGAAAAAAAAAAATGATTATGAAAGAGCAAAGTCTCTAATAAGGCAAAAAGAAACCCAAGGAGATGCCCTGAAGAAGAACGCTGGAGAGCAAAAGAAAATTCTAGACAAAGTCTTAGCAAAATCCGCCTCTTCTGAAGAAAACCTTTATAGAATTCTCAGCCAATATCTATCCAAAAATGGATACTCTGAAGAATCAAAGTCTATCAATTCTCTTAGAAATCAAGAGATCTGGATCTCTTTCACCAAATTCATAAATTTCCAACCAAACCCTATAACCCGTCTTCCTCTTGAAAGAATGCTTAGGAACAAGATCAGTGCCGTCCTTACTTAACCGGTGGAGATATCGATGCTTTACCAAGCCTATTATGAGAACTGTTACACGAATGGCTTCTGAGCGACAATACAATTAGAATAAGACACCCTAAACACTTGAGTGATATGAGTGATCCGCTAGTGAGGAGCCTAATCATGTATACTCTGCATCCGAGAGTTGGAAAGTACACCTTTTCCACTATGGACGCGATTAAAATCTGGCGACCGAATGATTGAAGCTCGAAACTTTTTCTAATACTTTCGAAGATGTGCCGACTTCTGATGAAGGCATAATAAAAAGATCTACTGGTAGGGCAGGGGAGAATCTATTAGAAAGATCCTTATATTCCCGCTTTCTTGCTTGAGGACAAGCAAAGTTAAGTGTGGGGTATTTGATATCGGGCAAAAAGTCACATTTTTACCCCCTAAATTGAGCCCCAAAACAATAAAGATTAAAACTTTGTTGGCAAAATTATCGCTTTTTTAGTTGATTTTGTAGATCAAGTAATTACAAAGGCGATGCAAAAAGAATCAAGTAAAACGGAGTTAAAATGAAGATTCTAGAGCGAAAACGGTGAAAGACAAGAAATCAAGTTATGATCCAGTGAATCAGACTGAACAGGCACCAAAAACGGCTTTCCAAACGGCCTACCATACGGCCTGGCAGTATGTAAACGGCCTACCAAATACGGCTCACCAAACGGGCTACCAAACGGCTTGCCATGAAAATGGCCTGCCAAATACGGGCCACCAAACGGGCTGCCATACGGCCAGCCAGCCGTATTTTGGCAAAAACCTGGTCTATTTAAAGGGCCTTCTACATCCATTCCAAGACACACTCAACTTGCAATTCAATTTATATTTTCAATCTTTTAGTTAGTTTTAGTAGTAGTTAGCTTAGCTTTTATTTTCCGGAGGATATCCCGGCGAGTCCCTGCGATCTCGGGCAGATTTGTTCGGCCTTTTCAGGTTTTTATACGAAACGCTTGTCTTGTGTATTAAACATGTATGCTTACCTTTTATGTTTAATAATGCGTTCCGATGTTACCATGATAGCTTAATTTATCTGTATGTTGCCATGATAGAAGTTTGGGTTAGCGTAATTATGTTAATTTAGTACGATTACTGTTATAATACTAAACTAGGAAGTCTGATAGATTTGTATGCTAGCATCTTAAGGATTGACCAACTTAGGTTGTGATCAGGACTTGTCCACCTATATGAAATTAGCTACTTCATAGGATTAAGACCCCTGGTTATACTGTATCTGAAGATTCTATGAACTCGGTATGGCCGGAGTTCTCGAGAGGCATCTAATGCACTTTTAGGACACGGAACCTAGGAATTGAGACATGAATGACCTAGTATCCCTATTGACTGTTTTGAAGAGACCTCTTAGGAGCTGTTAAGATCTAGTTAGTGCCTTTACTGTATGACCCAAGCCTATTGCATGTTCTTGTCTGATTGTTGCCCTAAGTCTTAGTCATATCAACTGTTTAGGTATTCATTAGGTTTCTATCTGCTTTACTATCAGTATGTTAACTGTAATGTTGTATAATGTTTGATTTGTTGTGATCTCATTAGTATGATGGAATGGTTGTTAGTTTTCATTTAAGGTTTTGCCAACTTAAACCAACGAACTCCTTCCGTTTGTGATCAGTGTTCAATCAACACGGCATGTTATTATTCAGTTACCTAAACTGATAACGAGGTTTAGGATTAGAGCTTAACTCACTAATAAACCTAGTACTCTACTGAGGATAACCTCCAAGGTATTGTTACACTTCAGTTATACGACCAAGTGACATATTCTCACTGCTCAAAGAGAACTCCGAGAGTTCAGAGTTAAGTAGGTCTGTGTAATTGGCTCATCTAACCAGATCTACATCATTCCAAGCATAGTCTTAACATAAGCATGATTACCTTTCCCTAACCCAACTCTGATATCTTGGTCAACATTTCCCTGATCTGCATACTCCGGATATCCTTCCACTTTATTTACTTTTCTGCATTTAGGACCTTTAGCTAAAATCAACTACTATCTTTTATCTAGGTAATTTAACTAAAAGACAGTTATCCACTTGATCTTCAATTCGTTAATCAGCATAAAATTCGACACTAGGTTAACTTAAACCTTCTACACTTTAGAAAGTAAAAGTAAATTTAGGCCCCGCAAAATATAAATTAAAAGAAAATCTCTGCATGCTATACCGAATCTGACGCCCTGCGACCTAACGACACCGCACGAATAAAACCGTCCATTTTGGCTATATCAATCGTACAGGTGCATGTGCAACCGTACGGATGCAGTGGTGTTGTGCAACTGGACCATTAACTTGCAACCACAATGATAGCATGTGCAGCCGCACGGATACATGGTGTAACCGTACGGATGCACGTAGAACCGTACGGGCGCAGACCAAAACATGACTTGTTGTTTAATTGACTGTTTTCTAGTCGTCATGCTGTACATTTAAAAATTAAGGACTATGATGCCATGACTGACTTGTGTATGTATGGATTCTCAAGTGATAAACGGAAAGGTGAAGACTCAGTGATATAAGACAACTGAGTACTTATGCTTTCAGGTGAGTGAGACTATCTTTATGGGCATGATTATATACAGTAACAAGTGTAGTGATGAGTGTCATCCTTATAGTTAGACCATTTATGAGTCTGTGACCAGTGCAGTGACTATATGTGATTATGTGTGCACCCACTGCTAACGTCGATGGTGTAATTCCGACATAGGAGGTCAACCCTATTTACTATAGTATTGGGTAATAGTGTTGGGTCTGTGATTACTGATTGGTGGTATAGTGTAAATGACGAGTGTCATCACGTATGGAGGACTATACCAGTGATTCAGTAGTAGGGGCTATCGGTATATCCTAGCTTGATCAGCTATGGGTTGCCGGTCCTCATGTGTATGGCTTTAAGCGATTAGTGACCAGTGCTTTTAAGTTATGCTTGATGCTTGTAGTGATGTCCACCTAGATATTGCCATTCACTTAGCGTTATGCTAATTCCCCCACAGTGTTTTTCCCTATAGGTGTATATTAACAGCTTTTGGTGGGTCTTGCTGGACAGCTGCAGATGTTTGACACCATGTTACTCTGATGTTTTTGTAATAAATAATATGTTTGAATGGCTTGTATAAATAATGTAACACCTTTGATTTTATGTAACCATATATTTGTGTATTTAATATATGATGTGTAAATTATAAAGTCTCCGCTGTGAGTATCTTTAAAAAAAAAATCTATATAAAAAGTACGGTGTTACACCTAAGGTACCTTATTAACCCATAAACTAATAATACTTTTTATGTGTTTCAATTCTTTAAGTTTATGATTATAAATATGGTTAATTGTGAAGTAATAAGAATAAATTATGAACACATGAAGATTTAAGAACATGAATATGAATATGCTTTAAGATATATATATATATATATATATATATATATATATATATATATATATATATATATATATATATAAAAGATAAGCATGCATGCATTCATTCGTGTATATGTATATGTATATGTATATGAATATATGAATATGAGGTGTAAAATTATAATTATGATTATATTAGTATGATTAACATGATAAAATTATGATATATGTATCATGTTTATGTATAAGATATAGGTATGATTGTGATAAGTATTATGATAAACATGATAATGAAGATAAAAACATTGTGATAAGTATGATTATGAAAATATTAAGGTGATAAGATTTTATGTTAAATATAATTGATAATGATGAATTGATTAAAAGTATAATGATTAAGATAATTAAGAGATTAATATGATAAGATGATAATAATAAATTTAAAATCACATAGGTTAATTTAGATAAGGTAAAAGTGGAAGAATTAAAACTTATCTAAGACATTTAAAGTATAGTATATCTAAGATATTAAATAAAGTGATAAGATTATATAGTAATACTATCACATATAAACTTATCTTATATTGTAACATCCTAATTTAACTAAGTTATATTTATCATATAATACTTTACTAATTAGTAATATATAGCACAAATAAACTATTAAGTATAATAATACATATATTATACTAAACGTGTTGTATTCTTATACACACATAATAAGTGGAAACTATAATCATACCGATAACGTATGGCTTATACAAGCTTCTCCGCTATGTACGGTCATGTGGATGATGTCTCACAGGATTATGGGAATAAGGTTTTGAATTAAACGAAAGGTTGTAGACTAAGTCTAACCAAAAGTTCCTGACCCCCGCATCTGGTCATCTCTTGACTTACTTGAAGCACCGAGGTTTGGGCAAAGTTGTACAACATCTAAACATGATTATGGTGGACACACAAACATGTTTAACAACTTAACAACTCATAAGTTTACTTATGAACCTTTACTCGTCGGTTGAACAAAATTTATATCTCTAGGTTGAGATTCCGGTCATTTACTTTCGTTCATTACTTTCGTGGAATAACTTCATCTGATATTAAGGTGAAATTCATAGGCCCACTTTTTTACTATTTCATAACTGTTTTACAACTTTTGGGGTGAGACACATGCTTGCTTTTAAACTGTTTTACACTTTAGACACAAGTACTCAAACTATAACTATGATGCCATGCTCTATTTCATGCTAAATCCCTGCCATGATATCGTTAGTTCCTACGTATATATGCAAGCTTAATTATTGTGAGTAGGCCTATTAAGCGTAATGTCTCTGTTCATTTGACCGCTGTTCAATGGATACATAATAATGATTTAACGACACGAACTGATAAAGTGTTATGGGGTAAACTTTGTTTAGTCTCGATATCATACACCACAACATTACTTTCGAACTAATATGTCTATATCAAGCTTTATAAACTAAATCTTGTGGTCTAAAAACCTTGGTTATTACCGATAAACCTATGAATTTCACCAACCTTTTTGGTTGATACTTTTAAGCACGTTTTGTCTCAGGTGATTGCTAGCTTTGCTACTTGGTGATATTCAATGCTGCTACTTGGAGTCTGCATTTATCATTTTCATTTTGCATTTAAACAATTATTATTTCATTTTGGATTATTAATGTAAACATTTATTATTTTCGCTGCAATATTACTTATGATTTTTAATAAAACGTATCATTTAGAGTTGTTCGCGTTTATACACTTGTGTTATGGTATTGGTTAGTCACAATTACTCTCGGTCTCATTTAGGGGGTGTGCCATATATTGATGATGAGAAGGCAGAAATGTTTGATTACCTCAGAACTGATCTATGGAGAGGCAATAAACGTGAAGAGTTACTTAATAATGAGATTAAATAAAAAAAAAAAAAAACTTAAAGAAAAATCAGCCGAAACAGAATTTTTAAAATAAGAAAATGTATGTCTCAAAAATCAAAACTTTTCATTTCAAACTTTTCATGTAGCAGCAGCAAGTGTAAACAACCAGCTGGCTAACTTAAAAAAAGTGGTCGCCTCTTGGTGTACTTCTGCTCATCGCACTGCTAAATGTGTTAATGAGCAAGTACCAGCCCAAGTACATGCATTCTTTGCTGGTGACTATGTTGCTGCTGCTGCCTTAGTAGATGTATCAATCATGGACTCAGTTCTTGAAACAGATCCTGAGACTATTATGCCAGAAACCTTTGTAAAAGTAGTTAAGGGTAAAAAGATCTTAACAAATATATTTTTGAGACATACTGTCACCCCACCACAGTCCATGAAGAAGATAATGAAGAATGAAACCGATTATAAGGAAACCAGCATCTCAATCTATGAGTCTACAGATCCTAATAGTGATTTCAATATGTCTCCTAAAGTACTTGAGATAAAGAGGGATGTCTCAACAAAAGATCAAAATCCAAATTGACTAATCCCTTAAATTCTCTAAGTAATTCTGATGTTTTGCCTGCTGTATCAACTACTTAAAATTCTGCCGGTTTGCTGGTTATTCGAGAACCAGCACATGTAATTGAATCAGCTGGGTATACTGAAACATCAAGTGCCAGCAAACCAAAAGATAAAGGCAAGGTAGTAGCAACTAAAGATGTGTCTCAAAGGAAGTCTGTTCATATGAGCAAAATGCAGAAATCGAAGGGAAAAGAGTCTGATGAGTCTTTAATGACTCATGTAATGGCTGAAAAGCTGGACAAACTCTTGCTGGCAGTTACTAACAACCAGTAGATGAGCTAAAACTCTGACCCATCTACTTCCAGACAGTGCAATCAACCACAACAAGGAAAGAAGCTCAAATGCTTCACCTGTGAAAACAGACATCATAAAGAACATTCATGTGTTTAAGAATACACTGGCCAACTTGTTTATACACCCGTTCCTAGACCCAGAATGTATGTTGTTGTTTCCCCCATATCAGCGACCCCTATTACTGCTACTGCTTCGTCTAACAAGCCAGTAACCAGGAAGATGAAATCATCAAAGATGAATCTTCCAGAACCCATCTTTGGATGGGTTCCCAAAAAGAAGTGATATTTGTTACTATGGAGAGCATATAAAACATGCAAATCTGATATCTCAATAGTGGTTGTATATGTGTAATCTCAAATTAAGGTCTTAATCAACTTGCCATGCAATATCCACACCATTTTGTGAACAGGTAAACACATACATGCTAGGTTTAATTAGGTGCTTTTTAGAGTTTCTAAAAGTTTTTAACTTCCAACTTTTATAAAAAAGCTCGTATCTACTAAAAACTTTTGTTTGCTTAAAAGAGCTTAAAATTTTTAGATGGAATGAAAAAGTCAGAATTTAAAAGGTCATAGAACTAACGTTTAAGAAACTCCAAGTTTTTTGTCATTTTAGTATTTATTTAATAGTTTCAACTACTCTGTCAAGAGTTGTAATCCCTTGGATCCAACAATTTGCTTGAAATCCAAGGGACGAATCAGAGCGCGACATGTGACGCGACAATCACACGTGATTGGAAAAAAAAAACTTTTTTTAAAAAAATTTCAAAAAAAAATCTTTTTTTTTTCAAATATATATATTTTTAAAAAATTTAGCTCGATTTAGAGTTTAGGGTTTGGGGGTTAGGGTTTTGGGTTTAGTCCCAAAACTCTAAACCCTAAACTCTGAATTGTTCGTGTTAAAAACTCAATCTAAACTCTTAAACTAACCCCTAAACCCTAATTTCTAAACCCTAGACCCTGAATATAGTGTTTAGGGCTTAGGGTTGATTTAGGGTTTAGGGTTTAGGATTTAGGGTTTAGGATTTAGGATTTAGAATTTAGGATTTTGGAAGTCAATCACATGTGAACCACATTTTTGGAGTAGTTTTGATTACATGTGAGAACAAATGATTGTTGCGCCACATGCCACGCTCTAATTGATCCCTCGGATCTCAACTTAAAAGTTGGATTCATTTGAATATTCTTAACTTTGTCAAACAACAAAATATATATAAAAAAACTAACAGTTATTAGCTAGCTACAAGCTATCAATTAACAACTACAATGTACCAACTAACTGCTGATTTTGCCAAAAATATATACCCATAGTATTTTTTTTATCCACACTATCTGGCGTTGATGGGTAACTTTACTACAATACATTGTATATGTAACCTAATCAAATTATCATATGACTATTTTTACTTCAACATATAATATATTCTGGAACTCTGGAAGTGAATCTGAGAAATCTTAGTGATATCGGGTGTCTAACTACAGAATATATTGAGATGGTTAAGACGCCAATATTTGTCTTAACTATAATTTATTTACTTTATATTTTATTTAAATTAAATCTCAACACTTAAGTATAATAATTAAAAACAATCAAAAAAGCTATATCATGCTATGATGTTTTATTACTGTACGTATTTTAAATATGAACAAAGATTACTATGATTCCGTGGTGGTAGAGTTGGTCACATTTATTAAAAGTGGATTATTTTAAACGTTTATGGTCTATCAAGATCTAGTCCAAGGCTTATCCATCAAAGTAGAGATTAAGATGCACATGTATAATTTAATAAGTGTTAAACAATGGGTTAAAGCCTTAAAGTATGAAACTTCAACATAAGTACATGAAGATACCTCGAACTAGAAAGGTTGTTACTTGTGTCTGGTATGGTGGTTATAGTCAATGACTCGTAATTTTTATATTTTTTATATTGAAAAACATATAACTGTATGACTTATAATAAAAGGTATAGATATAGATGTGCACGTTAAATTATTATTATTATTATTATATTATTATATTATTATATTATTATTAATTATTATCAGTAGAATAGAAAGTAGAAAATTTTTTAAAAAAATAATTATGTTAAGTTCGGTAAAGAACCTGTAGGAGTTTATACCTTTTAGAATTTATCAAAAAAATTCTTATTTAATACAGAGTAAAATTTCGTTTAATTAATGCTGTGTTCTCGAGTTTTTTATTGAGTGGAAAAGAAAATGAGATATATAAATAATATACTATTCAATAATTCTTAAGTTTGTTTTTAAGAAAAAAAGGAGAAGAGATGAAAGGGTTTAGAAGCAGTGGCGGATCCAGAATTTTTTTCCACCGGGGGCGAAATTTTTTTTAAAACCATAGCAATTTTTTTGAGTAAAATATGGAGGTTTTGGGGCAAAAAATTGAAGTTTTTAGGCAAAATTTGAAGATTTGTGGGTAAAATTTGAAGGTTTTGGGTCAAAATTTGGAGAATTTTGAACAAAATTTGAAGGTTTTGGGGCAAAATATAAAGCTTTTGGGGCAAAAAAAAAATTCACCGGGGGCAAAGTCGAAAAATCCAAAATTTTTACACTAAAATTTCGAAATTCACCGGGGGCGGGCGCCCCCCTTCCTTACACTCTAGATCCGCCTCTGTTTAGAAGGAGAGTAAAAGACAATTTTACCAAGATTGCTATCTATTAATTTTTGGGATGACTACAAAGGAAAACAAATATAGTAACTGTTGCAAGCCGATATAAATATAACCATCGAAGTATTTAAGGAATACGGAGTATAATATTACGTGTATGTACCGTATATGTCTACAAACATCAAAAATTTCGATGAGTGTTATTGTTATATCTTGACTTTTATTCTTTAATAATCTGTAATAATTTAATTATATACTATATACAGTATACGACATATACTCCATAAGATACAGAGTATAAGACTTGTTATTGTTTATTGCGAATATATAAATTTAAATTATTATATTATAATATAATAAATTATTATAATTATAATACTGTATATAATATAATATATAATATGTATTATTATATATTATAAAATATAAATAAGTAACTAATTTTCTTTGCTTTCTGTTACTTCCCTCCCAACTCGAGAATACACGTACATATATTATATTATGTTTTTTTCTGTCATTATGTTTTCCTTCCAATTCCTTCCCACTCCTTTCATTTAAAAAAAAACTCGAGAACACAGCGAAACTTTTAAACGGATAAAAAAAGAGAAACCATAAATAAAGGACTTATTAATGTTTTTTTCAATTTATTTTTTTTATCAACTACAATTACTTACCTAAACATTTAAATAAATTTGAGAAACTACTCCATTCGTTCTAATTTATCCTAGACAAAATATAAAAAAAACATCATAAAAGTAAAGTATATTCAATTTAATTTCCAGTTTTACTTTTATCTTTTCTTTTTATGTTATCAACATATGTAAAAGACATAATAGAACTTTATCTATTAGAGTAACTCGTATCTGCAAATGGACAATCAATTTGGAATATCTCAAAATAAAATACTGCAATAATAAATTAAGGACAGAAAGAGTACTAGGTACCTATCTAATTATATCAAAATAAAAAGTATAATCGTAAAGTAAATAAAAAATACACTAATTACACTAAGAAGTACTCCGTATAATTGTAAAGTAAAGAAAGATACACGTACTATGTTATAGTAAAATTTTAAAAATTTGGATTAATTTTTTGAAACAAAGTAGATTGAAAGAGAAGGATACTCCATCCGTCTCAGATTATTGTCTCCCAAAAAAAACATTCACTTTAATAAAAGTCATTATCGCAATGATTCTTTGTCACCATTATAGTTTAACTCTTACTTTTCCTCGATTTATTTTTATATTATGCGCTTAAAGTTACAACATATATCAACTTAACCTTATTATTTTTATATATTTATGGAGCTAAATATTTAATTTGGGATAGTTTAAAAAGAAATACTCCCTCCGTCCAATATTAATAATCCACAGACAAAAAACATGCAGCTTAGGAAATCTTGTCATCGCACTGTACTTTTTCTTTACTTTACAGCTTTATCCTTTACTTTTATCTTTCTTTTTATCTTATAAGCACAAATTAGGAGGTAAGAAAATCTACCTTATTATTCTTATCTAATAATAGAAGTGGACTATCAATTTAGGACAACCTAAAAAGGAATACTAGACTATCAAGATTGAACGGAGGTACCACTTAACAATTATTGTTAATCGGAATGCGGAATACTATTTATGAATTGTTTTTAGGCAAAATTACACGGATAGTCCTTGTGGTTTGGCGACGACCACATAAATAGTCCAAACTTGTTTTTCTCAGCTAAATAGTCTAGAAGTTTGCATATTCATTAGCGAATAGTCCAGCCATCTGACGTCCGTTAATTCTCTATGTTATCTCTACGCATGTGCCATGCACATGAAGTTATTTTCGTCATTTAACTTCTTCTTCTCCCCTTTACTTCTTTTTTTATTTTTCTTTTCAAATCTCTCCTTTCCAGATCTTCATCAAACAATAAACCCTAATCTAATTCATTATACCGCAAAGTGTTGTTCATCAAAACCCAAATCACACCGTAAAATCAAAATATTAAAAATCCTAAAATCTAAACCTAATATCTGTAACCTAAATTTAAAATCCAAATCACCACTAACAGGATTGTAGAAGTTAATCATGTGCAGCAGAATTAGTAGCAACCAAGAATTACCTTAAATAAAGCAAATTACCTCAAATAATATTGTCAAAGAATTCGTATCACCATAAACGTACCTTCACTTGCAGCTCCAAATAATATTGTCTACCAAGAATCATATTTTTATCACCCGTTAAGAATAAAAATTGCCCAACAAAGTTGTGTTATATAAGTATGAGCACTACACTTTCTATCGCCATTCTGTAACTTCTTTACCCACAACACCTTCTATGTAGAATTAGCATTATATACATACGAGCAATAGAAGCCGGCAAAAATCGAACAGATCAACGACGTTCGAATGTACTGTCACACCCTCAAATGGGACCGGGGGTAAATGTGACTAACCAATACCAAAATACAAGTGTATAAACGAGAACGACTCTAAATGATACGTTTTATTAAAATATAAATTGTATAGCAGCAGAATTAAATAACTGTTTACATCATAATCCAAATGTAATATAAAATGTTTAATGCAAAATGAATATGGTAAAATGAGGTCTCCAAGTAGGCACAATCAAATCATCAAGTAGCACGAAAGCTAGCAATCACTTGAGACAAAACATGCTAAAAAGTGTCAACCAAAAAGGTCGGTGAAGTTTATAGGTTTATCAATAGTAGCCAAGTTTTTTAGACCAATTTAGTTTAAAAGCAGATTGATATAGACATATCAATTCAAAAGTAATGTTGTGATGTATGATATCGAGACTAAACAAATTGTGATGTATGATATCGAGAATAAACAAAGTTTACCCCCATAACACTTTATGTGTTCGTGTCGTTAAATCATTATTATGTATCCATTGGCCAGCGGTCAAATGAACAGAGACGTTACGCTCAATAGGCCTACTTACAAAAATTAAGCTTGCATTTATACGTAGCAACTAACGATATCATAGCAGGGATTTAGTATGAAACAGAGCATGGCAGCATAGTTATAGTTTGAGTACTTGTGTCTAAAGTGTAAAACAGTTTAAAAGCAAGCATGTGTCTCACTCCAAAAGTTGTAAAACAATTTTGAAATAGTAAAAAAGTGGGCCTGTGAAGTCCACCTTAATAGCAGATGAAGTTATTCCACGTAAGTAATGAACGGAAGTAAATGACCGGGATCTCAACCTAGAGATATAACTTAGGTCATTAGTTTGTTCAACCGAAAAGTAAAGGTTCATAAGTAAACTTATGAGTTGTTAAGTTGTTAAACATGTTTGTGTGTCCACCATAATCATGTTTAGATGTTGTACAACTTTGCCCAAACCTCGGTGCTATCAAGTAAGTCAAGAGATGAACAGATGCGGGGGTCAGGAACTTTCGGTTAGACTATAAGTCTACAACCTTTCGTTTAATCCAAAACGTTATTCGCATAAGCAGCTGAGACATAATCCACATGATCGTAAGTAGCGGTGAAGCTTGTATAAGCCATACGTTATCGGTATGATTATAGTTTCCACTTGTTATGTGTGTATAGGAATACAACACGTTTACTATTATTTACCATATGTGTTATAATACTTAATGTTTATTTAATATATATTAATAATTCGTAAAACTTTATATAATAAATAATACATTAGTTAAATTAGGATGTTGTAATATAATATATGTTATAGTATTATCTATATATATAATATTATCACTTTTATTTAGTATCTTAGTATTAGGTATATTATACTTTAAATAATTTTAGATAAGTTTTTTAACTATTTTAAATTCTTCCACTTTTATCTTATCCTTTATTTAAATTTAATTGTAACTTTATTAATTTAAAATCATCATTATCATAATAACAATATCTTAATCATAATACTTTCATTCGTAATCAAATTACCTTTTTATTCTATAATTCAAGTATTATGTTTATCTTTTATGTAACTCATTCCTTATCCAAATTTATCCATGTTCATACTCATAATAATATTATTAAGTTCATTATCATGTTTATAATGATACATAACATACATCTTTAATAACATTTTATCTAAATTTCATAATCATAATACTTATCATCATCATATTTATATCTATACACATACACATGATACATAAATTATAATCTTCATCATGTGATATTCATAATCTTACTTACATATATATAATTACTTCATATACATACACACATTACGTATACATATACACACGCATGCATGCATGCATATGCATTCTTCTTCTTTTTTTTATCTTAACTATAATCATAATAATTATTATCATTATTCAAAAATTAATCATCAACTGTTTTATCCATGTGTTTATTAATTTCATTTACATTCATAAACATAATTACATAAGGTATTTAAACATATAAAAAGTATATTTAGTTCATGGGTTTATGGGATACCTTAAGAGTGTTTTAAGCAAGGAAAAGTGATGTTGGATGGTGGTGATAAAACCGAACAGCAACAACAGCAAACCAGTGACAAAAAATGCAGCAAAAGTGGCAGTTTGTGGTGATTCTTGGCGGCGGACAACCGTAGCAAAAACGCAGTAGAAGGAGGCTATTTTGGGTGGTTTTTGGTGGTCGAAAACAGCAGCAAAAGTTGCGGATGGGTGGTGGACAGGCTGCTCAAAAAGTAGCAGTAGGTGGCGGCTTGAGCGGGCTGTAGAACACAACAAAACTAGCGGCGGTGGTGGCGCTTGTAGGGTGCCCGAAGGTGGTGTTGGTGGTGTGTTGCGGCTGCCAAAGATACAAGAGAAAGAGGGAGAGTTTGGAGTGTTTTGTGAATGAAATTTGGGGAAGCCTTGGGGTGTTTTTATAGGGTGATATTTAGAATTGGAACCCAACTCAATTATCTTACAAATGATCTAGAATTTAAGTTAGGATAAGGATTAGTCTTGAGTTAGGATTAGTCTTGAGTTAGATTAGGATTGGGATAAGATTTAAGTTTTATTATTATTATTATTATTTTATATTTGACCGAAAA
Organism: Rutidosis leptorrhynchoides; assembly: GCF_046630445.1. Classification (NCBI taxonomy): domain Eukaryota; kingdom Viridiplantae; phylum Streptophyta; class Magnoliopsida; order Asterales; family Asteraceae; genus Rutidosis; species Rutidosis leptorrhynchoides. The sequence continues at coordinate 137,170,319 of NC_092342.1, read as the reverse complement.
TTTTAATATATATATATATATATATATATATATATATATATATATATATATATATATATTATTTTTCAGCTTTTATTTAATATTTATATATTTAATATATATATTTTTTATTTAATTTAATAGATAAGTGATGTGTGAAGCGGAGGTGTATGAAATACTATTATAGTTTACTACGAAATACGACGAAATATTACACAAGTTTTATTTATTTATATAGATGGGATATACCTAAACCTTGCTACAACACTTATACGCAGCGTACCTAATCATAGAGTAGTATAGTTTTTAGTAAGTCCGATTCGTTTTACAGGGAGACGGCTTATTTTACACTATATTTTAAACAACTATATTTGTACAAAATATAAATATATATATTACAATTATTATTATAAAAGGGGGTTTTACCGTTTAATAACTGGTTTATCGATTTTATATTTTAAGCGTAAAGATAAATGCCGATAATTAAAGTGCGTAAAATAAATAACAATATTAAAATGACAATAAATAAAATGACAGTAAATAAAAGTACGATGAGAAATACAATAAAAGAATTATGCTTATTTAAACTTCCGTAACCATGATGTTTGACGTTTTGATTTTAATTTATTACTCTGGGTTAATTGTCCTTTGTCCTGGCTTATTTGATACCTATCTGGGTTTTGCCCATAATAGTCCATCGGTCATAATTTTAATATGCTCGTCAAATTAACCTTATTCCCGAAATCAAATATTCCAACTAATTAGGGATTCGAACTGTAACAAGGTTTTAATACTTTGTTAATAATTACACCAGGTTATCGACTACGTGTAATCCAAGGTTTTAATACTTTGTTAACAATTACACCAATTATCCTTGTATGTAATCCACCCCTGTTTTAATTAGTCCATGATACATTAATTTATTCACTTGGCTACAATGAATAATCAATTACCCAATCCAATTGATTAATTAAATGATTGTAAACGATGTCGTATAAACTTCACTAAAAAGGACATTCGTAATCAATTTAATAATTATTAGATTAACTAATTTGAAGATAGGTTCGACAGGTTCCAATGAGTTGTCATTCAATTAGACAATACCCCCTACCTATTAATAGTCAATAGTCCAATGTTCACAAGTTTCGGTCTTTTATCCAAACCCTAATTATGGTACAAAATCCAATAACCCTGTCTTTAATATTTAGTCTAACATCACGATTACGTCGGCTTAAATAAGCATAATAATAACTTAGTTACGAGACATTAATTTAAAAAGGAAGAACATAGCTTACAGTGATTATTTATCGCGTAGCGTTACATGGACAGAGTTCCGACTTTAAAACCCGTAAAACATTTCTTACAATAACCCAACTAAATCATAACTTTATTATTAAAATTAACTTAAATTAAAATTATAATATAAATATATATTACATAAGAGAGAAAGAAATATATGAAGGTGTGTGTAATTCGAGCAGAAAACGTTCCAATTTATAGATGTGGCCAGCCTTCTGGTGTCATGCTATCGCATGATATTCATGCTTCTTGGCCATGCGATAGCATGGCCAGCTGGATCAGACCACTTTGAGTTTAAAACGTGGGCGGCTTTGATTAAATTAATATATAATATAATATATATCATTATATATAATTATATATAATTATATATATATTATATTATATTCTTGTACATAGTTGACTTGTAATTTTAGGCCCGTTGACTCGCGCGTTGATGCTCGGCTTATGTCTCTGATGTGCGTAGAGGTGTATACGAAATAGTTATATTTTTATTCCAAAATACTATTAAATACGATACAATTTTACACAAGTTATTTATTTATTTATAGAGTGAATATACCTAAACCTTGCTACAACACTTATAGGCAGTGTACCTAATCGTACAGTATTGTAGTTTTTAGTAAGTCCGGTTCGTTCTACAGGGATCTAGCCAAGTTTAACGCTATATTTTTAAAACTATATTTGTAAAAATATATATATATATATATATATATATATATATATATATACATATATACATATATATATATATATACACACACATATATATATATATATATATATATATATATATATATATATATATATATAAGTAGTATTATTATTATAAAAGGGGGTTTTTACCGTTTAATATATATATATATATATATATATATATATATATATATATATATATATATATATATATATATATATATATATATATATATAAGTAGTATTATTATTATAAAAGGGGGTTTTTTACCGTTTAATGACCGGTTTGTCGATTTTATGTCTCAAGTCACAGTTAAAACCTAATGTAAAAATATTAAAAATAAATATAACTTAATTTAAAGCGTAAAGTAAATGATGATAACTAAAATACAATAAATTAAAGTGCGATAAATAAAATGACGGTAAATAAAATTGCGATAATTAAAAAGTACGATAATTAAAAAGTGCGATAAATAAAAATGACAGTAAATAAAATTACGATGAAATATGAAATAAAGGAATTATGCTTATTTAAACTTCCGTAATCATGATGTTTGACGTGTTGATTTTAGTTTATTACCATGGGTTAATTCTCCTTTGTCCTGGATTATTCAATATGTCCATCTGGTTTTTGTCCATAACAGTCCATCAGTCATAAATATAAAGTGCGAGTGTCCTCGTCAAATTATCCTTATATCCGAAGTCAAATATTCTAACTAATTGGGGACTTAAACTGTAATAAGGTTTTAATACTTTGTTAACAATTACGCCAAGTGTCCTTGTACATAATTCACCCCTGTTTTAATGAGTCTATTGACTATTAATCCATTCCCGTGTCCGGTTAAATGAACGATTATTAGTACTTATAAATATCCCGCCCATCGTGTCCGATCGAGTGTATATGGTTATTTATAATTACGTCTAATTGTAAATTTTTATATTAAATTAACGAACTATCATTCAATTAAACAAATATAAAGCCCATTAATAGCCCATAGTATAATTTTCACAAGTGTCGTTCTTTTGTCCAAACCCCAATTATGGTACAAATCCCAATTACCCTGTCTTTAATATTTTAGCCCAACATCACGATTACTTCGGCTTAAATAAGCATAATAATAACTTAGCTATGAGATATTAATTTAAAAAGGTTAAACATAACTTACAATGATTAATAATAGCGTAGCGTTACACGGACAGAATTTCGACTTACACACTTACAACATTCGCTAACATACCCTTATTATTATTAATCTTAAATTAAAATTAAAATTAAAATTATAAATATATATATATATATATATATATATATATATATATATATATATATATATATATATATATATATATATATATATATATATATATATATATATATGTGAGAGATAGAGAGGATAGAAAAAGATGTGTTATTTTCAGCCAAAATACGCGAACTTTATAGGACCTGAGCTGATACTGTGCACCATACGATCGCATGGTTTTTGGTATTCCTGGCCATACGATCGCATGACCTTCTTTTACAGCTCACATACTTTTGTTATTTATTTGCCGACGGTTTTAATAAATAAATATAATATATATAATTTTAAGAATTATTTATATATTATATTATATTTATTTGCATAGTTGACTTGTAATTTTTAGTCCGTTGCGTCGCGCGTTGAGAGTTGACTCTGGTCCCGGTTCCAGATTTTTGAACGTCCTTTCGTACTATTTAATATCTTGTACTTTGCGTTTTGCGGCTCGTACTCTTGTAACTTTTAGACGTTTGTCATCAATAATTTGAACCACTTTGATTGTACTTTGTACTTTTGAGCTTTTTGGTCGTTTGCGTCTTCAATTCGTCGAATCTGTCTTTTGTCTTCACCTTTTATTATTTAAACGAATATCACTTGTAACTAGAACAATTGTAACTAAAAGCTTGTCTTCTTGAGGGATAATGCTATGAAATATATGTTCGTTTTTAGCATTATCAAATATTCCCACACTTGAGCGTTTCTTGTCCTCAAGCAATATAGTCTTGAAATAAAAATACTAGAATCACTTCTTTATTCTTCACACTTTGTACATCAGTGATTTCTATTTGGCGGTATGAACAATGATAGTAACGTTGTGGTTTACAGTCCCACATGACTATTAAAATTTAGATCCTTTAGGAAATTGGATCTTTATGAAAATATTTGATCTTTTGAAAATTCAATCTAGCTTTTACCCTAGATAAATTTTCCGGAATAACCCTTCACCGGTGTTTGCGAAATTGTTTTTGTGGGTTTGGTGGGTTTCAGATTTGAAAATTTTAGCTCAAAACTTGCGGTTTTGTGTCACCCACTTGCTAACCTTGTATTGGGAAAGCAACACGTTCAGTATACTTTCTCCGTATATTATCTTTCGGTAAACTACCGTCCGGTTGTAAAGGAAAGCGTTGAACAAGCAACTGTTGAGGCAATGTCCCGTGACATGCTTTTAATTATGGTCTATATCGTGTCGGATGCAATTACTATCCTTTGTAGGAGAAATAGTAAAGATCACCCTATAATTTTTCGATCTGGCACAAGGTCCTGTCTTCGACCATGCTATGCAACCACCGTTCTTACGGTTGACACCCGATTTGGTTCAGGTGACCTAATGAATTCCAGGTGAATTCCTAGGATTTTACGTTCAATGTTAATGAACGCATTAAAAATGGGTTTTCAGAAAACAAATCGGTTTGTAATTTGATCAAAATATTTTCTCGTTCAAGCTCGAGTTTAGATATCATCGAATTCCATGAGTTTGTAATTCTCAATCTTTAAGGTCAATCTCAAGGATTGAGTAATATCAGGCTTAAAAGCTGATTTTTGATCTTTAAAGGAGATTATCCTTTCTGGGGATCTGATTCATTAGTCTTATAAGCTAATTTGCATGGTGCCCCCATTGTACGAGACAGATCCTCTCATGGTTAGGATAAGTCTGACCACTTGGCGACCCTTTTTGATGCTGAGGTTCGTGGATTTCCAGCTGATATTCGAGAAAACTTTTCAAGGTTTTTCATAGACTCTACAACTGGTCTGGACGACAACTTCCTGACCTAAATCAAGAAGCGCGTTTCTTTTTCTCTCGGAAGACTTTACTTCCTTTTATATTACAATAAACTGGGTAAAACTGATAAATATCGTCCAAAACAAAAGTATCTTCAATTATTTGTACAAAAATATGTGATATATGTTCTAAATAATTTGGTAAATTTTTCCCACACTTGGCTTTTATTTTCCTTTCTTTGCCTTTTTATTTTCCTCTATTCCATTTTAAATGAATTCTAACATTTTGAGTTGTTTCTCAATTTATGTCCTTTCCGAGGTAACAATAATTTCGGTGTTAACACCTAGTTTTATCGTTCATAAATTTGTATAAACATGATTTTGAGTTCATTTAATTGAAAATTTTGAAAAATTTTACTAGAATTGGGTAGTCAGTATATAAGACTAGGGTTGTTCTTTATTATCAGAGAGCACTAGATTCTAATACAACTGCTGCGTTACTAGTATTTTTAATGGTAACCAAGTGTTTAAATTTAAAATTTTAAAAATCCGAAAGAATTTAACCTCTTCTCACACTTAAGATCTTGCAATGCCCTCATTTGCAAGAAATCAGTACAATTTAAATTATTGAGGGTGATTAGCGTAGAAAAAAATTAAATTTTATCAAAGTTTCCAAACATATTGGCGTTTGTTTGCTGAATGATAAATGATGCACATCATTTGTTCATTTCGTCTTGTTGTTACATCACATTTGTTTTTCGTTTTGTCGTCAAAATTAGTAGCTTTTGCTGAACTTAATGCCAGTCTTTGAAAATTCGCTGTTTTACCCTGTTGTGTACAATTGACAATATACATACATACAAATAATAACATGCATGGTAATTTGAAATGGGACTTAACATCCCACTTTCAAATCAAATATGAAATATTAGTACAACATAATAAAAAAAATTAAAACTTACATTAAAGTATTACAATATTATATGTTTAAACATAAGTAAATAAAAATAATAAAAGATAAAAATCACCAACGGGAACTGTATCAATCTGGATAGGGGTTCTAGTCCATGTCGTTGGGCGAGTTCCATGGTTGGTTATAGGTGTACTGATAGGCCTGGTTAGGGTCGTAGAGAGTAAATGGTGGTCGCATATCGTGCTGGTGTGGAGGATAGTAAGCAGGTCGGGTCAGTACGTAGTTATGTGGTACCTGAGGTGATAGCTGGCTCATGATCTGATGCTGATGATAGTGCCATCTATCATGCTATCGTTGCCTGGAATGCTTGTACACATTCTCGGCTTGCCACTGCTTGTACCGACTATGTCTAGCCTCGTTTGTCATTTCTACCTCATCTATACGCTGGTAGACGTCAGTCATATCCTCCCTAATGACATCCCTAATGTCATCCGCTTCCTCCATTTCCTCATCTGAACCTCTCTCTACCTGTGGATGATGACCATCATATGGTACTGCCTGATTGCGTCTGCTCTTTAATACCTTAGCACCCTGATAGACCTTCAATCCTAAAGTGTCAACCTGTTCCCTACACACCATCAGTGGACCCCCTTGATCCCTATCTACACCCAAATACTCTTCAATGAGAGTAACAAAAATATGTCCTCCTATTATTCCCCCGTCCTGTATTCCTGCCACCATTTTGGACAGATAAAAACCAACACAGTAAGGGATATTAACAAAGCTTCTAGTGTTTCGAATACACTTAAGGTAAAATAAATCGTGTAAGGTCATCTTTTCCTTGTTTTTACCTCTTTGTGTAATCGAATTAACTAAAAATCTATGTATAATACGCAGCTCTGCTTTGTTAATATCTAAATAGGAGTGTCTTCCTCCCAGCGTAAAAACATTATAATTTGACATACGCCTCCAGACGGCGTCCGCGTCAAAATTCCTATCTACCCGCTCTCCATGATAAATCAAATTTGTACAATCAGGTAGTAGTAATTCACCAGGAGTGTAAATCTGTAAAGCCCTGGCCATGTCCAGCATGGACATCCTATACATCCTACGGTCAAGTAAAAATCTAAGAAAATTCCTATCATCTAACCTAACTACATCCATATTTAACGCTATAGTACTCATTAGCTCAACACACCATTCTTTATATACAGGCCTATGAATGGTGATTAAACGTTCCCAATCGGGAAAAGAAGAGTTCTCATACCTTTGGATCAGATGCTGCCTAACTGAGTTAACTAGTTGGACCCTTTCCAAAGGCTCCCAATCGATTACCCTCGGTACTTCTACATTTTTCGTCACCAGTTTAAATTTGTTACTTTGGTACGTCGGGTAATCCCTCCAGCTTCGATCAAATCTCAAATTAGGATGCAACTGTTCTTCATGAATCGTTGGGTGTTTTATTATTGGATGAATCGGAAATTGTACGTAGGCATTAACATATTCTTGTTGCGGATCATAGTATGGTACGTGTTGATCAGGTTGTTGTTGTTGTTCCTGTTGTTGCTCCGGTTCGTGATATTGCATCTCTGGCTGTAGTTCCGGAGCAGGTTGCCTAGATGATGATGATGCACCATCAGTATCGGTATATCTCTGCAAAACACATTAAACACAAAATTTGTGCATCCAAATATGCATTAGTGTTAGCAAAATAACAACTTGAAACAATTACAATAACATGTTCAATCAAAATTAAACTTATACACATTTTCACAATTTTAACAATTCTACACTTTTTCAAATAAGCATATATGAAAATGTTTACAAAGTTCATAAGCATTCTACTCAAATAACATGTCAAAATAATCATTACTAGCAATTAAACAAGTTTCAAATAGCATTTACATCAATTTAATCAAGTTCATGAATTTTAGACCTAAAAAGTCTATTTTAATTTTCAAAAATCATGTTTAGGATCAAAGTTTGGATCATTTAGCTACCTAAACATGTTACACTGCTTAATTTAGCAATAATTCATGACAAAAATCGGTCATAACCTGTTTATATCAAAAAGCCCCAAATTGCTCAAGAACACAAACCCTAGATTCTAAAAATTTTGAAGTTTTTGGCTTCAAATCATGTTAAATAGTATCAATCTAGGTTATACATGCATAATATACTAACAATTTAACTAGAAATTAACAAAATCAAATTAGGTAAATTTTAGCTCAAGAACACTAAAATTCGAATTTAAAGAGTTTTAGGGATGTAATTGTTACCTTTCTTGAAAAACTTCTTAACAAATTCATGATTAGAGCGGATTATAGCAAGAAATATGGTTGAATTTGGTGAAAAATTGATGATTTTTGGGGTGTTTTTGGAGTATGTTCGTGTATGTGTGTATGTTGTGTGAGTACAGAGAGCTCGCTGGAACTTATGTTCCTGACCAGATATTCAAGGCCATGCGATCGCATGGTTTTCTAGTATAAACCCCATGCGATCGCATGGGGTGTATTTTTTTTATTTTATAAAAAACCTTTAACTAATTAAAACATATAATTAATTAAATTTTAAAAATTTTGTTTCTTTTTAGGAGTGAGGGCGTTTCGGATCGTTGTCCTAGTCCGTCTCTCAACAAAATTTTAAAATTTGTCACTTTTTAAACGTCGTTTTAAAAGCAAAGATTTTTTTTAGGTTTTTTAATGTTTTTGGCATACTTTAATTCAATAAGATTAAAAATAATGATAATAAAATTTCTCGTCCCTCCCTTGGGTAAAGCAATTTTGGTTCAACGACCTAGTTTTCAACTCACGACGAATTTTAGAAATCATATTTTTAACTTAATGAAATAAAGTAAATTTTTGTTTTTAAATTCACACCAAACTTAAATTTAAAATGCATAAAATTAAAAATTCATATTATTAATATTTTTATACATACAAACTTATATTAAAAATATTAATTTTTCAAATATTTACAAACTTAAATATATTGATTTTAAAAAGTTTACAATATTAATTTAATATTTATATATTAATTTTAAAAACAAGGTAAAAATAAAATTAAAAATCTTTTTGGTCTTTTATTCCACTTTAATCAATCAAATATTATCAAAAATATACGTCCCTCTTTTCGGTAAAGTAATTTCAGTTCCATAACCTAGTTTTACTCCTGAAGAATTTTTGAAATATTTTGGTTTAATTGATTAAAGATATTTATACATTAAGAATAAACGTTAATTTCGCAGTGATGTAATAAATTTTTGTATGATATCAATAATTTCGGTTACGCATACCTAATTTTATTGAATACCAATTTAATACTTTATAGCGAACGATTCAGCGTTTATTATCAAAAGGTTAAAAGCAATAAAAATAAAAATAAAAACTGTACATACTTACCTGTGAGATAGAATTCTCAGAGACCTGCTTTAGCCGACCCATAGGAGAGTCGTGTGATTTGGTTTTCCATAGCTACATAAGCGTAACCTCGATTCTTCAATATCTTTTCTTTTAAACATATAAACGGTCCTTCTCTGCATAGAGTAACAAATTCGGTATTTGAATATGTTTGATTGTTCGAACATTTACCTTCGTGTGACCATTTTCCGCATTTATAACATCTTTGAAGGTGTCGTGCTCTTCTTTTTGTTGCGGATTTTGATTTTCCTTTACCAAATGTGTCTTATGATGATCTTTCCTGAGTTCTTTCCTTACTTCGTCACATCTGCCTCTTATTACTGACACCAGGTCACTCGGGAGTATGTCATTATTACGTTTAGTAATCAAAGCGTGTAGCATTAGACCATGGTTCAAATCAAAGGAATTCTTCATCTCGTAAAACCTAAAAAAAATAAAAATTCAGAATGGAGGGAGAAGACTAGTTCTTTAGGGTCTGCTAGGGAAAGACCATTCGGATTCCATTTTCGGAAACTACATGAAAACAGAATATCTAACTCTAACAGAAACATATATTATCCTTAAACGACTTGATTCTCCCCACACTTAGTTAGCTGTGGTGTCGAAATTGTGATTAACTTCGTTGTCAACTTTCATCAGACCATGTATGTAATGTTTAACTCTGTGACCATTAACTTTAAATTCAATCCCATTTGAATTTATTAACTCTACTGTTCCATATGGGAAAACCCTTTTGACTATGAATGGTCCAGACCATCTTGATTTCAATTTTCCAGGAAATAGCTTGAATCTTGAATTGAAAAGAAGAACTCTGTCTCCTTCTTTAAATTCTTTTGAACTTCTGATTCTTTTATCATGCCATTTCTTCGTTCTTTCTTTATAGATTAACAAATTTTCATATGCTTCATGTCTTAATTCTTCTAATTCGTTTAGTTGACTTAACCGTAGATGTCCAGCTTCATGTAAATCAAGATTACATGTCTTCAAAGCCCAAAATGCTTTGTGCTCAATTTCTACTGAAAGGTGACATGCTTTACCGTAAACGAGTTTAAAAGGTATGGTTCCAATTGGAGTTTTGTAGGCTGTTCTAAAAGCCCAGAGTGCATCCTCTAATTTCATGGACCATTCCTTCGGATTTGATCCTACGGTTTTCTCTAGAATATGTTTTAATGCTTGGTTGGTATTTTCAACTTGTCCACTTGTTTGTGGATGATAAGCGGTTGAGATTTTATGAGTTACTCTATATCTTTTGAGAACTTTCTCAAGTTGATTATTACAAAAATGAGTACCCCGATCACTCATTAAAGCTTTCGGTGTTCCAAACCTTGCAAAAAGAAGTTTTAAAAAGTTGACTACAACTCGTGCATCGTTAGTCAGGAGAGCTTGTGCTTCTGCCCATTTAGATACATAATCAATGGCGAGAATGTAGAGATTATTATGAGATTTTGGAAATGGACCCATAAAGTCAATACCCCAAACGTCAAATACTTCACATAATTGAATGACATTTTGTGGCATTTCATCATGTTGACTTATTTTTCCGGCCCTTTGACAAGCATCGCAGGATTTACAAAGAAGGTGTGCGTCTTTGAAAATTGTAGGCCAATAGAATCCAGCGTCATAGACTTTTCTTGCTGTGAGTTGAGGCCAATAATGCCCTCCTGTTGGTCCTGTGTGACAATGGTTTAATATTTGACTAGCTTCATCCCCGAATACACATCGACGTATTATTTCATCGGGACAACTTTTAAACAAATGTGGATCTTCTCAGAAATAGTGTTTTATATCACTAAAGAATTTCTTTTGTTTTTGGTACGACAACCCTCAAGGAATCCACATTTTGCATAGTCTGCAAACCATGGAATTTCATTATAATATATCTTCAATAGATATTCATCAGGAAAGTTATCTTGTATGGCTGATTCATTTAGAACTTCTAATTCAGGATTTTCAAGACGAGAAAGATGATCAGCGGCGAGATTTTCTGCTCCCTTTTTATCTCGGATTTCAATATCGAACTCTTGTAGAGTAAGATCCAACGGATTAATCGTGTTTTGGTATCTTGTTTTGAAAATAGGTATCTAAGAGCAGAATGGTCGGTATAGACCACCGTTTTAGCTAGAACGAGATATGAACGAAATTTGTCAAAAACAAAAACAATGGCAAGGAGTTCTTTTTCAGTAGTTGTGTAATTCGTTTGTGCTTCTTGTAACGTCTTACTAGCGTAATAAATAGGTTGAAATCATTTTTCAATCCTTTATTCTAAAACCGCTCCCATTACAAAATCACTTGCATCGCACATGAGTTCAAATGGTAGATTCCAATTTGGAGTTATCATGATCGGCGCATTAGTGAGTTTTTCTTTAAGAATATTAAAAGATTTGATGCATTCATCTGAAAAGATGAATGGAGCATCCTTTTCTATTAGTTTATTCATAGGAGTGGCAATTTTAGAAAAATCTTTTATGAAACTTCGGTAAAAACTGGCATGCCCTAGAAAACTCCTAACTCCTCTAACATTGGTGGGATGTGGAAGTCTAGCAATTACATCTACTTTAGCTCTATCCACTTCATTTCCTTCCTTTGAAATTTTATGACCAAGAACGATGCCTTCTCTAACCATGAAATGACATTTCTCCCAATTAAGAACTAGATTTAATTGTTCGCATCTAATAAGCATTCGTTCAAGATTGACTAGACATGTTTCAAAAGTATCACCGAAGACTGAAAAGTCATCCATGAAAACTTCCATGCATTCTTCTATCATGTTGTGAAAAATCGCCATCATACACCTTTGAAAGGTTACAGGGGCGTTGCAAAGTCCAAATGGCATGCGTTTGTAAGCAAAAGTACCATAAGGGCACGTGAACGTGGTTTTCTCTTGGTCCTCGGGTGCTATTGGAATTTGAAAGTATCCAGAAAAACTGTCAAGAAAACAATAGTAACTATTCTCGGCTAATCTTTCCAACATTTGATCAATGAAAGGTAAGGGAAAGTGATCTTTTCAGGTGGCGTCATTTAATTTTCTATAATCAATACAAACACGCCATCCTGTTACAGACCTAGTAGGAATAAGCTCATTTTTTTCATTTGTGATGACAGTCATGCCACCCTTCTTAGGTACACATTGAACTGGGCTTACCCATGGACTATCAGAGATTGGATAAATTAAACCTGCATCAAGCAGTTTAATAATTTCTTTCTAAACAACATCTTCCATATTAGGATTTAGTCTTCTTTGGCGTTGCACATACATTTTATGATCTTCTTCCATAAGGATTTTATGTGTGCAATACGAAGGACTTATGCCTTTAATGTCATGAATCTTCCATGCAATAGCTGGTTTATGAGCTTTTAGCATAGAAATGAGTTGAGATTTTTCATTTTCCGTAAGAGAAGATGATATTATTACAGGTAATTCAGATTCACCATGTAAATAAGCGTATTCCAAATGGTTTGGAAGTGGCTTTAACTCTAATGTCGGTGGTTCTTCTATCGATGATTTGTATCGATATCTGTCTTCTTCTTTTAGCATTTGAATTTCTTCTGTTGTTGGTTCATATCCATTAGCCATAAGTGTAGCTAACATTTCAGCTTCATTAATTGGTTCAGTTCCTTCTCCTAAAGAACATTCTCCTGTTCCTTGTAATTCTGGAAATTCTTGTAACAATTCTGCATGTGAATCTGTAGTTTGAATATAATAACATGTATCATCTGCAGATTGCGGTAGTTGCATGGCTCTATCAACAGAAAAGGTAACACTCTCGTCCTCTATACTTAAGGTCAGTTTCTTATCAAACACGTCTATTATTGCTTTAGCCGTGTTTAAGAATGGTCTTCCTAATATGAGAGGAACTCGAGAATCTTCTTCCATGTCCAGAATAACAAAATCTACTGGAAATACTAAAGTACCAACTTTAACTAGCATGTTCTCCATTATCCCTCTAGGATATTTTACTGATAGATTGGCTAGTTGTATGCTTATTCGTGTTGGTTTCAATTCTCCAAGGTCTAGTTTAGTGTATAGTGAATACGATATTAAATTTATACTAGCACCTAAGTCTGCCAATGCTTCTATCGAACTAAGACTACCCAGAACACATGGAATTGTGAAACTTCCTGGATCTGATAATTTTTCTGGTATCTTATTCAACAGCACTGCAGAACAATTAGCATTCATAGTAACAGCCAAAAGTTCTTCCATTTTCTTTCTATTTGTGATTAGATCTTTCAGAAATTTAGCATATCTTGGCATTCCTGAAATTACATCAATGAAAGGAAGATTTACATTTATTTGTTTAAACATATCCAAGAATTTGGATTGTTCGGCTTCAAGTCTTTCTTTTCTCATTTTACTCGGGTAAGGAAGTGGTGGTTGGTATGGTTTAACATAAAGTTTAGCCTTAACTGTGTTATCTTCATTAACCTTTTCAACTACCGGTTCTATTTCCTTATCTTGCTCAGGCTGTGGTGCCTGTGGAGTAGGAATCGCGTCATCAGAAATTACAGGTATTTCAGGTGGTTTAAGTGTAATACCACTTCTTGTGGTAATGGCTTTAGCTGTTTCATTCCAGGGGTTAGCATTTATATCACTAGGTAGACTTCCCGGTTTTCTTTCACCTATCAACCTTGCTAGGTTACTTACTTCTTGTTCCAATTTTGAATAGAAGCTTGTTGATTTCTAAATGCTTGAGCATTTTGTTCATTGGTTTGTTTCTAAGATGTGAAAAATTGAGTTTGAGATTCAACTAGCTTCGACATCATATCTTCTAAATTTGGCTTTTTATCATCGGTTTGTGGTGGTTTATTTTAAAAAATAGGTCTTTGCTGATTGTAAGTATTATTGGATACTTGTTGATTGCTAGGATCTTGTTGGTTGTTGTATGGAACATTTCGGTTATAATTCTGGTTTTGATTGTAAATTGGTCTTGGCGGTTGATAATTATTCTGATAATTATTTTCAGGCCTTTGGTTTATATATGAAACATTCTCTCTTTGTTCCATTGTTTGTTCAATGCTGAGACAATCTTTTGTCAAATGTGGTCCTCCACACTGCTCACAACTAATTCGTATCGAGTGAATATCTTTAGTCATCTTTTCCATTCTTCTCTCGACATCATCTATCTTTGCGGACATGGAATCAAAGTCATGGCTAGAATCGGCTCTAGCTGCTTTAGATGATCTAACGATATCTTTTTCTTGATGCCACTCATGTGAGTGGGAAGCAGTGTTATCAATAATTTTGTAAGCTTCAGTTGTGGTTTTCTTCATAATGGAACCACCAGCTGCTATATCGATGTCTTTTCTTATAGTGATGTCGCATTCTTGATAGAATATTTGTACTATTTGATAAGTATCTAAACCATGTTGCGGACATCCTCTCAATAACTTTTCAAATCTTGTCCACGCCTCATATAGAGTTTCATTTGGCTTTTGCTTGAACGTAACAATTTCTCCTTGAAGTCTCACGGCTTTAGATGCCGGAAAGAATTGTTTAAGAAAATTTTCAACTAAAACATCCCATGTATCAATCGCCCCTTCAGGTAATGATTATAACCAATCTTTGGCTTCTCCCTTTAAAGTCCAGGGAAAAAACATGAGATATATCTGTTCATCCTCCACTTCTCTGATTTTAAATAGAGTACAGATCCTATTAAAGGTACGAAGATGTTCGTTTGGATCTTCCTTCGGCGCACCACTAAATTGACATTGATTAGTTACCATGTGTAGGATTTGTCCTTTGATTTCATAATCTGGCGCATTAATGTCTGGTTGAGTAATTGCGTGACCTTGGCCAGTGCGTTTAGCTCTCATTCGGTCTTCCATACTTAGAGGTTCCAGATTTTCCATAATTGAATTTGTTGAATCTGAATCACTAGAGGATTCTGATTTAATGGTTCCTTCCTCGACAATCTCTGGATGAGTGATTTGTGGTTCAGGAGGAATGATTAGTGGTTCAGGATCTCTGAGTTGTCCCTGAATATCCTCCTGATTCTCAATTGTGAGGTCGGGTTCAAAAAATGGATTATCGGAAATTTGACTTGGAGTACTTGGTTGACTTGATGATGATTCTAAAAAAAATCAACGGCGACAATATTGGCTAGATATCTTGATCGAGTTACAGGTGGTGAACGTATAAAAGGTGGTGAACGTTTTGCTCGGTGCATTCACTGAATATCCTATTAGTTATAAAAGATAAAAATTATATAAGCTATCAAATTAATAGACTTTTCTGATTTTGCCCACGTTTCGAATGGCCAATAGATGCAGCAGGTAGCCAGGACCCTTTAAATCGGAAGCCCACAACTCGCTACTAACAAATCCAACTATTACTACGAACCAGAAAATTTTGGATGTCTATCAATTTAACCACTTAAAATAATTTTTCGTCGAAGTTTAAAGAAATTTTAGAGAAAAAATAGAAAATTCTATGTCCTAAAAACTAGAGCGTCGAGAAATAAGAAAGAAAAAGAGCGCGTCGAAAAACGTCGAAAAATAAAAGGTCGAAAAATAAAAATAAAAATGCAGCGTCGAAACTTAAAAGTCTAAAAACTAAAAATTAAAACTTGCGTCTAAAGGTATTAAAGCTTAAAAGGAATTCTATATCCAAAACGGCAATAACTTAAAAAGTACTAAAATCTTAAAACGGCGTCGCAAAATTCTAAAGCACCTAAATCTTAGTCTAAAGAAAAAGCACTTAAAGGATTTTACGGCAAAGCCTAAAAATCTAGAAATAAAAATAACTATGGCAAAAACTATATCTTAAAACTAATTACGAACGAAAAATACAAATTACGAATTAAACTAATAAAAAGATACAATTTTTAAAAAGAAATAAAAATGATAATATTACTTATTTTTATAAAAATATTATTTTTATATTATTATTTTATAAAATTTAAGTTTATATATTTAATAAAACTAATTATAACTTAAAAATATAAATTAAATAAAATTAAACTAATTAATATTTAAATAAAACCCTAATTTAATTAATTAATTAATAATAATTAAAACAACCCTAATCCGTACCAGCTGAAGGATCAGACGTGTCAGAAAGGCTCATGCGGTCGCATGAGTTTTCTACACTCTAGCCATGTGATCGCATGGGCTGTAGATTCAAATTCAATGCAGGTCGAAAAAAATGCAGGCTCAGTTTCTGTTTGTTTTTTATTTTTTTATTTTTACGTTTTACTTTTTTTTTTCTTTCTGTTTTTAATAAATAAAAACTTATACTTAAAAAAATAGAAATACTTTATAATTTTATATATTTTAAATAAACTCTTAAAAAATATATATTTTGTTTTTCTTTTTATATTTTTGTATTTTTAATATTTAAAACGTATTTTTACAAAAGTAAATTAAAAATCTTTTTTATAGCATTTTGCTTTCGGCGTTGTTTTTCCCCGGTAGCGGCGCCAAAAATACTTGATGTGCGTAGAGGTGTATACGAAATAGTTATATTTTTATTCCAAAATACTATTAAATACGATACAATTTTACACAAGTTATTTATTTATTTATAGAGTGGATATACCTAAACCTTGCTACAACACTTATAGGCAGTGTACCTAATCGTACAGTAGTGTAGTTTTTAGTAAGTCCGGTTTGTTCCACAGGTATCTAGCCAAGTTTAACGCTATATTTTTAAAACTATATTTGTAAATATATATATATATATATATATATATATATATATATATATATATATATATATATATATATATATATATATATAAGTAGTATTATTATTATAAAAGGGGGTTTTTTACCGTTTAATGACCGGTTTGTCGATTTTATGTCTTAAGTCGCAGTTAAAACCTAATGTAAAAATATTAAAAATAAATATAAATTAATTTAAAGCGTAAAGTAAATGATGATAAATAAAATGCGATAAATTAAAGTGCGATAAATAAAATGACATTAAATAAAATTGCGATAATTAAAAAGTACGATAATTAAAAAGTGCGATAAATAAAAATGACAGTAAATAAAATTACGATGAAATATGAAATAAAGAAATTATGCTTATTTAAACTTCCGTAATCATGATGTTTGACATTTGATTTTAGTTTATTACCATAGGTTAATTGTCCTTTGTCCTGGATTATTCAATATGTCCATCTGGTTTTTGTCCATAACAGTCCATCAGTCATAAATATAAAGTGCGAGTGTCCTCGTCAAATTATCCTTATATCCGAAGTCAAATATTCCAACTAATTGGGGACTTAAACTGTAATAAGGTTTTAATACTTTGTTAATAATTACGCCAAGTGTCCTTGTACATAATTCACCCCTGTTTTAATGAGTCTATTGACTATTAATCCATTCCCGTGTCCAGTTAAATGAACGATTATTAGTAATTATAAATATCCCGCCCATCGTGTCCGATCGAGTGTATATGATTATTTATAATTACGTCCAATTGTAAATCTTTATATTAAATTAACGAACTATCATTCAATTAAACAAATATAAAGCCCATTAATAGCCCATAGTCTAATTTCCACAAGTGTCGTTCTTTTGTCCAAACCCCAATTATGGTACAAAGCCCAATTACCCCGTCTTTAATATTTTAGCCCAACATCACGATTACTTCAGCTTAAATAAGCATACTAATAAATTAGCTACGAGACATTAATTTAAAAAGGTTGAACATAACTTACAATGATTAATAATAGCGTAGCGTTACACGGACAGAATTTCGACTTACACACTTACAACATTCGCTAACATACCCTTATTATTATTAATCTTAAATTAAAATTAAAATTAAAATTATAAATATATATATATATATATATATATATATATATATATATATATATATATATATATATATATATATATGTATATATATATATCTGTGAGAGATAGAGAGGATAGAAAAAGATGTGTTATTTTCGGCCAAAACACGCGAACTTTATAGGACCTGAGCTGAAATGTCCCGTTCATATTGATTATAAACGTTCCATATTAATTGATTTCGTTGCGAGGTTTTGACCTCTATATGAGACGTTTTTCAAAGACTGCATTCATTTTTAAAACAACCATAACCTTTATTTTATCAGTAAAGGTTTTAAAAATATTACGTAAATTATCAAATAATGATAATCTAAAATATTCCATTTACACACGACCATTACATAATGGTTTACAATAGAAATATATTACATCGACATATGTTTCTTGAATGCAGTTTTTACACAATATCATACAAACATGGACTCCAAATCTTGTCCTTATTTTAGTATGCAACAGCGGAAGCTCTTAGTATTCACCTGAGAATAAACATGCTTTAAACGTCAACAAAAATGTTGGTGAGTTATAGATTTAACCTATATATATCAAATCGTACCAATAGACCACAAGATTTCATATTTCAATACACATCCCATACATAGAGATAAAAATCATTCATATGGTGAACACCTGGTAACCGACATTAACAAGATGCATATATAAGAATATCCCCATTATTCCGGGACACCCTTCGGATATGATATAAATTTCAAAGTACTAAAGCATTCAGTACTTTGGATGGGGTTTGTTAGGCCCAATAGATCTATCTTTAGGATTCGCGTCAATTAGGGTGTCTGTTCCCTAATTCTTAGATTACCAGACTTAATAAAAAGGGGCATATTCGATTTCGATAATTTAACCATAGAATGTAGTTTCACGTACTTGTGTCTATTTTGTAAATCATTTATAAAACCTTCATGTATTCTCATCTCAAAAATATTAGATTTTAAAAGTGGGACTATAACTCACTTTCATAGATATTTCCTTCCTCTAAAATAAGACTTGGCCACGGATCGATTCACGAACCTATACAAATATGTACCTATATATCAAAGTATGATCAAAATATAATTATATATATATATATATATATATATATATATATATATATATATATATATATATATATATATATATATATATATATATATATATATATATATGTATATATATATATATAAGTCAGATGTCCTCGTTAATAACCTACAACTAGTTGTCCACAGTTAGATGTACAGAAATAAATCGATATATATTATCTTGAATCAATCCACGACCCAGTGTATACACGTCTCAGGCTAAATCACAACTCAAAGTATATATATTTTTGGAATCAACCTCAACCCTGTATAGCTAACTCCAACATTACTGCATATAGAGTGTCTATGGTTGTTTCAAATAATATATATACATGGGTCGATATGATATGTCAAAACATTTGCATACGTGTCTATGGTATCCCAAGATTACATAATATATTAGAATACATGTATAATATAATATAAGTTAGCTAGGATATGATTTGTATAGATTTGTTAAACATTTCCCGTAGCTAAAAAGATCAAAAATATCCAATCTTGTTTTACCCATAACTTCTTCATTTTAAATCCGTTTTGAGTGAATCAAATTGCTATGGTTTCATATTGAACTCTAATTTAAGAATCCAAACAGAAAAAGTATAGGTTTATAGTCAGAAATTTAAGTTACATGTCAATTACTAAAGAGGTAGTCATTTTCGTCGAAAGAACGACATCTTGATGACCATTTTGAAAAACATACTTTCACTTTGAGTTTAACCAAGATTTTTGGATATAGTTTCATGTTCATATGAAAAATCATTTTCCTAGAAGAACAACTTTTATCCAAATAGTTTTTAATTATCCAAGTTTATCATAGTTTTATCCGATTTTATGGTGTTCATCGTGTTTCCAGGTTTTAAATCATTAAGTTAGCATATCATATAGATATAGAACATGTGTTTAGTTGATTTTAAAAGTTAAGTTAGAAGGATTAACTTTTGTTTGCGAACAAGTTTAGAATTAACTAAACTATGTTCTAGTGATTACAAGTTTAAACCTTCGAATAAGATAGCTTTATATGTATGAATCGAATGATGCTATGAACATCATTACTACCTCAAGTTTTCTGGATAAAACTACTGGAAATGAGAAAAATGAATCTAGCTTCAAAGGATCCCTGGATGGCTTGAAAGTTCTTGAAGCAGAATCATGACACGAAAACAGTTCAAGTAAGATTTTCACTCGAAATAAGATTGTTATAGTTGTAGAAATTGAATCAAAGTTTGAATATGAATATTACGTTGAATTAGAAAGATAACCTACTATAAATAACAAAGGTTCCTTGATCTTATATGATTACTTGGAATGGATTAGAAAGCGTGGAAGTAGACTTGCAAACTTGGAAGTATTATTGATTTTTATGAAACTATACTTATGGAATTTATGAAGAACACTTAGAACTTGAAGATGGAACTTGAGAGAGATTAATTAGATGAAGAAAATTGAAGAATGAAAGTGTTTGTAGGTGTTTTTGGTCGTTGGTATATGGATTAGATATAAAGGATATGTAATTTTGTTTTCATGTAAATAAGTCATGAATGATTACTAATATTTTTGTAATTTTATGAGATATTTCATGCTAGTTGCCAAATGATGGTTCCCACATGTGTTAGGTGACTCACATGGGCTGCTAAGAGCTGATCATTGGAGTGTATATACCAATAGTACATACATCTAAAAGTTGTGTATTGTACGAGTACGAATACGGGTGCATACGAGTAGAATTGTTGATGAAACTAAACGAGGATGTAATTGTAACCATTTTTGTTAAGTAGAAGTACTTTGATATGTGTCTTGAAGTCTTTCAAAAGTGTAAGAATACATATCAAAACACAACATGTATATACATTCTAATGGATTCGTTAAGTCTTCGTTAGTCGTTACATGTAAGTGTTGTTTTGAAACCTTTAAGTTAACGATCTCAATTAATGTTGTTAACCCAATGTTTATTATATCAAATGAGATGTTAAATTATTATATTATCATGATATTATGATGTATGAATATCTCTTAATATGATACATACATTAAAATATCGTTACAACGATAATCGTTACATATAAGTCTCGTTTCGTAATTCTTGAGTTAGTAGTCTTGTTTTTACATATGTAGTTCATTGTTAACACACTTAATGATATATTTAAATATCATTTTATCATGTTAAATATAGTGTATCAATATCTTAATATGATACATATATATTTAGTAGACGTTATCATAACGATAATCGTTATATATATCATTTCGAGTTTCTTAACTTAGTAATCTCATTTCTTATGTATATCACACATTGTTAATATACTTAGTGAGATACTTACTCATCATTATCTCATGTCAACCATATATATATGTCTATATATACCACAACATGTAGTTTTTACAATTTTGTAACGTTCGTGAATCGCCGGTCAACTTGGGTGATCAATTGTGTATATGAAACTTATTTCATTTAATCAAGTCTTAACAAGTTTGATTGCTTAACACATTGGAAACATTTAGTCATGTAAATATCAATCTCAATTAATATATATAAACATGGAAAAGTTCGGGTATTTCTGGAAATAGATGCGGGTATTTCTTCTTCATCTGATCTTCACGCTCCCAGGTGAACTCGGGTCCTCTACGAGCATTCCATTGAACCTTAACAATCGGTATCTTGTTTTGCTTAAGTCTCTTAACCTCACGATCCATTATTTCGACGGGTTCTTCAATGAATTGAAGTTTTTCATTGATTTGGATTTCGTCCAACGGAATAGTGAGATCTTCTTTAGCAAAACATTTCTTCAAATTCGAGACGTGGAAAGTGTTATGTACAGCTGCGAGTTGTTGAGGTTGCTCCAGTTGGTAAGCTACTAGTCCGACACGATCTATAATCTTGAATGGTCCAATGTACCTTGGATTTAGTTTCCCCCGTTTACAAAATCGAACAACGCCTTTCCAAGGTGAAACCTTAAGCATGACCATTTCTCCAATTTCAAACTCTATATCTTTTCTTTTACTATCCACGTAGCTCTTTTGTCCACTCTGGGCGGTTTTCAATTGTTGTTGAATTTGGATGATTTTCTCGGTAGTTTCTTGTATTATCTCCGGACCCGTAATCTGTCTATCCCCCACTTCATTCCAACAAATCGGAGACCTGCACTTTCTACCATAAAGTGCCTCAAACAGCGCCATCTCAATACTAGAATGATAACTGTTGTTGTAGGAAAATTCTGCTAACGGTAGGTGTCGATCCCAACTATTTCCGAAATCAATAACACATGCTCGTAGCATGTCTTCAAGCGTTTGTATCGTCCTTTCACTCTGCCCATCAGTTTGTGGATGATAGGCAGTACTCATGTCTAGACGAGTCCCCAATGCTTGTTGCAACGTCTGCCAGAACCTTGAAACAAATCTACCATCCCTATCAGAGATAATAGAGACGGGTATTCCATGTCTGGAGACAACCTCCTTCAAATACAATCGCGCCAACTTCTCCATTTTGTCATCTTCTCTCATTGGCAGGAAGTGTGCTGACTTGGTGAGACGATCAACTATTACCCAAATAGTATCATAACCACTTGCAGTCCTTGGCAATTTAGTAATGAAATCCATGGTAATGTTTTCCCATTTCCATTCCGGGATTTCAGGTTGTTGTAGTAGACCTGATGGTTTCTGATGTTCAGCTTTGACCTTAGAACAAGTCAAAAATTCTCCTACATATTTAGCAATATCGGCTTTCATACCCGACCACCAAAAGTGTTTCTTGAGATCTTTATACATCTTCCCCGCTCCGGGATGTATTGAATATCTGGTTTTATGTGCTTCTTTAAGTACCATTTCTCTCACATCTCCAAACCTTGGTACCCAAATTCTATCAGCCCTATATCGGGTTCCGTCTTCCCGAAAATTAAGATATTTCTCTGATCCTTTGGGTATCTCATTCTTCAACTTTCCTTCTTTTACAACCCCCTGTTACGCCTCCTTTATTTGAGTAGTAAGGTTAGTACAAATAATTATATTCATAGCTTTTACCCGTATAGGTTCTCTATCCTTTCTACTCAAAGCGTCGGCTACCACATTCGCCTTCCCAGGGTGGTATCGAATCTCAAAATCATAATCATTCAACAGTTCAATCCACCTGCGTTGTCTCATATTCAGTTGCTTCTGATTAAATATATGTTGGGGACTTTTGTGGTCGGTATATATAATACTTTTGACTCCATATAAATAATGCCTCCAAGTCTTTAATGCAAAAACAACAGTACCTAATTCCAAATCATGAGTTGTATAATTTTGCTCGTGAATCTTCAATTGTCTAGACGCATAAGCAATCACCTTCGTTCATTGCATTAATACACAACCGAGACCTTGCTTTGATGCGTCACAATAAATCACAAAATTATCATTCCCTTCAGGCAATGACAATATAGGTGCCGTAGTTAGCTTTTTCTTCAATAACTGAATCGCCTTCTCTTGTTCATCCTTCCATTCAAATTTCTTCCCTTTATGCGTTAATGCAGTCAAGGGTTTTGCTATTTTGGAGAAATCTTGGATGAATCTTCTGTAGTAACCAGCCAATCCTAAAAATTGACGTATATGCTTCAGAGTTTTTGGGGTTTCCCACTTTTCAACGGGTTCGATCTTTGTCGGGTCCACCTGGATACCTTCTTTGTTCACTATGTGACCGAGGAATTGAACTTCTTCCAACCAAAATGCACACTTTGAAAACTTAGCGTACAGTTTTTCTTTCCTCAATACTTCTAGCACTTTTCTCAAATGTTCTTCGTGCTCTTGATCATTCTTTGAGTAAATAAGTATGTCATCGATGAAAACAATGACAAACTTGTCAAGATATGGCCCATACACTTGGTTCATAAGGTCCATGAACACAGCTGGTGCGTTAGTCAATCCAAACGGCATAACCATAAACTCGTAATAACCATAACGCGTCCTAAAAGCAGTTTTTAGAATATTATCCTCCTTTACTTACATTTGATGATATCCAGAACGTAAATCGATTTTCGAATAATTCGACGAGCCTTGTAGTTGATCAAATAAGTCGTCAATTCTTGGCAGTGGATAACGGTTTTTGATGGTAAGTTTTTTCAACTCTCTGTAGTCAATACACAACCTAAATGTACCATCCTTCTTCTTGACAAACAAAACAGGAGCTCCCCATGGTGATGTGCTTGGTCGAATGAAACCACGTTCTAATAGTTCTTGCAGTTGGCTTTGCAGTTCTTTCATCTCGCTGGGTGCGAGTCTGTAAGGAGTACGAGCTATTAGTGCAGCTCCTGGTACAAGATCTATTTGAAATTTAACAGATCGATGTGGAGGTAGTCCCGGTAATTCTTTCGGAAATACATCGGGAAATTCTTTTGCGACGGGAACATCATTGATGCTCTTTTCTTCAGTTTGTACTTTCTCGACGTGTGCTAGAACAGCATAGCAACCTTTTCTTATTAGTTTTTGTGCCTTCAAATTAATAATAAGATGTAGCTTCGTGTTGCCCTTTTCTCCGTACCCCATTAAGGGTTCTCCTTCTTCTCGTACAATGCGAATTGCATTTTTGTAACATACGATCTCTGCTTTCATCTCCTTCAGCCAGTCCATGCCAACTATTACATCAAAACTCCCTAACTCTACTGGTATCAAATCGATGTTAAATATTTCGCTACCCAGTTTAATTTCTCGATTCCGGCATATATAATCTGCTAAAATTAATTTACCGTTTGCTAATTCGAGTAAAAATTTACTATCCAACGGTGTCAATGGACAACTTAATTTAGCACAAAAATCTCTACTCATATAGCTTATATCCGCACCCGAATCAAATAAAACCTAAGCAGATTTATTGTCAATAAGAAACGTACCCGTAACAAGCTCCGGGTCTTCCTGTGCCTCTGCCGCATTAATATTGAAAACTCTTCCGCGGCCTTATCCATTCGTGTTCTCCTGGTTCGGGCAATTTCTAATAATGTGTCCCGGTTTTCCATATTTATAACAAACTACATTGGCATAACTTGCTTCGACACTACTTGCTCCGCCATTACTCGTTCCGACACCATTTGTTCCTTTCGTTCTGTTAACCCCTGATCTGTAGACCTCACACTTCACCGCGCTATGACCATTTCTTTTACACTTGTTGCAAAATTTGGTGCAGAACCCCGAGTGATACTTTTCACACCTTTGGCATAGCTGCTTCTAATTGTTGTTGTTGTTGTGGTTGTTATTGTTGTTGGGATGATTGTTATAGTTGTTGTTGTTGTTGTGCCGTTTGTTGTAGTTGCGATTGATATTGCGATTGTTGGGATAGTTGTTGTTGTTTTGGTGACTCTTATCACCGTTTTCCTTCCACTTTCTTTTGACTAGCTTCACGTTGGCCTCTTCGGCCGCCTGTTCTTTAATTCTTCCCTCAATTTGGTTCACTAGTTTGTGAGCCATTCTACATGCCTTTTGTATGGAGGCAGGCTCGTGTGAACTTATATCTTCTTGGATTCTCTCTGGTAACCCTTTCACAAACGCGTCGATCTTCTCTTCCTCATCTTCGAACGCTCTCGGACACAATAGGCACAATTCTGTGAATCATCTTTCGTACGAAGTAATATCGAATCCCTGTGTTCGTAACCCTCTAAGTTCTGACTTGAGCTTATTGACCTCGGTTCTGGGACGGTACTTCTCGTTCATCAAGTGCTTGAATGCTGACCACGGTAGCGCATAAGTAGCATCTTGTCCCACTTGCTCTAGATAGGTATTCCACCATGTTAATGCAATACCTGTGAAGGTATGCGTAGCGTACTTCACTTTGTCTCCTTCAGCACACTTACTTATGGCAAACACCGATTCAACTTTCTCGGTCCACCGTTTCAATCCGATTGGTCCTTCGGTCCCATCAAATTCTGAAGGTTTGCAGGCAGTGAATTCCTTGTAGGAGCATCCTACACGATTTCTTGCATCGTTAGCTGTATTGCTAGATTCAGAGTTATTGTTGGTATGTAGCGCGACCTGTACTGCGGCTATGTTTGAAGCAAGAAAGGCACGAAATTCCACTTCTCTCATATTCAAGGTGTGTCGAGTAGTCGGTGCCATTTCCTTCAAAATAGTCAAATGAAACAAGTTAATCATACAGAATATTAAGAGTAGTCAATTGTATCTCGTAGCATAATATGAACTCATTTATAAAAGCTTTTTCTTCATATTAGCATTTTATAAGTTTAAATTCGGGTACTACCTACCCGTTAAGTTCATACTTAGTAGCTAATATACAATTCAACTACTACAATTCCATATGAAAAACTGATTGTAATAATATATCACATACAAATATTCTTCAAACTTACAACTTCGCTATATTACATATAACATGAAATATAGTACACTATGATACAGGACAGTTTTGAAGATAAATCTAGTTAATACGCAAGTTGTTCAGCAAAGGAAATAAAGACACGTAATTCATAAGTCCAGAAACAAGTCATGCATTCTGGTTTTTCTAAGACGACTTCCCATCCTTGGTCTTGTTGAAAATAACCGTTATGACCATTGACTAGGCAGCATGTTGTAATGTCGTCAAAAGGACGAGGGTTTCGTAATGTCCAACAGCCCCATAATAATCTAAAAACCTTTTTCTCACCCCAACTACTGAATCCGTCACTTTTGGGAAAGTTTTATTTAAAAGCTGCAATCCGATGTTCTTTTTCTCACTTTGGTAAGAAGCGAACATCACTAACCCGTAAGCATAACATTCTTCTTTATGTTGCATGTTAGAAGCTCTTTCTAATTCACGAAATCCTATGTTGGGATATGTTGAGTCAAAATAGGTTCTTAACCCATAGCGTAAAATTGCATTTGGGTTCCCCGCATTTAACGCTTTAAATAAAACAAGGCATAACTTAAAGTCTCCCCAATGTGATATACCCCACCTATCAAAGGAAAGACTTTTATAAACTAAGGCATTTCTGGAAAGTCTTTCAAATGTTTGACAAGTTAATTTCACCATAACTAAATGTGCCGATGAATTCTGACCGACTCTAGAAAAGATTTCCTCAATCATATCCTCTGGTAGGTCTTCTAAAATATTCGGTTGTCTACCCTTAACGTCCATTTTGTTTTTATACTGTAAAATAGACAAGGATTAGATTCGTAAAAGATAATTAACAAACAATACAAGCAATTTTTACATAGAACATAAAAGTACAAGCACACTACAATACATATAATAAACAACATGATTACAACTCTCTAATCTGAATCACTGGTTTCTTCTTCTTCGGACTTGGTTCTTTTTCCTAATTTTCTAGGAATATATGGTGTTCCTCTAATACGAGCCGTCATTTTCCATAATGGTTTAGAAAAACCTGGTGGTTTAGAGGTTCCCGGGTCATTGTTACATTTTAAGAAATACGGATGTTGTCGATACATATAAAGTTCATCGGGGTTGGAATCGGATTTCTCTATTTTTATACCTTTTCCCTTATTATTTTCTTTTTCTTTATTAAATTGGGTCGAGGTATTTTCTATAACATCATCGGAATCCTCATCGGGATCCGATTCATCGGAAATTGGTAATCTTCCCAATATTTTGCTTCCTCGGCGGAAACACCATTGACCATTATTAACTTTGGTCCGTTGGTTGAGGATTTTCTTTTATTTAATCGATTTACTATAGGTATCAATATTTCTTACTCCGGAACATCTTCTTCTTCTGGTTCTTCCTCTTTCGATTCATCCTCTTCTGGTTCCTCTTCTTCCAGTTCGTCCTCTTCCGGTTCCTCCTCTTCCGGTTCCTCTTCTGAAATTTGTGAATCTTCCCAATATATATTCGACTCTTCGTTATTATTAGGTGAATCAATGGGATTTGTACTAGAGGTAGACATCTATCACATAATATCAAACACGTTAAGAGATTAATATATCACATAATATTTACATGTTAATAATATATAGTTTCCAACAAAAATGTTAAGCAACCATTTTTAAAGAAAACACGGTCGAAGTCCAGACTCACTAATGCATCCTAACAAACTCGATAAGATACACTAATGCAAATTTTCTGGTTCTCTAAGACCAACGCTCAGATACCAACAGAAATATCCCGTTCATATTGATTATAAACGTTCCATATTAATTGATTTCGTTGCGAGGTTTTGACCTCTATATGAGACGTTTTTCAAAGATTGCATTCATTTTTAAAACAACCATAACCTTTATTTTATCAATAAAGGTTTTAAAAACATTACGTAGATTATCAAATAATGATAATCTAAAATATACTGTTTACACACGACCATTACATAATGGTTTACAATAGAAATATATTACATCGACATATGTTTCTTGAATGCAGTTTTTACACAATATCATACAAACATGGACTCCAAATCTTGTCCTTATTTTAGTATGCAACAGCGGAAGCTCTTAGTATTCACCTGAGAATAAACATGCTTTAAACGTCAACAAAAATGTTGGTGAGTTATAGGTTTAACCTATATATATCAAATCGTAACAATAGACCACAAGATTTCATATTTCAATACACATCCCATTCATATGGTGAACACCTGGTAACCGACATTAACAAGAGGCATATATAAGAATATCCCCATCATTCCCGGACACCCTTCGGATATGATATAAATTTTGAAGTACTAAAGCATCCGGTACTTTGGATGGGGTATGTTTGCCCAATAGATCTATCTTTAGGATTCGCGTCAATTAGGGTGTCTGTTCCCTAATTCTTAGATTAACAGACTTAATAAAAAGGGGCATATTCGATTTCGATAATTCAACCATAGAATGTAGTTTCACGTACTTGTGTCTATTTTGTAAATCATTTATAAAACCTGCATGTATTCTCATCCCAAAAATATTAGATTTCAAAAGTGGGACTATAACTCACTTTCACAGATATTTCCTTCCTCTGAAATAAGACTTGGCCACGGATCGATTCACGAACCTATACAAATATGTACATATATATCAAAGTATGATCAAAATATAATTACAACCATTTTTATTATGTTTTAAAGATTTGAGTGTATTAAGTCAGCTGTCCTCGTTAATAACCTACAACTAGTTGTCCACAGTTAGATGTACAGAAATAAATAGATATATATTATCTTGAATCAATCCACGACCCAGTGTATACACATCTCAGGCTAGATCACAACTCAAAGTATATATATATTTGGAATAAACCTCAACCCTGTATAGCTAACTCCAACATTACTGCATATAGAGTGTCTATGGTTGTTTCAAATAATATATATACATGGGTCGATATGATATGTCAAAACATTTGCATACGTGTCTATGGTATCCCAAGATTACATAATATATTAGAATACATGTATAATACAATATAAGTTAGCTAGGATATGATTTGTATAGATTTGTTAAACATTTCCCGTAGCTAAAAAGATCAAAAATATCCAATCTTGTTTTACCCATAACTTCTTCATTTTAAATCCGTTTTGAGTGAATCAAATTGCTATGGTTTCATATTGAACTCTAATTTAAGAATCCAAATAGAAAAAGTATAGGTTTATAGTTGGAAATTTAAGTTACATTTCATTTACTAAAGAGGTAGTCATTTCTGTCGAAAGAACGACATCTTGATGACCATTTTGAAAAACATACTTTCACTTTGAGTTTAACCAAGATTTTTGGATATAGTTTCATGTTCATATGAAAAATAATTTTCTCAGAAGAACAACTTTTAAATCAAAGTTTATCATAGTTTTTAATTATCCAAACCAAAACAGCCCTCGGTTTCAATACGACGGCGTATATCCGATTTTATGGTGTTCATCGTGTTTCCAGGTTTTAAATCATTAAGTTAGCATATCCTATAGATATAGAATATGTTTTCAGTTGATTTTAAAAGTCAAGTTAGAAGGATTAACTTTTGTTTGCAAACAAGTTTAGAATTAACTAAACTATGTTCTAGTGATTACAAGTTTAAACCTTCGAATAAGATAGCTTTATATGTATGAATCGAATGATGTTATGAACCTCATTACTACCTCAAGTTTTCTGGATAAAACTACTGGAAATTAGAAAAATGGATCTAGCTTCAAAGGATCCTTGGATGGCTTGAAAGTTCTTGAAGCAGAATCATGACACGAAAACAGTTCAAGTAAGATTTTCACTCGAAATAAGATTGTTATAGTTATAGAAATTGAATCAAAGTTTGAATATGAATATTACCTTGAATTAGAAAGATAACCTACTATAAATAACAAAGGTTCCTTGATCTTATATGATTACTTGGAATGGATTAGAAAGTTTGGAAGTAGACTTGCAAACTTGGAAGTATTCTTGATTTTTTGAAACTATATTTATGGAATTTATGAAGAACACTTAGAACTTGAAGATGGAACTTGAGAGAGATTAATTAGATGAATAAAATTGAAGAATGAAAGTGTTTGTAGGTATTTTTAGTCGTTGGTATATGGATTAGATATAAAGGATATGTAATTTTGTTTTCATGTAAATAAGTCATGAATGATTACTAATATTTTTGTAATTTTATGAGATATTTCATGCTAGTTGCCAAATGATGGTTCCCACATGTGTTAGGTGACTCACATGGGCTGCTAAGAGCTGATAATTGAAGTGTATATACCAATAGTACATACATCTAAAAGCTGTGTATTGTACGAGTACAAATACGGGTGCATACGAGTAGACTTGTTGATGAAACTGAACGAGGATGTAATTGTAAGCATTTTTTGTTAAGTAGAAGTACTTTGATATGTATCTTGAAGTCTTTCAAAAGTGTAAGAATACATATCAAAACACAACATGTATATACATTCTAATGGATTCGTTAAGTCTTCGTTAGTCGTTACATGTAAGTGTTGTTTTGAAACCTTTAAGTTAACGATCTCAATTAATGTTGTTAACCCAATATTTATTATATCAAATGAGATGTTAAATTATTATATTATCATGATATTATGATGTATGAATATCTCTTAATATGATACATACATTAAAATATCGTTACAACGATAATCGTTACATATAAGTCTCGTTTCGTAATTCTTGAGTTAGTAGTCTTGTTTTTACATATGTAGTTCATTGTTAACACACTTAATGATATATTTAAATATCATTTTATCATGTTAAATATAGTGTATCAATATCTTAATATGATACATATATATTTAGTAGACGTTATCATAACGATAATCGTTATATATATCATTTCGAGTTTCTTAACTTAGTAATCTCATTTCTTATGTATATCACACATTGTTAATATACTTAGTGAGATACTTACTCATAATAATCTCATGTCAACCATATATATATGTCTATATATACCACAACATGTAGTTTTTACAATTTTGTAACGTTCGTGAATCGCCGGTCAACTTGGGTGATCAATTGTCTATATGAAACTTATTCCATTTAATCAAGTCTTAACAAGTTTGATTGCTTAACACGTTGGAAACATTTAGTTATGTAAATATCAATCTCAATTAATATATATAAACATGGAAAAGTTCACGTCACTACATGAGCTGATACTGTGCACCATGCGATCGCATAGTTTTTGGTCTTCCTGGCCATGCGATCGCATGACCTTCTTTTACAGCTCACATACTTTTGTTTTTTATTTGCCGACGGTTTTAATAAATAAATATAATATATATATATATATAATTTTAAGAATTATTTATATATTATATTATGTGCATAGTTGACTTGTAATTTTTAGTCCGTTGTGTCGCGCGTTGAGAGTTGACTCTGGTCCCGGTTCCGGATTTTCGAACGTCCTTTCGTACTATTTAATATCTTGTACTTTGCGTTTTGCGGCTCGTACTCTTGTAACTTTTAGACGTTTCTCATCAATAATTTGAACCACTTTGATTGTACTTTGTACTTTTGAGCTTTTTGGTCGTTTGCGTCTTCAATTCGTCGAATCTGTCTTTTGTCTTCACCTTTTATTATTTAAACGAATATCACTTGTAAATAGAATAATTGCAACTAAAAGCTTGTCTTTCTTGAGGGATAATGCTATGAAATATATGTTCGTTTTTAGCATTATCAGTCTCAATTCTGGATTTTTGAACGTCTTTTCGTACGCTTTGAAATCTTGTACTTTGCGTTCCGCGGCTTGTACTCTTGTCATTTTAGACGTTATTTATCAATAATTGGAACCATTTGGATTGTAACTTGTACATTTTAGCTTTTTGGTCAATTGCGTCTTCAAATCGTCATTTTCTTCTTTTGTCATCGCACTTATTTATTTAAACGATTATTACATAAAAATAGAACAATAGTAACTAAAAGCTTTACGTATTGGAAGGATATTGATACTAAATATATGTTCATTTAGAACACTATCAAATATCCCCACACTTGAACGTTGCTTGTCCTCAAGCTATACAGAACTTGAAATTAAATCACACTTCACTCGAGTCACTTTTTTTATTCTCACACTTTATACATCAGTGATTTTGATACGGCGGTAAAAATAATGATAGTAACGATGTGGTTTACAGTCCCACATGACTATGAAAATTTAGATCCTTAAGGAAGTTGGATCTTTATGATAACATTTGATCTTTTGAAAATTCATTCTAGCTTTTATCCTAGAAAAGTTTTCCGGAATAACCCTTCACCGGTGTTTGCAAAATATTTTTGTGTGTTGTGCGGATTTCATATTTTAAAATTTTAGCTCAAAACTTGCGGTTTTGTGTCACCCACTTACTAACCTTGTTTTAGGAAAGCAACACGTCCAGTATACTTGCCCCGTATATTACCTTTCGGTAAACAACCGTCCGGTTGTAAAGGAAAGCGATGAACAAGCATCTGTTAAGGCAATGTCTAATGACATGCAGATGTTCATAGTCCACAACGTGTCGGATGCAATTACTATCCTTTGTAGGAGCAATAGTAAAGATCACCCTATAATTTTTTGGTCCGGCACAAGGTCCTGTCTTCCACCATGCTATGCAACCACCGTTCTTACGGTTGACACCCGATTTGGTTTAGGTGACCTAATGAATTCCAGGTGAATTCCTAGGATTTTACGTTCAATGGTAATTAACGCATTGAAAATAGGTTTTCAGAAAACAAATCGGTTTTAATTTGATCACAATATTTTCTCGTTCAAGCTCGAGTTTAGATATCATTGAATTCCATGAGTTTGTAATTCTCAATCTTTATGGTCAATCTCAAGGATTGAGTAATATCAGGTTTAAAAGCTGATTTTTAATGTTTAAGGAGATTATCCTTTCGGGGGGTCTGATTCATTAGTCTTATCAAGCTAATTTGCGTGGCGCTCTCCCCATTTTACGAGACAGATCCTCTCATGGTTAGGATAAGTCTGACAACTTGGCGACCCTGTTTGATGCTGAGGTCCATGGATTTCCAGCTGATTTTAGAGATGACTTTTCTAGATTTTTCGTCAACCTACAGCTGGTCTGGACGACAACTTCTTGACCTAAATCAAGAAGCGCGTGTCTTTTTCGAAAGACTTTACTTCCTTTTAATGATGGAATTGATTCATCGTGTGGATCCATCTTTCTTTCAAATATATTACTGTAAATCGGGTAAAACTAATTAGTTTAGTCCAAAGCAAAAACGTACCTGCAATAATCTTGTACAAAAATATGTGATATATGTTTTAAAGAACTTGGTGCATTCTTCCCACACTTAGCTTTTATTTATTCTTTTCTTTGCCTTTTTATTCTCCTTTATTCCATTTTAAATGAATTCAAGCGTTTTGAGTTGTTTCTCAATTTATGTCCTTTCCAAGGTAACAATAATTTCGGTAATAAAACCTAGTTTTACCGTTCATAAATATGTATAAACATGATTTTGAATTCATTTAGTTGAAAATTTTTCAAATTTTCACAAAATTTGGTAATTAAACCAAGTGTAAACCTGAGAGAATTTATGACCCTTCCCCACACTTGAGATCATGCAATGCCCTCATTTGCATGAAATCATACTATAAGTATAAATTCACGAGGGTGATTAGCGTAGAAAAATGATTAAAAATACCGAGTTTGCAAACATATTGTTTTTTTCGAATGATAAATGGAGCACATCATTTGCTCATTCCTGCAGTTATTATATCACATTTGATAGTTTGCGTCTTGTCGTCAAAATTAGTAGCTTTTGCTGAACTTAATGCCAGTCTTTGAAAGTGCGATGTTTTACCCTGTTTTGTATATAACATAAACTACAAACATATATACATATTTTTGAAGTTGGGTATATTACCCCACGTTCATATAATATTTTTGGCATACTTTAGATCAATAAAGATTAAAATAATGATAACAAAATTTTTCGTCCCGTCCTTGGGTAAAGCAATTTCGGTTCTATGACCTAGTGTTTAACTTATGACGAATTTTAGA
Source organism: Rutidosis leptorrhynchoides (assembly GCF_046630445.1). NCBI lineage: Eukaryota > Viridiplantae > Streptophyta > Magnoliopsida > Asterales > Asteraceae > Rutidosis > Rutidosis leptorrhynchoides. The sequence goes on along the minus strand of NC_092342.1, from coordinate 137,135,756 downwards.
AATCATTTTTTTTAAATTTAAAGAAATAAAGTAAATTTTGTTTTTAAATTCACACAAAACTTAAAATTAAAATGCATATTAATTTTATACAAAACCTACAAAAAAAAAAAAAAATTCAGAATGGGGGGAGAAAACTAGTTCTTTAGTGTTTGCTAGTGGAAAATACCAATCGGATTACATTCTCGGAACTACACGAGAACAGAACAACTAACTCTAGACAACATTTTTTTTCTTAGAACATTTGAATCTCTCCACACTTAGGTAGCTGTGGTGTCGAATTTGTGATTAACTTCATTGTCAAATTCTTTTGGACCATAATCAACTTGCATATCTGTGACTTTTGCTTTAAGCCATTGGTCGAATTCCTGTGTAATATCCACAAATTCAACTAGTTTCGCCTTTTCTTTAGGCGATAGATTGGATACTAACCAGTTACATAACTTAAAGTTCCCCTTGGTTCTAGCATAGCGAATCCGTTTAATAAGTTTCTTCATTGAACTGTTAATAACGGAGTCATTTAATTTTTTTATCAACAACGGGGTTCTTTGTTATCAGGCCATCATTAGGTGTTACTTCATTTTCCCCACACTTAGGCGTTTTGTTATTGTTAAGCACTACCGTTGGAGTTAGTAAAACAATATGGTTCTTATCGATCATTTTTATTAGTTCAACGGTTTTGGTTGGTGGAGATTTAGACTTTCGAATCACAAAGGTGATTGATTTTTCACCATTACTAAGTGTCATTCTATCCTCTCTTACATCAAATAACGCCCCAGTGGACGCTAAGAATGGTCGACCTAAAATTAGAGGAATGTTTGAGTCCTCTTCTATGTCAATGACAATAAATTCGACCAGAAATATTAAATTACCCACTTGAACGGGTAGGTTGTCAGTGAAATGTCACGTTCATATCAATTATAAACGTTTCATATTAATTGATTTCGTTGCGAGGTTTTGAACTATATATGAGACGTTTTTCAAAGACTGCATTCGTTTTTAAAACAAACCATAACCTTTATTTTATCGATAAAGGTTTATTAGACATAATAAAGATTATCAAGTGTTGATAATCTAAAATACACTTTTTCACACGTCCGTTACATAATAGATTACAATAATATTATACAACAATTTATTTTCCGAATGCAGTTTTTAAACAATATACTACAAGCATGCTGACTTCAAATCTTGTCTTTAACTAGCATGCAACAGCGGAAGCTCTTAATAATCACTTGAGAATAAACATGCTTAAAATATCAACAAAAATGTTGGTGAGTTATAGGTTTAGCCTATATATATATATATATATATATATATATATATATATATATATATATATATATATATATATATATATATATATATATATATATATATATATATATCAAATTGTAATAATAGACCACAAGATTTTCATATTTATAAGCAGAACCTCTCGTCTGCATAAAGATAAAATCATTCATATGAATTGAACACCTGGTAACCGACATTAACTTTAATGCCTAGAATATCCCCAAACAGAACCTCTCATCTGTATAATAATAATCTCGAAGTACTAAAGCCATCCATAACCTGAATGGGGGTTGTTAAGCCCAATAGATCTATCTTTGGGATTCACATCAATTGGGAACAGAACCTCTCGTCTGCCTAATTCTTAGGTTACCAAGCTAAAGGGGGTGATATTCGGTTTAATAATCCAACCATAGAATGTAGTTTCGAGTACTTGTGTCTATTTTGTAAGACATTTAAAAAGCTGCATGTATTCTCATCCCAAAAATATTAGATAGTAAAAATGGGACTATAACTCACTTTCACAGATTTTCAATTCGTCGAGATTTAAACTTGGCCACGGGTTGATTCACGAACCTATAACAAATATATATATATATATATATATATATATATATATATATATATATATATATATATATATATATATATATATATATATATATATATATATATATATATCAAAATATGATCGAAATATATTCACAACATTTTTATTACGTGTTGACGTTTTAAGTTGTTAAATTAGCAGTCCAACGTTAGTAGTCCACAATTAGTAGTTCACAGTTAATAGTACATAAATAAATCGATATATATTATCTCGAATCAATCCACGACCCAGTGTATACAAGTCTCATACTCGATCACAACTCAAGGTATATATATTATTTTGGAATCCACCTCAACCCTGTATAGCTAACTCGAACATTACCGCATATAGAGTGTCTATGGTTGTTCCAAATAATATATATAGATGACGTCGATATGATATGTCAAAACATTGTATACGTGTCTATGGTCTATAAAGATTATATAATATATGTTAGAATACATGTATAATACAATATAAGTTAGTTAAGTTATGGTTAGTATAGGTTTGTTACAAAGTTTCACGTAGCTAAAATAAGCAAAAATATCCAATTTTGTTTTACCCATAACTTCTTCGTTTTAAATCCGTTTTGAGTGAATCAAGTTGTTATGGTTTCATAATGAACAGAAATTTATGAAACTAAACAGAAAAAGTATAAGTTTATAGTCAGAAATACAGGTTACAAGTCACTTTTGTAAGAGGTAGTCATTTCCGTCGAAAGAACGACATCTTGATGACCATTTTGAAAAACATACTTCCACTTTGAGTTTAACCATGATTTTTGAATATAGTTTTATGTTCATAAGAAAAATAATTTTCCCAGAAGAACAAATTTTAAACCAAAGTTTATCATAGTTTTTAATTATCTAACCCAAAATAGCCCCCGGTTTCACTACGACGGCGTATGTTCGGTTTTACAGTGTTCTTCATGTTTTCAGGTTTTAAATCATTAAGTTAGCATATCATATAGATATAGAACATGTGTTTAATTGATTTTAAAAGTTAAGTTAGAAGAATTAACTTGGTTTGCGAACAAGTTTAGAATTAACTAAACTATGTTCTAGTGATTACAAGTTTAAATCTTCGAATAAGATAGTTATATATATATATATATGAATCGAATGATATTATGAACATCATCACTACCTCAAGTATAGTAGGTAAACTACTGGAAATGATGAGAAATTAACTTGAGCTTCAAAGGATCTTTGATAGCTTGGAAGTTCTTGAAGTAGAATCATGACACGAAAACAAGTTCAAGTAAGATTACTACTTGAATTAAGATTGTTATAGTTATAGAAATTGAATCAAATTTTGAATATGAGTATTACCTTGAATTAGAAAGAAAAAATTACTGAGATAATTTAAATGTTCCTGATCTTTCAAGTGTTCTTGGAGTAGGTAATTAGAGAGGATTTGTATGTGAAATTATAGAATGGAAATGATGTAGTAAATGATGGTGGTGGTGGCGTGATTTTATCATTGAAACAAAGGCTCCTAATTTTGTTATTTTGTGTAATAATTCATACTTGAAGACAAGTAATGGTCCCCACATGGTGGTTAATCATTTAAGGCTGCTAAGAGCTGATCATTGAAGTATATATATATACCAATAGTATATACATATAGAAGCTGAGTATTGTACGAGTATGAATACGGATTGAATACGAGTAAATAATGTTTACTGTAGTAAATAGTGTTTACTGTAATAAATAGTATTTTACTGTAGCAAATAGTATTTTGCTGTAGCAAATAGTATTTTAATGTAGCAAAAAGTATTTTACTTGTACATCTTTGATTTAATTTTGTTTCTTCTTATATAGATATATAAAATAAAAACTTACATCATAAAAATACAAAAATAAATAAAACGATTATATAATTATCACAAGTTATGACGTTCGTGAATCATCAGGCAAACTGGGTGGTCAATTGTCTACATAAACTCATTTCAATTAATCAAGTCTTAACAAGTTTGATTGTTTAACATGTTGGAAACATTTATTCATGTAAATATTAATCTCATATAATATATAATCATGGAAAAGTTCGGGTCACTACAGTACCTACCCGTTAAATAAATTTCGTCCCGAAATTTCAGGCAGTATGAGATGTTGGTGTATCTTTTGGAAATAAGTGTGGGTATTTCTTCTTCATCTGATCTTCATGCTCCCAGGTGAACTCGGGTCCCCTACTAGCATTCCATCAAACCTTAACAATTGGTATCTTGTTTTGCTTTAGTCCTTTAACCTCACGATCCATTATTTCGACGGGTTCTTCAATGAATTGAAGTTTTTCATTGATTTAGATTTCGTCTAAAGGAATAGTGAGATCTTCTTTGGCTAAATATTTCTTCAGATTCGATACATGAAAAGTATCATGTACGCCGGCGAGTTGTTGAGGTAATTCAAGTCGGTAAGCTACTGGTCCGACACGATCTATAATCTTGAATGGTCCAATGTACCTTGGATTCAGTTTCTCCCGTTTACCAAATCGAACAACACCTTTCCAAGGTGATACCTTAAGCATGACGATGTCACCAATTTCAAATTTTATATCTTTTCTTTTACTGTCCGCGTAGCTCTTTTGTCGACTGTGGGCGGTTTTCAACCGTTGTTGAATTTGAATGATTTTCTCGGTAGTTTCTTGGATTATTTCTGGACTCGTAATTTGTTTATCCCCCACTTCATTCCAACAAATCGGAGACCTGCACTTTCTGCCATAAAGTGCCTCAAACGGTGCCATCTCAATACTCGAGTGGTAACTGTTGTTGTAGGAAAATTCTGCTAACGGTAGATGTCGATCCCAACTGTTTCCAAAATCAATAACACATGCTAGTAGCATGTCTTCAAGAGTCTGTATCGTCCTTTCACTCTGTCCATCGGTTTGTGGATGATAGGTAGTACTCATATCTAGACGAGTTCCCAATGCTTGTTATAACGTTTGCCAAAACCTTGAAACAAATCTACCGTCCCTATCAGAGATAATAGAGATTGGTATTCCGTGTTTGGAGATGACTTCCTTTAAGTATAGTCGTGCTAATTTTTCCATTTTATCATCTTCTCGCATTGGTAGAAAGTGTGCTGATTTGGTGAGACGATCGACTATTACCCAAATAGTATCATAACCACTTGCAGTCCTTGGCAATTTAGTAATGAAATCCAAGGTAATGTTTTCCCATTTCCATTCAGGGATTTCAGGTTGTTGAAGTAGACCTGATGGTTTCGGATGTTCAGCTTTAACCTTAGAACACGTCAAACATTCTCCTACGTATTTAGCAATATCGGCTTTCATACCTGGCCACCAAAAATGTTTCTTGAGATCTTGGTACATCTTTCCTGCTCCGGGATGTATTGAATATCGGGTTTTATGTGTTTCCCTAAGTACCATTTCTCTCATATCTCCAAACATTGGTACCCAAATTCTTTCAGCCCTATTCCGGGTTCTGTCTTCCCGAATATTAAGATGTTTCTCCGATCCCTCGGGTATTTCATTCTTCAAATTCCTTTCTTTCACAACTCCTTGATGTGCCTCTTTTATTCGAGTGGTAAGGTGAGTATGAATAATTATATTCATAGCTTTTACTCGAATAGGTTCTTTGTCCTTTCTACTTAAGGCGTCGGCTACCACATTTGCCTTCCCCGGGTGGTAACGAATCTCAAAATCGTAATCATTTAACAGCTCAATCCACCTACGTTGTCTCATGTTCAGTTGTTTTGATCAAATATATGTTGGAGACTTTTGTGATCATTATATATGGTACATTTGACCCCATATAGATAGTGCATCCATATCTTTAATGCAAAAACAACAGCGCCCAATTCCAAATCATGAGTCGTATAATTCTGCTCATGAATCTTCAATTGTCTGGATGCATAAGAAATTACCTTCTTTCGTTGCATTAAAACACAACCGAGACCTTGCTTTGAAGCGTCACAATAAATCACAAAATCATCATTCCCTTCAGGTAATGACAATATAGGTGCTGTAGTTAACTTTTTCTTCAACAATTGAAACGCTTTTTCTTGTTCATCCTTCCATTCAAATTTCTTCCCTTTAAGCGTTAAAGTAGTCAAGGATTTTGCTATTTTGGAAAAATCTTGGATGAATCTTTTGTAGTAACCAGCCAATCCTAAAAATTGACGTATCCGCGTCGGAGTTTTCAGTGTTTTCCATTTCTCAATGGTTTCAATCTTTGACGGATCAACCTGAATACCTTCTTTGCTCACTATGTGACCGAGGAATTGAACTTCTTTTAACCAAACTGCACACTTTGAAAACTTAGCATACAGTTTTTCTTTCCTCAGCAATTCTAGCACTTTTCTCAAATGTTCTCGTGCTCTTGATCATTCTTTGAGTAAATAAGAATGTCATCAATGAAAACAATGACAAACTTGTTAAGGTATGGTTAGTTAATCCAAACGGCTGGTGCGTTAGTTAATCCAAACGGCATAACCATAAACTCATAATGACCGTAATGCGTCCTAAAAGCAGTCTTTGGGATATCCTCCTCCTTCACCCGCATTTGATGATACCCAGAACGTAAATCAATTTTCGAATAAACTGACGAACCTTGCAGTTGATCAAATAAGTCATCGATTCTCGGTAGTGGATAACGGTTCTTGATGGTAACTTTGTTCAACTCTCGGTAGTCGATACACAAACTTAATGTACCATCTTTCTTCTTGACAAACAAAACAGGAGCTCCCCATGGTGATGTTCTTGGTAGAATGAAACCATGTTCTAAAAGTTCTTGTAATTGACTTTGTAATTCCTTCATTTCGCTGGGTGCGAGTCTGTAAGGAGTACGAGCTATTGGTGCAGCTCCTGGTACAAGGTCTATTTGAAATTCAACGGATCGGTGTGGAGGTAGTCCCGATAATTCTTTCGAAAATACATCGGAAAATTCTTTTGCGACGGGAACATCACTGATGTTCTTTTCTTCGGGTTTGACTTCCTCGATGTGTGCTAGAATGACATAGCAACCTTTTCTTATTAGTTTTTGTGCCTTCAAACTACTAATAAGATTTAACTTCGCGTTGCTCTTTTCTCCGTACACCATTAAGGGTTTTCCTTTTTCGCGTACAATGCGAATCTCATTTTTGTAACATACAACCTCTACTCTCTCCCTTTTCAACCAGTCCATGCCAATTATCACATCAAAACTCCCTAACTCTACTGGTATCAAATTAATCTTAAATGTTTCGCCAACCATTTTAATTTTTCGGTTTTGACATATTTTATCCGCCGTAATAAACTTACCGTTTGCTAATTCGAGTAAAAACTTATTATCCAAAGGCGTTAATGGAAAACTTAATTTGGTACAAAAATCTCTACTCATATAGCTTCTATCCTCACCCGAATCAAATAAAACATAAGCAGATTTATCATCAATAAGAAGCGTACCCATAACAAGCTCCGGGTCTTCTTACGCTTCTATCGCATTAATGTTGAAGACTCTTCCTCGTCCTTGACCACTAGTACTCCCTTGGTTTGGACACATATTTTTGTAATGGCCCTTCTTCCCGCATCCGAAACAAGTAATGTCGGCATAATTTGCTCCGGCATTATTTGTTCCTTTAGCCATTGATCCATAGATTTCGCACTTTGTCGCACTATGGCCCTTTTTGTTACACTTAGTACATGATGCCGTACAATACCCATTCAGATGGTATCCTTCACACCTCTGGCACGGTTTCTGCCCCTTGTTGTTATTGCTGGGATTGTTGTTGTTATTATTGTTGGAACGGTTGTTGTAGTTGTTGTTGTTGAGATGGTTGTTGTTGCGTTTGTTTTTGCGAAAAATAGTGCGATTGTAGTTGTGATTGTTGGGTTGACTGTTGAAGCGATAGTTACTGTTGTTGTGTTGGTGACCCTTGTCACTATTTTCTTCCCACTTCCTCTTGACTTGTTTCATTTTGACCTCCTCGGCCTCCTACTTAATCCTCCCCTCGATCTGATTTATAAGTTTGTGAGCCATTCGAATTGCCGTTTGCATTGAGGTAGGCGCGCTCGCACTCACATCCTCCTAAATTCTCTCCGGTAAACCTTTTGCAAACGTATCGATCTGCTCTTCTTCATCTTCGAACACTCTTGGACATAATAAACACAACTCTGTGAATCGTCGTTCGTATGTGGTAATATCGAATCCTTACGCTCGTAATTCTCTAAGCTCTATCTTGAGCTTATTGACTTCGTTTCTAGGACGGTACTGCTCATTCATCAAGTGTTTGAATGCTGACCACGATAGTACGTAAGCAGCATCTTGTCCCACCTGTTCAACATAGGTGTTCCACCAAGTTAACGCAGTACCTGTGAAGGTTTACGTGGCGTACTTGTAGTGACCCGAACTTTTCCATGTTTATATATATTAAATGAAATTGATATTTACATGATTAAGAGTTTCTAACATGTTAAGCAATCAAACTTGTTAAGACTTGATTAATTGAAATAGGTTTCATATAGACAATTGACCACCCAAGTTGACCAGCGATTCACGAACGTTAAAACTTGTAAAAACTATATGATGACTTATATATGGAAATATATATATATAGTTAACATGATATTATGATAAGTAAGTATCTCATTAGGTATTTTAACAATGAGTTATATACATAAAAATGAGACTATTGATTTAAGAAACTCAAAAACGATATATATAACGATTATCGTTATAACAACGTCTTATTAAATACATATGAATCATATTAAGATATTGATACACTATATTTAAATATGATAAATGATAAGTAAACATATCATTAAGTGTATTAACAATGAACTACATATGTAAAAACAAGAGTACTAACTTAAGGATTTCGAAACGAGACATTTATGTAACGATTATCGTTGTAACGACATTTAAATGAATATATATATCATATTAAGATATATTAATACATCATAATATCATGATAATGTAATAATTTAACATCTCATTAGATATAATAAACAATGGGTTAACAACATTTAACAAGATTGTTAACTTAAAGGTTTCAAAACAACACTTACATGTAACGACTAACGATGACTTAATGACTCAGTTAAAATGTATATACCTGTAGTGTTTTAATATGTATTCATACACTTTTGAAAGACTTCAAGACACTTATCAAAATACTTATACTTAACAAAAATGCTTACAATTACATCCTCGTTCATTTTCATCAACAATTCTACTCGTATGTACCCGTATTCGTACTCGTACAATACCCAGCTTCTAAATGTATGTACTATTGGTATATACACTCCAATGATCAGATCTTAGCAGCCCATGTGAGTCGCCTAACCATGTGGGAACTATTATTTGGCAACTAGCATGAATGATTACACAAAAATTACAAACTAATGTGACCTTATACGGAGTACCTACATCACTTTTTCAATCATCACCATAAACACTTTCATTTTTCAATTTTTATGCATCAAACTAAACTCTCAAAGTGTTCTTCCATTGTTCTAAGTGTTCTTCATCATCTTCATCCAAATCTAGCTCAATCTAGTTCATAAATCCATACATAAACCAAGTTACAAAATAACTACTCAAGAACACACCAACAACACTTTCAAGTTTGCTAGCTTACTTTCAATCTTGCAAATCCATTTCAAGTGATCATACAATCTCAAGAAATCTTTCTTATTTACAGTAAGATATCTTTCTAATTCTAGGTAATACTCATACTCAAACTTTGATTCAATTTCTATAACTATAACAATCTTATTTCGAGTGGAAATCTTACTTGAATTTGTTTTCGTGTCATGATTTTGCTTCAAGAACTTTCAAGCCATCCAAGGATCCTTTGAAGCTAGATCTATTTTTCTCATTTCCAGTAGGTTTATCCACAAAACTTGAGGTAGTAATGATGTTCATAACATCATTCGAATCATATATATAAAACTATCTTATTCGAAGGTTTAAACTTGTAATCACTAGAACATAGTTTAGTTAATTCTAAACTTGTTCGCAAACAAAAGTTAATCCTTCTAAATTGACTTTTAAAATCAACTAGACACATGTTATATATCTATATGATATGCAACTTAATGATTTAAAACCTGAAAACATGAAAAACACCGTAAAATCGGATATACGCCGTCGTAGTAACACCGCGGGCTGTTTTGGGTTAGTTAATTAAAAACTATGATAAACTTTGATTTAAGAGCTATTATTCTGGGAAAATGATTTCTCTTATAAACATGAAACTATATCCAAAAATCATGGTTAAACTCAAAGTGGAAGTATGTTTTCCAAAATGGTCATCTAGACGTCGTTCTTTCAACTGAAATGACTACCTTTAAAAAAATGACTTGTAATATGTATTTCCAAATATAAACTTATAATTTTTCTATTTAGATTCATAAACTTAAGTTCAATATGAAACCATAGCAACTTGAATCACTCAAAACGGATTTAAAACGAAGAAGTTATGGGTAAAACAAGATTGGATAATTTTGCTTGTTGTAGCTACGTGAAAATTGGTAACAAATCTATATTAATCATATCCTAGCTAACTTTATATGTATCAGTAACATCCGTACTTCCTAAATTGTAACTTCCTAAATTGTAACAATAACCCGGGAACCTCTAAACCACCAGGTTTTTCTAAACCATTGTGGAAAACGACAGCTCATATTAGGGGAGCACCATATATCCCTAGGAAATTAGCAAAACGAACCAAGTCTGAAGAAGAAGAAGCGAGTGAGTCGGATTAAAGAGTTGTAATCATTTTGTGTAATATATGTAATATAGTGTGCTTGTGCTTTTATGATAAATGTAAAAATTGCTTGTATTATTTGTTAATTATCTTTTATGAATCTAACCCTCGTCTATTTTTACAGTATAAAAACACAAAATGGATGTTAAGGGTAGACAACCGAATATTTCAGAAGACCTACCAGAGGATATGATTGATGAAATCTTGTCTAGAGTCGGTCAGAATTCATCAGCACAATTAATTATGGCGAAATTAACTTGTCAAACATTTGAATAACTTTCCAGAAATTCCTTAGTTTATAAAAGGCTTTCCTTTGATAGGTGGGGTATATCACATTGGGGAGACCGTAAGTTACGCCGTGTTTTCTTTAAAGCGTTAAATGCGGGGAACCCAAATGCAATTTTACGCTATGGGTTAAGAACCTATTTTGACTCAACATATCCCAACATAGGATTTCGTGAGTTAGAAAGAGCTTCTAACATGCAACATAAAGAAGCATGTTATGCTTACGGGTTAGTGATGTTCGCTTCTTACCAAAGTGAGAAAAAGAACATCGGATTACAACTTTTAAATAAAACCTTCCTACAAGTGACGGATTCAGTAGTTGGAGTGAGAAACAAGGTTTTTAGATTATTACGGGGCTGTTGGACGTTACGAAACCCTCGTCCTTTTGACGACATTACAACATGCTGCCTAGCCAATGGTCATAACGGTTAATTTCCACAAGACCAAGGATGAGAAGTCGTCTTAGTAAAACCAGAATGCATGACTTATTTCTGGACTTATGAATTATGTGTCTTTATTACCTTTGCTGAACGACTTGTGTATTAACTAGATTTATCTTCAAAACTGTCTTATATCAAGTTATTGTGTGCTATATTTCATGTTATATGTAATATAGCGGAATTTATAAGTTTGAAGTATATTTGAATGTGATATATTATTAAAATCAGTTTTTCATATGGAATTGTAGTAGTTGAATTGTATATTAGCTACTAAGTATGAACTTAACGGGTAGGGAGTACCCGAATTAAAACTTATAAAATGCTAATATGAAGAAAAAACTTTTATAAATGAGTTCATATTATGCTACGAAATACTATTGACTACTCTTAATATTCTATATAATTAACTCGATTCAGTTGGCTATTTTGAAGGAAATGGCACCGACTACTCGACACGCCATGAATATGAGCTAAGAGGAATTTCGTACCTTTCTTGCTGAAAACATAGCCGCAGTACAGGCTTCACTACATACCAACAATAACTCTGAATCTAGCAATGTAGCTAACGACGCAAGAAATCGTGTAGGATGCTCCTACAAAGAATTCACTGCCTGCAAACCTTTGGAATTTGATGGAACCGAAGGACCAATTGGATTGAAATGGTGGACCGAGAAGGTCGAATTAGTGTTTGACATAAGTAAGTGTACTGAAGAGGACAAAGTTAAGAACGCTACGCATACCTTCACAGGTACTGTGTTAACGTGGTGGAACACCTATCTGGAATAGGTAGGACAAAATGCTGCTTACGCACTACCGTGGTCGGCATTCAAGCAATTGATGAACGAGCAATACCGTCCTAAAAATGAGGTCAATAAGCTCAAGGTAGAGCTTAGAGAGTTACGAACACAAGGGTTCGACATTACCACATATGAACGACGATTCACAGAGTTGTGCCTATTGTGTCCAGGAGCGTTCGAAGATGAAGAAGAGAAGATCGACGCATTTGTAAAAGGGTTACCAGTAAGGATTCAAGAAGATGTGAGTTCACACGAGCCCGCTTCCATACAAAAGGCAAGTCAAATGGCTCATAAACTCATAAATCAGATTGAAGGAAGAATTAAAGAGCAGGCGGCCGAAGAAGCCAACACGAAACAACTCAAGAGGAAGTGGGAGGAAAACGGTGACAAGAGTCACCAGTACAACAACAATAACAATTACAACCACAATCGCAACAACTATCCCAACCACCGCAACAACAATCGCAACAATAACCACAATCCTAACAATAACTACAACAAACGTCCCAACAACAACAACAACAACTACAACAACCATTTCAACAACAATAACAATCCCAACAACAACCTCAATAACAACAACAGCAACAAAAACCAAAATCAGCCATGTCATAGGTGTGAAGAAAATCACCCGGGGTTTTGCACGTCATTTTGCAACAGGTGTAAAAGAAATTGTCATAGTGCGACAACGTGTGTGGTCTACGGACCAAGGTTTAACAGAACTAAAGGAACAAATAGTGTCGGAACAAGTAATGCCGGAACGAATAGTGTCGGAGCAAGTAATACCGACGCTGTTTGTTATAAATGTGGAAAACTGGGCCACATTATTAAAAATTGCCCGAATCAGGGGAATACTAATGGACAGGGCCGTGGAAGGGTTTTCAATATTAATGCGGCAGAAGCACAGGAAGACCCGGAGCTTGTAACATCCCGCCTTTTTCTGTTTACTTTTCCGTTATACTATTTTAAACTCCGTTATATGTTTATAACATCTCCCGTTAATACGCGTTTTAAATTATCTCGTTTAGGTAATTCAGGCACCCGTTTCCAAAGTTGAGGGACTAAGTTTGACAAAGGAGCAAAGAGGTGACTAGGTCAAAGAGTCAACACTCTTCCTCCTCCATTCATTATTTCTTTTCTTTTCCATTTTTCTCTAATACTTTCACAAATTCTCTCAAACACCATTTCAAAGATTCATCATCTAATCAAAATCTAGCAAGCTTCAATCTAAACTAATTACATATTTGGAATCCTTGCAACTTCCTCTTCGATTCCATACCGATTACATCTCATTTGGGTAACTTTCTAAAATCACTAGATTTTGTGTTCTTGATGTTTTTAAGTTATAAAGTTGTTAATTAGTGTCTATGGCTCAAGTCTAACATGAATATATGATTTATATGCTCGATTTCGTTATTTGAAGTAATTAGCTTGAGTATGAACTTTGGTGTGTTTGATTTGGTGATTTGGTTGCTTGAATGTTGTTAAATGTTAAAAATGCATGTATTAAATGTGTTCCTAGTATCACTAGCTTCAATTTGATGTGTAGGTTGCTTGAGAAAACTCCATAAACTCGATTATTGGTTTTGGTGGATTTGGGTTAGGGTTTGATGAACTTGAAATGGACTTTTGATGCTTTGAATGACATAAAATGTTATTTGTAAGTGTTAGGTTGTATTGTATGCTTGATCACCTTCGAAACGGCATATCATTCATGTAAATTGGTTGCCGAATCATCGAATTTCATTTATGAACTTGAATGCATTTAATGAGGAGCTTTGAATGTGATTTTGGTTGTTGTAAATGTAAAAGTGATTGATGAAATGTGTTTAGTTGTTTTCTTTGTCAAAATACCTTTCCGATGATATAAGATACATGCTTTGGTTGTTTGCGGGTCATAAATGGTGATTGTTTGAAGTTAGGTTCGTGCATAAAACTTAAAAACTGCCAGTTTTCTCTGCACAGGTAATGGCGCGGCGCGCCATATACCCGCGCGGCGCGCCAAAGTAGGTTGTCTAACTTTGTCCATTTTTGGAAAATGTTTGCTATGCTACGCACCTCCGATTCACATGTAACTTGTTCTAACATGCTAATATATGATTAAAAACCTCAGAAAAATAGTTCGGGACCCGACCCGAACGTGTTGACTTTTTCGTTGACTTTGACCGACCAAAGTTTGACTTTTTGTCAAACTTAACCAAATGATTATGCAACATTCCTAACTTGTTTCTATACTTGTATCTTGCATGAAACTTGACAAATTGATTCACATGCTACGTAATCGAGTCGTAACGAGCCATAGGACTAATTGAACATCTTTGACCTTTTGTGTTTACCGTTGTTGATACGACCTATTTGTTTAGGTCAAGGCTAGCATTGTTCTTTACACACGTTGCTTGTCGAAGTACTTATTTACTCTTTCGCTCAAGGTGAGATCATAGTCCCACTCTTACTCTTTTGAACTTACTTTTGGGATGAGAAAACATAAACAATTCTTTTAACTAAGTGAACACAAGTACATGAAAACAAACATTCTACATACGAGTTCAGAACAAAATCCTCAATTCAATTATCATTAGTTACACTTGCAGGGTGTAAGTGTAGGCGTGAACTTATGTTGTATGGCCATATGGGTTTGACAAACCCTCACTTCGGACGGTTCGCTACCGTCTACGGGTGAAATATATTTTCGAGAAACAGTGTATGTTCTTACACTATTGTGATGGGGTTCTATGGAAGGAAACGTTAAGCCTTGATAATTGGGTGCTCGTGAATATTAACTTTTAGAATGTATTACTATTTATCAATGATGCAAATCTTGTGGTTCGACTTACTTTTACATACTTACTTACTTAAACCTATGATTTCACCAACGTTTTCGTTGGCAGATTTCTATGTTTTTCTCAGGTCCTTGAACATTAGGTGATACATGCTTCCGCACATTCTTTTTGATACTTGCTTTGGATGTCGAGTATACTTGCATAGTTGGAGCGTCTTTTGACTACTTTAAACTGTGTCGCACGTGTTTCATTTGTACTTTAAACATTGTTATGTACTAGTTATGGAAACTACTTTTGTAAACTTTGAAACATCCAAAATTATGAAATGAATGCGACATATTTTCGGTCAAACTTTGTCTTACGGACTTATGACCATGTAATGGGACCTACGTAGACGGCGCCGTCAAACGTGATTTGGTCGGGTCGCTACAGAGCTTGTTACAGGTACTTTTCTTATTGACGATAAATCTGCTTATGTTTTATTTGATTTGGGTGCGGATAGAAGCTATATGAGTAGAGATTTTTGTGCTAAATTAAATTGCCCATTGACGCCTTTGGATAATAAATTTTTACTCGAATTAGCAAACGGTAAATTAATTTCAGCAGATAATATATGTCGGGATAGAGAAATTAAACTGGGGGATGAAACGTTTAAAATTGATTTAATACTAGTCGAGTTAGGGAGTTTTGATGTAATAATTGGCATGGCCTGGTTAAAAAAGGTGAGAGCAGAGGTCGTTTGTTACAAAAATGCGATTCGCATTAGGCGTGAAAAAGGAAAACCTTTAATGGTGTACGGAGAAAAGAACAACGCGAAATTAAATCTTATTAGTAGTTTGAAGGCGCAAAAACTAATAAGAAAAGGTTGTTACGTCATTCTAGCACACATCGAGGAAGTTAAACCTGAAGAAAAGAACATCAGTAATGTTCCCGTCGCAAAAGAATTTCCCGATGTATTTTCGAAAGAATTACCGGGATTACCCCCACATCGATCCGTTGAATTTCAAATAGACCTTGTACCAGGAGCTGAACCAATAGCTCGTGCTCCATACAAACTCGCACCCAGCGAAATGAAAGAATTACAAAGTCAGTTACAGGAACTTTTAGAGCGTGGTTTCATTCGACCAAGTACATCACCATGGGGAGCTCCTGTTCTGTTTGTCAAGAAGAAAGAAGATACATTCAGGTTGTGTATTGACTACCGAGAGTTGAATAAACTTACCATCAAGAACCGTTACCCGTTACCGAGAATCGATGACTTATTTGATCAACTACAAGGCTCGTTGGTTTATTCGAAGATCGATTTACATTCTGGATACCATCAAATGTAGGTGAAGGAGGACGATATTCCGAAGACTGCTTTTAGGACGTGTTACGGTCATTACGAGTTTATGGTTATGCCGTTTGGATTGACTAATGCACCAGCTGTGTTCATGACCTCATGAACCGAGTGTGTGGGCCATATCTTGACAAGTTTGTCATTGTTTTCATAGATGACATACTTATTTACTCGAAGAATGATCAAGAGCACGAAGAACATTTGAGAAAAGTGCTAGAGTTGCTGAGAAAAGAAAAACTGTACGCTAAGTTTTCAAAGTATGCATTTTGGTTGGAAGAAGTTCAATTCCTTGGTCACATAGTGAACAAAGAAGGTATTCAGGTGGATCCAGCAAAGATTGAAACCGTTGAAAAGTGGGAAACCCTGAAAACTCCGAAACACATACGCCAATTTTTAGGGCTGGCTGGTTATTACAGGAGATTCATCCAAGATTTTTTCAAAATAGCAAAACCCTTGACTGCATTAATGCATAAAGGGAAGAAATTTGAATGGAAGGATGAACAAGAGAAAGCGTTTCAATTGTTAAAGAAAAAGTTAACTACGGCACCTATATTGTCATTACCTGAAGGGAATGATGATTTTGTGATATATTGTTGTAACAACCCAAACCATTATACAACCGAAAACAGACCTCAAAAAAAAAAAAATTTTGAAGCAGGCCTGTCCAGGCAAAGTGCGCGGCGCGCAACCCTTCCTGTGCGCGGCGCGCACAGGGCCTTGCAGCCTGCTGTCCGGTTTGGTCATTTTTCTAATAAAGATCTCCCACTTCCCGACATTTTTAGATGAAACGCTTTTTACAACATGTTCTAATATGAAAAACTCACACGATTCAAACATAAAATGAGTTTTACAAAACAGGGCCCACATCGGCCGTTTTACGAGTTTCATACAAAACATGAGTTTCAACCACATTAGTTTAATTTCCAAACGACATTATGAGCATGGTGTTTGGGGGTTAAACTACCCAAGTTCCGGTCAACTCCAAAAGCTATCAAATCCAAAAGCGTCCCCTAACAATAAAGTGGGATCTCTAATCCAACCGAATGCCCTTTCCCTTGTCCACGCCGGAGCCTATAAAAAGATAAACAACGAGAGGGTAAGCTAAAGCTTAGTGAATGAAATAATTATACACATATATATAATATACCTACTTGCAAACACTCAATACACATACCGAATACATGCTAGCAACACCATTAGCTTATCATCAATACGAGGCTATCAACCTCTAATACCACATGCTAGCATAACAATCGCATAATATATACATAAAACTCAAACAATATTATATGCTTTCGCTTACAACACAATAACCATGGTTAACCAATCGTACAAGGGAATGGTGCCCGCGAAAGACCATCAGAGTTCACAACATCCATTAGTGTACTTAACACCTCGTATCACTAACCCCCGGGTGGCATCTTAACACCTCGATACTTCACCCCGAGTGGCATCTTAACACCTCGATGCTTCACCCGTAAATTTCTTAGAGTGGCATCTTAACACCTCGATACTTCACTCCGAGTGGCGTCTTAACACCTCGACACTTCACTCGTCACATGAAATGTGGTGTCTTAGCACCTCGACACTTCACATCTCACGCTACAATAAATAAGTACATTATATACCTACGCATATAATTATTCCACTCACCTTAATGATTCGGTGACGGTTTTATATTTCTGCAAACTTCAAAGTAAAGTACCTAATATAATAAGTACTTTAATCAACACATAACTAGTTGGATAAAATACCAACAATTCACTTATGTGCATTTAATGTCTTAATGCATTAAATGCCCCATTTTCACCAAAACCGCCCTTAAGGGTCAAGACCACCATTAATCACTTAAAAGCTAGTGATTAAGGTCAAAAAACACTAACTATAACCTAATTAAGGTAATTCATACCCATAATCCCCAACTAGGTCAATCGTTAACCCCTTTGACTCATTTAAAGTCAACACACCCATTTCGGGTCATCAACTAACCCAACTAACACCCATTTACCAATTAACTAGGTGTGCTAGTAATTACCTAACCAATTTGGACTCATAATCATCAATTAACACTTTGAAACCGTAGGTTAGTTACCATTGAGTCTTCATGACTCAATCTTACCCAAGAACACCCAAAATCAACAAATATGGGTTTTATGTTCTTCATTTACCCAAACCCTAACCCTACACAAAATCAAAGTAAGGAAATCAAGATTAGAGCTTACCACTACAACCACAACGTAGCCAGTGAGTAGATGAATGACTTTAATACCCGCACTTTGACCCGAGAACAACTTCTTCATCTTGGATTTAAGCTTTCTCACTCAAGAAATCACACACTCTCTCTAAAATTAAAGTGAAGAAGATAAGGTTGTTGAAAATGGAGTGAATGATACTCCACAAACTGACCTACTGGCCTATAACTCGTCCACATGTGAAATTACCAAAATACCCATCAAAATATCTGAATAAAAGAGCTGAATCCGGCTACAGTAGAGAGTGCGCCACACGCACTCTTAGGTGTGCGCTGAGCGCACTAAGCCCAGCTCAGCTTCTGACTTCTGTTCAACTGCACAATCATTACCACACTTTATGTACTCTATTTATACTGCTGTACAATGAAGATTAGGGTCTTACAACTCTCCTCCACTTGAATCGGTGCGCATCCTCGCGATCCAAGCCGCATGACAAGAGGGAAGGTAAACCAACACGAATTCTTCGGGCTCCCAAGTAAACTCGGAACCTTTACTACGACGCCATTGAACTTTAAAAGCTCTTACTTCTTTATTTCTCAACCTTTTGGCCTTCTCATCGATTATGGCAATCGGCTCCTCAATATATTCTAACTTATTGTTTAGCTCAATCTCATCTAATGGTACCCAAGAGGAATCATCCGCAAGACACTTACGGAGATGGAAAACATGAAATGTATTATGGATCCCCGCAAGCTCTTCGGGTAATTCCAAACGATACGCGACTTCACCAACACGAGCTAGAATTTTAAATGGACTAATAAACCGAGGAGCTAACTTTCCTCGTTTTCGAAACCGAATAACACCTTTCCATGGCGAAACCTTAAGCATTACCATGTCACCTTCTTGAAATTCGATCATTCGTCTACGCTTGTCGGCATACGAATTTTGTCTATCTTGTGCCTTTTTCAAATGACCCCGAATCACGTCAATCTTGCTATTCATTTCTAAGACCAAATCTGTACTCCCGATTTCTCTTTGACCAATTTCACCCCAACAAATCGGAGTTCGGCACCTCCGCCCATAAAGCATCTCGTAAGGTGGCATCCCGATACTAGTATGATAACTATTATTGTACGAGAATTCCACCAAAGGTAAGTTCTCATCCCAACTACCACCGAAATCAATAATACACGCCCGTAACATATCCTCCAAAGTTTGATTCATACGCTCGGTTTGACCGTCCATTTGAGGATGGTACGCCGTGCTCAATTTCAATTGTGTACCCATATCTTCATGAAACTTTTTCCAAAACCGAGATGTAAAACAAGTATCTCGATTCGAAATAATAGATATTGGAACCCCGTGTCTCGCTATCACCTCCTTGATAAACAATTTAGCCAAAGTCTCCGATGATATCGCTTCCCGAATGGGAAGAAACAAAGCACTCTTCGTCAATCGATCAACTATCATCCAAATCGAATCGAATTGGGTTCTCGCCGTTTTAGGTAACTTTGTGATGAAATCCATGGTAATGTGCTCCCATTTCCACTTCGGGATTTCTAACGGTTGTAACTTACCATACGGCTTTTGGTGTTCGGCTTTAACTTGCAAACACGTGACACATTGCTCAACATACTTAACAACATCACGTTTCATGCCCAACCACCAATAATCCTTTCTCAAATCAAGATACATTTTCGTCGCGCCCAGATGAACGGAATACTTTGACTTATGTGCTTCATCAAGTAGCACTCGTCGATAATCCCCCATCTTAAGCACCCACACTCTTCCTTGAAAAGACAACAAACCACGCGAACCCATAGTAATGAATTCCGATTGGCCCACAATTCGTTCCGCATGCTTGTTGTGAACGTAAGCTTCAATTTGAATCACGCCAAGTTTTTCAAGAAAATCGTTAGTAATAATCATACGTAACGATCCTACTCGTATCGCCGGATGTTGACTCTTTCGACTTAATGCATCCGCGACCTCATTCGCCTTTCCCGGATGATAAAGTATTTCACAATCGTAGTCTTTCACCACATCCATCCATCTACGTTGACGATAATTCAAATCTCTTTGATCAAAAAGATGTTTCAAACTCTTGTGATCCGAATAAATCGTACACTTGACACCATACAAGTAATGGCGCCAAATTTTCAACGCATGAACAACCGCCGCCAACTCAAGATCATGAGTCAGATATCTCGTTTCGTGTTCCTTTAATTGTCGAGAGACATAAGCGATGACTTTACCCCTTTGCATTAGAACACACCCGAGCCCATTTAAAGAAGCATCACAATAAATCGTCAAGTCTTCTACCCCTTCCGGCAATACTAACACCGGAGCTTGACATAACTTCTCTTTTAACAATTGAAAAGCAATTTCTTGCTCGTTCTCCCAATTAAACCTCGCGTTCTTTCTCGTCAATTTCGTCAATGGAGAAGCAATCTTAGAAAAGTCTTGGATAAACCGACGATAATAAGCGGCCAATCCGAGAAAACTTCGGATTTCCGTAGGCGTAGTCGATCGTCCCCAACTCTTTACCGTCTCAATCTTCTCTGGGTCTACTTGAATACCATTTTTGTTCACAATATGGCCAAGGAATTGAACTTCCCTTAGCCAAAATTCACATTTGGAGAATTTAGCTTACAACTTCTCCGACCGCAACGTCTTTAACACACTTCGTAAATGATGTTCATGTTCCTTCATACTCTTCGAATAGACAAGTATGTCGTCAATGAACACAATTACTGAATTGTCCAACATAGGTTGGCACACTCGGTTCATAAGATCCATGAATGCCGCCGGTGCATTCGTAAGACCAAAAGGCATTACCACAAATTCAAAATGCTCATAACGAGTTCGAAAAGCCATTTTCTCGATATCTTCCTCACGGACCTGCATTTGGTGATAGCCGGACCGTAGGTCGATTTTAGAGAAATACGTTGCACCTTGGAGTTGGTCAAATAAATCGTCAATCCGAGGTAATGGATAACGATTCTTGATCGTCACTTTATTCAACTCACGATAATCGATGCACATCTGCATACTACCATCCTTCTTCTTCACGAATAAAATCAGAGCGCCCCAAAGCGAAGCACTCGGTTGGATAAAACCCTTTTCAGGTAGCTCGTGGGTTTGATTTAACAACTCTTGCATTTCTGTCGGCGCTAAACGATAAGGAGTTTTAGCAATGGGAGTAGCTCCCGGAACCAACTTAATGCGAAATTCAACTTGTCTTTCCGGAACACCCGGTAACTCATCCGGAAAAACGTCTTCAAACTCATTTACCACCGGAATTTCACGAATGGATGGTGGCTGATCTCGAGTATCAACAACATGGGTAAGAAAAGCCATTCCACCACTAACAAGGAAAAGACGTGCCCGTGCAAAAGTGTATATCGGCACAATTCTTCTCCGTTTATCATCGTGAATAATTAACTCTCCCCTACTTGGGGTCTTCACACGAATAAATTTTTCATGGCATGCAATATCGGCTCTATTATGATCGAGCCAATCCATACCCACAACGATATCAAAATCACCCAAAGTCATCGGGATGAGATCAATTTTAAAGTTTTCGGCACCAAACACAACATCACAATTTTTACACACATCAACCACTAGCACTGTTTTGCCATCCACTATTTCAACTTCTACCGGACGACTTAACTTAGCTAACGGTCTATTAAGTTTAGGCACAAATTTTGGAGACACAAACGACAAATTTGCACCGCTATCAAATAGAATTCTTGTCGGATTAGAGTTAACCATAAAAGTACCTGAGACAACGTCATTGGATTGCTTGGCTTCATCATTCGTCATCAAATAGTTGCGACCCCTAGCCGTACCCGCCGCCTTCTCTAGACGCTTAACATTATCGTTTCACAAATCGGGACACTCCAGCTTCTTATGCCCTTCTTTACCGCAATTAAAACAAGTGAGCTTGTTTCAGGAAGATTGTTTCGGACAATCACGAGCCATATGACCCGCTTGCCCACAATTGTAGCACGAAAAAGAAAAACCACCGGAAGCGCCCTTCTTCAAGCTATTGACACTTTCGGAACCCTTCTTGTTCTTGTTCTTCTTGTTTGAAAAGTTAGAATGACTAGGACCTTCAAACTTTCTTTTAGAAAAAGTGAAATCACTTCTCCTTGGAACCTCCGGCTCAAAACCCCAAGCCAATTCAAATAACTCTTCAAAAGACTTAGCCACTCCTCGACTAATCTTACCCTTATACTCATCATTCATGGTACGGTAGAAATCTTTCATTAGCTTGTGGTCGTCACCAACATATTCCGGACAAAAACGAGTCTTTGCCAAGAAGGTAGACTTGAGTAACCAAGTCCATTGAACCTTGTTGCAAATTGTGCAACTCGTCCCGGATTCTATCAAGATCGGAAGAAGTTCGGTATTCTTTGAAAAATTCCTTCTTAAACTCTTCCCACGTCAAACTCATACATTGCTCCTCACCATATAAGTTGATTTTATCATCTCACCATAACTTAGCTTCTTCCTGCAACATACTAGAACCATACCTCGCCTTCTTCTCGGGAGGACATTCCGCGGTACGAAAAGCTCCCTCGATATCAAAAATCCAACATGTGCTCTTCAATGGATCTCGTACCCCATTAAACATTGGGGGTTGAGCATCCTTGAAATTTTTGTAATGGAAGTCCGACCTTCCATTCCCACCGTTACCATCACCCCCTCACCACGAGGATGAATGTTTCTAGCTTCTAATGCCTCCTCGATCGCGGCATTCATTCGCTCATTTATCATTTCGGTTACTTGTCCATCAACCGACTCTTGGAAAACCTTTCGAACATCGTCAAGAAAATCCTTTTTTAATCTTTTAAAGATGGCCTCAACCTTGGCTGTGAGTTCAACGTCCTCACTCGTACTTCCGTCATTGGTGTCGTGTCCATTTCTCATCTTCATTCTATAAAACGAACTAAATTAAACAACGAAACGAAAGGACTTAACACATATGTATATACATATACACCACACTACCCCATCTTGCTTAACAATCGTCGTACATCGCTTGTTTGACACGATTTGAACCCGTAACAATGGTAGCTATTCATTGTTACGCGATCACGTCACAATAATTCGCTAGTACAACGTCTATCTCGCTTGATGATTTACTAATACAACAAAAAACAGTTAGTGCACGGTTAATTCAAATAAACCTAAGCACTAATCAACTCCCGGTCCGACCCGTCTCCTACAAGTCCCGCATAAAGCGCATACACAAATAAGTCTAAGTCTAGGCACCTATCTCAAGTCGCCTAAATCCCTTAGACCATGATCTGATACCACTTGTAACAACCCAAACCATTATACAACCGAAAACAGACCTCAAAAAAAAAAAATTTGAAGCAGGCCTGTCCAGTCAGGGTGTGCGGCGCGCAACCCTTCCTGTGCGCGGCGCGCACATGGCTTGGCAGCCGGCTGTCCGGTTTGGTCATTTTTCGAATAAAGATCTCGCACTTCCCGACATTTTTAGACGAAACGCTTTTCACAACATGTTCTAATATGAAAAACTCACACGATTCAAACATAAAATGAGTTTTACAAAACAGGGCCCACATCGGCCGTTTTACGAGTTTCATACACAACATGAGTTTCGACCACATTAGTTTAATTTCCAAACGACTTTATGAGCATGGTGTTTGGGGGTTAAACTACCCAAGTTCTGGTCAACTCCAAAAGCTATCAAATCCAAAAGCGTCCCCTAACAATAAAGCGGGATCTCTAATCCAACCGAATGCCCTTACCCTTGTCCACGCCGGAGCCTATAAAAAGATAAACAACGAGAGGGTAAGCTAAAGCTTAGTGAATGCAATAATTATAAACATACATATATAATATACCTACTTGCAAACACTCAATACACATACCGAATACATGCTTGCAACACCATTAGCTTATCATCAATACGAGGCTATCAACCTCCAATACCACATGCTAGCATAACAATCGCATAATATATACATATAACTCAAACAATATAATATGCTTTCGCTTACAACACAATAACCATGGTTAACCAATCGTACAAGGGAATGGTGCCCGCGAAAGACCATTAGAGTACACAACATCCATTAGTGTACTTAACACCTCGTATCACTAATCCCCGGGTGGCATCTTAACACCTCGATACTTCACCCCGAGTGGCATCTTAACACCTCGATGCTTCACCCGTAAACTTCTTAGAGTGGCATCTTAACACCTCGATGCTTCACTCCGAGTGGCGTCTTAACACCTCGACACTTCACTCGTCACGTGAAATATGGTGTCTTAGCACCTCGACACTTCACATCTCACGCTACAACAAATAAGTACATTATATACCTACGCATATAATTATTCCACTCACCTTAACGATTCGGTGACGGTTTTATACTTCCGCAAACTTCAAAGCAAAGTACCTAATATAATAAGTACTTTAATCAACACATAACTAGTTGGACAAAATACCAACAATTCACTTATGTGCATTTAATGACTTAATGCATTAAATGCCCCATTTTCACCAAAACCG
This sequence comes from Rutidosis leptorrhynchoides, assembly GCF_046630445.1. Classification (NCBI taxonomy): domain Eukaryota; kingdom Viridiplantae; phylum Streptophyta; class Magnoliopsida; order Asterales; family Asteraceae; genus Rutidosis; species Rutidosis leptorrhynchoides. The sequence goes on along the minus strand of NC_092342.1, from coordinate 137,110,774 downwards.
CCCTTAAGGGTCAAGACCACCATTAATCACTTAAAAGCTAGTGATTAAGGTCCAACAACTCTAACTATAACCTAATTAAGGTAATTCATACCCATAATCCCTAACTAGGTCAATCGTTAACCCCTTTGACTCATTTAAAGTCAACACACCCATTTCGGGTCATTCACTAACCCAACTAACACCCATTTACCAATTAACTAGGTGTGCTAGTAATTAACTAACCAATTTGGACTCATAATCATCAATTAACACTTTGAAACCCTAGGTTAGTTACCATTGAGTCTTTATGACTCAATCTTTCCCAAGAACACCCAAAATCAACAAATATGGGTTTTATGTTCTTCATTTACCCAAACCCTAATCCTACACAAAATCAAAGTAAGGAAATCAAGATTAGAGCTTACCACTACAACCACAACGTAGCTAGTGAGTAGATGAACGACTTTAATACCCGCACTTTGACCCGAGAACAACTTCTTCCTCTTGGATTTAAGCGTTCTCACTCAAGAAATCACACTCTCTCTCTAAAATTAAAGTGAAGAAGATAAGGTTATTGAAAATGGAGTGAATGATACTCCACAAACTGACCTACTGGCCTTTAACTCGTCCACAAGTGAAATTACCAAAATACCCATCAAAATATCTGAATAAAAGAGCTGAATCCGGCTACAGTAGAGAGTGCGCCATACGCACTCTTAGGTGTGCGCTGAGCGCACTAAGCCCAGCTCAGCTTCTGACTTCTGTTCAACTGCACAATCATTCCCACACTTTATGTACTCTATTTATACTGCTGTTCAATGAAGATTAGGCTCTTACAATTGTGACACCTCAAAGCAAGGTCTCGGTTGTGTATTAATGCAACGAACAAAGGTAATTTCTTATGCGTCTAGACAACTGAAGATTCACGAGCAGAATTATACGACGCATGATTTAGAATTAGACGCGGTTGTTTTTGCATTAAAGACTTGGAGGCACTACTTATATGGGGTCAAAAGTATTATATGTATCGACCACAAAAGTATTCAACACATATTTAATCAGAAACAACTGAACATTAGGCAGCGCAGGTGGATTGAATTGTTGAATGATTACGACTTTGAGATTCGTTACCACCCGGGGAAGGCAAATGTGGTAGCCGACGCCTTGAGCAGAAAAGACAGAGAACCTATTCGAGTAAAAGCTATGAATATAATGATTCACATTAACCTTACTACTCAAATAAAGGAGGCGCAACAAGGAGTTTTAAAAGAGGGAAATTTAAAGGATGAAATACCCAAAGGATCGGAGAAGCATCTTACTATTCAGGAAGATGGAACCCGGTATAGGGCAGAAAGAATTTAGGTGCCAAAATTTGGAGATATGAGAGAAATGGTACTTAGAGAAGCTCATAAAACCTGATACTCAATACATCCTGGAGCGAGGAAGATGTACAAGGATCTCAAGAAACATTTTTGGTGGCCGGGTATGAAAGCTGATGTTGCTAAATACGTAGGAGAATGTTTGACGTGTTCTAAGGTCTAAACTGAGCATCAGAAACCATCAGGTCTACTTCAACAACCCGAAATCCCGGAATGGAAATGGGAAAACATTACCATGGATTTCATCACTGAATTGCCAAGGACTGCAAGTGGTTTTGATACTATTTGGGTAATAGTTGATCGTCTCACCAAATTAGCACATTTCCTGCCAATAAGAGAAGATGACAAGACGGAGAAGTTTGCATGACTGTATTTGAAGGAAGTCGTCTCCAGACATGGAATACCAATCTCTATTATCTCTGATAGGGATGACAGATTTATTTCAAGATTCTGGCAGACATTACAGCAAGCATTAGGAACTCGTCTAGACATGAGTACTGCCTATCATCCATAAACTGATGGGCAGAGCGAAAGGACGATACAAACGCTTGAAGACATGCTACGAGCATGTGTTATTGATTTCGGAAACAGTTGGGATCGACACCTACCATTAGCAGAATTTTCCTACAACAACAGCTATCATTCAAGCATTGAGATGACACCGTTTGAAGCACTTTATGGTAGAAAGTGCAGGTCTCTGATTTGTTGGAGTGAAGTGGGGGATAGACAGATTAAGGGTCCGAAGATAATACAAGAAACTACCGAGAAGATCATCCAAATTCAACAACGGTCGAGAACCGCCCAAAGTCGACAAAAGAGCTACGCTGACATTAAAAGAAAAGATATAGAATTTGAAATTAGAGAGATGGTCATGCTTAAAGTTGCACCTTGGAAAGGCGTTGTTCGATTTGGTAAACGAGGGAAATTAAATCCAAGGTATATTGTACCATTCAAGATTATTGATCGTGTCGGACCAGTAGCTTACCGACTTGAGTTACCTCAACAACTCGCGACTGTACATAACACTTTTCACGTCTCAAATTTGAAGAAATGTTTTGCTAAAGAAGATCTCACTATTCCGTTAGACGAAATCCAAATCAACGAAAAACTTCAATTCATCGAAGAACCCGTTGAAATAATGGATCGTGAGGTTAAAAGACTTAAGCAAAACAAGATACCAAATGTTAATGTTTGATGGAATGCTCGTAGAGGACCAGAGTTCACCTGGGAATGAGAAGATCAGATGAAGAAGAAATACCCGCACTTATTTCCAGAAGATACGTCAACACCTCCAACTGCTTAAAATTTCGGGACGAAATTTATTTAACGGGTAGGTACTGTAGTGACCCGAACTTTTCCATGTTTATATATATTAAATGAAATTGATATTTACATGATTAAGTGTTTCCAACATGTTAAGCAATCAAACTTTTTAAGACTTGATTAATTGAAATAGGTTTCATATAGACAATTGACCACCCAAGTTGACCAGCGATTCACGAACGTTAAAACTTGTAAAAACTATATGATGACTTATATATGGATATATATATATATATATATATATATATATATATATATATATATATATATATATATATATATATATATATATATATATATATATATATATATATATATATATATATATATATATATAGTTAACATGATATTATGATAAGTAATTATCTCATTAGGTATTTTAATAATGAGTTATATACATAAAAATGAGACTATTGAATTAAGAAACTCGAAAACGACATATATAACGATTATCGTTATAACAACGTCTTATTAAATACATATGAATCATATTAAGATATTGATACACTATATTTAAACATGATAAATGATAAGTAAACATATCATTAAATGTATTAACAATGAACTACATATGTAAAAACAAGAGTACTAACTTAAGGATTTCGAAACGAGACATATATTTAATGATTATCGTTGTAACAACATTTAAATGTATATATATCATATTAAGATATATTAATACATCATAATATTATGATAATGTAATAATTTAACATCTCATTAGATATAATAAACAATGGTTTAACAACATTTAACAAGATCGTTAACTTAAAGGTTTCAAAATAACACTTACATGTAACGACTAACGATGACTTAACGACTCAGTTAAAATGTATATACCTGTAGTGTTTTAATATGTATTCATACATTTTTGAAAGACTTCAAGACACTTATCAAAATACTTCTACTTAACAAAAATGCTTACAATTACATCCTCGTTCATTTTCATCAACAATTCTACTCGTATGCACCCGTATTCGTACTCGTACAATACCCAGCTTCTAAATGTATGTACTATTGGTATATACACTCCAATTATCAACTCTTAGTAGCCCATGTGAGTCACCTAACCATGTGGGAACCATCATTTGGCAACTAGCATGAATGATTGCACAAAATTACAAACTAATGTGACCTTATATGGAGTACCTACATCACTTTTTCAATCATCACCATAAACACTTTCATTTTTCAATTTTTATGCATCAAACTAAACTCTATCAAGTGTTCTTCCATTGTTCTAAGTGTTCTTCATCATCTTCATCAAAATCTAGCTCAATCTAGTTAAACTCAAAGTGAAAGTATGTTTTCCAAAATGGTCATCTAGACGTCGTTCTTTCAACTGAAAAGACTACCTTTACAAAAATGACTTGTAATATGTATTTCCAAATATAAACTTATACTTTTTCTGTTTTGATTCATAAACTTAAGTTCAATATGAAACCATAGCAACTTGAATCTCTCAAAACGGATTTAAAACGAAGAAGTTATGGGAAAAACAAGATTGGATAATTTTGCTTGTTGTAGCTACGTGAAAATTGGTAACAAATCTATATTAATCATATCCTAGCTAACTTATATTGTATTATACATGTATTCTAATATATTATGTAATCTTGGGATACCATAGACACGTATGCAAATGTTTTGACATATCATATCAACCCATGTATATATATTATTTGGAACAACCATAGATACTCTATATGCAGTAATGTTTGAGTTAGCTATACAGGGTTGAGGTTGATTCCAAAAATATATATACTTTGAGTTGTGATCTAGCCTGAGATGTGTATACACTGGGTCGTGGATTGATTCAAGATAATATATATCGATTTATTTCTGTACATCTAACTGTGGACAACTAGTTGTAGGTTACTAACGAGGACAGCTGACTTAATAAACTCAAATCATTAAAACGTAATAAAAAATGTTGTAAATATATTTTGAACATACTTTGATATATATGTACATATTTGTTATAGGTTCGTGAATCGACCAGTGGCCAAGTCTTACTTCCCGACGAAGTAAAAATCTGTGAAAGTGAGTTATAGTCCCACTTTTAAAATCTAATATTTTTGGGATGAGAATACATGCAGTTTTATAAATGTTTTAAGAAATAGACACAAGTAATTGAAACTACATTATATGGGTGAATGATTGAAGCCGAATATGCCCCTTTTGCTTGGTAGCCTAAGAATTAGTAAACCGATCTACTAATTGATGCGAATCCTAAAGATAGATCTATTGGGCCTAACGAACCCCATCTAAAGTACCGGATGTTTAGTACTTCGAATTCGTTTTTTTATCATGTCCGATGGATTCCCCAGAATGATAGAGGATATTCTTATATGCATCTTGTTAATGTCGGTTACCAGGTGTTCACCATATGAATGATTTTTATCTCTATGTATGGGATGTATATTGAAATATGAAATCTTGTGGTTTATTATTACGAAATATATAGGTTAAACCTATAACTCAGCAACATTTTTGTTGACATTTAAAGCATGTTTATTCTCAGGTGATTATTAAGAGCTTCCACTGTTGCATGCTAAAATAAGGACAAGATTCAGAGTCAGCATGATTGTATAATATTGTTTAAAACTACATTCGAGATTTACTTTGTTGTAACATATTAATATTGTAAACCAATATGTATTGGTAGTGTGTAAGTGTGATATTTTAGATTATCATTTCTTGATAATCTAGGTGGTGTCTTTTTAACCTTGTCGATAAAATAAAGGTTATGGTTTGTTTTAAAAATGAATGCAGTCTTTGAAAAACGTCTCATGTAGAGGTCAAAACCTCGTAAAGAGATCAATTAATATGAAACGTTTATAATCGATATGAACGGGACATTTCAGTACATAACCCTGTCTTCTTCGACACATTTGCTTATAGCAAACACAGATTTGACCTTCTCGGTCCATTATTTCAGTCCGACTGGTCCTTCAGTTCCATCAAATTCCAGAGGTTTACAGGCAGTGAAAGCCTTGTAGGAGTATCCTACACGGTTTCCTGTGAAGTTAACTCCACTGCTAGACCCAGAGTTATTATTGTTGTTTTGCATCGCAGCCTGAACTGCGGCTATGTTTGCAGCAAGGAATGCATGGAAATTTTCCTCGCTCATATTCAAGTTCTGCCTAGTAGTCGGTGCCATTTCCTTCAAAAATAGCCAAAAAAATTGAGTTAATCATATAGAATTTCGAGAGTAGTCAATAGTATTTCGTAGCATAATATGAACTTATTTATAAAAGCTTTTTCTTCATATTAGCGTTTTATAAGTTTTAATTCGGGTAGTACCTACCCGTTAAGTTCATACTTAGTAGCTAATATACAATTCAACTACTACAATTCTATATGAAAAACTAATTACAATAATATTACGTTCAAACTTTTATACAATATTTTACAAATGTACAATATCGCTATTTTACATATAGCATGAAATATAGCACATAATAACTTTGATACAAAGCAGTTGTGAAGACAATTCTAGTTTAACGCAAGTCGTTCAGCAAAGGCAATAAAGACACGTAATTCATAGGTCCAGAAGAAAGTCATGCATTCGAGTTTTACTAATACTATTTTCCATCCTTGGTCTTTTGGAAAATAACTGTTATGGTCGTTGGCTAGGCAGCATGTTGTAACGTTATCAAAAGGACGGGGGTTACATAATGCCCAACAGCTTCGTAACAATCTAAAAACCTTATCTCTCAACCCAACTACTGAATCCGTCACTTGTGGGAATGTTTTATTTAGAAGTTGCAATCCAATGTTCTTTTTTTCAATTTGGTGAGAAGCGAACATCACTAACCCGTAAACATAACATGCTTCTTTAAGTTGCATGTTTGAAGCTTTTTCTAAAGAATGAAGTCCTATGTTGGGATATGTGGAGTCAAAATAGGCTCTCAACCCGTAGCGGAAAATTGTAGTATGGTTTCCCGCACTCAAAGCCTTAAAGAAAACACGTCGAAACTTAAGGTTTTCCCAATGTGAGATACACCATCTATCGAAGGAGAGCCTTTTATAAACTAAGGCATGCCTGGAACGTCTTTCAAATGTTCTACAAACTAATCTCGCCGTAAAAAATTGAGCCGATGACTCTTGACCAACTCTAGACAAGATTTCATCAATCATATCCCCTGGTAGGTCTTCTAATATATTCGGTCGTCTATCTTTAACATCCATTTTGTGGTTTTATACTGTAAAATAGACGAGGATTAGATTCGTAAAAGATAATTAACAAATAATACAAGCACTTTTTACATATAACATAAAAGTACAAGCACATTATATTACATATATTACATCGCATGATTACAACTCTTTATTCCGACTCACTCGTTTCTTCCTCCTCGGACTTGGTTCGTTTCACTAATTTCCTAGGGATATCTGGTGCTCCTCTAATACGAGCTGTCACTTTCACAAATGGTTTAGAAAAACCTGGTGGCTTAGATGTTCCCGGGTTATATTTAAAATTTAAGAAATACGGGTGTTTACGATATATCCCATCGGGATATTTCATGTTAACATAAAGTTCATCGGTTTTGGACTTGGGTTTTTCTATTTTGATAGATTTTCCCTTATTATTTTCTTTTGCCTTATTAAATTGAGCCGGGGTAATTTCTATAACATCATCGGTATCCTCATCGAAATCCGATTCATCGGAAAATTGATAATCTTTCCAATATTTCTCTTCCTCGGCGGAGACACCGCAAACCATTTTTAACTTTGGTCCTTTAATTGATGATTTTCTTTTATTTAACTGTTTTTCTGTGGTTCCTAATATTTCTCCCTCCAGAACCTCTTCTTCTTCCGGTTCCTCTTCTTCCGGTTCCTCTTCTTTCGGAATTTGTGAATCTTCCCAAATTACATTCGACTCTTCATTATTATTAGGTGAGTCGATGGGATTTATACTAGAGGTAGACATCTATCACATAATAGCAAACACGATAAGAGATTAATATATCACATAATAATTATATGTTAACAATATATAGGGCCTGTTTACTTTTTTTTTTTTTTCATTAAGGTCCATATGGATATAGATGGCAAAATGGATATAGATGGCAGTATAGAATAAGTTATGGATAAATAAATGTTGTTTCTTTTTTTTTTGCTAAATGATATGTCTAAATGATAGATATGAGTAATTTGCCCTTAATATTTTATTTTTCATAATTTAATACAATATAAATAACTAAATGAATTGAATAATTGGGAAATTCGTGTACATTGCCACTTGTTGAAATATCACTAAACAAAACCACACTTGTTAAAAAAGTGTGATACCATCTTCTGTCATTTGATAACCCCGAAATTGATAAACATACATATGGAGTTATTGACATACATTTATTTGGGAAAAATCATATAGCCAAGAAGCAATACAACACCGTCAATCCGTCATCATAATTCCTAATCCGATCAATAAGTTAATTAAAGTCAGTCGTAAACCTCCAATATCTACTGGTGCATCTGCAGCAAATCAAAAGTTAGTGAATCAATTTCGACCTAATATCTTCAATTATATGTCAATCGGTATTATGATTTATGATATGTACATAGATAATCCAATAATATTTATTGTTTTGATTGATTTGTGCGAGTAAAAGGTGGGATGGTGTTGTCAACGATGAAGTTGGTGACGACCGTCGTCATCTTTGAAAAGGATGGTCTGATGATATGTCTTTCGTAGTTGAAGAGGATTATGAAAAAATAAAATTGAAAAGAAATAAGAGAGGGTAATATGGTGAAGAGGATGGCTATATGGGGAGCACACAGGTTTTATGGGTGATTGGGAAAGCTTTTGGTATAGATATGGTGAATCAAAAAGTCCTAAGTAAACAACCAATTGGGTGACCGAATAATCATTCTAGGACAATAAGCTCAATAAGGCCTAAGTAAACAGGCCCATAGTTTCCAACAAACGTGTTAAGAAATCGTTTTTAAAGAAAAACACGGTCGAAGTCCAGACTCACTAATACATCCTAATAAACTCGGTTAGACACACTAGTGCGAATTTCTAGTTCTCTAAGACCAATGCTCGGATACCAACTGAAACGTCCCGTTCATATCAATTATAAACGTTTCATATTAATTGGTTTCGTTGCGGGGTTTTGACCTCTATATGAGACGTTTTTCAAAGACTGCATTCGTTTTTAAAACAAACCATAACCTTTATTTTATCGATAAAGGTTTATTAGACATAACAAAGATTGTCAAATGATGATAATCTAAAATACACTTTTTCACACGTCCGTTACATAATGGATTACAATAATATTATACAACAATTTATTTTCCGAATGCAATTTTTAAACAATATAATACAAGCATGCTGACTCCAAATCTTGCCTTTAACTAGCATGCAACAGCGAAAGCTCTTAATAATCACCTGGGAATAAACATGCTTAAAATATCAACAAAAATGTTGGTGAGTTATAGGTTTAGCCTATATATATATATATATATATATATATATATATATATATATATATATATATATATATATATATATATATATATATATATGTATATATCAAATTGTAATAATAGACCACAAGATTTTCATATTTATAAGCAGAACCTCTCGTCTGCATAAAGATAAAATCATTCATATGAATTGAACACCTGATAACCGACATTAACTTTAATGCATAGAATATCCCCAAACAGAACCTCTCGTCTGTATAATAATAATCTCGTAGTACTAAAGCCATCCATAACCTGAATGGGGGTTGTTAGGCCCAATAGATCTATCTTTAGGATTCGCGTCAATTAGAAACAGAACCTCTCATCTGCCTAATTCTTAGGTTACCAAGCTAAAAGGTTACCAAGCTAAAAGGGTTGATATTCTATGGTTTAATAATCAACCATAGAATGTAGTTTCGAGTACTTGTATCTATTTTGTAAAACATTTAAAAAGCTGCATGTATTCTCATCCCAAAAATATTAGATAGTAAAAATGAGACTATAACTCACTTTCACAGATTTTCAATTCGTCGAGATTTAAACTTGGCCACGGGTTGATTCACGAACCTATAACAAATATATATATATATATATATATATATATATATATATATATATATATATATATATATATATATATATATATATAACAAAATATGACCGAAATATATTCACAACATTTTTATTACGTGTTGACATTTTAAGTTGTTAAATTAGCAGTCCAACGTTAGTAGTCCAAAATTAGTAATTCATAGTTAATAGTACAGAAATAAATCGATATATATTATCTCGAATCAATCCACGACCCAGTGTATACAAGTCTCAGACTCGATCACAACTCAAGGTATATATATTATTTTAGAATCAACCTCAACCCTGTATAGCTAACTCGAATATTACCGCATATAGAGTGTCTATGGTTGTTCCAAATAATATATATATAGATGACGTCGATATGATATGTCAAAACATTGTATACGTGTCTATGGTCTATCAAGATTACGTAATATATGTTAGAATACATGTATAATACAATATAAGTTAGTTAAGTTATGGTTAGTATAGGTTTGTTAGAAAGTTTCACGTAGCTAAAATAAGCAAAAATATCCAATTTTGTTTTACCCATAACTTCTTCGTTTTAAATCCGTTTTGATTGAATCAAGTCGCTATGGTTTCATAATGAACTGAAATTTATGAAACTAAACAGAAAAAGTATAAGTTTATGGTCGGTAATACAGGTTAGAAGTCATTTTTGTAAGAGGTAGTCATTTTCGTCGAAAGAACGACATCTTGATAACCATTTTGAAAAACATACTTCCACTTTGAGTTTAACCATGATTTTTGGATATAGTTTCATGTTCATAAGAAAAATCATTTTCCCAGAAGAACAACTTTTAAATCAAAGTTTATCATAGCTTTTAATTATCTAACCCAAAACAGCCCCCGATTTCACTACGACGGCGTATGTCCGGTTTTACGGTGTTCTTCGTGTTTCCAGGTTTTAAATCATTAAGTTAGCATATCATATAGATATAGAACATGTGTTTAGTTGATTTTAAAGGTTAAGTTAGAAGGATTAACTTGGTTTGCGAACAAGTTTAGAATTAACTAAAATATGTTCTAGTGATTATAAGTTTAAATCTTCGAATAAGATAGTTATATTATATGAATCAAATGATGTTATGAACATCATCACTACCTCAAGTATAGTAGGTAAACCTACTGGAGATGATGAGAAATTAACTTGAGCTTCAAAGGATCTTTGATGGCTTGGAAGTTCTTGAAGTAGAATCATGACACGAAAACAAGTTCAAGTAAGATTACTACTTGAATTAAGATTGTTATAGTTATAGAAATTGAATCAACGTTTGAATATGAGTATTACCTTGAATTAGAAAGAAAAAATTACTGAGATAATTTGGATGTTCCTGATCTTTCAAGTGTTCTTGGAGTACGTAATTAGAGAGGATTTGTATGTGAAATCATAGAATGGAAATGATGTAGTAAATGATGGTGGTGGTGGCGTGATTTTATCATTGAAACAAAGGCTCCTAATTTTGTTATTTTGTGTAATAATTCATACTTGAAGACAAGTAATGGTTCCCACATGTTGGTTAATCATTTAAGGCTGCTAAGAGCTGATCATTGAAGTATATATATATATACCAGGAGTATATACATATAGAAGCTGAGTATTGTACGAGTACGAATACGGATTGAATACGAGTAAATAGTGTTTACTGTAGTAAATAGTGTTTACTGTAACAAATAGTATTTTACTGTAGCAAATAGTATTTTGCTGTAGCAAATAGTATTTTAATGTAGCAAAAAGTATTTTACTTGTACATCTTTGATTTAATTTTGTTTCTTCTTATATAGATATATAAAATAAAAACTTACATCATAAAAATACAAAAATAAATAAAACGATTATATAATTATCACAAGTTATGACGTTCGTGAATCATCAGGCAAACTGGGTGGTCAATTGTCTACATAAACTCATTTCAATTAATCAAGTCTTAACAAGTTTGATTGCTTAACATGTTGGAAACATTTATTCATGGAAATATTAATCTCATATAATATATAATCATGGAAAAGTTCGGGTCACTACAGTCAGCAATTCCAACTGGGTGCTTAATGGTTTGATCAAGGAGTCGAACACTCATTTTCATTGGACTTAGCTCACCTACTCCTAATCTCTTATATAATGAAAGAGGCATAGCACTCATACTCGCACCTAAATCTGCTAGTGCATTATACATGACACAATCACTAAGTAGACAAGGAACAATAAATTCACCCGGATCACCCAACCTTGGTGGAAGTTTTGGTGGAACTGTCTTCACCGGGTTTACTTCTACGGTTTTTGTTTCTTGCACTTTCTTATTCATTTCTTCTTTCCAAAGGTATCACAAACTTTATTACCTATCACTTGCTCATACTCAACTCCTTTTCTTGGAAACGGGATGGGTGGTCTGTATGGTTCCACCACTGGCTTTACATACTCGGGTGGTGGTGGTGGTGTTGTAACTTCTTCATTATTACTCACATCGAAAACCTTCCCATCTTCTGATGCTGGTTTTTCAGAATTCGTTGATACTATATTAACATTCTAATTCCGAGGATTTACTTCAGTATTACTCGGTAGCTTTCCTTGTTCCCTCTCACTCATTATGCTAGCAAGAGTACCTACGTGTTTTTCTAGATTCAAAATGGAAGCTTGTTGAGTTCTTAATGACTGATCAAACCTCTCATTTGTTTGGGTTTGAGATGTAATAAATTGTGTTTGAGATTCCATTAGCTTTGCCATCATTTCTTCTAGATTTGACTTTTTCTCTTCGGTTTATTGTGGTGGTTTATACAAGCTAGGTCTTTGTTGATTGAAATTGTTGTTTTGAGTTGGTTGGTTATTCGGACCTTGTTGGTTGTACGAGTTATTATTGGGTCCATTTGGATTGTAAAGAATTTTTTGATTTCGATTGAAGTTTGGCCTTGGCGGCCGGCCTTTGGTTCATGTAGGAAACATTCTCTCGTTGTTCCATGGTTTGTTCAATGTGACAATCTTTCGTTAAGTGTGGTCCACCGCATTGCTCACAACTGATTCGTATTGCGTGAATATATTTAGTCATCTTTTCCATTCATCTCTCCAAAGCATCTATTTTTGCGGAAATGGAATCAAAGTCATGGCTAGAATCGGCTCTAGCCGCTTTAGATGAACGAAAAATATCTTTTTCATGGTGCCACTCATGCGAGTGGGAGGCTGTATTATCAATGATCTTATGAGCTTCGGTTGCGGTTTTCTTCATAATGGAACCACCGGCTACTGTGTCGATGTCTTTTTGTGTAGCAACGTCGACACCTTGGTAGAATATTTGTACTATTTGATAAGTGTCTAAACCGTGCTGAGGACATCCTCTCAACAACTTTCCGAATCTTGTCCACGCCTCATATAATGTTTCATTTGGCTTTTGCTCGAACGTAACAATTTCTCCTTGAAGTCTTACGGCTTTAGATGCCGGAAAGAATCTTTTAAGAAATTTCTCAACTAAAACGTCCCATGTATCAATCGCCCCTTCATGTAGCGATTCTAACCAATCTTTGGCTTCTGCCTTTAAAGTCCAGGGAAACAACATGAGATAGATCTGTTCATCCTCAACTTCTCTGATTTTGAATAGAGTACAGATCCTATTAAAGGTTTGAAGATGTTCGTTTGGATCTTCTTTTGTGTAACAACCCAACCCGTAATCCATACGATAAAATTTTTTTTTTATACAACACAATTACACGCCAAATAAATATATAACCCATTTCACGAGTTCCATTTAAAACGCACAATAATTAATTGTTTACAAAAGGCACGAGGGCCACGAATAATGTTTAGTACAAGTTTGACCCATTACAAATGATAGTTTACAATCCAAACGACACTTTGAGCATGGTTTGGGACTAAACTACCCACAACAATAGGCCAACATCAAAACTCCAACAAAGCATCATCACGGGACACCTAATGTCCGATAACCCCTTTGCCCTTAACTGCGCCTGCATCTAAAAAGATAAACAACGAGAGGGTAAGCTAACGCTTAGTGAATGCAATAATTATACACATACATATATAACCTACTTACATGCAATCACCTACACAATTACCTCACACACGCTAGCAATTTATAAGACATACCAACGCAAGGCATAACGCTAAATCTCTAAGACCCCAAGCTAGCACAACGATAACATATATGTTGGTCCCTTAATAACAACAGGAGTATGTAGAGGGGGGGTGAATACAATTTGTTTCTTAATTAACTAGTCAGTTAAACACGTTTAGTATTATGTAGTAAATAAGATAGAGTCACAGGTAATTTTCAACGGTTATTCTTTATTGATTAAATCAGAAAGAATCACAACTATCCTTGGCAGAAATGATAGTTGGTTGATACAGATTACCTAGATTATAGATAAGAGATAAACTAAAGCTATTACACGGTTTGGACTCTAACAGATAAACCCACACCACTAGTTTTCACAATAGTGGATACAACAATATATATAGTAGTTCTATTAACCGTGTAATTGATCTATTGTCCACTGGTACATAGGATGTCTGTACTTGAGGGGACAATTGTGTAAGGAGGCGTTCTCCCTTTCTTTCCTCTTTAGTAGCTATTTGCAGGAACACCCCAATTCGGTTTGGCACCACTATTTGATTAAACAAATAGAATGTTGTGTTCCCTAGGTGTTGACAACGGATAACTTATGTCTGCACATAAGTTAAACTTCTGCATTCCCATGCGGTCTTGTAAGGTCACTTGACAGCCGCCGACGCGTGTCCTTCTCTGTTCAACTTTGTCTTCGACTTCTGTTGAATAGTACATTTGATGTAGACCACTCAGGGAAACTTATCATGCTTGTAATGGAGCATGGCTGTCTTGTGTTATATGCTGATATCCAGACTTACTGGTCCTTCATATGCTGAGTCACTTGATATTCTTGATTTGCTGGGTGCACATCCTGTGCTGATTCGAAGAATACATTTCTACCTTGTGCTGATAGACTAGGCAGCATACTAAACACTCGACACAGCTATATTAGCTGACTATACATAAACAAACTTGTGCTGGCTGCACATAACACTTTAGTGCAAATAAATATTGTTTTGTCATAATTAAATCCTTAATTATTTTGGGGACTCAACAATCTCCCCCTATTTGATGATGACAAAACCTATGACTTGAAGAGAAAACACTAAAGCCAGCACTTAGGGACCTAGTGAGAGTAGACAGTAAATTCGTCCCTTTAAGTTTGTTTTGGGATCTTTTGCTGAGTTATCTATATCTTTCATTACATCAGATATATACAATAATTACAAGATAATTCGTAATGAAAAGTAAATTACAAAAGATACAAGTTAAGCACATAGGAGACTATCTATCTTTATCCCTTTCTCTTTCTCTTTCTTCATCAGATAGCTCCTCTTGTTTAATCGTCCAGGCTTCAGGGAACAGGAGAGGTAATTCAGCAGGGTCATAAACAGGGATGAAAGGAGGTAGAACAATTCGACTTCTCCCAGTTGGTCCTTCACCAGTAGGTTGCTTCCCTTTAGGCTTTTGAGCAAGAAATTCATCAACATCAACTACTGGTGCATTCCCAAACTTAGTTGCCTTCTTGAACAGCTGTTGGAGTTCAGTCTTAAGAGCACTCTTGATAGCACTCTCACCTTTACCAATGAAATACTCCAAGATTTCTATCCATTCACTGAATCCAAGAGTTTTTAAGTCATCAAAACTAATCCTTTCTTGAACATTGTTATCCCTGACAACATTGAAAGCCCTTTTTGTCCCTCTGTTTACCTTGATAATTCTGCAGGGATTAGATCTTCTATTCATCACATTACCATACCTGCTCTTATAATAAGTATCAGGAAACTCAATATTGTGATCAGGTACTACAGGAGCAATGGTAGGTACTTTCTCAGCAGCTTCTATCTTATCAAAAACCTTATCCTGTTCTTTGACAATGGCTCTGGCTAGTTTGAGGGACTCAGCCTGTTGCTTTCTGTCAGCAGCCAATCTGTCTTCAATATCCTGAAGCGTTGATCGTTCAGCAAGTTCAGCATCAGCAGCTTCTCTGGCTTCCCTTTCAGCAGCTAAACCCAACAGATAATCATCATAAGAAATGTTCAGGGATCTTACTGCTTCAACCATCTTTCTACCCTCTTCAGTACTAAGGGCAGCACAATACTCCCTTATATCCATACCCAGCTGGAGAGCATCTTCAAAATGAATTCTTTCATCAGTAGTGGAGAGCCTGAGACCACTGTTATTCAAGTACACCCTAATGTTAATGCCATGGGTTAGTGCAGCAATATAGTGTGGCTGATCAAGAGGATGATGCAGCAGCCTGACTTGACGAATTCTTTCATTAAGCTCAATTTGTCTTTGTTCAAGCAGCTCTGGAATAGTGATCTGAAGTCTGTAGGATTCTCTTTCATCTGGGTTCATTTTTCTGATGTTCGGCTCACCATGGGTTACTGAGTCATCTTCCCAAGTGATATGTTTGTCATGAACCCTTGGGGAAGATGGAGGATACATAGATGATTCATAGCTGCCAGATGAACTAACTGGATGCTGATTGACCCGGTTATCCTGTGTTCTGTCAAAGTAAGCTTGAATCTGGGGAGGAAGAGGAGATAGAACAAATGTTTGGCCGTCTCTTCCCCAGACTGTGAAGTCAGCAGGATCAACCGTTTCATCATCTACTTGTTTAGCACCCAGCTCAACCGACTTTGCTGGGTCTTCAACACTTGTACTACCCAGCAGCACACTTCTGGCTGGGTCTTCTATCACAGCACTCCTTGCTGTGTCTTCAATGCCAGCTGACTGATTAGTATCAGCTGGCTCAACCACTTTAGTACCTTCATCAGCTGCCTCGAATAGGGGTCCTTTCCTCAGGGGCTGATTGTCCCTAGGAGCAAATTTCACCCTGTGTTCGTCAATAGGCCTGGGTTCAGCTGATGGTTCTTGTGTCGATACTGGTTGAATAGGAGGCAGGTAAGGAACAATAGCAAGATGCTCCCCCTGACTAATAACATCATCATCATCAAGGATGATTGTTTCTGTTGGCTGTGTTTGTTGTGTAGCTGGCTGAGCAGCAGATGCTGGTTGAGGAGTAGAGCTGGCTTCTAACATAGCATCAACCCATTTCATGAAAATATCAGCTCTAACTCCACCAGTTGACTCAGTAGAATCAAGGTAATCCTTCATCTCAGCAGGAGTCATGTTCCTGATTCTTTCTGCTCTCTGTGCATACAGCTTTGCCCTTTGTTTGTCGTATTTGACCATGAACTTGGCATTTCTTTTTCTTGCCTCTTTTCTGTGTTTATCAAAGGCAGTCAGGTCATCATCGATTGCCATTGCTTTTGGACTCAGCCATCTTCTGTGCATAATCTTACGACGTTTAAGTTCAGCAAAGGCCTCAAACTTGGCATTGAAGGCATCATCTAGTTCCTGCTGTCGCTTTTGATGTCTCTCTAGCTTCATCTTCATTTTACGTTCAATAGATTGAGACAGCACAAAAGCTTCAGCTACAGCCATATCAGAAACATCACTGGGCTTACTGCCAGAACCAATATCATCCACTGGTGTGGCAGACACACTGGGTTGAGTACCACCAGTTGCCTATGCACCACCAGCTTCAGTATGAGCGTTGCTGGGCTTAGGGCCAGTGTCTTGACCATCACCATCACCATCTCCATCTCTCCTGGGGTGTTTAGGAGCCTTTTCATGTTCATGCTCCCCCTCAGACTGTTTTCTCTTTTTAGATTTCTTTTTGGACTTTTTCTCCCCCTTTTTGTCATCAGCACGGGCAGTGGGGTGAATAGTAGGGGAGACAGTAGCATCAAGATCACTGTCTGACTGAGGAGCAGAGAAGGCAAAATTGTTCCACTCAGCAACCTCTGGAGTAAGATGGGCACCAAGATCCACACCAAATTGTCTTAGCAGAAGATTGGAGGATCTAACTTCATTCCTGGCTACACCCATAGCCATTTGTTCAACGATGGCTCGAACATCACCTTGCAAAGCAGCCATTCGTTGCATGTTTTCAACCATCTGAACATAGGCAGCAGCAGGAATCATGTTAGCCATTTGAGCTTCCTGCGATTCCAATCTCTCATGTAACACCCTGTTCTCCTCATTTAAGAAAGTATTTCTGCGGTTAGCAGCATCCAAATCAGCTTGGAGTCGGGTGATATTTTCACAGTACTCATTGTGAGAGATAATTCGCCTTTCAAGCTCCTCTTCATCTTCGTGGTGCTTTGTGATTGCTTCGACTGCCACATCAGCAAAAGCACACACCTGCTGGAGTTTAAGATCAATAGGAGTTGTAACAGCCTCTCCAGCAGATCTGACAGCAGCAGAGATACTATCAACAATAGCTCTGCGAATAGTTTCCTCCAAATTTGGTGTGATCCCTTGCAGTGTCTTATAGACAGCAAAGGTGGAAATATCAGCAACCTCATCTGCATTGACCTTTAAGTATGCAGAGGTTGAAGGTTGGTCAGCACCAGCTAACAGAGGAGTATCACCGTGGGGTGGTGGAGGTGGAAGGTCAGGAGCTGACTCATCACCATGATCACCATCGTTTTTACCTTCGCCCGAAGGCTTAGAATCACTGATATCCTTGTCAGCATTATTATCAGCATTGTCATCAATAAGATCCACTGGTTTGTCTTTGGAACCAGTCACGATATCATGAATGACTGGTTCGCCCTTACCAGTACCTTCATCAGCATCCCCATCAGAAGAAGATGATGAGGAAGAAGCTGAGGAAGAAGAAGGTACTGGCGAATCAGGGACATTTTGCATAACACACTTACCAGTAGTAGGATCGATGACAAACTTGAGAGGCCTCCATGTACCAGGAAATGGCGAAGCAGCTGGAGCCATACCAAAAACATGATAGTAAGGCTGTTCATTGATTTGCTCCAGCAGGGCTATCCTCTCATAAATTTCTTCTCTAGCTGGTCTATCAAGCTGAGATAATAGCTCAACCATCTCTTCACGAGGTAATGTGCTGGCTGAGACTATTGCAGATTCGGGATCAATGGTCAGCTGATCGACCAGCATAGCAATCTTGGGAGAGATTGAAGCTCCCTTGAAAATGAAGTTAGGAACAACTTCATCTGGATCTGGTACCTGCACAACATATGGCTTTTTTTCTCAGTAACAGAAGCCTTAGTCGAATCAGTAGTTGTGTCAGCAGAGGTACCAGCATCCTTAACATCAGCAACCTGTGCACCAGTATCAGAAGGAAAAGTAGCACTAGTACCAGCATCCATAGCAGAATCAGATGGAAACGTAGCACTAGCACTAGCATCAGCTGTAACAATACCAGAATCAGAACCAGGAATGACAATAACATTAGCTGCATTCGGCTGAATGGTTTCAAACTCTATCTCAGCAGTTGGTTCAGTAGCAACCAAAATTGGACCAATAGGATGACGAACTATAGATTCTGTAAGAACTTGACATTCCATAGTAGAAGAATCAGAAGAATCAGCAGGCTCATCAGACATTAATGCAGAGTCCACTCTTGGCTGGGTGACAGGTTCATCAAGAAGAACATCCTTGACAATATTGTCAATAACCTTCTCAAGAACAGGAGGTTCTTCCATGATAACATCTTCCACATCATGCTCATCATGCTCAGTAGTATCAGTATCCATCTCCTCAGTAACAACAGTTGGACCAGTAGTAGTGGCCAACTCCTCAGTAACACCAGCAGCAGCAGAATCAACAGTACCAGCATCAGCACCACCAGTAACAGAATCAGTGGCACCAACACCAGTAGCAGAGGTAGCAATATCACCAGTAGGAATAACAACATCTTTATTTTGCTCCCCCTCTGCCTGTTCTACCCTGCTAAGAACTGAAACAATAGAACAAGTTATGTTAGCAACTGTAGAACCAAATAAATTTGACTCAACAATTGCATCTGTTTTTGGTCTCTGGGGACAGACTTGTGATTTGGTCAGCCCTTCGAATGAGACAGAAGAAGGTGTCTGTAAGTACAGCGGTGACTCTGCTGACTCATTGGCAACACATGTTGACCCAGATAGTGTAAGAGATCTGGCTGGTAATGATGTTGGAGTGTGACTCTTATCAGTATCCGAGTAACATACTGGCTGTGCAGTCACCTGTGCTGGTTCAACACGATGAAGACCCAGCTCAAGCCTACTTTGGGGGTCAGTTATGTTCTCTGCTGGTTGTACTGTCAGCAGAGAGTATTGCATTAAGTTCATTTCAGAAAAATGTGGAAGTGCCTGGTTAGAAGAGCATGGGTTGCTACTCTTCTTGACACCTGTTTTAAAACCAGTCAGCTTGGGAGCCAGGGTTATACCTTTAACTCCCTCAACATTTTTCAAGTCAGCAGTTAAATTTTTTTTAATTAAGTTAGATTGTTCTGCTGTTTGGTCTAGAAACGCACCAGGTTCCATAGCTACATCCTTTGCAGGAGCAGCAGCTGAGACTGGTGCAATCTCCCCTGTGGTTCGCTTGGAGCCAGCTTTAGCACGCTTAGGTTTGCCTGTTACCAAGAAATAGATGAGCAACGGATTCCAACACTAGAATTGGGTAGTCAGCATATAAGACTAGGGCTGTTCTTTATGATCAGAGAGCACTAGATTCTAATACAACTACTGCTTTACCAGTATATGAGACGGTGGCTGTACTAGTTGAGGTAGCTGGCCGCTTCCTTCGCGTTGCTGGCTTTCGCTGAGGACCCTCCCCCTCAGCTGGTGCAGAACCAGAGGCAGTCGATTGGGTGGCTCCACGACGAGCAGCAAGATACTCGTTCATTGCTGGTGTCAACTCAGCATATGGAGCAGCAGGTACATCCTTTGGCATGCCCCCTTGTTTTACTGGGACCTCAAATGATTGATCAGCAATTTGCTGATAAGCTTCACCCAGTTCACTTTCAAATACCAGGCTTAAGAATCGTGGAAATGGAATCAAGTTGGTTCTTACTCTATCAGTCACCATTTCCCTTAGCCTCAAATAAATTTCAAGGGCGTAATCGATGTTCTTGTTGAACAACAACCCATGACCAAGCTTGAGCTCAAAATCTGAGCATTGGTCAAAGCTTCCTGACTTTTGACTCATGCACTGAGTCATCAACCCAAAGAAGTAGTACCACAGTGGTGGCATATGCTTTCTCAACGGTGTATGTGCCACTGGTCCAGCAAACCCAATGGTCTCCAACACCTCCCTTTTGAATTCGTCACTAGTAGGTGAATCAACAAATGGTCCACCGGGCAATTGAAGAGCACGTCTAATAGCTTCGACGGTGACAGAGCAATTTAGGGTTTTAGTCACCATGCCACGAATACATGGAACGTTGCCGGGAGTGGTGGCAACAGTGGCAGTATACCAAAATCGTGCCAAACAGGCAGCATAGAATCGGGAAGGTACACCGGTGATGGCTCTTGCCAGAGGTGATTGACGGATATATTCGATGAGGGCCTCATACCCTTTGTTAACCTTCAATTTGGGGATAGAGAGGGCATGTGCAGCATTGCCTCTAGATAGGAGAATCAGCGAGTGATCAGGTGCATTGGGAGCCCTAATCAGGTTGGGGTGGAGATTGAACAGTGGTCCTTGAACGACTTGTTCTTGAACCACCGGTTCCTCCGGTGCCGGTGCCGGTTGCGGTTGTGGGGCAGGTTGTAGTTGCTGTTGTGGTTCGACTGTTTGAGGTTGTTGTTGCTGTTGTTCCTCTTGCTGGCTTGCAGCACGTGGTGATTGTTGTTGTTGTTCTGCCATTGATGAATGTAGGATGAAGATTTGAAGATTGAAGATTGAAAAGATTTTGAGAGTAAAAGTGTGTGTGTTTTGAATAATGAATAACCGTTGGAAGATGAAACACACTTTTATCCGTTGTGATTGGGTGAAAAAGTGAAGGAGAGAGAAAATTACTGTCATCTGCAGGCGCGTGGGCAGAAGTGACAGACTGGCACGTTTTCAAGGGGACACAGACTGTTGACATGACATTTATACGGCTTAAACACTCATTCCTCCCATACAGCATTAAATGCATCAGATTCCATTTCAAACAAATTGATTTAAAACCTCAAAAATAATTTTTGTATTAAATACAAAATACTTTTGTTACATTTAATATGTCATGAATTTAATTTAAATCATTGGAAGTAAATGAGTTTCCAGTTTTAAGGAATCATTAAATTTGGAGAGCTATTTATTATTTCATTGAAAATATTTAAGTAACCAAAATATAAAAGACCTTGCTGTGCTGGTTTTTTGACATGTAGGCAGTAAGTAAATAAATGTGACTTACTGGTTTGCCCTACACGTTGTAGAGCCAGCACACCAACAGAAGTTGTCTTTTATTTAAAGTTCAAGCATACCCAGCTCAGAGATGAGATAGTTAAAACGTTTCTCATCTAATGGCTTTGTAAATAGGTCTGCTAATTGCTGGTCTGTAGAAATAAAATGTAACTCAACATCACCCTTTTGAACATGATCCCTTATGAAATGATACCGAACATCGATGTGCTTAGTCCTTGAGTGCATCACAGGATTGTTGGTGATAGCAATTGCACTGGTGTTGTCACAGTAGATTGGAGTTTTTGTAACATGAACACCATAGTCCTTTAGCTGGCTTTGCATCCACAGTACTTGAGCAGTACAACTACCAGCAGAGACATATTCTGCCTCATTAGTAGATGTGGACACAGTATTTTGCTTTTTGCTTGTCCAGCTGACTAGCCTACTACCCAGTAACTGGCAACCACCAGTAGTACTTTTCCTGTCTATTTTACACCCTGCAAAGTCAGCATCTGAATACCCAATTAGTTCAAAATCCTGGTCTTTGGGATACCAAAGACCACGTTTAGCAGTACCTTTTAGGTATCTGAATATTCTTTTTACTGCCAGCAAGTGTGACTCTTTAGGATCAGCTTGATATCTGGCACAGAGACATGTGGCGAACATAATATCTGGTCTGCTGGCTGTGAGATAAAGTAGGGATCCAATCATACCTCTATATTCAGTGATATTGACTGGTTCACCATTTGGATCAGCATCTATTTTAATGGATGCTGCCATTGGAGTCCCTATGTCTTTTAAACAGGTTAGACCAAATTTCTTTAACATATCTTTGATATATTTATCTTGACTTATGAATATTCCATCATCAAGTTGTTTGATCTGCAATCCTAAAAAGTATTGCAGATCTCTTTGTAAACTCATTTCATATGCCTTTGACATACGTTTTGAAAAATCTTGACAATGTTTTTCATTTTTAGAATCATAAATAATATCATCCACATATATCTGTACCAACAAGAGATCACCATCTATCTCTTTTGAGAATAGAGTGGTATCAATTGTTCCAACTTTAAAACCTATACCAGTGAGATACACATGAAGTGTCTCATACCATGCTCTTGGAGCCTGTTTAAGGCCATAAAGAGCTTTGTCTAACTTGTAGACATGGTCTGGATATTTACTGCTTACAAAACCAGGAGGCTGTTTGACATAAACTTCTTCTTGCAGCTTCCCATTCAGAAATGCAGATTTAACATCCATCTGAAATACTCTAAAGTTCATCCTAGCAGCATATGCTAAGAACAATCTGATAGCTTCCATCCTAGCCACTGGTGCATAAGTTTCTCCATAATCCAATCCTTCTTCCTGTCTAAACCCTTGAGCAACCAATCTTGCTTTGTTTCTGATAACGACACCATCTTCATCCATCTTGTTTTTAAACACCCACTTAGTACCAATGATCTTCTTTGTCTTATCCTCAGGTTCAGGTACCAATGTCCACACTTTGTTCCTATCAAACTGAGTAATTTCTTCTTGCATTGAACCAACCCAGCTAGGATCTTGAAGTGCTTCCTCAGGACACGTGGGCTCAATGGTAGACACAAAATTAACATGCATACAAAAGTTGCTGGTTGCATGCCTCCGTGTTTTAACACTACTCGCAAGATTACCAATAATCTGCTCAATCGGATGCTCCCTTGTCCATTTGGTGTTATGAACAGGTGAGCTGGTTGTAGAACACACAGCATCTTGATCATCAGCTGGTTCAGATGAGTGAGCAGCAACAGAAGGTTGCTGATCAATATCAGTAGAATCAGTACCAGCTTGTGATCTCTCAGAACCAGCAGACCTAGGCTCAAGTTGCAGCACTTCAGTAGAGCCAGTAGGTCCACTTGGTTTAGACACAGATGGAACAGAATGTTCCATTTCATCATCAGAGAACCCAGCAGCATGGATTGGTGAGGGTTGTGCTGCTGGCTCTTCATCATCAAGAGCTTGCTGAGTAGGCTCTTCAAACAGTAACACTTCATCTTCACGATCAGTAGATGAAGCAGAGGCAGTTTCATCGAATGTAACATTAATGGATTCTTCAAAACAACCCCTTCTTTTGTTGTAGACCCTATATGCTATTGACATGTTGGAATATCCAAGGAATATACCTTCATCAGCTTTAGCATCGAATTTGCCCAGCTGATCCCTATTATTTAGAATGTAACAGGGAGTGCCAAATACATGAAGAAATGAAATTGAGGGTCTTCTTCCTTTGAGAACTTCATAAGCAGTTTTTTGATGTCTTTTCACAATAAGAGATCTATTCTGGGTAAAACAGGCAGTATTCACAGCTTCTGCCCACTAGGAATTCTTCAACCCAGACTCAGCCAACATAGATCTTGCTACTTCAATGAGAGTTCTGTTTCTTCTTTCTGCAACACCATTTTGCTGAGGTGTTCTCACAGCAGAGAAATTTTGGGAAATACCTTTGTCAGCACAAAATTCTTCTAATGTAGCATTTCTGAATTCTGTACCATGATCACTTCTTAGTTGCTTCACCAGTTGCCCATTCAAAAGCTCCATTCTTTTGATAAAATTGATGATTTCATCAGCAGCTTCACTCTTTTGCCTCAAAAAGAACACCCAAGTGTATCTCGAGTATTCATCAACAATAACCAGTGTATACTTCTTCCCACTACAGCTGGCCACATTCACTGGACCAAATAGATCCATATGAAGTAAGTGAAATGGTTTCTCAACAGATGAGATTTGCTTTGATTTGAACGAGGCATGGTGATGTTTCCCCTTTTCACAACCAGGACACAATCTGTCCTTCACATAAGACATTGTGGGTAGCCCAGACACCAAACTTCTACTGGATAATTTGTGAATATCTTTGAAGATGAGATGTGAGAGTCTCTTGTGCCATAACCACTTCAGGTTGTCTGCTGCCTTCGAATAGAAACAAGTATCAGTTGTTGTGACTGCTGTGTTCATGTCAATTTGATATATGTTTTCATGACGTTTTGCAGTCAGCAGTGGCTTCCCTCTCTTATCAAAAATAGTACCAATTTTCTTTCTGAATTGGACTATCTTATTCTTGCTTGTCATTTGGCTTATGCTGAGTAAGTTATGTTTAAGCCCAACTACATATGCAACATTTGAGAACGTGACATTCCCATTTGTCAAAGTACCAAAACCCTTTGTGTAACCCAACGAATTATCTCCATATGAAACAACTGGACCATCCTTTTCCTGATAGTCCATCAGCAGGGACTTACTTCTGGTCATATGTCTTTAACAACCACTATCGAGATACCAGATTTGCTTGTTTTGAATGCCCTGCACAATAGCTTAGAGATTAGTTCTTTTTGGGAACCCATCCAAGGATGGGTTCTGAAGGAGTCACCTTTGATGACTTCTTCTTTTCTACTGGCTTGCTAGAAGAAGCAGCAGATGGGGTTTGGGTTTGAGTACACTGGTTAGCCAAGTGAGCTTTGCTGCCACATTTGTAGCATTTTCTCACTTTTGGCTTTTGTGGCTGGTCATGCACAGATCTAATAGGTGCAGTAAGATCGGGTCGACTTTTGGTTACTGCCTCAATTAGCTGGTCAAGCTTGACTGTCATTATCTCAGTGATAGACAGCTCATCAGTCGAGTCAATTTTTCTTTTTCCTTATGGGCAGCTTTCCTTTTGGAACCAGTACCATGACCATGGCGAACTGTCTTTCCTTTATCATTTGACAAGTTAGCGTGGGAAGTTGCTGGCTTGTCTTCTGATGCTGATGAACCAGTAGGTATCTTAACTGCTGCCTTAGATTTGCCAGTATTTCATTTCACTGGCTTGTCTGCAGCTACTGGGTGACCAGTAGATTGGTCATCAGCTGGCTTAGCACTGGTAGAACTCGAACACGAAGGGGAATCAGTTGGTTTAACTTTTCTCAAATTGTTTTCAGTGATTTCCCTTTTAATACGTCTTTCTTTCGGAGTCATGTAGTAGATGCTTGAGGGGTCAGTAGTCTCATCAATTGAGTTACTGGCTTCTCTTGCTCTAACTTCATCCTCCAAAATTTCTTTCATGGCAGGTGGTGGGGACACAGTAGGTCTAACAAATTTGTTTGTCACGACCTTTTTACCTTCAACTATCTTGGCAAAAGTATTTGGCAAGACAGCTTCAGGATCAGTTTCAAGAATCGGGTCCATGAAAGTAACTTCTGCAATAGCAGCAGCAGCAGCATAGTCACCAGCAAAGAAGGCTTGAACTTGGGCAGGCACCTGCTCGTTAACACATTTAGCTGTGCGTTGAGCAGATGTGCACCATGAAGCAACAACTCTTTTGAGATTGTCCAGCTGGGTCTTGACTTCTGCTGCCTCAACGTGAAGAGTTTCTAACGCAAAGTTTTGTTTTTTAAGTTTGGAAATTGTATCTTTTAAGATCTTAATTTCATCATTTTTGCCTTTGAGTTTTTCATTTAAAGATTTGTTACTAGATTTCAAACTCTCTTCACGTTTGCAGCTTCTGCATAAGTCAATTCTTAGGTAGTCAAACATTTCAGCTTTTTCATCATCAGTATAAGTTCGAAAATTATCAACCTTATACATCATTTCAGTTTTCCAT
This sequence comes from Rutidosis leptorrhynchoides, assembly GCF_046630445.1. Classification (NCBI taxonomy): domain Eukaryota; kingdom Viridiplantae; phylum Streptophyta; class Magnoliopsida; order Asterales; family Asteraceae; genus Rutidosis; species Rutidosis leptorrhynchoides. The sequence goes on along the minus strand of NC_092342.1, from coordinate 137,084,153 downwards.
TGTGGAGAATCTCTGTTTTGATCAGCTTCCCTCATATCAGCCAAAAACGTACTACCACCATCATCCTCATCAGACTCCTCGACCTCTTTGGCCATCAAACACAGCTTTTTACCAGTAGCGTAACCAGCACCATCATCATCAGTATCACTATCAGAAGATGAAGACGTGCTGGCTTCATCCCAGTCATGATGTTCAGCAACTAGAACCTTTTCTGGCTGTTTACCCTTCTTGTCAGTCTTTGCACTTTCCTTCATCTGAGCTTTCATAGCTTTGTACTTGTTTTTGTACTTATCAGCTTTTGAGAAAGAGTTAGCATGTGACGTGGAAGGTTTCTTGGACATGCATTCAGCAGCAAAATGTCCAACCTTCCCACAATTAAAGCACTCAGATTTAGGACCCTTGACTGACTTGCTGTTGTACCTAGCACTTGGCTTTTTGCTCCCTTTGTATGACTTGCTGGTTCTACTACGACTGAACCTTTTGAACTGCCTAGCCAGCAGAGCCATACCTTCAGCAAACCCTTCTACATCACTTTCATCAGTACTGCTTTCTTTAGATCCAGTACCACTTTCCTCAACACTATCAGCTGACTCTTGTTCTGCCAGTAACTTTTGAACCAGTAAAGCTTTTTGAGCTTTCTTCCATTTAGCAGCAGCAATAAGAGCAGTATCATCATTTTTAGATGATTTTGAAGTGGTGGGGGCAGACCTAAAGTTTTCTTTCATGTTAAGTTCAAACTTGGCTTCTGCCTTCTCATGATTCCAAAGGGAACTGTAGAGAGAAGACAGGTTAAAGTTCTTTAGGGTCTGTGTGGTTCTTAATGGGTCAGTAACAGGTCTCCATTTACATGGCAGTGCATCAATGAATTTGTTCACTTGTTCAAATTCAGTGTAGGTCACATTTAAAGTGATCAGGTCTGCTATCAAAGAGTTAAACCTAATGAAGGTTTGCTTAAGGGTTTCATTCTTATAGGCAAAGAACATTTCATATTCTCTTTTAAGAGCAATCATCCTGTTCTGCCTAACTTCTCCCATACCCTCATAGGTGACATCTAGGTAGTCAAGCAGAAGCTTAGCATTTTCTTTTCCCTTGATCAGTTTGAACAGTGGGTTAGGAAAAGTTATGGCTAACAGGGTTCTGATTTTAGGGTCAAGACCAACTCGACGTTTATCCTCATCATCCCATCTAGAGGGAGTGAGAATAACCTCTCTGCCAGGGATGGCAGGAGTGTCAGCTGTTGCTGGTGCACTACCAACTGTCTCAGTGGGAACAAAAGGGCCATCTTTGGCAATCCCAGGCATGAGTGGATCCACAGACTCAAGATGGAGCATGAACCTTGCCTTCCAGGTTTCATACTCATCTTCATCAAACTTAGGTGGTCTGTGAGACGAGCCATTCTCAAGGTAAGCTGAGTTTGAATACGAAGCCATAAGAGAATTCAGATCCAAGATATTAATTATCAAGACTGATGCTCTGATACCAGTTGTTGGTCCCTTAATAACAACAGGAGTATGTAGAGGGGGGGTGAATACAATTCGTTTCTTAATTAACTAGTCAGTTAAACACGTTTAGTATTCTGTAGTAAATAAGATAGAGTCACAGGTAATTTTCAACGGTTATTCTTTATTGATTAAATCAGAAAGAATCACAACTATCCTTGGCGGAAATGATAGTTGGTTGATACAGATTACCTAGATTATAGCTAAGAGATAAACTAAAGCTATTACACGGTTTGGACTCTAACAGATAAACCCACACCACTAGTTTTTACAATAGTGGATACAACAATATATATAGTAGTTCTATTAACCGTGTAATTGATCTATTGTCCACTGGTACATAGGATGTCTGTACTTGAGGGGACAATTGTGTAAGGAGGCGTGCTCCCTTTCTTTCCTCTTTAGTAGCTATTTGCAGGAACACCCCAATTCGGTTTGGCACCACTATTTGATTAAACAAATAGAATGTTGTGTTCCCTAGGTGTTGACAACGGATAACTTATGTCTGCACATAAGTTAAACTTCTGCATTCCCATGCGGTCTTGTAAGGTCACTTGACAGCCGCCGACGCGTGTCCTTCTCTGTTTAACTTTGTCTTCGACTTCTGTTGAATAGTACATTTGATGTAGACCACTCAGGGAAACCTATCATGCTTGTAATGGAGCATGGCTGTCTTGTGTTGTATGCTGATATCCAGACTTACTGGTCCTTCATATGCTGAGTCACTTGATATTCTTGATTTGCTGGGTGCACATCCTGTGCTGATTCGAAGAATACATTTCTACCTTGTGCTGATAGACTAGGCAGCATACTAAACACTCGACACAGCTATATTAGCTGACTATACATAAACAAACTTGTGGTGGCTGCACATAACACTTTAGTGCAAATAAATATTGTTTTGTCATAATTAAATCCTTAATTATTTTGGGGACTCAACAATATATAACTCGAATAATGTGAAAACACCACACAACAAACACATAGCCATGGTTAACCAATAGTACAAGGAATGGTACTTCGAATTTCCCATTGGTGTTCCCAACAACCGTTAGTGCACAATAAATTATAACACTAACCCCAGAGTGGTATCGATCGCCCGAACTTTAAACCCACCCGTCACGTGTAATGTGGTATCGAACGCCCGAACTTTAAACCCACACTACATGCCCACACACATATATGACATGGCATCGAACGCCTGAACTTAAACCCATATCATATATTGACCCGATGTGGTATCGACCGCCCGAACTTAAACCTACATCGAATCTCGTACAAGTAAATACATTATATACACATATGCATAATCATTCCACTCACCTCAAGACTCTTGTGGAAGCTAACCGAGCTTGCAAACCTTCAATGTAACGTACCTATTACATTATGCATTTTATTAAAATACAATCTAGTTTAATTAAATGCCAACTTCTAACCCTTGAGCATTTAATGACCCGATTGCATTAAATGACTCAACTACACCAAAATCGCCCATTAATGGCCACGCCTCGTCATAGATCACTTAAGGCTAGTGATTAGGGTCTATTAACATCAACTAACATAAACTTGGTGTATTTCATAACCATTTCACCCGATTAGGTCAACTAGTGCTCTTTTGACTCTTTGACTCACAAACCAAGTCAAACTTACACATTAAAAATTCTTTCATCCTTTCAAAAGTGCATTAGTGACTAACAACATCACTTAGCACTTACAACCTCAAATCACAAGACCAAACCCTAGATAATAGCTATTTAGGGTTTCCTTTTAACAATCCAACCCAAAATCCACCCATTTAACCCTCAAATGCGTCACACAAGTTCCATATGAACCAAACCCTAGCTTAAACTAAATGAAACTCAAAACTTAGAGTTGAGACTTACCAAAACTATCCTCTTGTAGCTAATAACAAGGAGAGCAACTTTAATTCTTGCTTCTAGGATTGATTCACAAAGCTTCACCTTCAAATCTTGAGTTTAAACTAAGTGCGTTTTAGGATTTGAGAGGAAAATGTGAAAGAAAATGGAAAAGAAATAAGAAATGGAGAACAAGTGGATGATATTAAAAGCTCCAAACAGATCTACACGAAAAAAGACCAAATTGCCCCTAAACCCTATTTAATTTGAGCAGAATTCGGAGTCTGATCTGCAGGGATGCAGCGACGCGGCGCCATTCGTCGCGGCGCGATGAATCGAAGGAAAAATGATCACTCTTAACCCTCTTTCTGATCCTGGTTTGCTTCAATGGCCGCGACGCGGACCCGTTTGTCGCGGCGCGGCGTTTGCCTAGGTCTGGTCACTTCGATAATATAACATGAACCAAGGGTTCAACAACTAGCACACCTCATTCACCCTTCCTATGCACGTCTAAACTTCAACCTTAAGTCTCACACGACTCAACGCCATCACGTCACATTCATATACGTGTACACACACGCATTCGAATATACCCATATATATATACACACATATACATATATGCACTTACACCTAACTTACACTTTAGTTCATTTAATCACATAACGAATAAGTTATAAGCGTACTATTGATTAAGTACGTACCTTTAGATGCGCACGGGAAAACGGGGTGTTACAACTCTCCCCCACTTAAATCGGAGCGCGTCCTCGCGATCCAAGCCGCATGACACGAGGGAAGGTAAACCAACACGAATTCTTCGGGCTCCCAAGTAAACTCGGAACCTTTACTACGATGCCATTGGACCTTAAAGGTCCTCACCTCTTTGTTATGCAACATTTTTACCTTCTCATCGAGTATAGCAATCGGCTCTTCAACGTATTCTAACTTGTTGTTTAGCTCAATTTCGTCTAAAGGCATCCATGAAGAATCATCCGCAAGACACTTACGGAGGTGGGAAACATGAAATGTGTTATGGATCCCCGCAAGTTCTTCGGGTAATTCCAAACGATACGCGACTTCACCAACACGAGCTAAAACCTTAAACGGCCCAATAAACCGAGGAGCTAACTTTCCCCATTTTCGAAACCGAATGATACCCTTCCATGGCGAAACCTTAAGCATCACCATATCTCCTTCTTCAAATTTGATCGGTCACCTACGTTTATCGACGTAAGACTTTTGTCTATCTTGCGCCGCCTTTAAACGAGCCTGAATCATATCGATTTTGCTATTTGTTTCCAATACCAATTCGGTGCTCCCGACTTCCCTTTGACCCACTTCACCCTAACAAATCGGGGTTCGGCACCTCCTACCGTATAACATCTCATATGGTGGCATTCCAATACTAGAGTGAAAACTATTATTGTACGAGAATTCCACCAATGGCAAATGTTCGTCCCAACTACCGCCAAAATCAATAATACACGCACGTAACATATCCTCCAATGTTTGATTCGTACGTTCGGTTTGACCATCCGTTTGAGGATGATACGCCGTACTCATATTCACCCTCGTACCCATGTCTTCATGAAACTTCTTCCAAAATCGAGAAGTAAAACGCGTGTCTCGATCCGAAACAATACACGCGGGAATGCCATGTCTCGATATCTCCTCTTTAATGAACATCTTCGTGAGTGCCTCTGACGAAATTGCTTCTTTAATAGGAAGAAACAACGCACTCTTCGTCAATCTATCGAAAATCACCCAAATAGTGTCAAATTGGGTTCTTGCCGTTTACGGCAACTTGGTAATAAAATCCATGGTAATATGCTCCCACTTCCACATCGGAATTTCTAGCGGTTGCAACTTACCATACGGCTTTTGGTGTTCGGCTTTAACTTGCAAACACGTGACGCATTGCTCAACATACTTAACAACGTCGCGTTTCATGCCCGACCGCCAATAATCTTTCTTCAAATCATGGTACATCTTCGTCGCACCCGGATGTATGGAATACTTAGACTTGTGCGCCTCATCAAGAAGTACCTTTCGGAAATCACCCATCTTAGGCACTGATAATGCTAAAAACGAACATATATTTCATAGCATTATTCCTCAAGAAAGACAAGCTTTTAGTTGCAATTGTTCTATTTACAAGTGATATTCGTTTAAATAATAAAAGGTGAAGACAAAAGACAGATTCGACGAATTAAAGACGCAAACGACCAAAAAGCTCAAAAGAACAAAAGACAATCAAAAAGGTTCCAATTATTGATAAGAAACGTCTCGAAATTACAAGAGTACAAGATTCAAAACGCAAAGTACAAGATATTAAATTGTACGCAAGGACGTTCGAAAATCCGGAACCGGGACCAGAGTCAACTCTTAACGCTCGACGCAACGGACTAAAAATTACAAGTCTACTATGCACAAGAATATAATATAATATATAAATAATTATATTAATTATTTATATTTTATATTTATATATAAAATCCGTCGGCAAGAAAGACTCCAAAAGGTGTGAGCTGTAATTTCAATCTCCGCGACTCGCGGAGTTTGAAGGCAAAATATGCCGCGAGTCGCGGAGCCCCAATTTCAGAAACTTCCTATAAAAGCAAACGAATTCTGATCGAAAAAACCACAAAATATATCCATCTCTCTATCTATATCGTATATATTTATATTTATATTTTAATTTTAATTTTAATTTTAATTATAATTCTAATAATAAGGGTATGTTAGCGAATGTTGTAAGGGTGTAAGTCGAAATTCTGTCCGTGTAACGCTACGCTATTTTTAATCATTGTAAGTTATGTTCAACCTTTTTATATTAATGTCTCGTAGCTAAGTTATTATTATGCTTATTTAAAATGAAGTAATCATGATGTTGGGCTAATTACTAAAATTGGGTAATTGGGCTTTGTACCATAATTGGGGTTTGGACAAAAGAACGACACTTGTGGAAATTAGACTATGGCCTATTAATGGGCTTTATATTTGTTTAACTAAATGAAAGTTTGTTAATGTTAATATAAAGATTTACAATTGGGCGTCCCTATAAATTACCATATACACTCAATCGGACACGATGGGCGGGGTAATTATATGTACGAATAATCGTTCATTTAACCGGACACGGGAATGGATTAATAGCCACTAGAATAATTAAAACAGGGGTGAAATTACATTCAAGGGTAATTGGTGTAATTGTTAACAAAGTAGTAAAACCTTGGTTTACACGCAGTCGATAACCTGGTGTATTCATTAAACAAAGTATTAAAACCTTGTTACAATTCGAATCCCCAATTAGTTGGAATATTTAACTTCGGGTATAATAATAATTTGACGAGGACACTCGCACTTTATATTTATGACTGATGGACTGTTATGGACAAAAACCAGACGGACATATTAAATAATTCAGGACAAAGGACAATTAACCCATGGGGCATAAAACTAAAATCAACACGTCAAACATCATGATTACGGAAGTTTAAATAAGCATAATTCTTTTATTTCATATTTAATTTCCTTTATTTTATATTTAATTGCACTTCTAATTATCGCATTTTTATTTATTGTTATTTCATCGCACTTTTAATTATCGTACTTTTTAATTATCGCAAGTTTATTTTATCGCACTTTTATTATTCGCAATTTCATTATCGTTATTTACTTTACGCTTTAAATTAAGTCTTTTATTTATTTAATATTTTACATTAAGTTTTAACTGCGACTAAAGTTTTAAAATCGACAAACCGGTCATTAAATGGTAAAAACCCCCCTTTATAATAATAATATTACATATATATATATTTGTATTTTTATAAAAGTAAACTAATATAGCGTTGAGCTTTGTTTAAAGATTTCCCTGTGGAACGAACCGGACTTACTAAAAACTACACTACTGTACGATTAGGTACACTGCCTATAAGTGTTGTAGCAAGGTTTAAGTATATCCATTCTATAAATAAATAAATATCTTGTGTAAAATTGTATCGTATTTAATAGTGTTTTCTGCTAAAATTAATAACTATTTTATATACACCTCGCATAACATCAAGTAATTTTTGGCGCCGCTGCCGGGGACACTCTTAAACGCCGGAAGCGCAACGCTAATATATAAAAAAAAAAAAAAGATTTTTTGTTTACTTTTATTAAAAGTCGTTTTTGTAAAAATACGTTTTAAATATTCGAAAATATAAAAAGAAAAACAAAAATATAAGTATTTTTAAGATTTTGTTAAATATTTAAGTTTTATAAGTTTCTTTATTTTTATTTTAGTTTATAAAAATATAAGTTTTATTTTAATATCTTTTATTTATTTAAAAAACAGAAAACAAAAAATAAAAAAAAAAAAATAAAGAAAAAACGCGTTGAATTTAAAGCTGTCATCTGAATTCTGGAACCCCGCGACTCGCGGGGTTTTCTTCATTAATTACCGCGACTCGCGGAGCTTCTCTGACACGCGAACAGGAAGCCCTAATTCAGCATTAATTACGGGTATTAATTAATTATAATTATTATTTAACCCTAATTATTATTATTATTATTATTATTAGTTTTATTTTTACTTTTACTTTTTATTTAATTTATGTATTTAGTATTAATTAGTTTTATTAAATTGTAAAATTAGTAGTTTTAGTAAATAAATAATATAAAAATAATATTTTTATAAAAATTGTACTTTTTACAACTTTTTGTATATTTTTATATTTTGTCCCTTTTTAATCGTTGTAGCATAACTTTTGTATTTTTAGCTCATATTTAATTTTAAACTTAGTTTTTGCTATAGTTATTTTTACTCCTAGATTTTTAGGCTTTGCCGTAGAATTCCTTAAGTGCTTTTTCTTTAGACTAAGATTTAGGTACTTTAGAATTTTGCGACGCCATTTTAAGTTTTAGCTTCTTTTTAAGTTATTTCCATTTGGTATTTAGTTTTTCCTGTAAGCTTTAATATTTTTAGACACCTTTTACTATGTATCAATTATCATTCCAATTAGTAATTTCAATTTGCGATTATAATTTTAAGTTAGTTGTAGTAATAAGATTAGGTTAGTTAAGTATTTTTAAGTTTTTATAAGTTTCTTTTATTTTTCCGTCACCTTTTATTTTTCAACCATTTTTTTTCTTTTTCGACCTTTTGCGACGAACTCTTTTTCTCTCTTATTTCTCGCTATTCTAGTTTTTAGGACTTAGAATTTTTTCTACTTCTTATCTAAATTTCTTAAAATTACGAAAATTTATTTTAAGTGGTTAAATTAATAGACATCAAAATTTTCTGGTTCGTAGTAATAGTTGGATTTGTACGTGGACCGGGTTATTGGAGCCAAACAGTCCTCAATTATATTGAGACCAAACGAATCCTGCCCCTCTGCTGCATCTTTTGGCTATTCGAAACGTGGGCAAAATCAAAAAAGTCTATTAATTGGATAACTTATTATAATTTTTCTTTCCTTTTAAAAACTAATAGGATATTCAGTGAATGCACCGAGCAAGACGTTCATCACCTTTTGTACGTTCACCACCTGTAACTAGATCAAGACATTTAGCAAATATAACCGCCGTTGATTTTTCTTTAGAATCGTCATCCAGTCGACCAAGTACTTCAGTTCAAATTTCCGATAATCCATTTTTTTGAACCCAACCTCACAATTGAGAATCTGGAGAATATTCAGGAACGGTTCTTAGATCTTGAACCATTAAACTTTCCTCCGGAACCACCAATCATTCAAACAGAGATTGTTGAGGAACGAACCATTAAATCAGAATCATCTAGTGATACCGATTCAACAAATTAAATTATGGAGAATCTGGAACCTTTAAGTATGGAAGACCGAATGAGAGCTAAACGCACTGGTCAAGGTCACGCAATTACTCATCCAGACATTAATGCGCCAGATTACGAAATCAAAGGACAAATTCTACACATGGTGACTAATCAATGCCAATTTAGTGGTGCGCCGAAGGAAGATCCAAATGAACATCTACGTACCTTTAATAGGATCTGCACACTATTTAAAATCCGAGAAGTGGAGGATGAACAGATATATCTCATGTTATTTCCCTGGACTTTAAAGGGAGAAGCCAAAGATTGGTTGGAATCGTTACCTGAAGGGGCGATTGATACATGGGATGTTTTAGTTGACAAATTTCTTAAACAATTCTTTCCTGCATCTAAAGCCGTAAGACTTCAAGCAGAAATTGTTACGTTTACACAGAAACCAAATGAAACTCTATATGAGGCGTGGACAAGATATGGAAAGTTATTAAGAGGATGTCCGCAACATGGTTTAGACACCTGTCAAATAGTACAAATATTCTACCAAGGATGCGACATCACTACAAGAAAAGACATAGATATAGCAGCTGGTGGTTCTATTATGAAGAAAACCGAAACTGATGCTTACAAAATTATTGATAATACTGCTTCCCACTCACATGAGTGGCACCAAGAAAAAGACATCATTAGATCATCTAAAGCAGCTAGAGCCGATTCTAGCCATGACTTAGATTCCATTTCCGCAAAGATAGATGCTGTGGAGAGACGAATGGAAAAGATGACTAAGGATATTCACTCAATACGAATTAGTTGTGAGCAGTGTGGAGGACCACATTTGACAAAAGATTGTCTCAGTATTGAATTAACAATGGAACAAAGAGAGAATATTTCATACATAAACCAAAGGCCTGAAAATAATTATCAGAATAATTATCAACCGCCAAGACCGATTTACAATCAAAACCAGAATTATAACCGAAATATTCCATACAACAACCAACAAGGTCCTAGCAATCAACAAGTATCCAATAATACTTATAATCAGCAAAGACCTAATTTTCAAAACAAACCACCACAACAAACCGATGATAAAAAGCCGAATTTAGAAGATATGATGACGAAGCTAGTTGAAACTCAAACGCAGTTTTTCACATCTCAAAAACAAACTAATGAACAAAATGCTCAAGCATTTAGAAATCAACAAGCTTCTATTCAAAATCTGGAACAAGAAGTGAGTAACCTAGCAAGGTTAATAGGTGAAAGAAAACCGGGAAGTCTACCTAGTGATACAAATGCTAACCCCAGAAATGAAACAGCTAAAGCCATTACCACAAGAAGTGGTACAACACTTAAACCACCTGAAATACCTGTAACTTCTGATGAAACTATTCCTACTCCACAAGAACCACAACCTGATCAAGATAAGGAAAAAGAACCGGTAGTTGAAAAGGTTAATGAAGATAACACAGTTAAGGATAAACCTTATGTTAAACCATACCAACCACCACTTCCTTACCCGAGTAAAATGAAGAAAGAGAAACTTGAAGCCGAGCAATCCAAATTTTTGGATATGTTTAAACAGATAAATGTAAATCTTCCTTTCATTGATGTGATTTCAGGAATGCCAAGATATGCTAAATTCTTGAAAGATCTAATCTCAAATAGAAAGAAAATGGAAGAACTCTCGGCTGTTACTATGAATGCTAATTGTTCAGCAGTGCTGTTGAATAAGATACCAGAAAAACTATCTGATCCAGGAAGTTTCACAATTCCATGTTTTCTGGGTAGTCTTAGTTCAATAGAAGCATTGGCAGACTTAGGTGCTAGTATAAATCTAATGCCGTATTCACTATACACTAAACTAGACCTTGGAGAATTGAAACCAACCAGAATAAGCATACAACTAGCCGATAGATCAATAAAATATCATAGAGGGATAATGGAGAACATGCTAGTTAAAGTTGGTACTTTAGTATTTCCAGTAGATTTTGTTGTTTTAGACATGGAAGAAGATTCTCAAGTTCCTCTCATATTAGGAAGACCATTCTTAAACACGGCTAAAGCAATGATAGACGTGCTCGGTAAGAAATTGACCCTAAGTATAGAGGATGAGAGTGTTACCTTTTCAGTTGATAGAGCAATGCAACAACCACAATCTGCAGATGATACATGTTATTATATTCAAACTATAGATGCACATGCAGAATTATTAAAAGAATTTCCAGAATTACAAGGAACAGGAGAATGTTCTTTAGGAGAAGGTAATGAACCAATTGATGAAGCTGAAATGTTAGCTACACTTATAGCTAATGGATATGAACTAACAACAGAAGAAATTCAAATGCTAAAAGAAGAAGACAGATATCGATATAAATCATCGATAGAAGAACCTCCGAAATTAGAGTTAAAGCCACTTCCAAACCATTTGGAATACGCTTATTTACATGGTGAATCTGAATTACCTGTAATAATATCGTCTTCTCTTACTGAAAATGAGAAATCACCACTCATTTCTGTGTTGAAAGCTCATAAACCAGCCATTGCATGGAAGATTCATGATATTAAAGGAATAAGTCCTTCGTATTGCACACATAAAATCCTTATGGAAGAAGGTCATAAAATGTATGTGCAACGCCAACGAAGACTAAATCCTAATATGCAAGATGTAGTTAAGAAAGAGATTATTAAACTGCTAGATGCAGGTTTAATTTATCCAATCTCTGATAGTCCATGGGTAAGCCCAGTTCAATGTGTGCCTAAGAAGGGTGGCATGACTGTCATTACAAATGAGAAAAATGAGCTTATTCCTACTAGGACTGTAACAGGATGGCGTGTATGTATTGATTATAGAAAATTAAATGACGCCACCAGAAAAGATCACTTTCCCTTACCTTTCATAGATCAAATGTTGGAAAGATTAGCCGGAAATAGTTACTATTGTTTTCTAGATGGATTTTCCGGATATTTTCAAATTCCAATAGCACCCGAAGATCAAGAGAAAACCACATTCACGTGCCCTTATGGTACTTTTGCTTACAAACGCATGCCATTTGGACTTTGCAACGCCCCTGCAACCTTTCAAAGGTGTATGATGGCGATTTTTCACGACATGATAGAAGAATGCATGGAAGTATTCATGGATGACTTTTCAGTCTTCGGTGATACATTTAAATCATGTCTAGTTAATCTGGAACGAATGCTAATTAGATGCTAACAATCAAATCTAGTACTTAATTGGGAGAAATGCCATTTCATGGTTAAAGAAGGCATCGTTCTTGGACATAAAATTTCAAAAGAAGGAATTGAAGTGGATAGAGCTAAAGTAGATGTAATTGCTAAACTTCCACATCCCACCAATGTTAGAGGAGTTAGGAGTTTTCTAGGGCATGCCGGTTTTTACCGACGTTTCATAAAAGATTTTTCTAAAATTGCCACTCCTATGAATAAACTCCTAGAAAAGGATGCTCCATTCATCTTTTCAGATGAATGTATCAAATCTTTTAATATTCTTAAAGAAAAACTCACTAATGCACCGATCATGATAACACCAAATTGGAATCTACCATTTGAACTAATGTGCGATGCAAGTGATTTTGCAATGGGAGCCGTTTTAGGACAAAGGATTGAAAAACGATTTCAACCTATATATTATGCTAGTAAGACGTTACAAGGAGCACAAACGAACTATACAACTACTGAAAAAGAACTCCTTGCTATTGTCTTTGGTTTTGACAAATTTCGATCATATCTCGTTCTAGCAAAAACGGTGGTCTATACCGACCATTCTGCTCTTAGATACCTATTTTCAAAATAAGATGCTAAACCAAGATTAATCCGTTGGATCTTACTCTTACAAGAGTTTGATATTGAAATCCGAGATAAAAGAGGAGCAGAAAATCTCGCCGCTGATCATCTTTCTCGTCTTGAAAATCCCGAATTAGAAGTTCTGAATGAATCAGCCATACAAGACAACTTTCCTGATGAATATCTATTGAAGATAGATTATAAAGAAATCCCATGGTTTGCAGACTATGCAAACTACTTAGTTTGTGGATTCCTTGAAAAAGGATTATCGTACCAAAGACGAAAGAAATTCTTCAGTGATATAAAACACTATTTCTGGGAAGATCCACATCTGTTTAAAAGTTGTCCCGATGGAATAATACGCCGATGTGTATTTGGAGATGAAGCTAGTAAAATTTTAAACCATTGTCACACAGGACCAACAGGAGGGCATTATGGGCATCAACTAACAGCAAGAAAAGTTTATGAAGCTGGATTCTATTGGCCTACAATTTACAAAGACGCACACCTTCTTTGCAAATCCTGTGATGCATGTCAAAGGGCCGAAAAAATAAGTCAACGTGATGAAATGCCACAAAATGTCATCCAAGTATGTGAAGTATTTGACATTTGGGGTATTGACTTTATGGGTCCATTTCCAAAATCTCATAATAATCTATATATACTCGTAGCCATTGATTATGTATCTAAATGGGCGGAAGCACAAGCTCTCCCAACTAACGATGCACGAGTTGTAGTCAACTTTTTAAAACGTCTTTTTGCAAGGTTTGGAACACCGAAAGCTTTAATAAGTGATCGGGGTACTCATTTCTGTAATAATCAACTTGAGAAAGTTCTTAAAAGATATGGAGTAACTCATAAAATCTCCACCGCATATCATCCACAAACAAGTGGACAAGTTGAAAATACCAACCGAGCTTTAAAACGTATTCTAGAAAAAACTGTATGATCAAATCCGAAGGAATGGTCCATTAAATTGGAGGATGCACTCTGGGCTTTTAGAACAGCCTACAAAACTCCAATTGGAACCACACCTTTTAGACTTGTTTATGGAAAAGCATGTCATCTTCCAGTAGAAATTGAACACAAAGCATTTTGGGCTTTGAAAACATGTAATCTTGATGTACATGAAGCTGGACGTCTACGATTAAGTCAACTAAACGAATTAGAAGAATTAAGACATGAAGCATACGAAAATTCGTTAATCTATAAAGAAAGAACGAAGAAATGGCATGATAAAAGAATCAGAAGTTCAAAAGAATTTAAAGAAGGAGACAGAGTTCTTCTTTTCAATTCACGATTCAAGCTATTTCCTGGAAAATTGAAATCAAGATGGTCTGGACCATTCATAGTCAAAAGAGTTTTCCCATACGGAACGATAGAATTAATAAATTCAAATGGGATTGAATTTAAAGTTAATGGTCACAGAGTTAAACATTACATACATGGTCCGATGGAAGTCGACAACGAAGTTAATCACAATTTCGACACCACAGCTAACTAAGTGTGGGGAGAATCAAGTCTTTAAAGGATAATATGTATTTCTATTAGAGTTAGATTGTCTGTTTTCGTGTAGTTCTCGAAAATGGAACCCGAATGGTCTTTCCCTAGCAGACCCTAAAGAACTAGTCTTCTCCCCCCATTCTGAATTTTTATTTTTTTTAGGTTTTTATGAAATGAAGACTGCCTGTGAACTAAACCATGGTCTAATGCTACACGCTTTGATCACTAAAAGAAATAATGACATACTACCGAGTGAAATAGTATCAGTAATCAGAGAAAGAATGGACGGAGTTAGAAAAGAATCCAGATGCGAAGATAATAAGTTACAATTTGGTAAAGGAAAATCAAAATCCGCAGCGAAAAGAAGAGCACGACACCTAGAATGATGTCACAAATGCGGAAAATGGTCACATGGAGGTAAATGTTCAAATAATCAAACCTATTCAAATACCGAATTTGTTACTTTATGCAGAGACGGACCGTTCATATGTTTAGAAGAAAAGACACTGAATGCTCGAGGTTACGCCTATGTAGCCATGGAAAATCAATTAAACCGACTATCTTGTGAATGGGATAGATCATATAACTAAGAAATCTATTTCACAGGTATGTCTGTACAGTTTTTATTTTTATTTTTATTTTTAACCTTTTGATAATAAACGCTAATTTGTTCGCTAAAAAGTATTAAATTGGTATTAAATAAAATTAGGTTTGACGACCGAAATTATTGATATCATTCAAAAATTTATTACATCACTGCGAAATTTAACGTTTATTCTTAAGGTATAAATATCTTTAAACAATCAACCCAAAATATTTCAAAAATTCGTCATGAGTTAAATTAGGTCTTGGAACCGAAATTACTTTACCGAAAAGAGGGGCGCATATTTTTGATAATATTTGATTGATTAAAGTGGGATAAAAAGACAAAAAGATTTTTAATTTTATTTTTACCATGTTTTTAAAATTAATATTTAAATCTTAAATTAATATTGTAAACTTTGTAAAAACAATATATTTAAAATATTTGAAAAATTAATATAAGTTTAGTATGAATTTAAAAATTTTTAAATTAAGTTTGGTGTGAATTTTTAATTTTTAAAATATGAATTTTTAATTTTATGCATTTCAAATTTTAAGTTTGGTGTGAATTTTTAATATTAATTTTGAATTTCATATTTAAGTTGTGTGAATTTAAAAAACAAAAACTTACTTTATCTCATTAAGTTAAGAATATGATTTTTAAAAATTCGTCGTAAGTTGAAGACTAGGTCTTTGAACCGAAATTGCTTTACCCGAGGGAGGGACGAGAACTTTTATTATCATTATTTTTAATCTTATTGAATTAAAGTATGCCAAAAACATTGAAAAAACCCAAAAATCTTAGCTTTTAAAACAATCGCTACAAAAAGACAAATTTTAAAATTTTGTCGAGAGACGGACTAGGACATCGATCCGAAACGACCTCGTCCTAAATAACAAGGGAAACAAAATTTTAAAATTAATTTCTTAATTGTTTTCAAAAGTTAATGATTATAAAAAAAAAAAAAAAAAAACAAACTCCGCGAGTCGCGGAGTTTAAAGGGTGTTTCACCGCGAGTCGCGGAGGGACCGAAAATCAGAAAAAAAAATAAAAGAGCTGAACGATCAGTTTATGGACACACAACTCCACAACTCAAAAACACAGCAGCGAAAAAACCCCGAAAAAACCCGAAAAAAACCCCCCAAAATCACAATTTTTAACCGTTAATCACCAAATCTTTTGCTAAAATCATGTTGAGAAGGATGCTATCTAAGAATTACTCAAGAAAAACGGTAAATTTCTACACCTAAACACCATTTAATCCGAAATTTGGTGTTCTTGAGTCATTTTTTTCCAATTTGATTTTGATGCTTTTTAGTGTAATTAGACTTAAATTGTTTATGTATTATGCTTGTATAACCTAGATTGATGCTGTTTAACATGATTAGAAGCCTTAAACTTCAAATTTTGAGTAATCTAGGATTTGTGTTCTTGAGCAAATTTGGGGCTTTTTGATATAAACAGGTTATGGCCGATTTTTGTCATGAATTGTTGCTAAATTGAGTAGTGTAACATGTCTAGGTAGTTAAATGATCCAAACTTTGAGCCTAAACATGATTTTGAGAATTAAAGTGGACTTTTTCAAGTCTAAAATTCATGAACTTGATTTTTGAAAGATAATGCCATTTGAGACTTGTTTAATTGCTAGTAATGATTATTTTGACATGTTATTTGAGTTGAATGCTTATGAACTTGGCGAACATTTTCGTATATGCTTATTTGAAAAAGTGTAGATTTGATAAAAATGTGAAAATGAGCTTAAGTTTGATATAAATTGATAATGTCATTGTAATTATTTTGATTGATAATTTTGCTGACACTAATGCATATTTGGATGCACAAAAATTGTGTTTGATGTGTTTTGCAGAATGAAAGGGGTGAATCTTCATCCCAAGCCCGCAATGCTCCTGCTGAGAATTTGGAACAACAGGAGGTGGATAACTACTACAAGCAGGATATACCTCATCCAGTCATGACTTTTTCCGATATGCACTTGGAAGAGTTATACCCGAACCTGAGATTTGACAGACTTTGGATAGATTATCCAAAATATCAACGGGGTTTGCATACTCTTCATTCTAAGGTTGTTGAGGTACCGAGGGTCATAGAATGGGGACCCTTAGAAGCTGTAGAATTGGCCGGGCCAATTAGGGAATTACTTGTACAGAGGTATGGTAATTCTTCTTTTAATAACTGGTTATGTTTATTCACCATATGTAGACCTGTATATAAAGTATGGTGTGAAGAATTGTTATGTAGTATAGAGTTGAATGATCGGGTAGCTAGTTTAACCGATCGTTCTTTTATTAGATTTTTGTTAGGCGGTTCGATGCGCCACATGTCTTTACTGGACATGGCTCAGGCTTTACGTATATATACGCCTGAGGAGTTAGCGTCTGCCGATTGTAGAGGATTGATACTAAACGGTAGAAAGATAGATGAAAATTTTGATACACACGGTGTGTGGAGTCAAATGACAAGCCATCACCGTTTCAAAGGGGGAAATTACTCTTATTTGGATATAGATAGAGCCGAATTAAGAGTGATACATAGGTTTTTAGCTAATTCGATTACACAAAGGGGTAAGAACAAAGAAAAAGTAAATGAACAGGATTTGTTTTACCATATGTGTATTCGAGACCCACAAAGCGCTGTAAGTATACCGTATTGTGTGGGTTATTATTTATCAGCTATGGTTCGGGGGATGCGACCACATAGCATAATAGGAGGTGGTATTTTTATTACTTTGATTGGTGAATATCTCGGTGTGGATATAAGTCGGGGGGGATTATTAGTAGAAGAACCAGAACCCCGCGATACTATAGGTTTAAATGTATACCATGGTGCGAAAGTTTTGAAGAGGCGAAATAACGCCGCAGTACGATACCATGGTAGACATCCACAGGTGGAGAGAAACCAGCAGCAAGGTAATGTAGGAGGGGGGAATGAGATGCAAGAAATGCATAGGTTTATAGCTTCTCAGGAATACGAAAATGCTAGACAGAGAGCATTTGAAGATTGGCAAGTTCATCAGAACCAAATCATAGCTCATTGCCAACATATAGGTAGAAACTATATTCCTACACCGAAACCCATCTTCCCTCCTTGGTCTATAGAGATGCAGCCACCATATCCTACGTATGACCCTGCCGAAGCATTCTATAGCACTTATGGTTATGCCTGGAACCCCTATTGGTACCAATATCATCCTTAGTTTACTTATTATTTTTTTTATTTTGTAATTTGTAATTATTGATACGTTTAATACTTTTGTTAATATTGTAATCATTTTTATAATTATCTAACTTTTATTCTTAGATTTTAATAATTTTTGAATGTGGGGTAATATACCAAACTTCAAAAATATGTATATATGTTTGCAGTTTATCTTATGTACACAACAGGGTAAAACAACGCATTTTCAAAGACTGGCATTAAGTTCAGCAAAAGCAACTAATTTTGACGACAAGATGCAAAATATATGTGAAATAACAACAAGACGGAATGAACAAATGATGTGCACCATTTATCATTCAGCAAACAAACGCCAATATATTTGGAAACTTTGGTAAAATTTAATCATTTTCACACAAATCACCCTCAATAATTTAAATTGTTACTGATTTCTTGCAAATGAGGGCATTGCAAGATCTTAAGTGTGGGAAGGGGTTAAATTCTTTCGGATTTTAAAATTTTTTACTTTATACACTTGGTTACCATTAAAAATACTAGTAAAGCAGTAGTTGTATTAGAATCTAGTGCTCTCTGATAAAAAAGAACAGCCCTAGTCTTATATACTGACTACCCAATTCTAGTAAAAATTTTCAAAATTTTCAATTAAATGAATTCAAAATCATGTTTATACATATTTATGAACGATAAAACTAGGTTTTAACACCGAAATTATTGTTACCTCGGAAAGGACATAAATTAAGAAACAAACTAAAATGTTAAAATTCATTTAAAATGGAATAGAGGACGATAAAAAGGAAAATAAAAGCCAAGTGTGGGAAAATTTACCAAGTTATCTTAAACATATGTCACATATATCTGTAACAAATAACTGAAAATACTTTTGCTTTGGACTAAACTAAACTGTTTTTACCCGATGAAAGAAAAGAAGAGATGGATCTACACGATGAATCAATTCCATCATTAAAAGGAAGTAAAGTCTTCCGAAAAAGACACGCGATTCTTGATTTAGGTCATGAAGTGGTCGTCCAGACCAGCTGTAGGTTGACGAAAAATCTAGAAAAGTCATCACTAAAATCAGCAGGAAATCCACGGACCTCAGCATTAAACAGGGTCGCCAAGTGGTCAGATTTATCCTAACCATGAGAAGGATTTATCTCGTACAATGGGGGGGCACCGTGCAAATTAGCTTGATAAGACTAATGAATCAGATCCCCATAAAGGATAATCTCCTTAAAGATTAAAAATCAGCTTTTAAGACTGATATTACTCAATCCTAGAGATTGACCTTAAAGATTGAGAATTACAAACTCATGGAATTCGATGATATCTAAACTCGAGCTTAAACGAGAAAATATTTTGATCAAAATTACAAACCGATTTGTTTTCTGAAAACCCTATTTTCAATGCGTTCATTACCATTGAACGTAAAATCCTAGGAATTCACCTGGAATTCATTAGGTCACCTGAACTAAATCGGGTGTCAACCGTAAGAACGGTGGTTGCATAGCATGGTCAAAGACAGGACCTTATGCCAGACCGAAAAATTATAAGGGTGAGCTTTACTATTGCTCCTACCAAGGATAGTAATTGCGTCCGACACGTTATAGACCATAATCAAAAGCATTTCACGGGACATTGCCTTAACAGTTGCTTGTTCAACGCTTTCCTTTACAACCGGACGGTAGTTTGCCGAAAGGTAATATACGGAACAAGTAAACTGGACGTGTTGCTTTCCTAATACAAGGTTAGCAAGTGGGTGACACAAAACCATAAGTTTTGAGCTAAAATTTTCAAATCTGAAACCCACCAAACCCACAAAAATATTTTACAAACACCGGTAAAGGGTTATTCCGGAAAACTTATCTAGGGTAAAAACTAGATTTCAAAAGATCAAATGTTTTCATAAAGATCCAATTTCCTTAATGGATCTAAATTTTTATAGTCATGTGGGACTGTAAACCATATCGTTACTACCATTGTTTATACCGCCGTATAGAAATCACTGATGTACAAAGTGTGAAGAATAAAGAAGTGATTCTAGTATTTCAAGACGATATTGCTTGAGGACAAGCAACGCTCAAGTGTGGGAATATTTGATAATGCTAAAAACGAACATATATTTCATAGCATTATTCCTCAAGAAAGACAAGCTTTTAGTTGCAATTGTTCTATTTACAAGTGATATTCGTTTAAATAATAAAAGGTGAAGACAAAAGACAGATTCGACGAATTAAAGACGCAAACGACCAAAAAGCTCAAAAGAACAAAAGACAATAAAAAAGGTTCCAATTATTGATAAGAAACGTCTCGAAATTACAAGAGTACAAGATTTAAAACGCAAAGTACAAGATATTAAATTGTACGCAAGGACGTTCGAAAATCCGGAACCGGGACCAGAGTCAACTCTTAACGCTCGACGCAACGGACTAAAAATTACAAGTCTACTATGCACAAAAATATAATATAATATATAAATAATTATATTAATTATTTATATTTTATATTTATATATAAAATCCGTCGGCAAGAAAGACTCCAAAAGGTGTGAGCTGTAATTTCAATCTCCGCGACTCGCGGAGTTTGAAGGCAAAATATGCCGCGAGTCGCGGAGCCCCAATTTCAGAAACTTCCTATAAAAGCAAACGAATTCTGATCGAAAAAACCACAAAATATATCCATCTCTCTATCTATATCGTATATATTTATATTTATATTTTAATTTTAATTTTAATTTTAATTATAATTCTAATAATAAGGGTATGTTAGCGAATGTTGTAAGGGTGTAAGTCGAAATTCTGTCCGTGTAACGCTACGCTATTTTTAATCATTGTAAGTTATGTTCAACCTTTTTATATTAATGTCTCGTAGCTAAGTTATTATTATGCTTATTTAAAACGAAGTAATCATGATGTTGGGCTAATTACTAAAATTGGGTAATTGGGCTTTGTACCATAATTGGGGTTTGGACAAAAGAACGACACTTGTGGAAATTAGACTATGGGCTATTAATGGGCTTTATATTTGTTTAACTAAATGAAAGTTTGTTAATGTTAATATAAAGATTTACAATTGGGCGTCCCTATAAATTACTATATACACTCAATCGGACACGATGGGCGGGGTAATTATATGTACGAATAATCGTTCATTTAACCGGACACGGGAATGGATTAATAGCCACTAGAATAATTAAAACAGGGGGTGAAATTACATTCAAGGGTAATTGGTGTAATTGTTAACAAAGTAGTAAAACCTTGGTTTACACGCAGTCGATAACCTGGTGTATTCATTAAACAAAGTATTAAAACCTTGTTACAATTCGAATCCCCAATTAGTTGGAATATTTAACTTCGGGTATAATAATAATTTGACGAGGACACTCGCACTTTATATTTATGACTGATGGACTGTTATGGACAAAACCAGACGGACATATTAAATAATCCAGGACAAAGGACAATTAACCCATGGGGCATAAAACTAAAATCAACACGTCAAACATCATGATTACGGAAGTTTAAATAAGCATAATTCTTTTATTTCATATTTAATTTCCTTTATTTTATATTTAATTGCACTTCTAATTATCGCATTTTTATTTATTGTTATTTCATCGCACTTTTAATTATCGTACTTTTTAATTATCGCAAGTTTATTTTATCGCACTTTTATTATTCGCAATTTCATTATCGTTATTTACTTTACGCTTTAAATTAAGTCTTTTATTTATTTAATATTTTACATTAGGTTTTAACTGCGACTAAAGTTTTAAAATCGACAAACCGGTCATTAAACGGTAAAAACCCCCCTTTATAATAATAATATTACATATATATATATATATTTGTATTTTTATAAAAGTAAACTAATATAGCGTTGAGCTTTGTTTAAAGATTTCCCTGTGGAACGAACCGGACTTACTAAAAACTACACTACTGTACGATTAGGTACACTGTCTATAAGTGTTGTAGCAAGGTTTAAGTATATCCATTCTATAAATAAATAAATATCTTGTGTAAAATTGTATCGTATTTAATAGTGTTTTCTGCTAAAATTAATAACTATTTTATATACACCTCGCATAACATCAGGCACCCACACTCTTTCTTGAAAAGACAATAAACCACGCGAACCCATTGTAATGAATTCCGATTGCCCCACAATTCGTTCTGCATGCTTGTTGTGAACGTAAGCCTCTATTTGAATCACACCAAGTTTTTCAAGAAAATTGTTAGTAATAATCATACGTAACAATCCCAATCATAACGTCGGGTGGTGACTCATTCGGGTTAACGCATCTGCGACCACATTCGCTTTGCCCGGATGATAAAGTATCTCACAATCATAATCCTTCACCACATCCATCCATCTACGTTGACGATAATTCAAATTCCGTTGATCAAAAAGATGTTTCAAACTCTTGTGATCCGAATAAATCGTACACTTGACACCATAAAAGTAATGGCGCCAAATTTTCAAAGCATGGACCACCGCCGCTAATTCGAGATCATGAGTCGGGTATCTCTTTTCATGTTCCTTTAATTGGCGAGAGGCGTAAGCGATGACTGATCATATACATAGCATTGTATATGTATATTTTATTTGCCAAAAGCCAAGAGCAGAGTTATGCGGATTATAATGCAAAGTTATGAAGTATCCGCTGAAAATAAGCATAGCAGCTGTATTTCCGCACTAATCGGGGACTGCGGTTCAATCCGCTGAGTTTTCGCGGAAGGATAAGCAATCCGCGGATCGCGGTTATCTCGAACACTATAAATAGAGAGCTTGACCTCTCATTTATAGGTTGTTGATTCTCTGCCATTTTGCCTAAGCCTTTGTAATTTCCACTTGTGATCTTGCCCAAGGGATTTTTACACCGCGCAAAGGTGAATTACGCTAATTAACAATCAAGACCGGGTCGGGGTGGTTGATCACTTGATAGTTAAAGTGAAAGACGATCATCGGGGCCCAAAATAATCATCAAACATTCCATCCTCCATTACATTCTTATTTCACTCAATCCGTAATTAAGTAACATTGCTAATTAAGGATTGATCAATTGGCGCCATCCGTGGGACCCGTTTTATGAATTAAACTGAAATTTTTTTGTTTTATGCCGTTAAACAATTAATTCGACAGTTTAATTTCAATCGTGTTTTTTTTGTTGTGATGATTTGAAGGTGCTTTTGGAATATGCAATCAGTCGATCTACCCGACAATCGCGATGACAAATGCAAAGCAAGCTGGCATTTTTGCGAATGCTGATGCACTGCCTGGTGATTCGCAGAACGTTGTGATATTTCCATTGCAAACAAATGCTAGTATAACCGCGGGAAAATCGATTCAAGAACCGATCACTAACACACCTGCTGAAAACAATGCAAGTGATTTGCAGCCAGAAGTTTCTGCTGAAAAAATGATTGCGCGAAGAACTTTACTGCAAAATCGCAATGAAATAATCGCTGATGGGAAGTGACCAAAAGCTTTGTCTGGAAAATCTAGTCTGCGAACTGACAAAATTGTTGGTACTGCAATCGAGCAAGCTAAGAGAGATGCTAAGCGTAATTGTGAATCTCGCATACCGCGCACTTACTTATTGCCATTGAATGATTCAGGATCACAAGTTGATCGTCTAGTTCTTGAGCATAATGATAGCGACAGTGACAATGCAGAAGATCGCATTCATTTGAGTTCTACGTACAAATCAAAAATGGCAAAAGCACCAAGAGAAGAGAGCGAATTTTCTGATGATTCGAACAGCGTAGAAGAGTTTGTTAAAAATCCACAAATTAAGCAAAAGCGACCACCAACACCTTTCCCTCGCTATGGGGAAGAAGTTGACACATCTGACGCTGCTCGCAGAGACAATGCTCAGAATTTTTTGGCGGATGCTTTTAGAAGCATTGCACCAAAGTCCATGCAACATAAGTTTGATCAGCCAAACTTTTTGCAAGACATGCTTGCCAAGTTTTGTGCGGAGAATGCAGATACTCGCACAAAGAAGGCAACAGAAATCACTACTGCTGCGGACAAGTTTGCCCAACATATTTCTGACTATCCAATTATTTCTCCGCCGATCGTGCCGGCAACTCTGGGAGTCTATTCGGGTCTAACTGATTCTTCGGATTTTCTGCAATGCTTTGAAGGCGTAGTAAGTACTTATAACTGGGATGAACCAGTCGCGTGTAGGGTATTCCCCATGGCCTTGCAAGGGTCAGCAAGGGAATGGTTTCATAGTTTGCAATCTCGCAGTATCATTGGCTTTGTAGATTTCGAAAATTTTTTGCTGCAGTTTCAAAATCTATTACCGCAGAAAAAGACGCACATAGAATGTCACGATATTAAGCAAGGCAACAAGGAGACTTTGAACGCATTACTCACCCGGTACATTTATGAGTGCCAAAAAATTCCACGATTGAATGAAGATCAGAAAATTTCTTGTTTTTTGCATGCTATTAACCCACAGCGACATCCTACTCTTGTACGGAGATTACGAAGAGACGTTCCGCCAACTTTTGCAAAAGTTTAACAGAAAACATATGATTATCTCCACGGTGAAGAGGATAGCAATATAACCCCTGCGTGTGGATGGGGTAGAGATAAAAGTTGGCGAGATAACAATGACTCTTTTCGCGATGGTAACAGTGATAATTACCGCGGACCAGGTTTTCCGCAAAGAAATGGCGGCGGTGGATGCCCGCGAAATGACAGGTTTCAAGGCCAAAATGATAACCATGGATATGGCCGCCGTGATCGCTATTCTACGCGAAAGTGGAGCAATGACTCATTCAACATCATTCAGACGTTAACAAAAACGCCCAAGGAAATTTTGTTGCAAGAAAGAGTTGCTAAGTCTTTTCCTGATCCGCAGCCTTTGGGAGAAAATAGCAGGCGCGATAGATCAAAATTTTTTATTTTTCATGACGATTACGGTCATGACACCAATCGTTGCAGAGATTTGGCAGAATTCATCGCAGAAGCATACGAGCAAGGCAAACTGGATCATTTAATCGCACAAAACACCGCGAATGCGATTATAATGCCTACAGAAGCTAACACCTCGAATGCGTCAAACGCGGTTGAGCGAAAGGCTCTCGCAGTAAAAAATCTGGGAGTAAAAATGGTGAGCAAAAAAGAAAATCAGCGCGGAATACAGGTAATCAACGTGGTAGAAGTGCAGGGCGAAACGTCGGTGATGCAAATTTCAGAACAGATTGTCAGTTGGAAATGTCCTTCTATTACGTTTCCTCCTGCAAGTTTGACCGCGGATGATGGTAGACCTGTAGTGGTTTCATGTCGCGTTGCAAATACTGGAATAATGATAATGAAGGTACATGTGGACACGGGTAGCAATGTCGACGTCATGTACGAACAATGCTTTAGCAAGTTGCCCGCGAACATTCATGCTTTGATGAAACCTACTGCGGTTTCACTTACTGGGTTCTCAGGAGAGTCATCCTGGCCCGTTGGCCAGTTGGAATTACAAATGGAGTTAGTTGATGACAGCGATGAGTCGCTAAGACACCAAGCTTTATTGAATCTGTACATAATGTGAAATCAATCGCGATTCAATATGATACTTGGGCGCACAGCTTTGCGCATGTTTGGCGCTATACCATCTACCATACACGGTATGCTAAAATTTTCTGCCAACAAGGGCATTGGCACGCTAATTTCTGCAGAAGTGGAGTCATTCTGCACCATGATTATCGCAAATGCGAATTTGAGTATTGAAGGACGTTCAGTTAATCCTGAGTAGTATGAAAATTTAAAAAGTTGTAATAAGATGCTAAGGCAAAATTCATAAATGCATGGTATTAAGATGCGAATATCATAGTCGTGTTTATGTTTCGAATGCGAAATAGTAATGAATAAAGCAAAGTTAATTTCAGTGTTAGTAATTGTTTCTTTACAAAGCGAAAACACTGCGTGTGGCCACGCGTAGTGCTTATTTCGCAGAATGCGATTACTTGTCTTTTACAACACTAAGTTAATGTTTGTTCTGCGGATATTTTAAGTAAGGTGGCATGATTTTCGTAAAGCATAGTCTGCTTAAGTGTTATGAAAATGCAACATTGCATTGCGGAATAGTTTGCTAAAAACCAAGTGATGAAATTGCCCACTTATATTAATTTAAAAATAATTGAGAAAGGATAACACTTCCTAAGTATTTGATCTTGCCAATACTTAGATGCTTCGCAATGCTAAATTTGCCTAAGGATCGTTATGGCGGACTTAGAAGATTCATAACGTATAAGTATATACGCATACAGATTGTTTCGCAAAAGTACACATTTATTATGTGCACAATAATAAAAGTTGGAAATCGCAAAGGACAAGTCCGTGTTATGAATATTGGTAATAAAGCGCTATACAAATAAAAGAAGTTGCAACTGCGAACTGTGAATAAGTGATTAATATTAAGCGTGTACGCAACGCGGATTCTTACAACAAACGCAATTCGTAATTGCAAAAATACATTCAAAAACAAATTAGTTAAGGCAAAAACTAAAGTTCTAATGCTTTAATATCTGCAAATGAAACGCCTTCACGCTGATTGAGCTCCTCAAGGACAGGTATGCTAATTTTCTCAACCTCCTTCTTCGCCCTCTCGAGTATTTCGCGAGCATCATCGGTGGCGCATATTTCTTTCGCCATGTCAGAAGGAAGAGGTTGCGAAAGATCACCAAGTTTGCATAATAAATCATACCACTCGCAGCGAGTGGCAAGCTTTGCTGCTTGAGCATATGTTTGAAATTTTTCAGTTACTGGCTCGGAGTCCATCACTTTATCCGCGAATGTTGGGAGATACTTGACTAGCTGTGCGAACTCATGTTCCGAGACTTCTGCCCTTCTTTTGAGTTTGGCGTTCTCTTCCATCACCTTTTCAAGACGCGTCTCAGCCCTTTGCGCCCTTCTCTCTTGTGCATTGGCGGCTTTCACTGCTTTATCATACTCGTCTAACATCTCGGTGAAACGCTCCATGCTGTCGACTGTCAGATAAATTGCATTGTAGCAATTATGTAGTCGTTGTCTGGCAGCCTCGGGATAAGACAATTTGCGATATTGCTCCCTTGTTTCTTCAGGAACAAATTTATAAAGCCTTTGGTATAGTCTAAAGGCCCGATTTGCTGCTGCAGCTTCTCCTTCCTCTTCCTGGTTGGACGTTTCTGCGTCAGATGGAAGAGATAAATCTTCATTTCCAGGTTCATTAAGAACATTTGTAGGGATTCTCCCTCTAATGTTGTAAAGCGGTGTAGCTTCAGTGGATGACTCTGGAAGAATAGCTGTAAACAGATAAGCAAATATAGCAAGTTTATGCTAAAACAAACAATGCGTAATAAAATAAATACTGTGAAATAGCATTTACTTACTTGCTTCTTGTCCAGAATGAGAGCGCAGACGTTTCTTGCGTGGAGTGGGGGTAGTTTCCGCAACCTTACGCTTGCTGCGGTCCTCGCCTCCAGCAATATAACATGTATTGATGATCGGTTCATCAATAAGAATAATGTCGCCGTCGCCATTCTTTAGGCGACGGGCAGGGCTAATCCTGCTTATATCAGTGGGCCTCATGATAAGGTCAAGTGCAACCACTGTAAAAATAAAAGTGCATAGTGTTATGCAAAGCGAAAATATTGCGAAAAATGTAAGTGTATTATGTTAATATACTGCGATAAATTTCAGCGGCATACCATTTTTTGATTGGTCAACCAAAAGCGCATCATGGTCGCTCCATGGCCATTGAATTGACACTCTGCTAATGTACAGTGGTACATTCGAATAAGCTCGTAGAATTAGGCATGCGGTTTTTAGTGTCTTGAGAGTGTCATTCTCAAGATCATCGAGTACAGGCCTCTCATTGAGCTCGTGATTAAGCTCTCTATACCAAGCTTTAGGAATAGCACTGTCCAAATAGGCGGTGTCGTTAATATAAAAGAAGGAACTGCGCCAATTGCCAATTGAATCTTTTGGCGAAGTCATTATGCCAAGTTTACTGCGGAAAGAAAACCACCCCACATCGTATAGCACCAGGCTATTGCACATACGAAACACGTTCAGCAGCAGTGGTTGGCCGGTGGCATTGCAGTACATCTCGAACAGCACAATTTTATTAATCGCGTTCAGATGCAACTGTGCCATGGCAATCTTATAGTATTCGCAAACACTGCGGAAAAAGGGGGTAAGTGGAAATCGAAGGTTTCCTTGAGAAATGGCAGCCTCGTAAACAGAAATCATCCCTTTAGGGGGAGTATCGGCTCGCTGTTCTATCGCAGGCGCAGTAGGAACAATTTGGGCAAGTGGCGGATACCATTCTTGTAGGGTTTGAAGTTTTGTTTCCGTCATATAGGAAACATAGCCTCCGGGAGTATGCATAGATGAAGATGACGCCATTTGCAATAAGAAAAATAAATGGGATGATAAAATTGAAGAAATTAAAGGTTGGAATTGTTAATTACACGGTACGATTGTGATTCGAGGAATTTGATTGCAGATGAAATCGAAAGAAAAAGAGTAAAGTTTTTATGCGGATTATTGCGTTATTTATAATCGGAAGTAGGGCGAGTAAGATGGAAAGGTAATGATTACATTTAAACGGCTAAAATTACCGCAACGTGTAAATGGTAATTTTGTAGCCGTCACAGCATATTGATTTGACAGAATGGCGAAAAATTACCGTTGTAATTACGTGTTGAGCCTTACAAAAACAACGGTAATAAATGGGCAGTAAAAAAATATTAAATATTGTTTGCGAAATATTTTAAGAAACACTTCTTTATTTTTAGAGTTTATCATGATGCATTGGCTTCGCGAAAATGTATCATAATAAACTGGGGGGACTTGATCGTATACATAGCATTGTATATGTATATTTTATTTGCCAAAATCCAAGAGCAGAGTTATGCGGATTATAATGCAAAGTTATGAAGTATCCGCTGAAAATAAGCATAGCAGCTGTATTTTCGCACTAATCGGGGACTGCGGTTCAATCCGCTGAGTTTTCGCGGAAGGATAAGCAATCCACGGATTGCGGTTATCTCGAACACTATAAATAGAGAGCTTGGCCTCTCATTTATAGGTTGTTGATTCTCTGCCATTTTGCCTAAGCCTTTGTAATTTCCACTTGTGATCTTGCCCAAGGGATTTTTACACCGCGCAAAGGTGAATTAAGCTAATTAACAATCCAGACCGGGTCGGGGTGGTTGATCACTTGATAGTTAAAGTGAAAGACGATCATCGGGGCCCAAAATAATCATCAAACATTCCATCCTCCATTACATTCTTATTGCACTCAATCCGTAATTAAGTAACATCGCTAATTAAGGATTGATCAATGACTTTACCTCGTTGCATTAGAACACACCAAAGCCCATTCAAAGAAGCATCACAATAGACCGTCATATCAACTACACCTTCCGGCAATACTAAGACCGGAGCTTTACACAATTTCTCTTTCAACAATTGAAAAGCGATTTCTTGCTCGTTCTCCCAATTGAATCTCGTATTCTTCCTTGTCAACTTAGTTAATGGCGAAGCAATCTTGGAAAAGTCTTGGATAAACCGACGATAGTAACCGGCCAATCCGAGAAAACTTCGGATTTCCGTAGGCGTAGTCGGTCGTCCCCAATCCTTCACCGTCTCTATCTTCCCCGGATCCACTTGAATACCATCCTTGCTCACAATATGGCCAAGGAATTGAACCTCCCTTTGCCAAAATTCACATTTTGAGAATTTAGCATACAACTTCTCTTTTCTCAACGTCTTCAATACTTCGCGCAAGTGGTGTTCATGTTCCGTCATGCTCTTAGAATAAACAAGAATATCGTCAATGAACACAATTACCGACTTATCCAACATAGGTTGGCACACTCGGTTCATAAGATCCATGAATGCCGCCGGTGCATTCGTAAGACCAAAAGGCATAACCACAAATTCAAAATGCCCGTAACGCGTTCGAAAGGCCGTTTTCTCAATATCTTCCTCACGGACCCACATTTGGTGATAGCCGGACCGTAGGTCAATTTTTGAGAAATACGTCGCACCTTGGAGTTGGTCAAACAAATCGTCAATCCTAGGCAGTGGATAACGATTCTTGATCGTCACCTTGTTCAACTCCCGATAGTCGATACACATCCGCATACTTCCATCCTTCTTTTTCACGAATAAAACCGGAGCACCCCATGGCGAAGCACTCGGTCGAATGAAACCCTTCTCAAGTAACTCTTGAATTTGATTCAACAATTCTTGCATTTCCATCGGTGCTAAACGATAAGGAGTTTTAGCAATGGGAGTAGCTCCCGGAACCAACTCAATGCGAAATTCGACTTGTTTTTCCTCCGGAACACCCGGTAACTCATCCGGAAAAACATCTTCAAACTCACTTACCACCGGAATTTCACGAATGGGTGGTGGCTCGTTACGAGTATCAACAACATGGGCAAGAAAAGCCATGCCACCACTAACAAGGAAACGAAGTGCCCGTGCAAAAGTGCATCCCGGTACAAGTCTTCTACGTTTATCACCATGAATAATTAACTCTCCCCCACTTGGGGTCTTCACACGAATAGATTTTTCATGGCACGCAATATCGGCTTTATTATGATCG
This sequence comes from Rutidosis leptorrhynchoides, assembly GCF_046630445.1. Lineage (NCBI taxonomy): Eukaryota > Viridiplantae > Streptophyta > Magnoliopsida > Asterales > Asteraceae > Rutidosis > Rutidosis leptorrhynchoides. The sequence continues at coordinate 137,053,324 of NC_092342.1, read as the reverse complement.
AGCCAATCCATACCAACCACGATATCAAAATCACCCAACGTCATCGGAATGAGATCAATATTAAAGTTCTCGGAACCAAACACAACATTACAATTCTTACACACATCAACCACTAGCACGGTCTTGCCATCTGCTATTTCGACTTCTACTGGATGACTTAACTTAGCTAACGGTTTATTAAGTTTAGGCACAAATTTTGGAGACACAAATGATAAATTTGCACCGCTATCAAATAGAGTCCTTGCCGGATTAGAGTTAACCGTGAAAGTACCTGAAACGACTTCATTGGATTGCTCGGCTTCGTCATTAGTCATCAAATAATTACATCCCCTAGCTGACCCCGCCGCCTTCTCCATTCTCTTAACTTGATCATTTCGGAGTTCGGGGCACTCCGACTTTCGGTGCCCTTCTTGTTGACAATTGAAACATGTGATCACATTAGTATGCGGTTTTGGGCAATCACGAGAGTAGTGACCTTTTTGCCCACAATTGAAACAAGTGACCATGTGACCACTAGAAGCACCATTCTTCACGCTACCGACACTTTCGGATGCTCCCTTACTCTTCTTGTTCGAAAAATTAGAAGCTTCAAACTTTCGTTTACTTGGCACATAACTAACCGGACTCGGAGCTTGCACTTCAAACCCCTTCGCCACCGCCAAAAGCTTAGCAAAGGTCTCAACATGACCAATACTAATTTTACCCTTCAAATTATCTCTAAGGGTCGCATGAAAGTCTTCCATTAACAATTGATCATTCCCCACATACTCGGGGCAAAAACGCGCCTTAGCGAGAAAGTTGGTTTTAAGAGTGTTTAGGTCCAAAGACCCTTGACGCATGTTCCTTAACTCGTTGCGCAATTTGGAAAGATCCGCTTGCGTACTATATTCAAGGAAAAACTCCTTCTTGAAATCCGCCCAAGATAACCCCACAAAAGCCGCATCACCCACCATATCAATCTTGCCATCGAGCCAATCTTTAGCATGGCCCCTTAACAAACTAGTAGCAAGCCTTGTTTTCTTTTCGGGAGGGCACTCGGTTGAGCGAAAACAACCTTCAACATCGAAAATCCAAGCCGCACTCTTCATGGGGTCGGGATCTCCGTGAAAGTGAGGAGGTTTAGTCGCCAAGAAGTTCTTATAGCTAAACTCCAACTCGCCCACATTTTGAGGTCTAGGAAACCTCCTTTCAACTTCTTCTTTAACGGCATTAGTCATCTGTTCTTGACTCATATCGACAATTTGTTCTGAAACTGACTCTTCGAATATTTTTTTAACCCTTCGTGAGAAAACAGAAACATAGTTTTCTAAAGCGGTCTCAATCTTGGTAGTCATCTCATCTTCCTCCACATGAGAGGGACCACCATTGCCATTCGTATTCGTTCCGTTTCTCGTCTTCATTTTAAAGATTAAAAATGGATTAGACATCACCAACAATTTAATACACATATATACCTATGCATATGACCGCACACACACCACATCTAGCTCGATACTTGTCGAACATCCTTGCTTGACTTGACTTGCAACCGTAATAGTGGTTGCGACTCACTATTACGCTCACATGCCGTGCCATGCTCAAACGTGTCACAACCATCTTGCTCGATGTTCAAAACAACAACACATGATTAGTAACATCATAACATAGCATAGTTGTCCACTTATGCATCAAAGAACTAATCAAACCCCGCACTGACCCGTAGTCCTACAAGTCCCGCATATAATTCCACAACACAAAAGTCTAAGTCTAGGCGCCTATCTCAAGTCACCTAAATCCCTTAGACCATGCTCTGATACTACTTGTAATAACCCAACCCGTAATCCATAAGATAATTTTTTTTTTATACAACACAATTACACGCCAAATAAATATGTAACCCATTTCACGAGTTCCATTTAAAACGCACAACAATTAATTGTTTACAAAAGGCACGAGGGCCACGAATAAAGTTTAGTACAAGTTTGACCCATTACAAATGATAGTTTACAATCCAAACGACACTTCGAGCATGGTTTGGGACTAAACTACCCAAAACGATAGGCCAACATCAAAACTCCAATAAAGCATCATCACGGGACACCTAATGTCCGTTAACCCCTTTGCCCTTAACTGCGCCTGCATATAAAAAGATAAAGAATGAGAAGGTAAGCTAACGCTTAGTGAATGTAATAACTATACACATACATATATAACCTACTTACATGCAATCACCTACACAATTACCTCATACACGCTAGCAATTTATAAGACATACCAACGCAAGGCATAACGCTAAATCTCCAAGACCCCAAGCTAGCACAACGATAACATATATAACTAGAAATAATGTGAAAACACCACACAACAAACACATAGCCATGGTTAACCAATAGTACAAGGAATGGTACTTCGAATTTCCCATTGGTGTTTCCAACAACCGTTAGTGCACAACAAATTATAATACTAACCCCGGAGTGGTATCGATCGCCCAAACTTTAAACCCACCCGTCACGTGTAATGTGGTATCGAACGCCCGAACTTTAAACCCACACTACATGCCCACACACATATATGACATGGCATCGAATGCCCGAACTTAAACCCATATCATATATTGACCCGATGTGGTATCGACCGCCCGAACTTAAACCCACATTGAATCTCGTACAAGTAAATACATTATATACACATATGCATAATCATTCCACTCACCTCAAGACTCTTGTGGAAGCTAACCGAGCTTGCAAACCTTCAATGTAATGTACCTATTACATTATGCATTTTATTAACATACAATCTAGTTGAATTAAATGCCAACTTCTAACCCTTGAGCATTTAATGACCCGATTGCATTAAATGACTCAACTACACCAAAACCGCCCATTAATGGCCACGCCTCGTTATAGATCACTTAAGGCTAGTGATTAGGGTCTATTAACATCAACTAACATAAACTTGGTGTATTTCATAACCATTTCACCCGATTAGGTCAACTAGTGCTCTTTTGACTCTTTGACTCACAAACCAAGTCAAACTTACACATTAAAAATTCTTTCATCCTTTCAAAAGTGCATTAGTGACTAACAACATCACTTAGCACTTACAACCTCAAATCACAGGACCAAACCCTAGATAATAGCTATTTAGTGTTTCCTTTTAACAATCCAACCTAAAATCCACCCATTTAACCCTCAAATGGGTCACACAAGTTCCATAAGAACCAAACCCTAGCTTAAACTAAATGAAACTCAAAACTTAGATTTAAGACTTACCAAAACTATCCTCTTGTAGCTAATAACAAGGAGCAACTTTAATTCTTGCTTCTAGGATTGATTCACAAAACTTCACCTTCAAATCTTGAGTTTAAACTAAGTAGGTTTTCGGATTTCAGAGGAAAATGTGAAAGAAAATGGAAAAGAAATAAGAAATGGAGAACAAGTGGCTGATATTAAAAGCTCCAAACAGATCTACATGCAAAAAGACCAAATTGCCCCTAAACCCTATTTAATTTGAGCAGAATTCGGAGTCTGATCTGCAGAGATGCCGCGGCATGGCGCCATTCGTCACGGCGCGACGAATCGAAGGAAAAATGATCACTCTTAACCCTCTTTCTGATCCTGGTTTGCTTCAATGACCGCGGCGCGGACCCGTTTGTCGCGGCATGGCATTTGCCTAGGTCTGGTCACTTCGACAATTTAACATGAACCAAGGGTTCAACAACTAGCACACCTCATTCACCCTTCCTATGCACGTCTAAACTTCAACCTTAAGTCTCACACGACTCAACGCCATCACGTCACATTCATATACGCGTACACGCACGCATTCGAATATACCCATATATATACACACATATACATATATGCACTTACACCTAACTAACACTTTAGTTCATTTAATCACATAACGAATAAGTTATAAGCGTACTATTGATTAAGTACATACCTTTAGACGCGCACGGGAAAATGGGGTGTTACATTTTGGCGTACCACTATATTGGCATTGATTAGTTACCATGTGTAGGATTTGTCCTTTGATTTCATAATCTGGCGCATTAATGTCTGGTCGCGTAATGGAATGTCCTTGGCCAGTGCGCGTAGCTCTCATTTGATCTTCTATACTTAGAGGTTCCGTTATTTCCATATTTGAAATTGTTGAATCCGAATTACTAGAAGATTATGATTTAATAGTTTTTGGTTCAGGAGGAATTATTAGTGGTTCAGGATCTTGGAATTGTCCTTGAATATCCTCCGGGTTCTCACTTATGAAGTCGGGTTCAAAAAATGGATTATCGGAAATTTGAATTGGAGTACTCGTTCGACTAGATGATGATTCTAAAGAAAAATCAACGGCGACAGTATTGGCTAGATGTCTTGATCGAGTTACAGGTGGTGAACGTATGAAAGGTGGTGAACGTTTTGCTCGGTGCATTCACTGAATATCCTATTAGTTATAAATATAAAAATTATATAAGTTATCAAATTAATAGACTTTTCTGATTTTGCCCAAGTTTCGAATAGTCAATAGATGCAGCAGGTAGCCAGGATCCTTTAACTCGAAAAATCCACAACTCGCCACTAACAAATCCAACTATTACTACGAATCAGAAATTTTGGATGTCTATTAATTCAATCGCTTACAATAATTTTTCGTCGAAATTTAAAGAAAATAAAAATCTATGTCCTAAAAACTAGAGCGTGGAAATGAGAAAGGAAAAGAGTACATCGAAAAACATCGAAAAATAAAAATAAGAAAGAAAAATGTCGAAACTTAAAAGTCCAAAAACTAAATCTAAAAAGTTGCGCCTAAAGGTATTAAAGCTTAAATGCGATTCTAAAGGTAAACGACAATAAACTTAATTTAGGCACTAAAATATATAAACGGCGTCGTAAAATTCTAAAGCGCCTAAATTTTAATTCTAAAGAAAAAGCACTTGAGGAATTTTACGGCAAAACCTAAAAACTAGAAATATAAAAATAACTACGGCAAAATACTAAACTTAAAACTATATAGCGAACGATAAATATTACGAAATAAACGATAAAAATACAAATTATAACTAAAATGATAAAAATACAAAACTCATGGACTGCCGCTTAGAGCCTAAATTGAATTCCAGGCAGGATTTAAAACCCATGGAAATTTGATTCTACCGCTTTCATGGCGTCTCAATTTATTTTTAATTTTTAATTTTTTAAATTTTTTTCCTACTTACTGGCTGGAGGTCCACTCGGAAGCAATCTCTCTATTCATCGAATAGAGAGAGGGATGACTTTCTCCACTTTTGAGAGTGTTTCACTATAGGTGGAAAAATGACTTCTCTTTTATTCTCGAATAGGGGAAGGATTGTCTACATCTCACCTCCCTCATACACCACTCATGTGGTATTGGGTTTTGTTGTTGTTGTTGTTGATAAAAATACAAATTTTATAAAAATATTATTTTTATATTATTATTTTATAAAAATATTAATCTATATATTTAATAATAATATTAAAACTTAATATTACAAAATATAAATTAAAACTAGATATAAATATATTAAACAATTAAACCCTAATTAGATTAAATAATATTAATTATAATAAAACCCTACTCGTAATTAATGCGTCCGAGGTTCTTTGCCTGTCAGCCTAATCCATGCGTTCGCATGTATTTAATGTTCCATCTCATGCGATCGCATGGGCATGCAGTCCAGATAAGTCTTGGGCTTCGATCAGGTCCGGCCCAATTTCTGTTATAATAATTATTATTTTTTTCTGATTTTAATTTATATAAAATATTTATATAAAATATAAAAAAACTTATATTTTAAAAACTAAAATAGAAATAAAAATACTTTATAATTTTATATATTTTAAATAAACTCTTAAAAATATATATATATTTTTCTTTTTTTAACACTTATTATAAATACAAAATATTTTTACGAAATAAGAAATAATATATTTTTACAAAAATATATTCTTAATAAAATATAACGTTTTTCACCGAGTCCCCGGCAGTGGCGCCAAAAACTTGATGTGTGAAGCAGATGTGTATGAAATACTATTATAGTTTACTACGAAATACGACGAAATATTACACAAGTTTTGTTTATTTATATAGATGGGATATACCTAAACCTTGCTACAACACTTATAGGCAGTGTACCTAATCATAGAGTAGTATAGTTTTTAGTAAGTCCGGTTCATTCCACAGGGAGACGGCTTATTTTACACTATATTTTAAACAACTATATTTGTACAAAATATAAATATATATATTACAATTATTATTATAAAAGGGGGTTTTACCGTTTAATGACTGATTTGTCAATTTTATATTTTAAGCGTAAAGATAAATGATGATAATTAAAGTGCTTAAAATAAATAAAAATATTAAAATGACAATAAATAAAATGACAGTAAATAAAAGTACGATGAGAAATACAATAAAAGAATTATGCTTATTTAAACTTCCGTAACCATGATGTTTGATGTTTTGATTTTAATTTATTACTCTAGGTTAATTGTGCTTTGTCCTGGCTTATTTGATACCTATCTGGGTTTTGCCCATAATAGTCCATCGGTCATAATTATAATATGCTCTTCAAATTAACCTTATTCCCGAAGTCAAATATTTCAACTAATTAGGGATTCGAACTGTAACAAGGTTTTAATACTTTGTTAATAATTACACCAGGTTATCGACTGCGTGTAATCCAAGGTTTTAATACTTTGTTAACAATTAAACCAATTATCTTTGTATGTAATCCACCCCTGTTTTAATTAGTCCATGATACATTAATTTATTCACTTGGCCATAATGAATAATCAATTACCCAATCTAATTGATTAATCAAATGATTGTAAACGATGTCGTATAAACGTCACTAAATAGGACATTCGTAATCAATTTAATAATTATTAGATTAACTAATTTGAAGATAGGTTCGACAGGTTCCAATGAGTTGTCATTCAATTAGACAATACCCCCTACCTATTAATAGTTAATAGTCCAATGTTCACAAGTGTCGGTCTTTTGTCCAAACCCTAATTATGGTACAAAATCCAATAACCCCTTCTTTAATATTTAGTCTAACATCATGATTACTTCGGCTTAAATAAGCATAATAATAACTTAGTTACGAGACATTAATTTAAAAAGGAAGAACATAGCTTACAGTGATTATTTATCGCGTAGCGTTACACGGACAGAGTTCCGGCTTTAAAACCCATAAAACATTTTTTACAATAACCCAACTAAACCATAACTTTATTATTAAAATTAACTTAAATTAAAATTATAATATAAATATATATTACATAAGAGAGAAAGAAATATATGAAGGTGTGTGTAATTCGAGCAGAAAACGTTCCAATTTATAGATGTGGCTAGCCTTCTGGTGTCATACGATCGCATGATATTCATGCTTCCTGGCCATGCGATCGCATGGCCAGCTGGATCAGACCACTTTGAGTTTAAAACGTGGGCGGCTTTGATTAAATTAATATATAATATAATATATATAATTATATATATATTATATTATATTCTTGTACATAGTTGACTCGTAATTTTAGGTCCGTTGACTCGCGCGTTGATGCTCGGCTTATGTCTCGGTTCCGGATTTTTGAACGTCTTTTCGTACTCTTTGAAATCTTGTACTTTGCGTTTCGTGGCTTGTACTCTTGTCATTTTTAGACGTTATTGATCAATAATTGGAACCATTTGGATTGTAACTTGTACATTTGAGCTTTTTGATCATTTGCGTCTTCAAATCGTCGTTTTCTTCTTTTGTCTTCGCACTTATTTATTTAAACGATTATTACATAAAAATAGAACAATAGTAACTAAAAGCTTTACATATTGGAAGGATATTGATACTAAATATATGTTCATTTATAGCACTATCAATAAGTAACCATTAATTATAATTAATTTAATTAATTATATACTTTTGCCATTTAAATTTATTTGTTACCTTATAGTTTATAGTTTATAAAAATGACACTTTTTATTATTACTTGTAGTTTTAATATTTTCAATATCATGAAATGTATAAACTTTAATTAACAGGAAGTGTCGACTAAAAATTACCATTCGGTCAACGTTTTGTTAAAGACAAGTTTACACTTAAATACAAGCACACAGAAACTCTACGGGCATATTAGTCAAATCAGAAGTAGAAAAGTGAGGGTTGTTATAGTACCTCCCCGTTAATAAAAACTTCGTCCCGAAGTTTTAGGTAGACCTCTCGGATGCATCAACAGTTGAGAAGAGATGGAGATATTTTCGTTTCATTTAGTCTTCACATTCCCAGGTATACTCGGGGTCTCTTCGTGAATTTCAACAGATCTTAACAATAGGAATGTTGCTTTGTTTCAATCGTTTAACCTCACGATCCATAACTTCCACAGATACTTCAATGAAGTGCATTTTATCATTAATGCGGAGATTATCCAAAGGAATAACAAGTGTGTTATCAGCAAGACACTTTTTCAGATTTGAGACGTGAAATACGTACTACAAAGCTCAGTAGGTAGTTCTAATCGATAAGCCATGGGGACCAATTCTTTCAGTAATCTGGAAATGTCCAACAAAACGCGGACTTAGTTTGCTTGTTTTACCAAAACAAACGACACCTTTCCAAGGGGTAACATGACATTATCATGAACTTGGAATTCTAAATATTTTCGACGATTATCAACATAGCTTTTCTATCGGCTGTGGGCAGTTTCCAATCTTTTCTTAATCTGAACGATCTTTTCGGTAGTTTCGTGAATAATTTCAAGACTAGTCAACTATATGTCCTCTAATTCATCCCAGCATAGTGGGAATCTACATTCTCGCCCGTATAAGGCCTCAAAAGCTGCAGCCTTAATACTTGCGTGGTAACTGTTGTAGGAAAATTTAGCCAAAGGCAAATGTCTATCCCAACCTTTACCGAAGTCGATAAGACAAGCACGAAGAATATCTTCCAACGTTTGAATGGTTCGTTCACTTTGACCATCGGTTTGTGGGTGATAAGCAGTACTCATATCGAGTTGAGTTCCAGGAGAAGATTGTAAGGATTTCCAGAATCTAGAAGTGAATCAACTGTCGGGATCAGAGATGATAGAGATAGGGACTCCATGACGTGAGACAATATCTTTAATATAAAGTTGTGACAATTTCTCCATCTTGTCAGTTTTCTTGATTGGTAAGAAATGAGCAGATTTAGTAAGACGATCCACTATGGCCCAAATAGTATCATTCCCACTAGAAGTCTTGTGAAATTTAGTAATAAAGTTCATAACGATACATTCCCACTTCCACTGCAGAATATCCGGCTGTTGAATTAAACTAGACGGCTTTTGATGCTCGGCCTTAACTTTTAAACAAGTAAGACACTTGCTCACATACTCAGCAATATCAGATTTCATGTTAGGTCACCAATAAAATTCTTTCACATCATGATACATTTTACTAGAGCCTGGGTAAATAGAATATCTAGTCTTATGTGCTTCATTCAAGATCAGTTCTCAAAGATTTTCGAAGATGGTGACCCAGATTCGGTTACTGAAATACCGTGTTCTGTTTCCCTTGAGTTCAAGTTGACTTTCGAGAACTTTCAGTCCCTCGAGTTGGACATTCTCTTCCTTCAATTCCTTGCGTTGTACTTCACGGATTTGAGACGTATGATTCGTATGAATAACCATGTTTAAAGCTCTAACTCGAATCATTTTGACATTATCCTTTCTACTAAGAGCATCGAAAACTACATTTTCCTTACCAGGATGATACTTAAGCTCGCAGTCGTAGGCATTTAGTAAATTGGCCCATCACCTTTGTCTCATGTTCAGTTTTTTTTTGTCGAAGATGTTGAATACTTTTATGATCGGTAAACACCGAAATTTAGTTTCATAAAGATAATTTCTCCACATCTTTAATGCGAATACCACAACTCCTAACTCCAAGTCATGTGTGGTATAGTTCTTCTCATGTTTCTTCAGTTCCCTAGATGTGTAAGCAATAACATTATTACGTTGCATCAAAACACATCTGAAACCTTGGTTCGAACCATCGCAATAGATTATAAAAGCATCGATGCCATCAGGTAATGACAGAATCGGGGCTGTGGTCAATTTTTCCTTTAGAATCTTAAATGCAGATTCATGTTCTTCGGACCACTCAAACTTCTTCCCCTTATGAGTTAGCTTGGTGAGAGGTTTGGCTACAATGAAAAATTCTTTGATAAACCTTCGGTAATAACCAGCAAGTCCCAAAAATTAGCGAATATGCTTCGCACTCTTAGGTACTTCCCATTTCTAAATAGCAGTGATTTTCGCTTGATCGACATATATTCCTTCACTATCAACTACATGTCCTAGAAATTGTATGGTTCGTAGCCAAAATTCACACATGAAAAACTTGACATACAGTTGTTCTTTCTTTAAGAGCTCCAGAATCAATCGTAAATGTTGTTCATGCTCTTTCTCATTCTTAGAATAGATTAAGATATCATCGATGAAACGATCACAAATTAGTCAAGATAAGGTTTACATACACGGTTTATAAGATCCGTGAATACAGTAGGATCGTTGGTTAAACCAAAAGGCATGACAAGAAACTCATAATGCCCATAACGAGTTCAGAAATCAGTCTTAGAAACATCAATTTCATTGACTCTCAGTTGATGATAACCCGACCTGAGATCAATCTTTGAATAGATACTTGATCTTTGCAATTGGTCAAACAGGTCATCAATACGCGAGAGTGGATAACAGTTCTTGATAGTTAGCTTGTTGAGTTCACGGTAATCAATACACATCCTCAATGAGCCATCTTTATTCTTAACAAAGAGAACGGGTGCTCCGTACGGAGACGAGCTAGGACGAATGAAACCTTTTTCTAAAAGTCCTGGAGTTGGTTGGATAGTTCCTTCATCTCAGACGGAGCTAAGTGGTATGGTGCATTTGCAATAGGTGCAGCACCGGGAGTTAGATCAATTTGAAACTTGACCTGGCTTTGAGGAAGGAGACCAGTGAGTTCTTCAGGAAAAACTTCAGGAAAGTCTCTAACCACCGAAATATCTTCAATGCGTTGTTCGACTTCCTTAACATGAGCCAAGATGGCTTGATATCCCTTCATTAGATATTTACGTGTTTTGATATACGAAATGATATCAAGTGTGGAACCACTCATCTCTCCTTGAACGATTAGGGTTTTACCATTCTCAAGAGGGATATTAATGGTTTTCTCATAACACATGATTGCATCTCTCAACGGACGTAACTAATCCATTCCTACAACTACATCAAAGCTTCCTAACTTGACTCACAATAAGTCGATCTTAATGAGTTTTTGGCTAGAATTAGGTTACAATTTTTATAAACTTTATCTACTTTCATAACCTTACCATTTGCTACTTCTACGAGACACTTAATTTCTAAGGATTGTGATTTTTCAGTGAATAAGGCACAAAATTCAGTAGACACATAACTTCTGTCAGCATTAGAATCGAATAAAATAGTAGCATTGCATTTTTTAACAAGAAACGTACCCGTTATAACTTCATCATCATCACGTGCTTTCTCAGCGGTTATCATAAAAGCTCGGCTCTTGGCATTACCAGTGTTTCCCTTGTTCCTCGGACATTGATTACGAAAATACCCTACCTCACCACAACCATAGCAAGTACGAGTGGTTGTGTTAGTCTTAGTTGCAGGATTATTAGTGGTGTGAAACGTAGATTTACAATACTTGGCTATGTGACCCACCTTTGCACTTAGAGCACTCAGCAAGGCACCTTCCAAAATGGTGCTTGTCACAATGGTTACAGAGAGGTTTCGTTCCAGCATAACCATTTTTCGAACTATCAGCAACCCTTTTGTTCGAACTTTGATTTGAGCATTCAGTTGGCTCAAAATTTCTCTTACCTTCATTAGCCTTCATATCGGCTTGTTTATTGGAGGCAGTCCTTCTCCTTTTTGCCATCATCAGATTGTGGGCCATTAAGATCACCCATCAATGGTTTCTTTCCCAACAGCAATCACGTTTCCCTGAAATTCTTCGGGAAGACCCTCAATATACCTCTCAATATTCTTTTGCTCTGAAGTTATCATATCCGGACACAAGGTAGCCATCTCTAGAAATCGGTTGGTATAAGCTTCGATATCAGTACCCTTAACCTTAAGTTTCCGAAATTCTACCTCCATCTTTTGGACTTGGTTCCTTGGGTAGTCCTTATCTGTCATCATTCATTTCAGGACAGGCCATGGAATAGCATTAGTAGCATCTATTCCCATAGTTTGAGTATAAGTATTCCACCAAGTCAGTGCATTTCTAGCTAAAGTATTTGTGGCATACTTGACCCGGTCGGCAGCTCCACAGTTACATATTCGGAATATAGACTCTAGTTTTTTGAACTGCTGATTCAGTTCGACTACTTCTTCATTCCCCTTAAAGGTCGGGGGCTTACATTTCATGAACTCCTTATAAGAGCAGGAGTGGGGAGGATTCTGGTTTTCCTAATTGTTGTTGTTATTATTATTATTGTTACCTTAAGCGGCAGCAAGAAGTTGTTGAAATTATGCAGCGGTAAGAGTAACATTAGGAATGTTGTTTGCAGCACCACGAGCCATTGTTCTTCAATACATAAATAAACTATTAGTTGAAGAGATATGGTGCGAATAAATTATAAGTTTGCGATTAATTGCACAAGATTCACACAACATACAATAAGATAGATAAGGAAATACAAGATATAAACTAAACACTTGACTTTATTAGATTTCTCGAAGATATAATATGTGACGACCCGGAAATTTCTGACCAAATTTAAACTAAATCTTTATATAATTCTGACACGATAAGCAAAGTCTGTAATGTTGAAATCTTAAAAACTTTAAATTGTGCTCCTGTATTCATTTACCCTTTGACTACTCTTGACGATTCACGAACAATTGTGTGTAAATAAATATGTAAATATATGTGTATAAACAAATTCTATACATAAGTAAATTATATATATTGTAAATTATAAATATTAAAGATTCAATAAATTATATAATTGATAGTAATATATTCGTAATATTAATATTATTACTATTAATTTCACTATTATTATCATTAATAATTCTATTGTTATCATTATTATCTGTTTCATTAAAATTAAATATCAAATTGTATAATAAATGTTATTATGATTCTTTATACATTCAATATACAGATATATAAGTATATATATGAAATTTGATATAAGTTATTATATTATCAAAATTATTAATATTATTATTATCAACAATATTATGATAAGTAGTATTATTATTAGTATTAAGAAACATATTATTGTTATTATTTTATTATGATTGTTATTAGTAAACTTATCAATTTTATGATTCTTAATATCACTATTATTTATAATTATTATTATTATTATTGATATTGTTATCATTATTATTATTTTTTTATTATTATTATTATTAGTATTTCGAAATATTTATTAATAATTTTATCAGTATTAGTATTTATTATTAATAACATTATAAATATTAATGTTTATGAATTATATATAGTCAAATATATAAACAGATATATATATATATATATATATATATATATATATATATATATATATATATATATATATATATATATATATAAATACTTATAGATATATAGAAAATACAGATATACATATATAAAAATACATATACTGATATATAATTATATAAATACAATTATATACAAAAAAAAATTACGTATTTCATCCTAAGAGAATCAAAATAGGTTTCCTATCATTATCAATCTGTAGATGATTTATTCTCTAGTACAAATCACGACTTTAAATCACAGAATGAATCCAAGAATCTGTTAGCAGTCAATTTCATCTATTATTTTCCTTTGTCTACGAGAATCATTTGTGTCTCCAATTTGTTATACGTCGACTTCACTTAGCAGTATATTTAATTATAGCAGATACACCCATTTAATCATCACCACACACCTTGTTTTCAATCCATTCGCCACTCTATGATCATGTTTCCTTTCGAGAGCCACCATCAATTTCAACTTTCACGAAACCATTCACCATTAAACCATAAACAAACATTTGATTTTAATTCTTGATTCGTTCAAACACCATTAACACATCTACAACCCAAGTAAACTTACATAAAATCAAATGAGCCGCTACTTCCTTGCAGATTCGTTGAACCAAAAGTGAAACCAAAACTGCCAATTGTCTTCTTCCTTCTCTTCTACCTATGTTACTACTACAGTTGATTTCTGTTTTGATTCAAATACACCACGTATCATCAATACCCTTCATAGTTCTATCTCACGATTGTATTCAAACCCCAAAACAATACAATGACATGGTTCCTCCTGTTCATGTCAATTCACGATGAAACCATCACTACCTGCATTCGTTTGATCCTGTTTAAAAGAAACCATAAGGATATGATTAGATAATAATATTGAGATTAATATGATTGAGTTGATTAAAGGGTTGTTATATAGTGCTCCTCTTTTGGTTTTGGCCGACAATCTTTACTGTTGGATATTTAAATTTTGTGGTGGGACAAAGGAAGAGCCACTAATACTAAAATGTGAGGTGATGATGATAAGAGTTAATGATTACGGCTCATTATGTTTACAATTCAAGGTTTTCATGTACGAAGGGATCCTATGAACGAGCTAACATAAATTCAAAAACCAAATGTTGTGCTTGTGGGACACACACTACAACTTCATGGTTGATATTTTTTTTTCCTTTTTGAAGATCACTGCACGACATCATATGATCACATAGACATCTGATATGGGTCTTTGCAAATAAGCATGCTATTATCTTTGTTGGGCCTGGGCTACTGAATTATTTCAAGATCGAATAAGCTTAACATCATATTTTGTGAGAGATTATGAAATGTCCCGTTCATATTGATTATAAACGTTCCATATTAATTGATTTCGTCGCGAGGTTTTGACCTCTATATGAGACGTTTTTCAAAGACTGCATTCATTTTTAAAACAACCATAACCTTTATTTTATCTATAAAGGTTTAAAAAGCATTACGTAGATTATCAAATAATGATAATCTAAAATATACCGTTTACACACGACCATTACATAATGGTTTACAATAAGAATATATTACATCAAAAATAAGTTTCTTGAATGCAGTTTTTACATAATATCATACAAGCATGGACTCCAAATCTTGTCCTTATTTTAGTATGTAACAGCGGAAGCTCTTAATAATCACCTGAGAATAAATATGCTCAAAACGTCAACAAAAATGTTGGTGAGTTATAGGTTTAACCTATATATTATCAAATCATAATAATAGACCACAAGATTTCATATTTCAATATACATCCCATACATAGAGATAAAAATCATTCATATGGTGAACACCTGGTAACCGACATTAACAAGATGCATATGAGAATATCCCCTATCATTCCAGGAAATCCTTCAGACATGATAAAAATGAATTCAAAGTACTAAAGCATCCGGTACTTTGGATGGGCTTCGTTAGGCCCAATAGATCTATCTTTAGGATTCGCGTCAATTAGTAGATCGGTTTACTAATTCTTAGGTTACCAAGCAAAAGGGGCATATTCGGCTTCGATCATTCACCCATATAATGTAGTTTCATTTACTTATGTCTATTTCGTAAAACATTTATAAAACTGCATGTATTCTCATCCCAAAATATTAGATTTTAAAAGTGGGACTATAACTCACTTTCACAGATTTTTACTTCGTCGGGAAGTAAGACTTGGCCACTGGTCGATTCACGAACCTATAACAAATATGTACATAAATATCAAAGTATGTTCAAAATATATTTACAACACTTTTAATACATTTTGATGTTTTAAGTTTATTAAGTCAGATGTCCTCGTTAGTAACCTACAAATAGTTGTCCAAAGTTAGATGTACAGAAATAAATTGATATATATTATCTTGAATCAATCCACGACCCAGTGTATACACGTCTCAGGCTAGATCACAACTCAAAGTATATATATTTTTGGAATCAACCTCAACCCTATATAGCTAACTCCAACATTACTGCATATAGAGTGTCTATGGTTGTTCCAAATAATATATATACATGAGTCGATATGATATGTCAAAACATTTGCATACGTGTCTATGGTATCCCAAGATTACATAATATATTAGAATACATGTATAATACAATATAAGTTAGCTAGGATATGATTAATATAGATTTGTTACAATATTTCCCGTAGCTACAACAATAAAAAAAATATCCAATCTTGTTTTACCTATAACTTCTTCGTTTTAAATCCGTTTTAAGTGAATCAAATTGCTATGGTTTCATATTGAACTCTATTTTATGAATCTAAACAGATAAAGTATAGGTTTATAGTTAGAATTATAAGTTACAAGTTATTTTTGTAAGAGGTAGTCATTTCAGTCGAAAGAACGACGTCTTGATGACCATTTTGAAAAACATACTTCCACTTTGAGTTTAACCATGATTTTTGGATATAATTTCATGTTCATAATAAAAATCGTTTTCCTAGAATAACAACTTTTAAATCAAAGTTTATCTTAGTTTTTAATTATCAAACCCAAAATAGCCCGCGGTGTTACTACGACGGCGTATGTCCGGTTTTACGATGTTTTTCGTGTTTTCAGGTTTTAAATCATTAAGTTAACATATCATATAGATATAGAACATGTGTTTAGTTGATTTTAAAAGTCAAGTTAGAAGGATTAACTTTTGTTTGCGAACAAGTTTAGAATTAACTAAACTATGTTCTAGTGATTTCAAGTTTAAACCTTCGAATAAGGTAGTTTTATATATATGAATCGAATGATGTTATGAACATCATTACTACCTCAGGTTTTGTGGATAAACCTACTGAAAATGAGAAAAATAGATCTAGCTTCAAAGGATCCTTGGATGGCTTGAAAGTTCTTGAAGCCGAATCATGACACGAAAACATGTTCAAGTAAGATTTCCACTCGAAATAAGATTGTTATAGTTATAGAAATTGAATCAAAGTTTGAATATAAGTATTACCTTATATTAGAAAGATATCTTACTAGAAATAAGAAAGATTTCTTGAGGTTGGATGATCACTTTACAAGATTGGAAGTAAACTAGCAAACTTGGAAGTATTCTTGATTTTATGAAACTAGAACTTATAGAATTTATGAAGAACACTTAGAACTTGAAGATAGAACTTGAGAGAGATAAATTAGATGAAGAAAATTTAAGAATGAAAGTGCTTGTAGGTATTTTCGGTCGTTGGTATATGGATTAGATATAAAGGATGTGTAATTTTGTTTACATGTAAATAAGTCATGAATGATTACTAATATTTTTGTAATTTTATGAGATATTTCATGCTAGTTGCCAAATGATGGTTCTCACATGTGTTAGGTGACTCACATGGGCTGTTAAGAGCTGATCATTGGAGTGTATATACCAATAGTACATACATCTAAAAGCTGTGTATTGTACGAGTACGAATACGGGTGCATACGAGTAGAATTATTGATGAAACTGAACGAGGATGTAATTGTAAGCATTTTTGTTAAGTAGAAGTATTTTGATAAGTGTATTGAAGTCTTTCAAAAGTTTATGAATACATATTAGAACACTACATGTATATACATTTTAATTGAGTCGTTAAGTCATCGTTAGTCGTTACATGTAAATGTTGTTTTGAAACCTTTAGGTTAACGATCTTGTTAAATGTTGTTAACCCATTGTTTATTATATCTAAAGAGATGTTAAATTATTACATTATCATGATATTATGATATATTAATATATCTTAGTATGATATATATACAGTTAAATGTTGTTACAACGATAATCGTTACATATATGTCTCGTTTCGAAATCATTAAGTTAGTAGTCTTGTTTTTACATATGTAGTTCATTGTTAATACACTTAATGACATGTTTACTTATAATTTATCATGATTAAACATAGTGTATCAATATCTTAATATATGATTCATATGTATTTAGTAAGACGTTGTTATAACGATAATCGTTATATATATCATTTCGAGTTTCTTAATTCAATAAACTCAATTTTATGTATATAACTCATTGTTAAAATACCTAATGAGATACTTACTTATCATAATATCATGTTAACTATATATATAATCATATATATGTCATCATATAGTTTTTACAAGTTTTAACGTTCGTGAAACACCGGTCAACTTGGGTGGTCAATTGTCTATATGAAACCTATTTCAATTAATCAAGTATTAACAAGTTTGATTTCTTAACATGTTGGAAACACTTAATCATGTAAATAACAATTTCATTTAATATATATAAACATGGAAAAGTTCGGGTCACTACAGTACCTACCCGTTAAATAAATTTTGTCCCGAAATTTTAAGCAGTTGGAGGTGTTGTCGTATCTTCTAGAAATAAGTGTAGGTACTTCTTCTTCATCTGATCTTCTAGTTCCCAGGTGAACTCGAGTCCTCTATGAGCATTCCATCGAACATTAACAATTGGTATTTTGTTTTGCTTAAGTCTTTTAACCTCACGATCCATTATTTCGACGGGTTCTTCGATAAATTGAAGTTTTTCGTTGATTTAAATTTCGTCTAACTGAATAGTGAGATCTTCTTTAGTAAAACATTTCTTTAAATTTGAGACGTGGAAAGTGTTATGTACAGTCGCGAGTTGTTGTGGTAATTCAAGTCGGTAAGCTACTGGTCCGACACGATCAATAATCTTGAATGGTCCTATATACCTTGGATTTAATTTCCCTCGTTTACCAAATCGAACAACGCCTTTCCAAGGTGCAACCTTAAGCATGACCATCTCTCCAATTTCAAATTCTATATCTTTTCTTTTAATGTCGGCGTAGCTCTTTTGTCGACTTTGGGCGGTTTTCAACCGTTGTTGAATTTGGATGATCTTCTCGGTAGTTTCTTGTATTATCTCCGGACCCGTAATCTGTCTGTCCCCTACTTCACTCCAACAAATCGGAGACCTGCACTTTCTACCATAAATTGCTTCAAACGGCGCCATCTCAATGCTTGAATGGTAGTTGTTGTTGTAGGAAAATTCTGCTAACGGTCGATGTCGATCCCAACTATTTCTGAAATCAATAACACATGCTCGTAGCATGTCTTCAAGCGTTTGTATTGTCCTTTCACTCTGCCCATCAGTTTGTGGATGATAGGCAGTACCCATGTCTAGACGAGTTCCTAATGCTTGCTGTAATGTCTGCCAGAATCTTGAAATAAATCTGCCATCCCTATCAGAGATAATAGAGATTGGTATTCCATGTCTGGAGACGACTTCCTTCAAATACATCCGTGCTAACTTCTCCATCTTGTCATCTTCTCTTATTGGTAGGAAGTGTGCTGATTTGGTGAGACGATCAACTATTACCCAAATAGTATCAAAACCACTTGCAGTCCTTGGCAATTTAGTGATGAAATCCATTGTAATATTTTCCCATTTCTATTCCGAGATTTCGGGTTGTTGAAGTAGACCTGATGATTTCTGATGCTCAACTTTGACCTTAGAACACGTCAAACATTCTCCTACATATTTAGCAACATCAGCTTTTATACCCGGCCACCAAAAATGTTTCTTGAGATCCTTGTACATCTTCCCCGTTCCAGGATGTATTAAGTATCTGGTTTTATGAGCTTCTCTAAGTACCATCTCTCTCATATCTCCAAATTTTGGTACCCAAATCCTTTCAGCCCTATACCGGGTTCCATCTTCCCGAATATTAAGATGCTTCTCCGATCCTTTGGGTATTTCATCCTTTAAATTACCTTCTTTTAAAACTCCTTGTTGCGCCTCCTTTATTTGAGTAGTAAGGTTAGTGTGAATCATTATATTCATAGATTTTACACGAATGGGTTCTCAGTCCTTTCTACTCAAGACGTTTGCTACCGCATTTACCTTCCCTGGGTGGTAACGAATCTCAAAGTCGTAATCATTCAACAATTCAATCCATCTGCGCTGCCTCATGTTCAGTTGTTTCTGATTAAATATGTGTTGAAGACTTTTGTGGTCGGTATATATAATACTTTTGACCCCATATAAGTAGTGCCTCCAAGTCTTTAATGTAAAAACAACCGCGCCTAATTCCAAATCATGCGTCGTATAATTCTGCTCGTGAATCTTCAATTGTCTAGACGCATAAGCAATTACTTTCGTTCGTTGCATTATTACACAACCGAGACCTTGCTTTGAGGCGTCACAATATATCACAAAATCATCATTCCCTTCAGGTAATGACAATATAGGTGCCGTAGTTAACTTTTTCTTCAACAATTGAAACACTTTTTCTTGTTCATCCTTCCATTCAAATTTTCTCCCTTTATGCGTTAATGCAGTCAAGGGTTTTGCTATTTTAGAAAAATCTTGGATGAATCTCCTGTAATAACCAGCTAGCCCTAAAAATTGGCGTATGTGTTTCGGAGTATTCGGGGTATTCCACTTTTCAACGGTTTCAATCTTTGATGGATCCACCTGAATACCTTCTTTGTTCACTATATGACCGAGGAATTGAACTTCTTCCAACCAAAATGCACACTTTGAAAACTTAGTGTACAGTTTTTCTTTTCTCAGCAACTCTAGCACTTTTCTCAAATGTTCTTCGTGCTCTTGATCATTCTTCGAGTAAATAAGTATGTCATCGATGAAAACAATGACAAACTTGTCAAGATATGGCCCACACACTCGGTTCATGAGGTCCATGAACACAGCTGGTGCGTTAGTCAATCTAAATGGCATAACCATAAACTCGTAATGACTGTAACGCGTCCTAAAAGCAGTCTTTGGAATATTATCCTCCTTCACCCACATTTGATGATATCCAGAACGTAAATCGATCTTCGAATAAACAGACGAGCCTTGTAGTTGATCAACTCTCGGTAGTCGATACACAACCTGAATGTACCGTCAATCTTCTTGACAAACAAAACAAGAGCTCCCCATGGTGATGTGCTGGTTGAATGAAACCACGCTCTAAAAGTTCCTGTAACTGACTTTGTAATTCTTTCATTTCGCTAGGTGCAAGTCTGTATGGAGCACGAGCTATTGGTGCAGCTCCTGGTACAAGGTCTATTTGAAATTCAACGGATCGATGTGGGGGTAATCCCGATAATTCTTTCAAAAATACATCTGGAAATTCTTTTGCGACGGGAACATCACTGATGTTCTTTTCTTCAGGTTTAACTTCCTCGATGTGTGCTAGAATGACGTGACAACCTTTTCTTATTAGTTTTTGCGCCTTCAAACTACTAATAAGATTTAATTTCGCGTTGTTCTTTTCTCCGTACACCATTAAAGGTTTTCCTTTTTCAGGCATAATGCGAATCGCATTTTTGTAACAAATGACCTCTGCTCTTACATTCTTCAACCAGTCCATGCCAATTATTACATCAAAACTCCCTAACTCAACTGGTATTAACTCAATCTTAAACGTTTCATCACCCAGTTTAATTTCTCTATCCCGACATATATTATTTGCTGAAATTAATTTACCATTTGCTAATTCGAGTAAAAATTTATTATCCAAAGGCATCAATGGGCAACTTAATTTAGTACAAAATTCTCTACTCATATAGCTTCTATCCGTACCCGAATCAAATAAAACATAAGCAGATTTATCGTCAATAAGAAACGTACCCGTAACAAGCTCCGGGTCTTCCTGTGCATCTGCCGCATTAATATTAAAAACTCTTCCACGGCCCTGCCCATTAGTATTCTCCTGATTCGGGCAATTTCTAATAATGTGGCCCGGTTTTCCACATTTATAACAAACAGCGTTGGTATTACTTGCTCCCACACTATTCGTTTCGGCATTACTTGTTTCGACATTATTTGTTCCTTTAGTTCTGTTAAACTTTGGTCCGTAGACCTCGCACTTTGTCGCGCTATGACCATTTCTTTTACACCTGTTGCAAAATGTTGTGTAAAACCCCTGATGATTTTTTTCACACCTATGACATGGCTGTTTTTGGTTTTTGTTGCCGTTGTTGTTATTGAGGTTGTTGTTGGGGTTGTTATTGTTGTTGAAACGGTTGTTGTTGTTGTTGTTGTTGGGATGTTTGTTGTAGTTATTGTTAGGATTGCGGTTATTGTTGCGATTGTTGTTGCGGTTGTTGGGATAGTTGTTGCGATTGTGGTTGTAATTGTTGTTGTTGTTGTACTGGTGACTCTTGTCACCGTTTTCCTCCCACTTCCTCTTGAGTTGTTTCGTGTTGCCTTCTTCGGCCGCCTGCTCTTTAATTCTTCCCTCAATCTGATTTATGAGTTTATGAGCCATTCGACTTGCCTTCTGTATAGAAGCGAGCTCGTGTGAACTCACATTTTCTCGAATCCTTACTGGTAACCCTTTTACAAATGCGTCGATCTTCTCTTCTTCATCTTCGAATGCTCCCGGACACAAAAGGCACAACTCTATGAATCGTCATTCATATGTGGTAACGTCGAACCCTTGTGTTCATAACTCTCTAAGTTCTGCCTTGAGTTTATTGACTTCGTTTCTAGGACGGTACTGCTCGTTCATCAATTGCTTGAATGCCGACCACGGTAGTGCGTAAGCAGTATTTCGTCCTACCTGTTCAAGATAGGTGTTCCACCACGTTAACGCAGTACCTGTGAAGGTAAGCGTAGCGTACTTAACTTTGTCCTCTTCAGTACACTTACTTATGGCAAACACCGATTCGACTTTCTCGGTCCACCGTTTCAATCCAATTAGTCCTTCGGTTCCATCAAATTCCAAAGGTTTGCAGGCAGTGAATTCTTTGTAGGAGCATCCTACACGATTTCTTGTGGAATTAGTTCCACTGCTAGATCCAGAGTTATTGTTATTTTGCATCGCAGCCTGTACTGCGGCTATGTTTGCAGCAAGAAAGGTACGAAATTCCTCTTCGCTCATATTCATGTTGTGTCGAGTAGTCGGTGCAATTTCCTTCAAAATAGCCAACTGAATCGAGTTAATCATACAGAATATTAAGAGTAGTCAATAGTATTTCGTAGCATAATATGAACTCATTTATAAAAGCTTTTCCTTCATATTAGTGTTTTATAAATTTAAATTCGGGTACTACCTACCCGTTAAGTTCATACTTTAATAGCTAATATACAATTCAACTACTACAATTCCATATGAAAAACTGATTATAATAATATATCACATATAAATATTCTTCAAACTTACAACATCGCTATATTACATATAACATGAAATATAGTACACTTTGATACAGGACAGTTTTGAAGATAAATCTAGTTAATACGCAAGTTGTTCGGTAAAGGAAATAAAGACACGTAGTTCATAATTCCAGAAACAAGTCATGCATTCTGGTTTTACTAAGACGACTTCCCATCCTTGGTCTTGTGGAAAATAACCGTTATGACCATTGGCTAGGCAGTATGTTGTAATGTCGTCAAAAGGACGAGGGTTTCGTAATGTCCAACACCCCGTAATAATCTAAAAACCTTGTTTCTCACCCCAACTACTGAATCCGTCACTTGTGAGAAGGTTTTATTTAAAAGTTGCAATCCGATGTTCTTTTTCTCACTTTGGTAACAAGCGAACATCACTAACCCGTAAGCATAACATGCTTCTTTATGTTGCATGTTAGAAGCTCTTTCTAATTCACGAAATCCTATGTTGGGATATGTTGAGTCAAAATAGGTTCTTAACTCGTAGCGTAAAATTGCATTTGGGTTCCCCGCATTTAACGCTTTAAAGAAAACACGGAGTAACTTACGGTCTCCCCCAATGTGATATACCCTACCTATCAAAGGAAAGCCTTTTATAAACTAAGGCATTTCTGAAAAGTCTTTCAAATGTTTGACAAGTTAATTTTTCCATAATTAATTGTGCTGATGAATTCTGACCGACTCTAGACAAGATTTCCTCAATCATATCCTCTAGTAGATCTTCTAAAATATTCGGTTGTCTACCCTTAAGGTCCATTTTGTTTTTATACTATAAAATAGACAAGGATTAGATTCGTAAAAGATAATTAACAAACAATACAAGCAATTTTTACATAGAACATAAAAGGACAAGCACACTACAATACATATAATACACAATATGATTACAACCCTCTAATCTAAATCACCGGTTTCTTCTTCTTCGGACTTGGTTCGTTTTCCTAATTTTCGAGGAATATATGGTGTTCCTCTAATACGAGCTGTCGTTTTCCACAATGGTTTAGAAAAACCTGGTGGTTTAGAGGTTCCCAGGTCATTGTTACATTTTAGGAAATACGGATGTTGTCGATACATATAAAGTTCATCGGGGTTGGAATCGGGTTTCTCTATTTTTATACCTTTTCCCTTATTATTTTCTTTCGCTTTATTAAATTGGGTCGAGGTAATTTCTATAACATCATCGGAATCCTCATCGGGATTCGATTCATCGGAAAATTGGTAATCTTCCCAATATTTTGCTTCCTCGGCGGAAACACCATTGACCATTATTAACTTTGGTCCGTTGGTTGAGGATTTTCTTTTATTTAATCGATTTACTATAGGTATCAATATTTCTTCCTCCGGAACCTCTTCTTCTTCCGGTTCCTCCTCTTCCGGTTCCTCCTCTTCTGGTTCCTCTTCTTCCGGTTCCTCTTCTTCCGGTTCCTCTTCGGGAATTTGTGAATCTTCCCAAAGTATATTCGACTCTTCATTATTATTAGGTGAGTCGGTAGAATTTGTACTAGTGGTAGATATCTATCACACAATATCAAACACATTAAGAGGTTAATATATCACATAATATTTACATGTTAATAACATATAATTTCCAACAAAAATGTTAAGCAATCGTTTTTAAAGAAAACACGGTCGAAGTCCAGACTCACTAATGTATCCTAACAAACTCGATAAGACACACTAATGCAAATTTCTGGTTCTCTAAGACCAACGCTCAGATACCAACTGAAATGTCCCGTTCATATTGATTATAAACGTTCCATATTAATTGATTTTGTCGCGAGGTTTTGACCTCTATATGAGACGTTTTTCAAAGACTGCATTCATTTTTAAAACACCCATAACCTTTATTTTATCTATAAAGGTTTAAAAAGCATTACGTAGATTATCAAATAATGATAATCTAAAATACACCGTTTACACACGACCATTACATAATGGTTTACAATAAGAATATATTACATCAAAAATAAGTTTCTTGAATGCAGTTTTTACATAATATCATACAAGCATGGACTCCAAATCTTGTCCTTATTTTAGTATGCAATAGTTGAAGCTCTTAATAATCACCTGAGAATAAACATACTTAAAACGTCAACAAAAATGTTGGTGAGTTATAGGTTTAACCTATATATTATCAAATCATAATAATAGACCACAAGATTTCATATTTCAATATACAACCCATACATAGAGATAAAAATCATTCATAAGGTGAACACCTGGTAACTGACATTAACAAGATGCATATAAGAATATCCCCTATCATTCCGAGAAATCCTTCAGACATGATAAAAACGAATTCGAAGTACTAAAGCATCCGGTACTTTGGATGGGGTTCGTTAGGCCCAATAGATCTATCTTTAGGATTCGCGTCAATTAGTAGATCGGTTTACTAATTCTTAGGTTACCAAGAAAAAGGGCATATTCGGCTTCGGTCATTCACCCATATAATGTAGTTTCATTTACTTGTGTCTATTTCGTAAAACATTTATAAAACTGCATGTATTCTCATCCCAAAATATTAGATTTTAAAAGTGGGACTATAACTCACTTTCACATATTTTTACTTCGTCGGGAAGTAAGACTTGGCCACTGGTCGATTCACGAACCTATAACAAATATGTACATAAATATCAAAGTATGTTCAAAATATATTTACAACACTTTTAATACATTTTGATGTTTTAAGTTTATTAAGTCAGCTGTCCTCGTTAGTAACCTACAACTACTTGTCCAAAGTTAGATGTACAGAAATAAATTGATATATATTATCTTGAATCAATCCACGACCCAGTGTATACACGTCTCAGGCTAGATCACAACTCAAAGTATATATATTTTTGGAATCAACCTCAACCCTGTATAGCTAACTCCAACATTACTGCATATAGAGTGTCTATGGTTGTTCCAAATAATATATATACATGGGTCGATATGATAAGTCAAAACATTTGCATACATGTCTATGGTATCCCAAGATTACATAATATATTAGAATACATGTATAATACAATATAAGTTAGCTAGGATATGATTAATATAGATTTGTTACAATATTTCCCGTAGCTACAACAATCAAAAAATATCCAATCTTGTTTTACCCATAACTTCTTCGTTTTAAATCCGTTTTGAGTGAATTAAATTGCTATGGTTTCATATTGAACTCTATTTTATGAATCTAAACAGAAAAAGTATAGGTTTATAGTCATAAATATAAGTTACAAGTCGTTTTTGTAAGAGGTAGTCATTTCAGTCGAAAGAACGACGTCTTGATGACCATTTTGAAAAACATACTTCCACTTTGAGTTTAACCATGATTTTTGGATATAGTTTCATGTTCAAAAGAAAACTCATTTTCCCAGAAGAAAAACTTTTAAATCAAAGTTTATCATAGTTTTTAATTATCAAACCCAAAATAGCCCGCGGTGTTACTACGACGGCGTATGTCCGGTTTTACGGTGTTTTTCGTGTTTCCAGGTTTTAAGTCATTAAGTTAGCATATCATATAGATATAGAACATATTTTTAGTTGATTTTAAAATTCAAGTTAGAAGGATTAACTTTTATTTGCGAACAAGTTTAGAATTAACTAAACTATGTTCTAGTGATTTCAAGTTTAAACCTTCGAATAAGGTAGTTTTATATATATGAATCGAATGATGTTATGAACATCATTACTACCTCAGGTTTTGTGAATAAACCTACTGGAAATGAGAAAAATAGATCTAGCTTCAAAGGATCCTTGGATGGCTTGAAAGTTCTTGAAGCAGAATCATGACACAAAAACAAGTTCAAGTAAGATTTTCACTCGAAATTAGATTGTTATAGTTATAGAAATTGAATCAAATTTTGAATATGAGTATTACCTTATATTAGAAAGATATCTTACTGTAAATAAGAAAGATTTCTTGAGGTTGGATGATCACTTTACAAGATTGGAAGTAAGCTAGCAAACTTGGAAGTATTCTTGATTTTATGAAATTAGAACTTATAGAATTTATGAAGAACACTTAGAACTTGAAGATAGAACTTGAGAGAGATCAATTAGATGAAGAAAATTGAGGAATGAAAGTTTTTGTAGGTGTTTTTGGTCGTTGGTATATGGATTAGATATAAAGGATGTGTAATTTTGTTTACATGTAAATAAGTCATGAATGATTACTAATATTTTTGTAATTTTATGAGATATTTCATGCTAGTTTCCAAATGATGGTTCTCACATGTGTTAGGTGACTCACATAGGCTGCTAAGAGCTGATCATTGGAGTGTATATACCAATAGTACATACATCTAAAAGCTGTGTATTGTACGAGTACGAATACGGGTGCATACGAGTAGAATTATTGATGAAACTGAACGAGGATGTAATTGTAAGCATTTTTGTTAAGTAGAAGTATTTTGATAAGTGTATTGAAGTCTTTCAAAAGTTTATGAATACATATTAGAACACTACATGTATATACATTTTAATTGAGTCGTTAAGTCATCGTTAGTCGTTACATGTAAATGTTGTTTTGAAACCTTTAGGTTAACGATCTTGTTAAATGTTGTTAACCCGTTGTTTATTATATCTAAAGAGATGTTAAATTATTACATTATCATGATATTATGATATATTAATATATCTTAGTATGATATATATACAGTTAAATGTTGTTACAACGATAATCGTTACATATATGTCTCGTTTCGAAATCATTAAGTTAGTAGTCTTGTTTTTACATATGTAGTTCATTGTTAATACACTTAATGACATGTTTAATTATCATTTATCATGATTAAACATAGTGTATCAATATCTTAATATATGATTCATATGTATTTAGTAAGACGTTGTTATAACGATAATCGTTATATATATCGTTTCGAGTTTCTTAATTCAATAAACTCAATTTTATGTATATAACTCATTGTTAAAATACCTAATGAGATACTTACTTATCATAATATCATGTTAACTATATATATAATCATATATATGTCATCATATAGTTTTTACAAGTTTTAACATTCGTGAATCACCGGTCAACTTGGGTGGTCAATTGTCTATATAAAACCTATTTCAATTAATCAAGTCTTAACAAGTTTGATTGCTTAACATGTTGGAAACACTTAATCATGTAAATAACAATTTCATTTAATATATATAAACATGGAAAAGTTCGGGTCACTACAGATTAGGCTGTTAAAAACGGCCCATAAAGTGGTCTATTACCTCACCACACGCCATGAATACGATTCTGTTACTCAATATTCTTGTTTGTGTTTTCTATTTTGTCGAGCAAGGAGATAGTTACAGGGTAGTATATTAATAAAGGTGAGAGAATTAATATCAATAACGACAACAAGTTGATGAAAATGATAGTTAGGTGATGTTAGAAAATCATGATGGTGATGATTAACGATTTGATGAGGATAACGAATACGGTTTATGATGATGAAGAAATTTTTGATGATGATGATAAGAATAATTGATAATGATGATAGATAATATCATGGGTGATTTTATGTTCAATCAATTTTGTTATTAAGGAAGAAGAAAATAAAAAGCGGGATACATAGTTTTATTTATACATATAAATTAGAAAAATCTGAAATGGAAGGATGGTGTGGGGTGTTTGTATTATTCGAGAGGTTACGGGTTCGAGTCCGGTCAAGGGCAATTCTTTTTATACAAAGCTTTAAAGGGTATACACAATTATTCCTATTTTAATTATTATTATTATTAATTATTATGATTATTATTATTATTGTTATTATTATTATCATTATTATTATAAACATCATTAGTTCTAAAACTATCATTTTTAGCATTATCATGAAAAGTATCATTTTAGTAAAAGTATTATTTTTATTAAAAATTATTATTATCAATATTATTAAAAATAATATTTTTATTAAAATTATCATTTTTATTACTATTAAGATTATTACTATTATCATTATTATTATTAGTATTATTTTTAGAGACATTATTATTATTTTTTATCACTATTATTATTATTATGACTATAATTAATATTTTTATCCGTATTATTGTTATTATTATTATCATTATAATCAAATACAACCTTTGCTACTATTATTGATATAAAAATATACTTATAGTAATATTACATATAAGTATGTACTAATCATATTAACATTTTTAACAAATTAGGTATTTTTAATATATATATATATATATATATATATATATATATATATATATATATATATTGATATAACTATATAAATATTAACCATTTTAAATATATACACAAATTAAATAATATAATATATAAATCGGTTCGATTACGATTATATGTGTTAATATATATACAAATGATATAGGTTCGTGAATCCGAGACCAATCTTACATTTGTTCAATGTCGTTATATGTATTTTTACTACAAAATACAATATCGTGAGTTTCATTTGCTCCCTTTTTAAATGCTTTTGCAATATATATTTTTGGGACTGAGAATACATGCGCTTTTATAAATGTTTTACAAAATAGACACAAGTAATCGAAACTACATTATATGGTTGAATGGTTCGAAGTCGAATATGCCCCTTTTAGCTTGGTAGCCTAAGAATTAGGGAACATCACTAATTTTGAGAATTAGTGCACCCCTAATTGACGCGAATCCTAAAGATAGATCTATGGGCCTAACAAACCCCATTCTGGAATTTGGAATGCTTTAGTACTTCGATTTTATCATGTCCGATGGGTGTCCCGGAATGATGGGGATATTCTATATGCATCTTGTTAATATCGGTTACCAGGTGTTCACCATATGAATGATTTTTATCTCTATGCAGTTTGCGAAATGCCTGATATGAGAATGATATTTATGGAAAAATTGAAATCTTGTGGTCTATTAAAATTATGGAAATGATCGATTATGATAAACTAATGAACTCACCAACCTTTTGGTTGACACTTTAAAGCATGTTTATTCTCAGGTATTAAAGAAATCTTCCACTGTGCATTAGCTCATTTTAGAGATCTTACTTGGAGTCATTCATGACATATTTCAAAAAACGTTGCATTTGAGTCGTTGAGTTCATCAAGATTATCATTAAGTCATTATAGTTGGATATATTATGAAATGGTATGCATGCCGTCAATTTTCGATGTGATGAAAGTTTGTCTTTTAAAAATGAATGCAATGTTTGTAAAATGTATCATATAGAGGTCAAGTACCTCGCGATGTAACCAAATGTAATGTAGTCGTCCAGATGGATTAGGACGGGTCCTTTCATAATATCTTTTATTACACAAGAAAAGGAAAGTACTATAGGAAAAGCCTTTACAATGAAATATGAAAAACTAATACGAAAAAAGGAAAAAGTCCTAAGGAGTCATTAGTCTTGATATGTCAGATCATGGTGAGATTGGAAGATGAGACAAGTTAGAATGAGATTCGGTAAGTAAGAAGGAGACTCGGTATGAGAGAGAATCGGTAAAATTTACATTCCACAGCTTCTAGAACTTAGTTACAATGCAATGGCTATCTAATTAGGACTACGTAGGTTCCTTATAGAGCCCTCTTCTAAGGAACCTTCATTTAAGCATGTTTCACATTAACACTATACAACTTCGGGGTCCTAACAATCTCCCCCTTAGTGTTAAATGTGAAATTTACAATATAATCCTATTTAGTAATCTTGAGAGGTCCAAACATTAGTTTCCATCGTGTGCCATCTGGTTTTGAAACTTCAACTTGATTTTCTGAAATTTGCTTGGAAGGTTTCCAGACGCCCCACGCTTTTCTTGGATCTCCCTCATGTAATGGATATTCATCCATTTCTTTAAATACCTTCTTTTTCTTTAGCCACGAAGAATCTCAAATTGTCTAGTATGGATCCAGAGCTTCAGACGATCTCTGATATGCTTTATGAACTCTCCAAGACCCATTTTCATGTCAATGTCATCAAACTTGCTTTGACGAATTTTAAGATACTTCAGTGCAGCCTTGAGTGTACCATCTGAGTATTTGTTTAACTCTTCAGTGCGGATGAACACTTTTTCTTTCTGAAAATTCACAAATACAAACCCTTCGAGTTCGAATTGCATTTGAAACATTCCCATATCCTTTAGTCCCTCTGTGAATTGATTCGGATAAGTTATTCGAATCTTTTTCCTATTTGCTTCGAGACCAATTTGAAAATCTTCACATCTCATCAGTTCAATTGTCTCCATCATGTATCTCTTCACAGCTTCCAAAGCTTGAGACTTAGTATACGGTCGAATTGTGAGAATACTGAGGTAGTTGTAGATGTGAATAATGTCAAGCATGTCTAGATTCTGAAAATCAGCCTCTGTAAACTTGTATTCCTTCTCATCTTCTCTGATAACATGGACCTGACTGATAACGTCTTTCTTTACACTTATTTCAACTCCGACTAGAGTAATATTCAGTACTGCTTTCAATCGGTACTTTCTCTGAAGCCACAAATCATCTTCATTTCGATTGATATGTTTCCTCCACATAAACTCATACCAGTTTCTTTCATTAGCTGGAAGCAATCGTGAACCTATGTAGGTAAACCTTTTACTTCTTGGCGTTTTGTTAATGTGGAATATCTTATACGCATTTTCTTCGATGAATGTGTTTCGTAACGTTATGAAATCATGTTCAACTCCCAATAGCAATCTTTGTTCCCGATTCTTAAAGAATATACCGTTGTTGTACTTGAATCTGGAATTCTATGTTTCTCTTGAAGTAGAAGTACCAGAAGTTGAACTTTCATTTGCATTTGTTGGATTTGAACTGGATGATAGTGTAGAATCTGATGAATGATCAGTAGGATTTGTCGTATCATCTGTTGGAGCATTATCTTCTTCAATATGATCAAAGATGTCATCATCATTTGGATTAACATAAAGATTATCTCCATCTTCATCAGTAGAATCCATTTCGACATCACTTTCCGTTACCAGATCAGGATTCCCTTCATCCGCAATTTCTACATCTTCAGGAATAGAAGATACTGCAGATAATTTACTTAGAATGACAAACCCATCATTATCTGTTTCTTCAAGATAAAAATCACTTAAGTTCAAATCCTCATCTACTGGTCCACTTTCAGCCTCTGAATGAATAATTGGAATTATGACATGCTGAGGTTCCTTGTCATCAATATTATCATGAGTGGAAACCATTTCCGACTCCATCATTTCTGATTTCGTATGAACCTGTTGAGCTTGAGAAGCTGATGTAGACCTCACACCACCACCCCTAGTGAAAATGTTCACCATTAGAGATTCTCCATCTACTCCTATCTCCCCCTCATGGCTATTCTGAGGATTAGAATTGTCATGTTCATCATCGCGATGAGGGCGTAGAGGAGAAGAATAGGAAGTAAGCAGATGTCATACTCTAGCGCGAAACATTGCATCAAGCGAAGTCTGTCAAAGAACATCAAGATTGACTCTAGAAAACATACGACTAAAATATTCTTGCTCCAAAGCATCATAATAATTTGGTGAAAGCAAGGGTGATGGTGGTAAAGTAATAATAGGAACAGCAGCAGCAGCATCGGTTGAAGGCGATGTCGGTGGAAGTGTTTGAGTCACCGTAAGGGCAGGTAAGGATAAGCGTGCGATATTATTCTTATAAGTAGGGTTGTACATACTACTAGTTAGATTCCTGATATCCTCTTATGATGGAGGTTGGGTAACAACCGGAGTTGTCACCGGTGAAGATTCTTTCGAACTACCCGTCGGTTTAGTTCTCGCAGAGATATTACTATCTCCGACTCCTAAAATCATTGATATACCATGAGGTGGCACATCTCTTTCAATTAGAGACTCTTTCTCCTGACCCTGAGATTCGGAATCTGGAAGAGAAGTGTTTGAACCAATGGATCAATTTCTTGAACCAAAGGAACAGTCTGCTGGAAGTCTGATAAATATCTTGAAGGATTGTCATGTTGACTCGTTTCCATGGGACGCGGCAGATCTCCCTCATCAAGATAAGCCAGACCTCTAGACCCTGTTGTACATTGAGGCACAGGAGGATTTCCAGCCGATACGCGGGGTGCCTTTTCAAGATTTTTTGGCTCCCCTTCAGCCGTTCTGGACTTCAATGATTGAGTTTCCTCAATCGATTGAGTCAACGCAGACTTTACTGCAGAGGAAGACTTTACTTCCTTAGATGTCGGAGCATCTTGCTGGGTAGGATTTATTGTTAAGTCCTGTTTAGATTGGATGGGCTGATTGGTCTTTTTACCATCCGTGCGTTTAGCGCTCTTGCCTACCGAAACTTGCGCTTCATTTAGTATAGGGCTTACTGTTATTGTTGGATGTGATACGGAGATGGGTGAAGGTGACCTAATAGGCTCTAGGTCTTGATCTGTATCACCAATGGTTGGAGTAACTGTTCAGCATACGATAGGAGTCATAGTCCTAGATCTAATTACTCGTAGGGTTGGTGGAGTCTGAATCATCTCATTAGGCATATATCGTGTTCTCTTTGGAGAATGTTCGGGAGATGATTCGGTTGCTGAAGAATCGGTGTCACTGCTTCCCTCAGGTGTTGTGGAAAGGGTTGGTTCAATCCTAGGTGAACTAGGTTCCCTGATCCTCACGGGTTAAGCTTAGTGAACTACCCTAGGGCGTTTGAGGTTTATCCTAAGTGGAGGATAAGCTGGGCCAGGTGGTTGAACTACAGGTTCCTCTACAACCTCTGGGGCTGGAACCGCAGCGGGTTCAACTTGTACTTGTTGTACCGGGTTCGAGAGAGGTATTCCTACAGCCTCAAAATAAGAACGCATTCGAGCGTCTTGGGGTTCAGCTAACCTCACTAGCCAATTTGGAATTGGCGCAGTGAATTGATTATCGAAAATAACTGGGGTATTCATCTTCAACTCCCCAAATCTCTTCATCTGTAATCCATGTGTACCTGGTACAAAAATATTTGCATTTCTGCAAGCATTTATAGCATCATGGATAAAGATACATAAAAACCTTTCACATGGGATGTATGAACCCCTTGGTTTATCAACTTGTGCTTGAACCAAATCCCACATGAGTTCTGCATAATCCGGAGTTTCCACTCTTATGAATGAGTAGAACAGCTTGAGCATCGGCACAGTTAGGCTATCAGATTCACTCCTTGTCATCAACAAGCATCTGTTGATGATCGAGAAGATCACATACCATTGAGAGTGCAGATACTTCTTTTGAAATTTAGCTGGTGATTCATTGGTAGCTCTAACATATCCAAGTTGGAAGATTGAGCTCATCATCTACTGAGTAGCAGGAAAACAGGAGCATTCTGTACAAGAGGAAGCTGAAAGATCCTCCTGTAGTCAGCTTTGGTGATACTCCAGAATCCTTGTACCCCTCTCAGCTCAAATTCGAATTTAGCTTGTTCTCCCTGTGGATTGGCAGCTGTAGGTTGTGTAGCCTCCACAAACCTAATTGTTCTACTAAGAAGCTCTAAGTCTGTGATTGGCACACTAACTGTTGAGCTTAGAGCAGGCCATAAAGTATGCCTCTCTAGAATTGCAGTCCAGTAATTGCAAGGGATGTTGGTTTCAGAATTGATGAAGTGATTGTTCGCCATTTAGCTGTATGAATAAGAAATAGAAGACCACAAGATGTTATCATAAAGCACATATCTCTATTCTTATTTCTTTTGAAAACTTTTGTATTTTTCAGATTTTATAATTTTTATGATTTTTCTAAATTATAAAAATCATTTATTCCAAATAAAAACAAACATTTGACAAACATGACATTCATACGATATTCATCACATTACAAAATCATCATGCATAATCAAATATGTAACACAAAGAATCAGTACAACACTTAGTCAATTATTCAGCACAATTCAAGCAGATTCGGTATTCATGAAAACTTCAGATTCGGTAACCAAATAAGCTTGAGTTTTCAATTCAAAGACTTAGATAAAACATGTTAAGTGTCTCAAGTGAAAAGTCAAATTATTTTAAAGTACCAAATAGCAGACTCGGTATCAAGCCAAGAACAGATTCGGTATCTTCAAAAATCACAGATAATCACTCAAACATGCATATTTAGTCTCATATCATGCAAAATCATAATCATAACCAATTAACCACTCAATAAAATCAGGAAAACGTGTTAATCATTTGAACAGACTCGGTACTGTAGCAAGAACACATTCGGTATATACCGAATCCATCAAATAGTCAATTAAACATGCAATCCGACTCGGTCAATTGACATATCAACCAAATTAACATAAATTTGACAAGATTTCATGTTAATTATCCTAATCATATGAGTTGAATCTAAGATTCGAGATATTCAACTCAGATTCGGTATAATCAACATTTTTTCAAAATTAAGTATCACAATCTTGTTATTTGTAATCTTTTCTGGTTTATAAACATTCAATTATCTCAGATCTACAATATGTGCATCTTAGATTTGATTAAAACAAAGAAATACCAAGAATTTGAAGATACAGAACACCGGACTCGGTAGATTAGGCAGACTCGGTAAGTTAAGGCAGATTCGGTATGCAATTAATATAAGGTGAGAGAAAGTTTGACTTTGACCCTCCTATTTATAGATACCAAATGATTTTGAAAAACATGGGCCTTACCGAATGGACCTATTTTACCGAATGCAGTCCATTTTCAAAATTCAACAAATTAACTTCAAATTTTGACAGATCTTTATCAAGGATTTTCCAAGATTATCACATTTTCAATGAAAAACATTTCTGAGACAATTTTTGAAAATATTTAACTTACCGAATCTGTGCTGTTGGTTGTCAGATTCGTTATGATGCTAAAATTAGCATTTATTCAGTAAAATTC
Organism: Rutidosis leptorrhynchoides; assembly: GCF_046630445.1. Lineage (NCBI taxonomy): Eukaryota > Viridiplantae > Streptophyta > Magnoliopsida > Asterales > Asteraceae > Rutidosis > Rutidosis leptorrhynchoides. Next base: position 137,017,347 of record NC_092342.1, on the reverse strand, counting down.
AAATCTTTTTGGATTTTAACTTTTCTAATTTTTATGAATTTTCTCAAAACAAGATTTGTACTTAGAAAAACTTTGAATTATGTACAAAGTACAAATCTTCAGTGATACCAATTGTTAAAACGGGTTGCATACTGAGATGTATACAAGCCTTAGTGAATTATTTTAGATATAAAACAAAAAGTTTATGAATTCACTTTTGAAAATCAATTTTCGTTTCATTTTCTCCTTTTTTCTCCCCCTCAAAATGTGATATACAGAAAAGTAAATCAACATTTTGATATGTTCCCAAGAAAATGAATTAACTCCCCCTTGAAACATGATATCAATGAGTTACCTCCCCCTTTCGTAACCATTAAAAAAATAAACCCAGTAAGTTAACCGAAATCTAAAGGCTCCCCCTTGAAAGATAATATCTAAAGCAGAAGAAATCAGTTGCTCCCCCTAGAAAGTATATACTCCCCCTAAACACATGATCCCAGGTATAAGTCCCAATAGAGCGAAGGAAAGTTAAGCACTATACTCTACCATGCCAATCTCCTTGATCAAGAACTTTAGCCTAAGTTCATCTAAGGGTTTAGTGAACATGTCAGCTAATTACACTTTGGTAGGCACAAAGTATAACTCTACATCTCCTTTTTCTACATGGTCCTTAATGAAATGATAACGAATATTTATGTGTTTAGTCTTAGAATGCTGAACCGGGTTGCTAGTTATGGCAATTGCACTTTGTGAATCATAGTATATCAGGGTCTTAGTTATCTTAAAGCCATAGTCCAAAAGTTGAGTTTGCATCTACAAAACTTGTGAACAACAGTCATGAGCTGCAGCAATTTACTCAGACTCGGCTGTTGACAGTGAAACACAGTTTTGTTTCTTGGATGACCAACCAACTAACCTATTTCCCAACATCTGAATTGATCCAGATGTGCTTTTTCTATCAACATGGCAACCGCCATGATCCGCATCAGTATAAGCAGTAATATTGAAATCGGATCCATGAGGATACCAGATTCCAATGTTAGGTGTACCTTTAAGGTACTGGAAAATCCTACCAACCACTTTGGAGTGGGTTTTCTTAGGGTTTGACTGAAAGCGGGCACAGACAGTTACAACAATTGTAATATTTGGTCTACTTGCAGTCAAATACATTAAAGAGCCAACCTTGCTTCGATAAAGCATAACGTCAAAGGGTTCCCCATTAGCATCAGCATCCAATAAAATTCTCATTGGGGTTGTCACTGGTTTTAAAGCAGTCATTTTAAAACATTTTAGCATATCATTGATATACTTTGTTTGACTGATAAAATTTCGGTTTGGTAATTGTTTTACTTGTAACCCCAAGAAGAAATTAAGCTGGTCAAGCATGCTCATTTCGAATTTGTTGGCCATAAGGTCACCAAATTCTTTGCATAAGGCCGGGGAAGTAGAACCAAAAATAATGTCATCAACATAAATTTGAACCAAGAGAATGTGACCGTAGTTTTTACGGATGAATAGCTCTGTATCAATTGTTCCATGAGAGAAGCCATTATCCAGCAAATACTTTGTTGAGGTCTCGTACCATGCACGTGGTGCTTGCTTCAGACCATACAAAGCTTTCTCCAATCTATATGTAAACCAACACTTATGTTTCAAACACATATTTTACCAACCCGCAAGAATTTACATCCCCACCCCACACTTGAGATCAAGTAATGTCCCCATTACTTGAGATCAAAAATAGATTAAATTTGGAAAGGTTGAAGGAGAAATAAGGTAAAACTTTCCAAGTTACAACCATGAACTGCGGAATGCTAGTGACAGATCGGCCTGCACTCAATGACATTCCACAGTAGCTATCACACAATGTCCATCGTCAAAGGTACCTGCAATGAATCTAAACAAATATACAATACTCTACAAAATGGTGCATTTCATTGAGTCGTGCACCCAAATCGACCCCTATAATCAGCCTTTAGTAGGGTCTGAATCACCCATACTTAGCTGACAGTACGAGAAATCAGTAGAGTATGTTCCACGAATCAGCAATGTCAACCAGTCATTTACATCGCTGGTTGTGAACATTAACCTTGGGAGTTCATCTACCTTCTTCATGGAGAACTCTAAAATAACCTAAAATTTAGAAGACGTGTCACACTTAAAATCAGATTGGAACCCACGAATGTACCCCACAGTCATGCTCAAATCAAATGGGTCCTTATATACCGTCATCCTCATAATATAAACACTGTGATATCCATCCAAAAATGAACCATTACTCTCCTCAATATCAACATCCTCTGGAATAAGTGTAGGCCAGCTCTAAATCTCAACTATGAAATGGGATTCAACCTCTAACTTCACTTCCTTCAATTCCTCAGTCGTAGGCTCATACCCATTAGCCATTAGAACAACTAACAAATCATCTTCCTCCTCCACCATAGTCTCATCTATATAACTAGGAGAGCAAGAATGTAACTCGAGGAAATCCTGCAAAAGCTCAGAAAGTGGATCTAAATGAGTACGTTTTTCAACAACCAGTCCGTCTTGCAAAATAGATTGTGAAGTTATAAGTTGTGGAGCTGGACAGGACTCTATCACATTTGAATGTTCTGGAAATAGAATCAATGGTGAATAAAGATCGGTAGCAAGTTGCGTAATAGGTAGGGGACTCGAATGTTTTACGTCTGGATTCCTGCAACATTACCAAGACCCATAAAAACACGGGCAGAAACCTTCAGTTATCATTCTCTCTTTCATAGACCTTTTTTGAGTGTTAACCACAATTTCATTAACTTCTTTCTCTTGGTACCCCTCGTTGGTAACACTACGAGATGAACATAATGCGATTAGTTTCCGCCGTTCTATTCTCATTCTCTAACCCATTGTCATATTCCTGTAATCAACCATTTCTCTGCAACTAACAAAAAACAAAGAAACGAATACTAGAAAATGATAAATATTAAAAAGAAACAAGAACTACCTAAAAACTAAAAGACTCAACCAAATCACAACTAGCAACAATCTGAAATTGACACAACTGTCCCCGACAGCGGCGCCAAAAACTTGATGTGTAAAATCGTGTCTATAATTTATAATGGAAAATACCGGTTAAAGATTACTACACACTAACGGGCAGTGTACCCGATCGTGCAATAGTATAAAGTTAGTAAATCCGAAATCGTTCCAAGGACAGTTTAGAGTGAGAATTAAGATTGCAACTAATGGAAATAAACTAAGGTAATCTATTAAAATTGAAAGTACGAGATAATGGGTTTTGTGGCTATTTAACGATTAGCCAAATCAAGATTTGATCGGAAGTGGAAAAAATATTTTTGGATTTTAGATTTATAAAAAAGTAAAACAAGAAAGCAATTAAGATAATTTGATATCAAAAGAATGGAAATGCTCGTCTAGACCTTTTACCCTCAGAATTAGATGTTTTTATACTTTAGCCCAATTTAAGACTTAATACATGCAAATTACTCAGTCGACTCGCCAAGAGTTCTCTTTAGAAAGTACTCAAACTAGAATTACTAGATGTAGGGTTCCCTGGCACCTAAGACCTTTTCGTTTGTGACTAATTAATTAACTAGATCAAAGATTTGAAAAACAATTGCCTTTGCGTTCGCTCTACACAATTCACCCCTATATCGTTTAACCGTTTAAACTTAATTTACCCCCTTGGTCCGGTTTAGCAAACAATCAATTAAGACATATTAATTGTAAACTAGTGTATTAAATCAATAAGAGTTGTCTTTATCAAACAAATACACCAATCAATCAAGTTTATAAAGTGAAACATCAATAAGAATCGATCTTTTATTCAAACTATTGAAATAAACATGCATAAGTTCATAAATCATAAATCATAACATCCAAAACCTCAGTTATTAATCTAGACAAGCATAAAGTATTTAGCTCATGACCATAATATAAATTGAACACAAACACAAATTAATATTGCATAAATGAATCATCATCCACATAGACATGAATAACAAAATTTACTAGCAACAATAAAAATATATATGTTCAATAATGCGTCTCTAAAATATGAATCAAAATGATAAAAAGAGTGAGCTAGGCTTGAATCAATTTAAAATTGTGTCTCTTTTTCTGATCCTCACATGTGGATACCAAAACACCAAAATAAATTAATTACTTTTGCCTCCTCTTCCTTTCTTTGTGAATTACGATCAGCACACCAACACACACAATTAAAATTAATTGTTTTCCTTTGACTCCTTTTCTCAATCACACTTGACTTTTTCCTTTTTCTCTTTGCTAGCTTTTTTTCGTGAGATAACCAATACAAAAGCAAGTGAGACCAATTAATTTGACTAAACAATACACTTAGCTCAAATTACTTTTTGTGGCATGGGAAAAACAAACGCCCCTCTTCTGTGTCTTTTTTTCGTTTTCGTGACAAAACCCCAAAAGTGGGATCCTACTCGGCTGCCACAAAATCACGGCACCCCGCACACCCTAAAACCACATGTACGTGTATCCTTTTTATAATACTAGACTAATTACTCTTTTCTAATTTACTAAGCTGGCCCAACATAGTCTAAATATTTAATTAACTTCACCATTGGCCCACTTTGATTTCCAACCCAATTCCACCAAATATTTGCAGCCCAACATTAAATTACTTCCTTGAATAATAAATTAGCACTTTAGTCCCATACGAAAGCGGCTCGCGAATCCGTGTCAAACCTGATTATGTAACATTCAGCTTAAAATAATTAAATATCCAACTTTATCATCTTTGTAGCTCTCGAACTCAATTCTTCATAAATACCATCAAATCGTCTCCAAACCGTATCCAAAGGACCAAAATATGAAGGATATTGCTAAGATAAACGTATGTAAAATCTGCAATATCAGTAGTGGCTTAAGTGGGCTGCGGAACACAACAAAACTAGTGGCGGTGGTGGCAGTTTAGGGTGGCCGAAGGTGGTGTGGTGGGGGCTGCCGAAAATACAAGAGAAAGAGGGAGATTTTGGAGTTTTTTGTGAATGAAATTTGGGGAAGCCTTGGGGTGTTTTTATAGGGTGATATTTAGAATTGGAACCCAAATCAATTAGCTTAGGAATTATCTAGAATTTAAGTTAGGATTATGATTAGTTTTGAGTTAGGATTAGTCTTTAATTAGATTAGGATTGAGATAAGATTTGAGTTTTATTTTTTATTTTTTTATATTATGGATGAAATTTTTTAATATATATATATATATATATATATATATATATATATATATATATATATATATATATATATATTTATTTTTATTTAGTTTAATAGATGAGTATCCCTTAATTATAATTAATTTAATTAATTATATACTTTGGGTAAAGGGTTTTACCCGGTAAATATTATTAAAAAATAATAATAAAAAGATACAAGAAAGCGCAAACGACCTCAAGCGCACCTTGAAGCCTCACAAATAACCAAAAACAACCAAGCTAGAACCTAAACATAGAAAGAACTAGCAAAAACCAACACACCTAACTGCTTTCCTAACCATGAAGATAACCTATATCCAGCCTAATTTCATACCAAACATAGTTCTTTCCTTAGAAAAAGATTTTGAAACCATAAACTCGGCAGTTTCATCTTTATCATATTCAACATCGCTTTCTTCTTTAATTTATCTAAACGCCTCTTTATTCAAAGCATCGAACGCGTTTTGAGTCTTCACTTGTGAACTTTTACTTGTCCTAACTTCCAGATTCTTTTTGTCACCCGGAATACTCTTATGCAAATCATTATTAGAATCAATATTCTTCTTGGGCCTATACACCAATTTATTCTTCGGTTTACTTACACTAAAAGTAACCTTCTGCTTGTTATTACCCTTTGTCACATCTTTAGCCACCTTCTTGCCAACAACCTAAAAACCATTTTCATCGATAGACTGATTACCCTCGGTAACAGTCACCACTTTTGGAGTCACCACTCTTGGACACTGGGCATCTAAATGCCCAAAAATAGCACAACACTTACACCGCGGGGGTTCCCATCCATACTATATCCTTACAGTACATATGGTTTTGCTCTTTCCATCGATACTTGATATCGCCATTTTGATATTATCCTTAAGATCCTTGTCTGGCGAGACTTCAATCAAAGCTCGAGCAAAATTAGGCCTACCCCACGACTCTAGACACATTGTGCTCGTGTAAGAGTCCAACCTCATCGGAGTACCAATATTAGAAGCTATTACACTCAACCCAGTTTCAGTAAAACCTGCCATTGGAATATCATGGATTTTCACCCATACTGGGACACGTGTTAAGTCCTCCTTTGTTAATGGAACATCAGGCGACCATGTATTGAGAATGATAGGGATTGAACGAATAATCCACGGGCCTGATTCTAACACACCTTGCAATCCCGTTTTCGAAGAGAACTTAAAGAAGAAGAAACCCTTAGAGTTCATCATTATTTTCTCCAAACTAAATTTCTTCCATACATTAGTATCATAATTTTTCAGAACCGGTGCCACTCGTTTACCGAGAAAATACCCATAGAGTGTATTATTATACCTTTCATTCACTTCCAGAACCGAAGCTAATGGTAACTAAACATCAACACCATCATCTAACATAGCTACCGGCTCTATAAACCTGAAATTCATAATTTTCTTGGCTTAATTTCCATTGACAACACCCAAATAAGAAGAGGTTAAATCAACCTTGTCAACAGTAGGTGGCTTTACAGTCCCATGAACACCATCAACAGGGTCCTTCATGTAGTTATCAAGGTTAGGGAAAACATATTGATCATCACCAACTAGACCCTTATCCCTATACTGATTCGATGCAGACTCTAAGTTGTGTTCACCTTTTTGTTAATCTTGTTCCAAATCAGCCTTTTTTCCTAAAACATTGTGGATTTGTTTCATCACCAACTGAGGTGGGCCAGGCTCCTCCTTTTCTGTTGCACCACACAACAATTCGTTGTCTGAGTTATTTGTTTCCACATGGATCCCAGACCCATTCACAACATTCAATGGTGGAAAGACAACATCACCTCCTTGGTTTTTAACCGATTCATCATCAGATGGTTCTGAGACCATGTGCACGCTAACGTTCTCATTGTTAACATATAAATCGGCTTTAGCATGAACATCTCTAGAGTTATTCTCATCCAGACTATTATTAAGATCTGGAACTTCACCAGTGTTCAACGATACCAATGTCCACTCAATTTCATTGGATTGCTGCGATGTACTAATTCCAACCATCATAGTCCTTAATATACGAGGTTCCGTAAACACAAGTTCTTTTTTCTTTTTTTCCCACGCGAATTCTTTCCCATATCAAATCACCAATACAGCCAACCACAATAGTAGATGAAACGAGTATAATAGTAATACACAGATCAAAAAATGATAAAAAAACGAGCAAGAAACGAGGAACTATCTTCTGATGTAAATTAAATTTGGCTTCTTTGTTTTAAATTGATATGTATTTATTTATATATTTTTATCATTTTATTTTATTTGTTACCTTTTATAGTTTATAAAAATGACACTTTTTATTATTACTTGTAGTTTTAATATTTACAATATCATGAAACGTATAAACTTTAATTAACAGGAAGTGTCGACTAAAAATTATCATTCGGTCCACGTTTTGTTAAAGCAAAGTTTACACTTAAATACAATCAAATAGAAACCCTAAGGGCATATTAGTCAAATCAGGAGTGAAAAAGGGAGGGTTGTAATATCTACGTAAACGACGAGATTTACGACGCCGAGTCTACAACGAGTTGAAAGGTAGATCTGATGGGTGTTGCGGTGATGAGTGGTTGCCAGTGGTTGAACGACGATGGAGGTTAACGGTTGTTAAAAGGAAGTGTTGTGTTTGAACGACGGTGGTGAATGTTTTGGATTTTGAAGACGGTTGTAAAAATCAATTTTTCGTTGTCATTATATTGATGGGCTTCGTGAGGAACTATCTTCTGACGTAAATTAAATTTGGCTTCTTTGTTTTAAATGGATATATATTTAATTTTGAGTTTGGTTTTAGAATTCATGTGTATAGTTTTATGGTTGAAGATGAATCACGTATGAAGATAGATATGGGATTAAATTTTTGAAAATAAGTTTTAGATTTGGGGACAAAGTTAAGGGTGCGTTTGTTTACCTCTTAATAGAATGGTTCAGCGCTAAATGCTGAACCATTTAGCTTTCAACGTGTTTCTTTTTTAACCTCTGAATGACATATGCTGCTAAATGATTCAGAATTCACCGCTGAACCATTCAGAGATGAAACATTCTTTTAACCATTAAGAGCCTGAATTTTATGTAAAAATTTTCTCAAAACATATCTTGAACACTTAACCAACAATTATATTGATTTTTTATTCATGTTGCACGTTAATAAGATGATTTTACTCAATTTATATTTCATTCAGAACAAACTTTATTCAAAGGCTTTAAATCATTCAGATTCTGAACCATTCAGGAGATGAATGAAGATGAAGATTAAAGTGAAAAAAGGTAGTGATGGGAAATTTCGAAAATACCATCACATGCTTGGCACATGTTTGGGGTTAACAAAAAAAGTAAACAGATGTAATGATTTTGGATTATCCGTGAAAAAATTACATACTTTTAGACTATAAATGTTAAAAAAATAAGTTTGTATGATCAAGCATATTTTCATGAGGTCAATGTGAACCTACACTTGAGTGCATAATAGAGTTTAAGGACTAACAATATTCGAACCTCTGACACTTAGTCATGGATAACCCACATCGGTATCGTTTTGATTCCGACAGGGTGGCCGATTTGAGAGTCCACCAACAACCCAGCATACGGGGTTGAGTGGCCCAAATACATGAAGGTTTTATAGTTTGAGACATACCTGAAAGTCTTTACATGTGAGATCGTATGAAGCTTGTTCGTACGACAATGTGTATGCTATGTTACGTATGAGTAACCGATTATGTTTTTAGGGTTTATGAGCTATGTATTTATAGGCTCATGAATTAGGGTTTCGATGGGATCTCTTCCCTAATTAAATGCGATCTTATCCCAACTAACTTTCATTATTTAAGGAAAAGAATCTTAATTAATTATACCGTACATTCTTCTAGAATGTACTGGACCCTTATGCAAGTATACGAAACTCACATCAGATGGTATAGGCGCATAGAGTGCGACTATACCCGTGCCATATGTCTTACATGGCAATTAGTGTGCGGTTCAGGACTTTTGGATGCGCAATCCGCATGGTCATGCGGATATGCATATCATTAAGTCCCTAGTTCGATGTTATATACAATGCAAATGAGTGTATAGCGTCGAACTAATTTAAAATAAAATATTACCACAAAATAATGTGCAATGATTACACCGGATCATAAAATTGCTCATTTTAACGTATTGATAATACACATAGGACATTATATGTGTGTATGTGTAACCAACCGCCGTTTGCATTTAAATCAATATATTCGTATAGTTGAAAAATCGTCCTTTCGACTGTAATTCTGAAACCCGAGGTGAAACTATCATTACTTATCCTAAATATAATGATGAAAACATATGCAACTGCCTAGAGTTTCTATCGTACGCCGACTTTCAATCAACTTTTTAGATCAATACACATGTACGCTCATAAATTGACCGTGGCACGTTTAATTTTCCTTTGCCTATAAATAGTTAATTTATCCTTTTTGGGTTTTACACGCTCCTCCCCTATTTCAAATTTTGCTCTTTTTTCGGCAGCCGTTTGCTTTTCCGTTCGTATTTACTCATCCGAAGGTCCGTTCTTTCTTTCATCCTTTTTGTTTACATTTTAAATCTTGCACCGATCCACCATGTCTTCTGATAAGAACGTGAAAGACATAGAATCTTCTATTACTGAAGCAGATATTCGTAGAATCGTCGATCAATATCCCCCTATCGAAAAATATTCTCTGATCGCCCCTCTGAGCGACCAACGGGCTAACAAGATGCCGGAGCATATGATCGCTGTTTATGACAAGGTTATGGAGCTCGGTAATACCCGTATTCCTCCTACCCCATTTTTTATGGAGGTTCTTCGTCACTATTCCTTCGATATTAGCCTACTGCATCCTTATGGTGCCAATCGTATTTCTATCTTTGAAATGTGGTGTCGTGCCAATGGTCACAAACCTTCTTTATCTAATTTTACTAACATGTTTCGTGCTTAGATAAGTGACGAGAGTTGGTATTATTTCGATATTGTCTGCAAGTTTTACGTTACCCCAAAACAGGGTGTGAAGGGAATGTGGAAAAAAATCTTTTTTCTTTGTTAAAGCTACATGTGTTTCTGAAGAATACAACAGCATTCTTATCTGGTATTCTGGCAAAAAAGAAGAGAAAAACAAACCTCTGTCGATTCTTCCTGAGGAAGATAAATTTTACAAGTCTTGCCTTAATCTAATGCTTCCATCTCGCGTTTACCCTATTGTCCCACTAGTTCTTGGCTGCATTTCAACCCACTGGACGCACTCTGATAAGCGTCCCGTTATTATTAGAAACAAGAAGGGTATATTCCTTTTTTATTTATATTACCTTAGGCGTGTATTTAACCCTTTCTTCCTTATACTTGAATTTTACCTTGTATTGCAGAAATGGATTTGAATGAGTTTATGATGGTGAAGGCGTCTGATAGCGTCATTTTTGGATAAAAAGATCTGCATGATTCCGACCCCGATATTCAACCGGAAATTATTAAGGTGCCAACTAATCCAGCTGCCCCTGCAACTTCTAAGCACAGAACAATTAGCCTGCGTCAAAAAAAGAGAAGCTGATGTCTCTTCCTTTGTTGAAATTCAGCGGTCTCCTGTTGTGGAAACATCGAAAGTGGCCGGAAAAAGGCCAATTGTTGGTAAGCACTCGTTATGCATTCAATAACGTTCATACTGCATACAAAGTTACATTATTTTATTTGTTAAATGCTACTTCCAACTTTTGCAGATGTTAGCAAGCCTATTGAAATTGACCAGGAGGTTGAGTCTGACAACCGCGCCCTTGCTCAGGAGAACCAGGCATCCCAGACATGGGAGGATACTGCCCCAAATTCTCCTATCTGCCGTCAATCAATTGTTGATCCTAACCTTTCCCGTAAGCTTCCACCATTTCAAAGGCGCACTGATCTGTATGATGATGTCCCTTCATTGGATACCAGTCGCAATAAGCATGCTCGACTTAACATCCCTACTAGCTTTTCTTTGTCCCCTGACATGAATCTGGACTATTTTGATGAGTTTTTTAAGATATCCGTGCCTACTTTTACTCAACAGTTTTCGCATCTTGGTGCGTGTGCTCCTTTCAACCTTAATGCGGAGTTTGATCATCTATCTCCTGAGCAAGATCTTTTTATTGACACGCAGGCCATGATGTTCAATCTTGCAAAATATATTAGTCGCTTAAAACATAAATATAGTTCCATAATCCTTGGTCACAAACATCTTTCACGTGAACAAAAAGAGTTTGCCAAACTTGATGCTGAAAAGAAACAGGTATCTGAACAGCTTCACCAGGCTGTTGCAGCTAGTTTGAAAGCAGAGGAGAGAAATTCTCATCTTGAGGGTGAATGTCAGTGGTTGATGAACAAAATTAGGCGTTCAGAAACTATTCGAACCAATTTGGAGACTCAAGTAAATGACCTATCTTTGCAACTTGGTACTGCAACATCTGATAATTGCCAACTTAAGAAGCAACTTGATGAACATGATGCGGAGCACAAAGCAGTTGTTAATGAGCGTGATAATCTCAAGGCTAAATGCTCAAGCCTCAAATCTGAATACTCAATTCTAAGATCTAGTCTCCCTGAAATTGCGAAGCATATCATGGCCTCTCCAAGTATTCGCATTCCTTTTGGTCAGGCCATACTTGATGCACGTGACTATGATCGATCCCTCTTCTGGGATGTTGTTAAATCAAACCTTGTTGTGCCGGACATTATTCCGATACCTATTTCAAATGAGTTAGTGGAGGATGCTGCTGGGAAATGCAATGAGGCATGTGCGGCGTTAGTGAATTTGACAATTCCTCGCTTGGAGCAATTAGCTGAGAACAGGGACTTTACGTCCCATTAAGTGGTTGATGACATGCTAGCATAGGCTTGCATGCAGCTTGGATTGGAGGGATGATAGTTGTCCACTTTCAAGCTGCTGTTTTTAGTTAGCGAGGGATGGGCCCGGCAGTTCAAGGGTTTCGCATCCCTATATCTATATTTATTTATTTCCTTTTTTGTTTGAAAAAGCAGGGTATGCGTCTGGTCGCTGCAGGCGAGGATTATATATTCTCCTTAGTGTAGGGCACCGTTCCAATCAAGCCACCCCTATTATATTAGTATGTTTTTAGGAAGTAATTTTCTTAACCGATGCATGCAAGAGTACAATTTTATCTTCTTAGGTAGCTGCCTTTTCTTATACACCGTCGTAGTATAAGATATTTTCTTTTTCTAGAGGCATTTGATTTTACTCTTGCGCTCTGTGTTAAGCGTATGTAACCTTTTCTTATGAACTTTTTATTAGATTTCTGCTACATGCTTTCATACTTATTGCAAATTTATAAGCGTTCTTTAAATACTTGCATTTGTATGTGCATTATAACCTTTGAATAAATGTTATTTGTGTATGACGGGAGCGACCCCTCTATACACATATAATCTTTTTATTATTGCGTCTTAGCAAATTAATGTTGAGTGTTAATTATACTCTTGATGTGTATAAAAATAAGTGTTTGTACGTATTGACAGTCCAATGTCGAATCCGTTTATATAAGCAACTCAATGCTTATATCAAGAGTCTTCCGGCCAATCCAATGTCCGTGTTATTAACAAGTAACCAAACTTGTATTTTATATATACACACTTATATTTATATATATATTTATATATATATATATAAAATAATAATGTACACTTTAATCATTTGAAGTAAAAATTTAAAAGAATATATAGAATAATTAAGTTATTATTAAAAATAAAGCTATATATAATATATATATATATATATATATATATATATATATATATATATATATATATATATATAATTTCTATGTATCTTTATTAATATATTTTATATATAATATATATAAATAATAAAAAGCTATTATTACTCAATATATATATATGTATAATTGTGATAATTACTTTTATCAAAATAAATATCAATATTAATAAAATTATGATACAAATATGAAATTTGTTATGTACAGACTATTACAGTATTGTTAGCATTAATACTAATTTAAATATGTAATCTATAGATATGAATTTTATTATCATAGTATTGTTATTACAAATATGATTATTATCATTAGTATTATTATAATGAGTATTATTATTATTAAGATTATTATTAAGATTATTATTTGTATTTTTATTTTTATATAATCTATTATATCTAGTAATGATATTATTATTATTATAATATTATTATCATTTATATTATTAGCATTATTGGTAATTATCATTGATATTAGTATTAATACTATTATATTATTATCATTTATCATTATAGTTTTTATTAATAAAATTATTGTTTATAATATTATTATTAGTATTATTAATATTAATACTGTTAATATAATTATACTAGTTACTTATAAAAAATAAGAATTTGATATACATATATTAAATATATAATCAATATATATAAAAACAGATATTTATAATTACATATACATATACAAATAAATATATATAGATACAGTGAAATACATATATAGATATAAATCAATACGTATTCTGTTGTAGGTTGTTTTTAAACTGTAGTGATTGGTTTGCTGTCTAATTAAATCGTACAAATTAGTGTTGAAGTTACATGAAAGAATCCAAAATTTGATTACCAAACTCCTGCAGCTTTTTATTTCTTTTATTTATTTTCTGTACGGGAAGATTCCTGCTGTCAAGCTTAATTGCTAGAAAACAATCGATCGTCCTGTTATTCCTACCACAACCTTTCAGAAACCAACAAGAAATCACTCAATACGATTCATCTACTGCAATAAGAGAGGGAAAATAGAAAATAAAGAAGAAAAAGGCTCGACACTCTGTATATACAACTTGCAACTCATTCTCGTTGCTGTTTGCTATTTGGTTACCCATGATATTTGAACAACCCAACATACCACCACTTTCATCATAATTAACCCACCACCTATCACCACCGTTACAACACCACTAGTTGATATCAACACTGCTACGGTTTTCATCTTGTTTTTCTTCCTGCTTCTTGTTCAAACATCAACAATACCACCCTTATTGTTCGAAAATATCACCATCAAACACCTATAAACCTGCTGCTACACTTATATTTTTTTTCTGTTTTCTTCTGTCAAACGAGCACCACTTTTCATCTCCATTAAAGATCACTGCAACAACAACTTCTGCTTGTACCTTTCGCTATTACTTTGATCACCACCAGTCACCTTTACAAAACCCAACCAACCCACGACAAAAACCACAAAACCCACATTACCTTTTTGCTAATCGTTGTTGCTGCTTTCATATGCTTCGAACCATAACTACAGCTACAACCTTACGTCTCCATTCCTATTTTTTTTCTTCTTCTCGACGCTCAATAACTGCTACTACAACTTTTATTTTCCTAATACTCCTTCCTAAAAACAACGAATATATATAAGGTAAATGATATATTGATAAAGTAGAAGATAATGGATGGGAGTATAATAATAAACAAGATGATTATATTGCCTACCTTTTTCTTTGTTCTATTCAGTTTAAAAAAAAAAAAAAAAGAAGTGGAAACAATTTTGTCCATCGACTTGCAAGTGGGACAAATTAAATCATCATGGCCGAAAACAATAGTGTTTGATACTTTATAAATTAGTGGATGATGAGATACAAATTAAATAATGGCACGATGTAGTGATGGTGGCTCCAATTTTTTTTCGGTTGCTGTTACTCGATTTCAACCAAGGTAAAAAGAAAATTGCTGTTACTTTTGGTTTCCTATTTTGAGAACAAAAGGGACGATAAAGAAAGTATGATAATGACGGCTCCTGTTCTAATTCGAATCCTAATTTCAAATCGTAAAATCTTGTTTCGGTTAAATGATCCGATCAAACCCAACAATTTAGCACTTGGGAGTTTGTATTGGACCGTATTATTTTAGATTTGCAGCTTGGGACAAATACTTTGATCATCTATCACTTGGGCCGATTTATTACTTGGGCCATTTGGGTTAATGAAAAAGAAATAGAAAACGAATCAAGGTTAAATAAAATTAAGTTGTGAATTAAATAATAAAAACAAAAACAGAGGGATGGTTATAGATGTGTTGTGTTAGCATGAGGTCGCGGGTTCAAGTCTCGTATGGGGCATTTCTTTTTAGAAAAAGCTTGGAGAGGGTATACACTTTTACATTATTTCTATCATTATTATTATTAGTTATTATTATGTTTTTTATTATTATTGTTATTATTATTATTATTATTATTATTATTATTATTATTATTATTATTATTATTATTATTATTATTATTATTATTATTATTATTATTATTATTAGTAAAATAAGTATGATTATTATTATTACTATCAATATAAGTATCATTATTAATAAAATTATTATTTTTAGAATTATTGTTATTAGTATTAGTATTATTATTAGTATTAAGGATATTATTAGTAACACCATTATGAGTAAAACCATTATTGTTATTATTATATTTATTACTAATAAAACCATTAACATTATTATCATTATTATCATTAGTAGAAAAATTATTATTATAGTTATTATTATCATTAGTAATATTATTATGATCCCTATTACTAAAAGTATTTTTTTTTTCATTATTATTGAAATTAACCTTTTATTTAAACTATCATTTTTTACTATTAAAAGTATCACTTTTATTATTATTAGAATTATCATATTTTTTATCATAAGTAGTATTATTTTTATCATTAGAATTATTTATATATTAAATAAAGATTGTCTATATAAAAATATATTTAGGACATAAAATCTAACTATATTAATACTTTAGTAATAAATGTTAATTATCAATATAAAAATAAATATATCTAATTAAGTTATTAATAAAACTCATGATATAAAATAACAATTAAAATCACTAATAATATATATATATATATATATATATATATATATATATATATATATATATATATATATATATATATTGTTCGATTTCCATTTCATATGTTAATATACATAAATGAATAATATAGGTTCGTGAATCCGAGGCCAACCATACACTTGTTCAATGATGTCATATGTATTTTTACTACAAAATACAGTATTGTGAGTTTCATTACTCCCTTTTTAAATACTTTTGCAATATATATTTTTGGGACTGAGAATACATGCGCTTTTATAAATGTTTTACGAAATATACACAAGTAATCAAAACTACATTATATGGTTGAATGGATCGAAGCCGAATATGCCCCTTTTTGCTTGGTAGCCTAAGAATTAGTAAACCAGTCTACTAATTGACGCGAATCCTAAAGATAGATCTATTGGGCCTAACGAACCCCATCCGTTGGAGCGGATGCTTTAGTACTTCGATGATGTTTTATATCATGTCCGATGGATGTCCCGGAATGATAGGGGATATTCTTATATGCATCTAGTTAATGTCGGTTACCAGGTGTTCAATCCATATGAATGATTATTTTTGTCTCTATGCATGGGACGTATATTTATGAGAAATGAAAATGAAAATCTTGTGGTCTATTAAAATGATGAAAATGATCGATTATGATAAACTAATGAACTCACGAACCATTTGGTTGACACTTGAAAGCATGTTTATTCTCAGGTATGAAAGAAATCTTCCGCTGTGCATTTGCTCATATTAGATATATTACTTGGAGTCATTCATGACATATTTCAAAAGACGTTGCATTCGAGTCGTTGAGTTCATCAAGATTATTACTAAGTCAACTATAGTTGGATATATTGTGATATGGTATGCATGCCGTCAATGGTATGCATGCCGTCAACTTTCGATGTAAATGAAAATTTGTCTTTTAAAAACGAATGCAATGTTTGTAAAATGTATCATATAGAGGTCAAGTACCTCGCGATGTAACCAAATGTAATGTATTCGTCCAGATGGATTAGGACGGGTCCTTTCGGTTGGTATCAGAGCGGTGGTCTTAGCGAACCAGGTCTTGCATTAATGTGTCTAACTGATAATTGTTTAGATGCATTAGTGGGTCTGGACTTCGACCGTGTCTGCATGTCAAAAGTTTTTCTTATCATTTCTAGTCGGAAATCATTTGCTTATCATCCTTAGAAAATTACCTACTTATCATTTTTAGTCTAGACACGTCTTACTGCAGTTAGTGCATCGATAGTGTATAGACAAAATTCATATCATAGCGTATCTGTTACTACAGACTTTACCTAACAGCTTCCGTAGATTCATCTGTAACTTATGGGATTTTAGTATTATATATGCATATGTAAATTATGTATTGCAGGGTAGTAATCTACATCCTATAATCTATTTCTTATCGAAAATCCTTCATCTGATTGTACGAGATGAAATGTCCCATTCATATTGATTATAAACGTTCCATATTAATTGATTTCGTTGCGAGGTTTTGACCTCTAAATGAGACGTTTTTCGAAGACTGCATTCTTTTTTAAAACAAACCATAACTTTATTTTATGGACAAGGTTAAAAAGTCACCACCTAGATTATCCAGAAATGATAATCTAAAATATCACACTCACACACTACCAATACATATTGGTTTACAATATTAATATGTTACAACAAAGTAAATCTCGAATGCAGTTTTAAACAATATTATATAAGCATGCTGACACCAAATCTTGTCCATATTTTAGCATGCAACAGCGGAGGCTCTTAATAATCACCTGAGAATAAACATGCTTTAAACGTCAACAAAAATGTTGGTGAGTTATAGGTTTAACCTATATATTTATCAAATCATAATAATAGACCACAAGATTTCATATTTCAATATACATCCCATACACAGAGATAAAAATCATTCATATGGTGAACACCTGGTAATCGACCTTAACAAGATGCATATAGAATATCCCCTATCATTCCGAAACTCCCTTCAGACATGATGAATTCGAAGTACTAAAGCATCCGGTACTTTGGAAGGGGCTCGTTGGGCCCAATAGATCTATCTTTAGGATTCACGTCAATTAGGGTATCTGTTCCCTAATTCTTAAATTACCAGACTAAAAAGGGGCATATTCAGTTTAATAATCCAGCCATAGAATGTAGTTTCATTTACTTGTGTCTATTTTGTAAAACATTTATAAAACTGCATGTATTCTCATCCCAAAATATTAGATTTTAAAAGTGAGACTATAACTCACTTTCACATATTTTTACTTCGTTGAAAAGTAAGACTTGACCACTGGTCGATTCACGAACCTATAACAAATATGTACATATATATCAAAGTATGTTCAAAATATATTTACAACATTTTTAATACGTTTTGCTGTTTAAGTTTATTAAGTCAGCTGTCCTCGTTAGTAACCTACAACTAGTTGTCCAAAGTTAGATGTACAGAAAATAAAGCAATATATACTATCTCGAATCAATCCACGACCTCGTGTATACAAGCCTTAGGCTAGATCACAACTCAAAGTATACATAATATTTTGGAATCAACCTCAACCCTGTATAGCTAACTCCAACATTACTGCATATAGAGTGTCTATGGTTGTTCCGAAATATATATATAGATGGGTCGATATTATATGTCAAAACATTGTATTCATGTCTATAGTATCCCAAGATTACATAATATATTATAATACATGTATAATACAATATAAGTTAGCTAGGATATGATTAATATAGATTTGTTACCAATTTTCACATAGCTACAACAAGAAAAATTATCCAATCTTGTTTTACCCATAACTTCTTCGTTTTAAATCCGTTTTGAGTGATTCAAGTTGCTATGGTTTCATATTGAACTTAAGTTTATGAATATAAACAGAAAAAGTATAAGTTTATCGTCGGAAATACAGGTTACAAGTCATTTTTGTAAAGGTAGTCATTTCAGTCGAAAGAACAACGTCTAGATGACCATTTTGGAAAACATACTTTCACTTTGAGTTTACCCATGATTTTTGGATATAGTTTCATGTTCATAAGAAAAATCATTTTCTCAGAAGAATAGCTTTTATATCAAAGTTTATCATAGTTTTTAATTATCCAAACCAAAACAGCCCCCGGTTTTACTACGACGACGTATATCTGGTTTTACGGTGTTCTTCGTGTTTCCAAGTTTTAAATCATTAAGTTAGCATATCATATAGATATAGAACATGTGTCTAGTTAATTTTAAAAGTTAAGTTAGAAGGATTAACTTTGTTTGCGAACAAGTTTAGAATATACTAAACTATGTTCTAGTGATTACAATTTTAAATCTTCGAATAAGATAGTTATATATATATATATATATATATATGAATTGAATGATGTTATGAACATCATTACTACCTCAAGTTTAGTAGGTAAACCTACTGGAAGTGACAAGAAATGATCTAGCTTCAAAGGTTTTTTTAATGGCTTGAAAGTTCTTGAAGTAGAATCATGACACAAAAACAAGTTCAAGTAAGATTTTTACTCGAATTAAGATAGTTTATAGTTATAGAAATCGAATCAAAGTTTGAATATGAATATTACCTTGAATAAGAAAGATAACCTACTGTAAATAACAAAGGTTTCTTGATCTTAGATGATTACTTGGAATGGATTAGAAAGCTTGGAAGTAAACTAGTAAACTTGAAAGGATTTTTGAAGTGTTCTAGAAGTGTTCTTTCTATGATGATTATAGCTTGATTCTTGAAGTAATTTTTGATGAAGATGATGATTAGTTTATAAAAAAAATTCGTTCATAAGTGTGTGTAGGTGTTGAGAGAGAGTTAGAAAGAGAATTGAAAGTGAAATGGATTGATTGGTGAGTGGTGAATGATGAGTGGTGAGTGGGGTTAAAAGGAGTTCTAGTTAGTTGACTAATTCATGGTAGAAGTTAAATTTGATTAGTCATGCATAACATAATCAAGAGTGGAATCTCATGCTAGTTCCTATTGGTATATACTCTTAGTAAGTACATCTAGAAGCTGTGTATAATACGGATACGAATACTGAATGACTACGAGTAGAATTGTTGATGAAAATGAATGGGGATGTAATTGTAAGAATTTTTGTTAAGTAGAAGTAATTTGATAAGTGTCTTGAAGTCTTTCAAAAGTGTATGAATACATATTAAAACACTACATGTATATACATTTTAACTGAGTCGTTAAGTCATTGTTAGTCGTTACATGTAAGTGTTGTTTTGAAACCTTTAGGTTAACGATCTTGTTAAATGTTGTTAACCCATTTCTTATTATATCTAAAGAGATTTTAAATTATTACATTATCATGATATTATGATATATTAGTATATCTTAGTATGATATATATACAGTTAAATATTGTTACAACGATAATCGTTACATATATGTCTCGTTTCGAAATCATTAAGTTAGTAGTCTTGTTTTTACATATGTAGTTCATTGTTAATACACTTAATGACATGTTTACTTATCATTTATCATGACTAACATAGTGTATCAATATCTTAATATGATTCATATGTATTTAGTAAGACGTTGTTATAACGATAATCGTTATATATATCGATTTCGAGTTTCTTAACTCAATAGTCTCATTTTTATGTATATAACTCATTGTTAAAATACCTAATGAGATACTTACTTATTATAATATCATGTTAACTATATATATATAACCATATATATGTCATCATATAGTTTTTACAAGTTTTAACGTTCATGAATCACCGGTCAACTTGGGTGGTCAATTGTCTATATAAAACCTATTTCAATTAATCAAGTCTTAACAAGTTTGATTGCTTAACATGTTGGAAACACTTAATCATGTAAATATCAATTTCATTTAATATATATAAATATGGAAAAGTTCGGGTCACTACAGTACCTACCCGTTAAATAAATTTTGTCCCGAAATTTTAAGCAGTTAGAGGTGTTGACGTATCTTCTAGAAATAAGTGCGGGTATTTCTTCTTCATCTGATCTTCTCATTCCCAGGTGAACTCGGGTCCTCTACAAGCATTCCATTAAACCTTAACAATTGGTATCTTGTTTTGCTTAAGTCTTTTAACCTCACGATCCATTATTTTGACGGGTTCTTCGATGAATTGAAGTTTTTAGTTAATTTGGATTTCGTCTAATGGAATAGTGAGATCTTCTTTAGCAAAACATTTCTTCAAATTCGAGACGTGAAAAGTGTTATGTACAGCCATGAGTTGTTGAGGTAACTCAAGTCGGTAAGCTACTGGTCCGACACGATCAATAATCTTGAATGGTCCGATATACCTTGGATTTAATTTCCCTCGTTTATCAAATCGAACAACGCCTTTCCAAGGTGTAACTTTAAGCATGACCATCTCTACAATTTCAACTTCTATATCTTTTCTTTTAATGTCAACGTAGCTCTTTTGTCAACTTTGGACGGTTTTCAACCGTTGTTGAATTTGGATGATCTTCTCGGTAGTTTCTTGTATTATCTCAGGACCCGTAATCTGTCTATCCCCCACTTCACTCTAACAAATCAGAGACCTGCACTTTCTACCATAAAGTGCTTCAAACGGTGCCATCTCAATGCTTGAATGGTAGCTGTTGTTGTAGAAAAATTCTGCTAACGGTAGATGTCGATCCCAACTGTTTCTGAAATCAATAACACATGCTCGTAGCATGTCTTCAAGCATTTGTATCATCCTTTCGCTCTGCCCATCAGTTTGTGGATGATAGGCAGTACTCATGTCTAGACGAGTTCCTAATGCTTGCTGTAATGTCTGCCAGAATCTTGAAATAAATCTGTCATCCCTATCAGAGATAATAGAGATTGGTATTCCATGTCTGGAGATGACTTCCTTCAAATACAGTCGTGCTAACTTCTCCATCTTGTCATCTTCTCTTATTGGTAGGAAGTGTGCTGATTTGGTGAGACGATCAACTATTTCCCAAATAGTATCAAAACCACTTGCAGTTCTTGGCAATTTAGTGATGAAATCCTTGGTAATGTTTTCCCATTTCCATTCCAGGATTTCAGGTTGTTGAAGTAGACCTGATGGTTTCTGATGCTCCGCTTTGACCTTAGAACACGTCAAACATTCTCCTACGTATTTATCAATATCGGCTTTCATACCCGGCCACCAAAAATGTTTCTTGAGATCCTTGTACATCTTCCCTGTTCCAGGATGTATTGAGTATCTGGTTTTATGAGTTTCTCTAAGTACCATTTCTCTCATTTCTCCAAATTTCGGTACCCAAATCCTTTCAGCCCTATACCGGGTTCCGTCTTCCCGAATATTAAGATGCTTCTCCGATCCTTTGGGTATTTCATCCTTTAAATTTCCCTGTTTTAAAACTCCTTATTGCACCTCCTTTATTTGAGTAGTAAGGTTAGTGTGAATCATTATATTCATAGCTTTTACTCGAATGGGTTCTCTGTCCTTTCTGCTCAAGGCGTCGGCTACCACATTTGCCTTTCCCGGGTGGTAACGAATCTCAAAGTCGTAATCATTCAACAATTCAATCCACCTGCGCTGCCTCATGTTTAGTTGTTTCTGATTAAATGTGTTGAAGACTTTTGTAGTCGGTATATATAATAGTTTTGACCCCATATAAGTAGTGCCTCCAAGTCTTTAATTTAAAAACAATCGCGCCTAATTCCAAATCATGCGTCGTATAATTCTGCTCGTGAATCTTCAATTACATAGACGGATAAGTAATTACCTTCATTCGTTGCATTAATACACAACCGAGACCTTGCTTTGAGGCGTCACAATATATCACAAAATCATCATTCCATTCAGCTAATGACAATATAGGTGTCGTAGTTAACTTTTTCTTTAACAATTGAAACACTTTCTCTTGTTCATCCTTCCATTCAAATTTCCTCCCTTTATGCATTAATGCAGTCAATGTTTTGCTATTCTGGAAAAGTCTTGGATGAACCTTCTGTAGTAACCAGCTAGTCCTAAAAATTGGCGTGTATGCTTCGGAGTTTTCAGGATTTCCCACTTTTCAACGGTTTCAATTTTTGCTGGATCCACCTGAATACCTTCTTTGTTCACTATGTGACCGAGGAATTGAACTTCTTCCAACCAAAATGCACACTTTGAAAAATTAGCGTACAGTTTCTCTCTCCTTAACAACTCTAGCACTTTTCTCAAATGTTCTTCGTGCTCTTGGTCATTCTTTGAGTAAATAAGTATGTCATCGATGAAAACAATGACAAACTTGTCAAGTTATGGTCCACACACTCGGTTCATGAGGTCCATGAACACAGCTGGTGCGTTAGTCAACCCAAACGGCATAACCATAAAATCGTAATGACCTTAACGCGTCCTAAAAGCAGTCTTTGGAATATCATCCTCCTTCACCCGCATTTGATGATACCCAGAACGTAAATCAATCTTTGAATAAACCGACGAGCCTTGTAGTTGATCAAATAAGTCGTCGATTCTCGATAGTGGGTAGCGGTTCTTGATGGTAAGTTTGTTCAACTCTCGGTAGTCGATACACAACCTAAATGTACCATTCTTCTTCTTGACAAACAAAACAGGAGCTCCCAACGGTGATGTGCTTGGTCGAATGAAACCACGCTCTAAAGTTCTTGTAACTGACTTTGTAATTCTTTCATTTCGCTGGGTGCGAGTCTGTATGGAGCACGAGCTATTGGTGCAGCTCCTGGTACAAGGTCTATTTGAAATTCAACGGATCGATGTGGGGGGTAATCCCGGTAATTCTTTCGAAAATACATTGAGAAATTCTTTTGCGACGGGAACATCACTGATGTTATTTTCTTCAGGTTTAACTTCCTTGATGTGTGCTAGAATGACGTAGCAGCCTTTTCTTATTAGTTTTTGTGCCTTCAAACTACTAATAAGATTTAATTTCGCGTTGTTCTTTTCTCCGTACACCATTAAAGGTTTTCCTTTTTCACGCACAATGCGAATCGCATTTTTGTAATAAACGACCTCTGCTCTCACCTTTTTCAACCAGTCCATGCCAATTATTACATCATAACTCCCTAACTCGACTGGTATTAAATCAATTTTAAACGTTTCATCCCCCAATTTAATTTCTCTATCCCGACATATATTATCTGCTGAAATTAATTTGCCGTTTGCTAATTCGAGTAAAAATTTACTATCCAAAGGCGTCAATGGGCAACTTAATTTAGCACAAAAATCTCTACTCATATAGCTTCTATCCGCACCCGAATCAAATAAAACATAAGCAGATTTATCGTCAATAAGAAACGTACCCGTAACAAGCTCCGGGTCTTCCTGCGCTTCTGCCGCATTAATATTGAAAACTCTTCCGCGGCCTTGCCCATTAGTATTCCCTTGGTTTGGGCAATTTCTAATAATGTGGCCCGGTTTTCCACATTTATAACAAACTACGTCGGCATTATTTGTTCCGACCTTATTTGTTTCATTATTTTTGTTGTTCTTTGGTCCGTAAACCTCACATTTTGCCGCGCCATGATCACTTTTCTTACACTTGGTGCAAACTGTTGTGCAAAACGCATTCGGATGGTACTCTGCACACCTGAAGCATGGTTGTTTCTGTTGTTTGTTGTTATTGAGGTTGTTGTTGGGATTGTTATTGTTGTTGAAACGGTTGTTGTAGTTGTTGTTGTTGTTGTTGGGACGTTTGTTGTAGTTATTGTTAGGATTGCAGTTATTGTTGCGATTGTTGTTGCGGTTGTGGTTGTAATTGTTATTGTTGTTGTACTGGTGACTCTTTTCACCGTTTTCCTCCCACTTCCTCTTGAGTTGTTTTGTGTTGGCTTCTTCGGCCGCCTGCTCTTTAATTCTCCCCTCAATCTGATCTATGAGTTTATGAGCCATTCGACTTGCCTTCTGTATGGAAACGGGCTCGTGTGAACTCACATCTTCTTGAATCCTTACTGGTAACCCTTATACAAACGCGTCGATCTTTTCTTCTTCATCTTCGAATGCTACCGGACACAATAGGCACAACTCTGTGAATCGTCGTTCATATGTGATAATGTCGAACCCTTGTGTCCGTAACTGATAGTTATGCGAGGTGTATATAAAATACTATTAATTTTAAGCAGAAAATACTATTAAATACGATACAATTTTACACAAGATATTTATTTATTTAGAGAATGGATATACTTAAACCTTGCTACAACACTTATAGGCAGTGTACCTAATCGTACAGTAGTGTAGTTTTTAGTAAGTCCGGTTCGTTCCACAGGGAAAATCTTTAAACAAAGCTTAACGTTATATTAGTTTACTTTTGTAAAAATACAAATATATATATAAGTAATATTATTATTATAAAGGGGGGTTTTTACCGTTTAATGACCGGTTTTTCGATTTTAAAACTTTTAGTCGCAGATAAACCAAATGTAAAATAATAAATACAAGACTTAATTTAAAGCGTAAAGTAAATAGCGATAATGAAATTGCGATTAATAAAAATGCGATAAAATAAACTTGCGATAATTAAAAAGTACGATAATTAAAAGTGCAATTAAATACAATAACAATAAAAATGCGATAATTAGAAGTGCAATTAAATATAAAATAAAGGAAATTAAATATGAAATAAATGAATTATGCTTATTTAAACTTCCGTAATCATGATGTTTGACGTGTTGATTTTAGTTTTATGCCCATGGGTTAATTGTCCTTTGTCCTGGATTATTTAATATGTCCGTCTGGTTTTTGTCCATAACAGTCCATCAGTCATAAATATAAAGTGCGAGTGTCCTCGTCAAATTATCCTTATACCCGAAGTTAAATATTCCAACTAATTGGGGATTTAAACTGTAACAAGATTTTAATACTTTGTTTAATAATTACACCAGGATGTCGACTGAGTGTAACCCAAGGTTTTAATATTTTGTTATCAATTATACCAAGTGTCCTTGTACATAATTTCACCCCTGTTTTAATTATTCTAGTGGCTATTAATCCATTCCCGTGTCCGGTTAAATGAACGATTATTCGTACATATAAATACCCCGCCCATCGTGTCCGATCGAGTGTATATGGTAATTTATTGGGACGCCCAATTGTAAATCTTTATATTAACATTAACAAACTATCATTTAGTTAAACAAATATAAAGCCCATCAATAGTCCATAGTCTAATTTCCACAAGTGTCGTTCTTTTGTCCAAACCCCAATTATGGTACAAAGCCCAATTACCCAATTTTAGTAATTAGCCCAACATCATGATTACTTCGGATTAAATAAGCATAATAATAACTTAGCTACGAGACATTAAATTAAAAAGGTTGAACATAACTTACAATGATTAAAAATAGCGTAGCATTACACGGACAGAATTTCGACTTACCCCCTTACAATATTCGCTAACATACCCTTATTATTAGGATTAAAATTAAAATTAAAATAAAAATTAAAATATAAATATAAATATTTACGTATAGATATAGAGAGGATGGATATATATTGTGAAAAAAATGATCAGAATTCGGTTGGCTTTATAGGGAATTGAGTTCAGGGATACTCCGCGACTCGCGGCCCTTTTTGCCTTCAAACTCCGCGAGTCGCGGAGTTTGTAAATACAGCTCACTCCATTTTGGAGTCTTTCTTGCCGACGGATTTTTATTATTTATATAATATATAAATAATTATAAGAATTATTTAAATATTATATTATATTTATGTGCATAGTTGACTTGTAATTTTTAGTCCGTTGAGTTGAGCGTTGAGAGTTGACTCTGGTCCCGGTTCCGGATTTTCGAACGTCCTTGCGTACAATTTAATATCTTGTACTTTGCGTTTTGAATCTTGTACTCTTGTAATTTCGAGACGTTTCTTATCAATAATTGGAACCTCTTTGATTGTATTTTGTACTTTTGAGCTTTTTGGTCGTTTGCGTCTTCAATTCATCGAATCTGTCTTTTGTCTTCACCTTTTATTATTTAAACGAATATTACTTTTAAATAGAACAATTGCAACTAAAAGCTTGTCTTTCTTGAGGAATAATGCTATGAAATATATGTTCGTTTTTAGCATTATCAAATATTCCCACACTTAAGCGTTGCTTGTCCTCAAGCAATATCGTCTTGAAATACTAGAATCACTTATTTATTCTTCACACTTTGTACATCAGTGATTTCTATACGGCGGTATAAACAATGGTAGTAACAATATGGTTTACAGTCCCACATGACTATAAAAATTTAGATCCATTAAGGAAATTGGATCTTTATGAAAACATTTGATCTTTTGAAAATTAAATCTAGTTTTTACCCTAGATAAGTTTTCCGGAATATCCCTTCACCGGTGTTTGCAAAATATTTTTGTGGGTTTGGTGGGTTTCAGATTTGAAAATTTTAGCTCAAAACTTATGGTTTTGTGTCACCCATTTGCTAACCTTGTATTTGGAAAGCAACACGTCCAGTTTACTTGTCCCGTATATTACCTTTCGGTAAACTACCGTCCGGTTGTAAAGGAAAGCGTTGAACAAGCAACTGTTAAGGCAATGTCCCCTGACATGCTTTTAATTATGGTCTATAACGTGTCGGACGCAATTACTATCCTTAGTAGGAGCAATAGTAAAGCTCACCCTTATGATTTTTCGGTCTGGCACAAGGTCCTGTCTGTGACCATGCTATGCAACCACCGTTCTTACGGTTGACACCCGATTTAGTTCAGGTGACCTAATGAATTCCAGGTGAATTCCTACGATTTTACGTTCAATGGTAATGAACGCATTGAAAATAGGGTTTTCAGAAAACAAATCGGTTTGTAATTTTGATCAAAATATTTTCTCGTTCAAGCTCGAGTTTAGATATCATTGAATTCCATGAGTTTGTAATTCTCAATCTTTAAGGTCAATCTCAAGGATTGAGTAATATCAGGCTTAAAAGCTGATTTTTGATCTTTTAAGGAGATTATCCTTTCTGGGGATCTGATTCATTAGTCTTATCCAGCTAATTTGCATGGTGCCCCCCATTTTACGAGATAAATTCTTCTCATGGTTAGGATAAATCTGACCACTTGGCGACCCTGTTTAATGCTGAGGTCCGTGGATTTCCTGCTGATTTTAGTGATGACTTTTCTAGATTTTTCGTCAACCTACAGCTGGTCTGGACGACAACTTCTTGACCTAAATCAAGAAGCGCGTGTCTTTTTCGGAAGACTTTACTTCCTTTTAATGATGGAATTAATTCATCGTGTAGATCCATCTTTCTTACAGTAAATCAGGTAAAACTTTTTAGTTTAGTCCAAAGCAAAAGTATTTTCAGTTATTTGTACAAAAATATGTGATATATGTTTTGAATAACTTGGAGAATTTTCCCACACTTGGCTTTTATTTTCCTTTTTATTGTCCTCTATTCCATTTTAAATGAATTTTAACATTTTGGTTTATTTCTCAATTTATGTCCTTTCCGAGGTTACAATAATTTCGGTGTTAAAACCTAGTTTTATCGTTCATAAATATGTATAAACATGATTTTGAGTTCATTTAATTGAAAATTTTGAAAATTTTTACTAGAATTGGGTAGTCAGTATATAAGACTAGGGCTGTTCTTTATTATCAGAGAGCACTAGATTCTAATACAACTACTGCTTTACTAGTATTTTTAATGGTAACCAAGTGTTTAAGATAAAAATTTTAAAATCCGAAAGAATTTAACCCCTTCCCACACTTAAGATCTTGCAATGCCCTCATTTGCAAGAAATCAGTAACAATTTAAATTATTGAGGGTGATTTGTGTGAAAATGATTAAATTTTACCAAAGTTTCCAATTATATTGGCATTTGTTTGCTGAATGATAAATGGTGCACATCATTTGTTCATTCCGTCTTGTTATTATTTCACATATATTTTGCATCTTGTCGTAAAAATTAGTTGCTTTGGCTGAACTTAATGCCAGTCTTTGAAAATGCATTGTTTTACCCTGTTGTGTACATAAGATAAACTGCAAACATATATACATATTTTTGAAGTTTGGTATATTACCCCACATTCAAAAATTATTAAAATCTAAGAATAAAAGTTAGAAAATTATAAAAACTATTACAATATTAACATAAGTATTAAACGTATCAACATTACAAATTACAAAATAAATAAAACTAAGTAGACTAGGGATGATACTGATACCAATAGGGGTTCCATGCATAACCATAGGTGCTATAGAATGCTTCGGCTGGGTTATACGTAGGATACGGTGGTTGCATCTCTATAGACCAGGGAGGGAATATGGGTTTTGGAGTAGGAATATAGTTTCTACCTATATGTTGGCAATGAGCTATGATTTGTTTTTGATGAACTTGCCAATCTTCAAATGCTCTTTGTCTAGCATTTTCGTACTCCTGTGAAGCTATAAACCTTTGCATTTCTTGCATTTCATTTCCCCCTCCTACATTACCTTGCTGTTGGTTTCTCTCAACCTGTGGATGTCTACCATGGTATTGTACTGCGGCATTATTTCGCCTCTTCAAAACTTTCGCACCATGGTATACATTTAAACCTATAGTATCGCGGGGTTCTGGTGCTTCGACTAATAATCCCCCCGACTTATATCCACACCGAGATATTCAGCAATCAAAGTAATAAAAATACCACCTCCTATTATGCTATGCGGTCTCATCCCCCTAACCATAGCTGATAAATAATAACCCACACAATAAGGTATACTTACAGCGCTTTGTGGGTCTCGAATACACATATGGTAAAACAAATCCTGTTCATTTACCTTTTCCTTGTTCTTACCTCTTTGTGTAATCGAATTAGCTAAAAACCTATGAATCACTCTTAATTCAGCTCTATCTATATCCAAATAAGAGTAATTTCCCCCTTTGAATCGGTGATGGCTTGTCATTTGACTCCATACACCATGTGTATCAAAATTTTCATCTATCTTTCTACCATTTAGTATCAACCCTCTACAATCGGCAGATGCTAACTCCTCAGGCGTATATATACGTAAAGCCTGAGCCATGTCTAGTAAAGACATGTGGCGCATCGAACCTCCTAACAAAAATCTAATAAAAGATCGATCGGTTAAACTAGCTACCCGATCATTTAATTCTATACTACACAACAATTCTTCACACCATACTTTATATACAGGTCTACGCATGGTGAATAAACGTACCCAGTCGTTAAAAGTAGAATTACCATACCTCTGTGCAAGTAATTCCCTAATTGGCCCGGCCAATTCTACAGCTTCTAATGGTCCCCATTCTATGACCCTAGGTACCTCAACAACTTTAGAATGAAGAGTATGCAAACCCCTTTGGTATTTTGGATAATCTATCCAAAGTCTGTCAAATCTCAGGTTCGGGTGCAACTCTTCCAAGTGCATATCAGAAAATGTCATGACTGGATGAGGTATATCTTGCTTGTAGTAGTTATCCACCTCCTATTATTCCGCATTCTCAGCAGGAGCATTGCGAGCTTGGGATGAAGATTCACCCCTTTCAGTCTGCAAAACACATCAAACACAATTTTTGTGCATCCAAATATGCATTAGTGTCAGCAAAATCATCAATCAAAATAATTACAATGACATGATCAACTTATATCAAACTTAAGCTCATTTTCATATTTTCATCAAATCTACACTTTTTCAAATAAGCATATACGAAAATGTTCGCCAAGTTCATAAGCATTCAACTCAAATAACATGTCAAAATAATCATTACTAGCAATTAAACAAGTTTCAAATGGCATTATCTTTCAAAAATCAAGTTCATGAATTTTAGACTTGAAAAAGTCCACTTTAATTCTCAAAATCATGTTTAGGCTCAAAGTTTGGATCATTTAACTACCTAAACATGTTACACTACTTAATTTAGCAACAATTCATGACAAAAATCGGCCATAACCTGTTTATATCAAAAAGCCCCAAATTACTCAAGAACACAAACCCTAGATTACTCAAAATTTGAAGTTTAAAGCTTCTAATCATGTTAAATAGCATCAATCTAGGTTATACAAGCATAATACATAAACAATTTAAGCATAATTACACTAAAAAGCATTAAAATCAAATTGGGGAAAAAATTGCTCAAGAACACTAATTTTCGGATTAAATGGTGTTTAGGTGTAGAAATTTACCTTTTTCTTGAGTAATTCCTTGATAGCATCCTTCTCAACATGATTTTAGTAAAAGATTTGATGATTAACGGTTAAAAATTGTGATTTTGGGGGTGTTTTTGCGGGTTTTTTCGGAGTATTTTTGCAGTATTTTTCGTGTGTGGTGTGCAACTGATCAGTTCGATCAGTATATATTTTTTTCTGGATTTTTCATCCTCCGCGAGTTGCGGTGGATTTCTCTTTCAAAATCCGCGACTCGCGGAGTTTGTATTTTTTTTTATATCTTATACTAATTAAAACAATTAAGTAATTAATTTTAAAATTTTGTTTCCCTTGTTATTTAGGACGAGGTCGTTTCGGATCGATGTCCTAGTCCGTCCCTCGACAAAATTTTAAAATTTGTCTTTTTGTAGCGATTGTCTTAAAAGCTAAGATTTTTGGGTTTTTTAATGTTTTTGGCATACTTTAATTCAATAAGATTAAAAATAATGATAATAAAAGTTCTCGTCCCTCCCTCGGGTAAAGCAATTTCGGTTCAACGACGTAGTCTTCAACTTACGACGAATTTTAAAAATCATATTTTTAACTTAATGACATAAAGTAAATTTTTGTTTTTAAATTCACACAATTTAAATATAAAATTCAAAATTAATATTAAAAATTCACACCAAACTTAAAATTTGAAATGCATAAAATTAAAAATTCATATTTTAAAAATTAAAAATTCACACCAAACTTAATTTAAAAATTCATATTATAAATTCACACCAAACTTATATTAATTTTTCAAATATTTACAATTTTAAATATATTGTTTTTACAAAGTTTACAATATTAATTTAAGATTTAAATATTAATTTTAAAAACATGGTAAAAATAAAATTAAAAATCTTTTTGGCTTTTTATCCCACTTTAATCAATCAAATATTATCAAAAATATGCGCCCCTCTTTTCGGTAAAGTAATTTCGGTTCCAAGACCTAATTTAACTCATGACGAATTTTTGAAATATTTTGGGTTGATTGATTAAAGATATTTATACCTTAAGAATAAACGTTAAATTTCGCAGTGATGTAATAAATTTTTGAATGATATCAATAATTTCGGTCGCCAAACCTAATTTTATTCAATATCAATTTAATACTTTATAGCGAACAAATTAGCGTTTATTATCAAAAGGTTAAAAATAAAAAAAATAAAATAAAAACTGTACAAACATACCTGTGAAATAGATTTCTTAGTTATATGATCTATCCCATTCATAAGATAGTCGGTTTAATTGGTTTTCCATAGCTACATAGGCGTAACCTCGAGCATTCAGTGTCTTTTCTTCTAAACATATGAACGGTCCGTCTCTGCATAAAGTAACAAATTCGGTGTTTGAATAGGTTTGATTATTTGAACATTTACCTCCATGTGACCATTTTCCACATTTGTGACATCTTTCTAGGTGTCGTGCTCTTCTTTTCGCTGCGGATTTTGATTTCCCTTTACCAAATTGTAACTTATTATCTTCGCATCTGGATTCTTTTCTAACTCCGTCCATTCTTTCTCTGATTACTGATACTATTTCACTCGGAAGTGTGTCATTATTACGTTTAGTGATCAAAGCGTGTAGCATTAGACCATGGTTTAGTTCACAGGCAGTCTTCATTTTGTAAAAACCTAAAAAAATAAAAATTCAGAATGGGGGGAGAAGACTAGTTCTTTAGGGTCTGCTAGGGAAAGACCATTCGGGTTCCATTTTCGAGAACTACACGAAAACAGATAATCTAACTCTAACAGAAATACATATTATTCTTTAAAGACTTGATTCTCCCCACACTTAGTTAGCTGTGGTGTCGAAATTGTGATTAACTTCGTTGTCGACTTCCATCGGACTATCTATGTAGTGTTTAACTCTGTGACCATTAACTTTAAATTCAATCCCATTTGAATTTATTAATTCTATCGTTCCGTATGGAAAAACTCTTTTAACTATGAATGGTCCAGACCATCTTGATATCAATTTTCCAGGAAATAGCTTGAATCGTGAATTGAAAAGAAGAACTCTGTCTCCTTCCTTAAATTCTTTTGAACTTCTGATTCTTTTATCATGCCATTTCTTCATTCTTTCTTTATAGATTAATGAATTATCGTATGCTTCATGTCTTAATTCTTCTAATTCATTTAGTTGACTTAATCGTAGACGTCCGGCTTCATGTAAATCAAGATTACATGTCTTCAAAGCCCAAAATGCTTTGTGTTCAATTTCTACTGGAAGATGACATGCTTTTCCATAAACAAGTCTAAAAGGTGTGGTTCCAATTGGAGTTTTGTAGGCTGTTCTAAAAGCCCAGAGTGCATCCTCCAATTTAATGGACCATTCCTTCGTATTTGATCCTACGGTTTTCTCTAGAATACGTTTTAAAGCTCGGTTGGTATTTTCAACTTGTCCACTTGTTTGTGGATGATATGCGGTGGAGATTTTATGAGTTACTCCATATCTTTTAAGAACTTTCTCAAGTTGATTATTACAGAAATGAGTACCCCGATCACTTATTAAAGCTTTCGGTGTTCCAAACCTTGCAAAAAGACGTTTTAAAAAGTTGACTACAACTCGTGCATCGTTAGTTGAGAGAGCTTGTGCTTTCGCCCATTTAGATACATAATCAATGGCTACGAGAATATATAGATTATTATGAGATTTTGGAAATGGACCCATAAAGTCAATACCCCAAATGTCAAATACTTCACATACTTGGATGACATTTTGTGGCATTTCATCACGTTGACTTATTTTTCCAGGCCTTTGACAAGCATCACAGGATTTGCAAAGAAGGTGTGCGTCTTTGTAAATTGTAGGCCAATAGAATCCAGCATCATAAACTTTTCTTGATGTTAGTTGAGGCCCATAATGCCCTCCTGTTGGTCCTGTGTGACAATGGTTTAATATTTTACTAGCTTCATCTCCAAATACACATCGGCGTATTATTCCATCGGGACAACTTTTAAATAGATGTGGATCTTCTCAAAAATAGTGTTTTATATCACTGAAGAATTTCTTTCATCTTTGGTACGATAATCCTTTTTCAAGGAATCCACATACTAAATAGTTTGCATAGTCTGCAAACCATGGAATTTCTTTATAATCTATCTTCAATAGATATTCATCAGGAAAGTTGTCTTGTATGGCCGATTCATTTAGAACTTCTAATTCAGGATTTTCAAGACGAGAAAGATGATCAGCAGCGAGATTTTCTGCTCCTCTTTTATCTCGGATTTCAATATCAAACTCTTGTAAGAGTAAGATCCAACGGATTAATCTTGGTTTAGCATCTTGTTTCGAAAATAGGTATCTAAGAGCAGAATGGTCGGTATAAACCACCGTTTTTGCTAGAACGAGATATGATCGAAATTTGTCAAAAGCAAAGACAATAGCAAGGAGTTCTTTTTCAGTAGTTGTATAGTTCGTTTGTGCTCCTTGTAACGTCTTACTAGCATAATATATAGGTTGAAATCGTTTTTCAATCCTTTGTCCTAAAACGGCTCCCATTGCAAAATCACTTGCATCGCACATTAGTTCAAATGGTAGATTCCAATTTGGTGTTATCATGATCGACGCATTAGTGAGTTTCTCTTTAAGAATATTAAAAGATTTGATACACTCATCTGAAAAGATGAATGGAGCATCCTTTTCTAGGAGTTTATTCATAGGAGTGGCAATTTTAGAAAAATCTTTTATGAAACGTCGGTAAAAACCGGCATGCCCTAGAAAACTCCTAACTCCTCTAACATTGATGGGATGTGGAAGTTTAGCAATTACATCTACTTTAGCTCTATCCACTTCAATTCCTTCTTTTGAAATTTTATGTCCAAGAACGATGCCTTCTTTAACCATAAAATGGCATTTCTCCCAATTAAGTACTAGATTTGATTGTTCGCATCTAATGAACATTCGTTCAAGATTAGCTAGACATGTTTCAAATGTATCACCGAAGACTGAAAAGTCATCCATGAAAACTTCCATGCATTCTTCTATCATGTCATGAAAAATCGCCATCATACACCTTTGAAAAGTTGCAGGGGCGTTACAAAGTCTAAATGGCATGCGTTTGTAAGCAAAAGTACCATAAGGGCACGTGAATGTGGTTTTCTCTTGGTCCTCGGGTGCTATTGGAATTTGAAAATATCCGGAAAATCCATCTAGAAAACAATAGTAACTATTTCCGGATAATCTTTCCAACATTTGATCTATGAAAGGTAAGGGAAAGTGATCTTTTATGGTGGCGTCATTTAATTTTCTATAATCAATACACACACGCCATCCTGTTACAGTCCTAGTAGGAATAAGCTCATTTTTCTCATTTGTAATGACAGTCATGCCACCCATCTTAGGCACGCATTGAACTGGGCTTACCCATGGACTATCAGAAATTGGATAAATTAAACCTGCATCTAGCAGTTTAATAATTTCTTTTTTAACTACATCTTGCATATTAGGATTTAGTCTTCGTTGGCGTTGCACAAACGTTTTATGACCTTCTTCCATAAGGATTTTATGTGTGCAATACGAAGGACTTATTCCTTTAATATCATGAATCTTCCATGCAATGGCTGGTTTATGAGCTTTCAACACAGAAATGAGTTGTGATTTCTCATTTTCAGTAAGAGAAGACGATATTATTACAGGTAATTCAGATTCACCATGTAAATAAGCGTATTCCAAATTGTTTGGAAGTGGCTTTAACTCTAATTTCGGAGGTTCTTCTATCGATGATTTGTATCGATATCTGTCTTCTTCTTTTAGTATTTGAATTTCTTCTGTTGTTGGTTCATATCCATTAGCTATAAGTGTAGCTAACATTTCAGCTTCATCAATTGGTTCATTACCTTCTCCTAAAGAACATTCTCCTGTTCCTTGTAATTCTGGAAATTCTTCTAATAATTCTGCATGTGCATCTATAGTTTGAATATAATAACATGTATCATCTGCAGATTGTGGTTGTTGCATTGCTCTATCAACTGAAAAGGTAACACTCTCATCCTCTATACTTAGGGTCAATTTCTTACCGAACACGTCTATCATTGCTTTAGCCGTGTTTAAGAATGGTCTTCCTAATATGAGAGGAACTTGAGAATCTTCTTCCATGTCCAAAACAACAAAATCTACTGGAAATACTAAAGTACCAACTTTAACTAGCATGTTCTCCATTATCCCTCTAGGATATTTTATTGATCTATCAGCTAGTTGTATGCTTATTCTGGTTGGTTTCAATTCTCCAAGGTCTAGTTTAGCGTATAGTGAATACGGCATTAGATTTATACTAGCACCTAAGTCTGCCAATGCTTCTATTGAACTAAGACTACCCAGAAAACATGGAATTGTGAAACTTCCTGGATCAGATAGTTTTTCTGGTATCTTATTCAACAGCACTGCTGAACAATTAGCATTCATGGTAACAGCCGAGAGTTCTTCCATTTTCTTTCTATTTGAGATTAGATCTTTCAAGAATTTAGCATATCTAGGCATTCCTGAAACAACATCAATGAAAGGAAGATTTACATTTATCTGTTTAAACATATCCAAGAATTTGGATTGCTCGGCTTCAAGTTTCTCTTTCTTCATTTTACTCGGGTAAGAAATGGTGGTTGGTATGGTTTAACATAAGGTTTAGCCTTAACTGTGTTATCATCATTAACCTTTTCAACTACCGGTTCTTTTTCCTTATCTTGATTAGGTTGTGGTTCTTGTGGAGTAGGAATAGCTTCATCAGAAGGTACATGTATTTCAGGTGGTTTAAGTGTTGTACCACTTCTTGTGGTAATAGCTTTAGCTGTTTCATTTCGGGGGTTAGCATTTGTATCACTAGGTAGACTTCCCGGTTTTCTTTCACCTATTAACCTTGCTAGGTTACTTACTTCTTGTTCCAGATTTTGAATAGAAGCTTGTTGATTTCTAAATGCTTGAGCATTTTGTTCATTGGTTTGTTTTTGAGATGTGAAAAACTGCGTTTGAGTTTCAACTAGCTTCGTCATCATATCTTCTAAATTCGGCTTTTTATCATCGGTTTGTTGTGGTGGTTTGTTTTGAAAATTAGGTCTTTGCTGATTGTAAGTATTATTGGATACTTGTTGATTGCTAGGACCTTGTTGGTTGTTGTATGGAATATTTCTGTTATAATTCTGGTTTTGATTGTAAATCGGTATTGGCGGTTGATAATTATTCTGATAATTATTTCCAGGCCTGTGGTTTATGTATGAAATATTCTCTCTTTGTTCCATTGTTAATTCAATACTGAGACAATCTTTTGTCAAATGTGGTCCTCCACACTGCTCACAACTAATTCGTATTGAGTGAATATCTTTAGTCATCTTTTCCATTCGTCTCTCAACAGCATCTATCTTTGCGAAAATGGAATCTAAGTCATGGCTAGAATCGGCTCTAGCTGCTTTAGATGATCTAACGATATCTTTTTCTTGGTGCCACTCATGTGAGTGGGAAGCAGTGTTATCAATAATTTTGTAAGCATCAGTTTCGGTTTTCTTCATAATAGAACCACCAGCTGCTATATCTATGTCTTTCCTTGTAGTGATGTCGCATCCTTGGTAGAATATTTGTACTATTTGACAGGTATCTAAACCATGTTGCGGACATCCTCTTAACAACTTTCCAAATCTTGTCCACACCTCATATATAGTTTCATTTGGTTTCTGTGTGAACGTAACAATTTTTCCTTGAAGTCTTACGGCTTTAGATGCAGGAAAGAATTGTTTAAGAAATTTTTCAACTAAAACATCCCATGTATCAATCGCCCCTTCAGGTAACGATTCCAACCAATCTTTGGCTTCTCCCTTTAAAGTCCAGGGAAATAACATGAGATATATCTGTTCATCCTCCACTTCTCGGATTTTAAATAGTGTGCAGATCCTATTAAAGGTACGTAGATGTTCATTTGGATCTTCCTTCGGCGCACCACTAAATTGGCATTGATTAGTCACCATGTGTAGAATTTGTCCTTTGATCTCATAATCTGGCGCATTAATGTCTGGATGAGTAATTGCGTGACCTTGGCCAGTGCGTTTAGCTCTCATTTGGTCTTCCATACTTAAAGGTTCCAGATTCTCCATAATTGAATTTGTTGAATCGGAATCACTAGAGGATTCTGATTTAATGGTTCGTTCCTCAACAATCTCTGTTTGAATGATTGGTGGTTCCGGAGGAAAGTTTAGTGGTTCAGGATCTATGAATCGTTCCTGAATATTCTCCGGATTCTCAATTGTGAGGTCGGGTTCAAAAAATGGATTATCGGAAATTTGAACTGGAGTACTTGATCGACTGGATGACGATTCTAAAGAAAAATCAACGGCAGTAATATTTGCTAAATGTCTTGATCTAGTTACAGGTGGTGAACGTACAAAAGGTGGTGAACGTCTTGCTCGGTGCATTCACTGAATATCCTATTAGTTTTTAAAAGGAAAGAAAAATTATAATAAGTTATCCAATCAATTGACTTTTCTGATTTTGCCCACGTTTCGAATAGCCAAAAGATGCAGCAGAAGGGCAGGATTCGTTTGGTCTCAATATAATTGAGGACTGTTTGGCTCCAATAACCCGGTCCACGTACAAATCCAACTATTACTACGAACCAGAAAATTTTGATGTCTATCAATTTAACCACTTAAAATAAATTTTCGTAATTTTAAGAAAATTAGATAAGAAGTAGAATAAAAATCTATGTCCTAAAACTAGAATAGCGAGAAATAAGAAAGAAAAAGAGTTTGTCGAAAAAGGTCGAAAAAGAAAAATGGTTGAAAAATAAAAGGTGACGGAAAAATAAAAGAAACTTATAACACTTAAAAACACTTGACTAACCTAACCTTATTACTACAACTAACTTAAAATTATAATCGCAAATTGAGATTACTAATTGGAATGATAATTGATATATAGGTAAAAGTCGTCTAAAAATATTAAAGCTTACAGGAAAAACTAAATCCCAAATGGAAATAACTTAAAAAGAAACTAAAACTTAAAAAGGCGTCGCAAAATTCTAAAGCACCTAAATCTTAGTCTAAAGAAAAAGCACTTAAGGAATTCTACGGCAAAGCCTAAAAATCTAGAAGTAAAATAACTATGGCAAAAACTAAGTTTAAAACTAAATATGAGCTAAAAATACAAATATTACGTTAAAACAATTGAAAAGGGACAAAATATAAAAATATACAAAAAGTTGTAAAAAGTACAATTTTTATAAAAATATTATTTTTATATTATTTATTTATTAAAACTATTAATTTTACAATTTAATTAAACTAATTTAACTAAAATATAAATTAAATAAAAAGTAACTTTAAAATAAAACTAATTATAATAATAATAATTATTTAGGGTTAATAATAATAATAATTAATAATTACCCGTAATTAATGCTGAATCAGGGTTCTGTCGGTGTCAGAGTGTCTCCGCGAGTTGCGGTGCCCGAAGCAGAAATCTCCGCGAGTCGCGGGGTTCCAAAATTCAACTCAGGTACAGTTTTGAAATTTTACGTGTTTTTTTTTTTTTTTTTATATTAGCGTTGCGCTTCCGGCGTTTAAGAGTTCCCCAGCAGCGGCGCCAAAAATACTTGATAGTTATGCGAGGTGTATATAAAATACTATTAATTTTAAGCAGAAAATACTATTAAATACGATACAATTTTACACAAGATATATATTTATTTAGAGAATGGATATACTTAAACCTTGCTACAACACTTATAGGCAGTGTACCTAATCATACAGTAGTGTAGTTTTTAGTAAGTCCGGTTCGTTCCACAGGAAAAATCTTTAAACAAAGCTTAACGCTATATTAGTTTACTTTTGTAAAAATACAAATATATATATATATATATATATATATATATATATATATATATATATATATATATATATATATATATATATATATATATATATAAGTAATATTATTATTATAAAGGGGGGTTTTTACCGTTTAATGACCGGTTTATCGATTTTAAAACTTTTAGTCGCAGCTAAAACCAAATGTAAAATAATAAATACAAGACTTAATTTAAAGCGTAAAGTAAATAACTATAATGAAATTGCGATTAATAAAAATGCGATAAAATAAACTAGCGATAATTAAAAAGTACGATAATTAAAAGTGCAATTAAATACAATAACAATAAAAATGCGATAATTAGAAGTACAATTAAATATAAAATAAAGGAAATTAAATATGAAATAAATGAATTATGCTTATTTAAACTTCCGTAATCATGATGTTTGACGTGTTGATTTTAGTTTTATGCCCATGGGTTAATTGTCCTTTGTCCTGGATTATTTAATATGTCCGTCTGGTTTTTGTCCATAACAGTCCATCAGTCATAAATATAAAGTGCGAGTGTCCTCGTCAAATTATCCTTATACCCGAAGTTAAATATTCCAACTAATTGGGGATTTAAACTGTAACAAGATTTTAATACTTTGTTTAATAATTACACCAGGATGTCGACTGAGTGTAACCCAAGGTTTTAATATTTTGTTATCAATTATACCAAGTGTCCTTGTACATAATTTCACCCCTGTTTTAATTATTCTAGTGGCTATTGATCCATTCCCGTGTCCGGTTAAATGAACGATTATTCGTACATATAAATACCCCGCCCATCGTGTCCGATCGAGTGTATATGGTAATTTATAGGGACGCCCAATTGTAAATCTTTATATTAACATTAACAAACTATCATTTAGTTAAACAAATATAAAGCCCATCAATAGCCCATAGTCTAATTTACACAAGTGTCGTTCTTTTGTCCAAACCCCAATTATGGTACAAAGCCCAATTACCCAATTTTAGTAATTAGCCCAACATCATGATTACTTCGGATTAAATAAGCATAATAATAACTTAGCTACGAGACATTAAATTAAAAAGGTTGAACATAACTTACAATGATTAAAAATAGCGTAGTGTTACACGGACAGAATTTTGACTTACACCCTTACAATATTCGCTAACATACCCTTATTATTAGGATTAAAATTAAAATTAAAATATAAATATAAATATAAATATTTACGTATAGATATAGAGAGGATGGATATATATTGTGAAAAAAATGATCAGAATTCGGTTGGCTTTATAGGGAATTGAGTTCAGGGATACTCCGCGACTCGCGGCCCTTTTTGCCTTCAAACTCCGCGAGTCGCGGAGTTTGTAAATACAGCTCACTCCATTTTGGAGTCTTTCTTGCCGACGGATTTTTATTATTTATATAATATATAAATAATTATAAGAATTATTTAAATATTATATTATATTTATGTGCATAGTTGACTTGTAATTTTTAGTCCGTTGCGTCGAGCGTTGAGAGTTGACTCTGGTCCCGGTTCTGGATTTTCGAACGTCCTTGCGTACAATTTAATATCTTGTACTTTGCTTTTTGAATCTTGTACTCTTGTAATTTTGAGACGTTTCTTATCAATAATTGGAACCTCTTTGATTGTATTTTGTACTTTTGAGCTTTTTGGTCATTTGCGTCTTCAATTCGTCGAATCTGTCTTTTGTCTTCACCTTTTATTATTTAAACGAATATTACTTTTAAATAGAACAATTGCAACTAAAAGCTTGTCTTTCTTGAGGAATAATGCTATGAAATATATGTTCGTTTTTAGCATTATCAGTAACTCTCTAAGCTCTACCTTGAGCTTATTGACTTCGTTTCTAGGATGGTACTGCTCGTTCATCAATTGCTTGAATGCCGACCACGGTAGTGCGTAAGCAGCATTTTGTCCTACCTGTTCACGATAGGTGTTCCACCACGTTAACGCAGTACCTGTGAAGGTATGCGTAGCATACTTAACTTTGTCCTCTTCAGTACACTTACTTATGGCAAACACTGATTCGACCTTCTCGGTCCACCGTTTCAATCCAAAGGTTTGCAGGCAGTGAATTCTTTGTAGAAGTATCCTACACGATTTCTTGTGGAATTAGTTCCACTGCTAGATCCAGAGTTATTGTTATTTTGCATCGCAGCCTGTACTGCGGCTATGTTTGCTGCAAGGAAAACACGGAAGTCTTCCTCACACATGTTTAAATTCTGACGAGTTTCCGGTGCCATTTCCTTCAAAAATAGCCCAAAGAATTAAGTTAATCATATAGAATTTTAAGAGTTGTCAATAGTATTTCATAGCATAGTATGAACTCATTTATAAAAGCTTTTTCTTCATATTAGCGTTTTATAGTTTTAATTCAGGTAGTACCTACCCGTTTAGTTCATACTTAGTAGCTAATATACAATTCAACTACTATAATTCTATATGAAAAAACTGATTATAATAATATTTCGCGTTCAAATTTTATACAATATTTACAAACTTATAATAACGCTATTATACATATAGGATGAAATATAGCACATAATAACTTTGCTATTCGGCAGCTATAAAGGCAATTCTAGTTAATACGTAAGTCGTTCAGTAAAAGAAATAAAGACACGTAATTCATAAGTCCTGAAACAAGTCATGCATTCTGGTTTTACTAAGACGACTTCCCATCCTTGGTCTTGTGGAAAGTAACCGTTATGACCATTGGCTAGGCCGCATGTTGTAATGTCGTCAAAGGAAGAGGGTTTCGTAATGTCCAACAACCCCGTAATAATCTAAAAACCTTGCTTCTCATCCCAACTACTGAATCCGTCACTTGTGGGAAGGTTTTATTTAAAAGTTGTAATCCGATATTCTTTTTCTCACTTTGATAAGAAGCGAACATCACTAACCCGTAAGTATAACATGCTTCTTTATGTTGCATGTTAGAAGCTCTTTCTAACTCACGAAATCCTATGTTGGGATATGTTGAGTCAAAATAGGTTCTTAACCCGTAGCATAAAATTGCATTTGGGTTCCCTGCATTTAACGCTTTAAAGAAAACACGGCGTAACTTACGGTCTCCCCAATATGATATACCCCACCTATCAAAGGAAAGCCTTTTATAAACTAAAGCATTTCTGGAAAGTCTTTCAAATGTTTGACAAGTTAATTTCGCCATAACTAAATGTGCTGATGAATTCTGACCGACTCTAGATAAGATTTCCTCAATCATATCCTCTTGTAGGTCTTCTAAAATATTTGGTTGTCTACGCTTAACGTCCATTTTGTTTTTATACTGTAAAATAGACAAGGATTAGATTCGTAAAAGATAATTAACAAACAATACAAACAATTTTTACATAGAATATAAAAATACAAGCACACTACAATACATATAATACACAACATAATTACAACCCTCTAATCTGAATCACTGGTTTCATCTTCTTCGGACTTGGTTCGTTTTCCAAATTTTCTAGGGATATATGGTATTCCTCTAATACGAGCCGTCTTTTTCCACAATGGTTTAGAAAAACCTG
This sequence comes from Rutidosis leptorrhynchoides, assembly GCF_046630445.1. Classification (NCBI taxonomy): domain Eukaryota; kingdom Viridiplantae; phylum Streptophyta; class Magnoliopsida; order Asterales; family Asteraceae; genus Rutidosis; species Rutidosis leptorrhynchoides. Next base: position 136,973,807 of record NC_092342.1, on the reverse strand, counting down.
GTGGTTTAGAGGTTCCCGGGTTATTGTTACATTTTAGGAAATACGGACGTTGTCGGTACATATAAAGTTCATCGGGGTTGGAATCAGGTTTCTCTATTTTTATACCTTTTCCCTTATTATTTTCTTTTTCTTTATTAAATTGGGTCGAGGTAATTTCAATAACATCATCGGAATCCTCATCGGGATCCGGTTCATCGGAAAATTGGTAATCTTCCCAATATTTTGCTTCCTTGGCGGAAACACCATTGACTATTTTTGACTTTGGTCCGTTGTTTAAGGATTTTCTTTTATTTAATCGATTTACTGTAGGTAACAATATTTCTTCCTCCGGAACCTCTTCTTCTTCCAGTTCTTCCACTTCCGGTTCCTCCTCTTCCGGTTCCTCTTCGGGAATTTGTGAATCTTCCCAAAGTATATTTGACTCTTCATTATTATTAGGTGAGTCGATGGGATTTGTACTAGAGGTAGACATCTATCACACAATATCAAACACATTAAGAGATTAATATATCACATAATATTTATATGTTAATAATATATAGTTTCCAACAAAAAATGTTAAGCAATCGTTTTTGAAGAAAAACACGGTCGAAGTCCAGACTCACTAATGCATCCTAACAAACTCGGTAAGATACACTAATGCAAAAATTCTAGTTCTCTAAGACCAACGCTCGGATACCAACTGAAATGTCCCGTTCATATTGATTATAAACGTTCTATATTAATTAATTTCGTTGCGAGGTTTTGACCTCTATATGAGACGTTTTTCAAAGTCTGCATTCGTTTTTAAAACAAACCATAACCTTTATTTTATCGACAAGGTTAAAAATTCACCACCTAGATTATCCAGAAATGATAATCTAAAATATAACACTCACACACTACCAATACATATTGGTTTACAATATTAATATGTTACAACAAAGTAAATCTCGAATGCAGTTTTAAACAATATTATACAAGCATGCTGACACCAAATCTTGTCCATATTTTAGCATGCAACAGCGAAAGCTCTTAATAATCACCTGAGAATAAACATGCTTTAAACGTCAACAAAAATGTTGGTGAGTTATAGGTTTAACCTATATATTTATCAAATCGTAATAATAGACCACAAAATTTCATATTTCAATATACATACCATACATAGAGATAAAAATCATTCATATGGTGAACACCTGGTAACCGACCTTAACAAGATGCATATAGAATATCCCCTATCATTCCGGGACTCCCTTCGGACATGATGAATTTGAAGTACTAAAGCATCCGGTACTTTGGATGGGGCTCATTGGGCCCAATAGATCTATCTTTAGGATTCGCGTCAATTAGGGTGCCTGTTCCCTAATTCTTAGATTACCAGACTAAAAAGGGGCATATTTGGTTTCATAATCCAGCCATAGAATGTAGTTTCATTTACTTGTGTCTATTTTGTAAAACATTTATAAAACTACATGTATTCTCATCCCAAAATATTAGATTTTAAAAGTGGGACTATAACTCACTTTCACAGATTTTTACTTCGTCGGGAAGTAAGACTTGGCCACTGGTCGATTCACGAACCTATAACAAATATGTACATATATATCAAAGTATGTTCAAAATATATTTACAACATTTTTAATACTTTTTGCTGTTTAAGTTTATTAAGTCAGCTGTCCTCGTTTGTAACCTACAACTAGTTGTCCACAGTTAGATGTACAGAAAATAAAGCAATATATATTATCTCGAATCAATCCACGACCTCGTGTATACAAGCCTCAGGCTAGATCACAACTCAAAGTATATATAATATTTTGGAATCAACCTCAACCCTGTATAGCTAACTCCAACATGACTGCATATAGAGTGTCTATGCTTTTTCCGAAATATATATATAGATGGGTCGATATGATATGTCAAAACATTGTATTCCTGTCTATGGTATCCCAAGATTACATAATATATTAGAATACATGTATAATACAATATAAGTTAGCTAGGATATGATTAATATAGATTTGTTACCAATTTTCACGTAGCTACAACAAGAAAAATTATCCAATCTTGTTTTACCCATAACTTCTTCGTTCTAAATCCATTTTGAGTGATTCAAATTGCTATTGTTTCATATTGAACTTAAGTTTATGAATATAAATAGAAAAAGTATAAGTTTATAGTCGGAAATACAGGTTACAAGTCATTTTTGTAAAGGTAGTCATTTCAGTTGAAAGAACGACGTCTAGATAACCATTTTGGAAAACATACTTCCACTTTGAGTTTAACCATGATTTTTGGATATAGTTTCATGGTCATAAGAAAAATCATTTTCCCAGAAGAATATCTTTTAAATCAAAGTTTATCATAGTTTTTAATTATCGAAATCAAAACAGCCCCCGGTTTTACTACGACGGCGTATACCCGGTTTTACGACGACGGCGTATATCTGGTTTTACGGTGTTCTTTGTGTTTCCAAGTTTTAAATCATTAAGTTAGCATATCATATAGATATAGAACATGTGTCTAGTTAATTTTAAAAGTTAAGTTAGAAGGATTAACTTTGTTTGCGAACAAGTTTAGAATATACTAAACTATGTTCTATTGATTACAAGTTTAAATCTTCGACTAAGATAGTTATATATATATATATATATATATATATATATATATATATATATATATATATATATATATATATATATATATATATATATATATATATATATATATATATATATGAATTGAATGATGTTATGAACATTATTACTACCTCAAGTTTAGTAGGTAAACCTAGATGTTATGAACATTATTACTACCTCAAGTTTAGTAGGTAAACCTACTGGAAGTGACAAGAAATGATCTAGCTTCAAAGGATCTTGGATGGCTTGAAAGTTCTTGAAGTAGGATCATGACACAAAAACAAGTTCGAGTAAGATTTTTACTCGAATTAAGATAGTTTATAGTTATAAAAATCGAATCAAAGTTTGAATATGAATATTACCTTGAATAAGAAAGATAACCTACTGTAAATAACAAAGGTTTCTTGATCTTAGATGATTACTTGGAATGGATTAGAAAGCTTGGAGGTAAACTAGTAAACTTGAAAGGATTTTTGAAGTGTTCTAGAAGTGTTCTTCATATGATGATTATAGCTTGATTCTTGAAGTAATTTTTGATGAAGATAATGATTAGTTTACTGGAAAAATTCGTTCATAAGTGTGTGTAGGTGTTGAGAGAGAGTTAGAAAGAGAATTGGAAGTGAAATGGATTGATTGGTGAGTGGTGAATGATGAGTGGTGAGTGGGATTAAAAGGAGTTCTAGTTAGTTGACTAGTTCATGGTAGAAGTTAAATTTGATTAGTCATGCATGACATAATCAAGAGTGGAATCCCATGTTAGTTCCTATTGGTATATACTCATAGTAAGTACATCTAGAAGCTGTGTATAATACGGATACGAATACTGAATGACTACGAGTAGAATTGTTGATGAAAATGAATGAGGATGTAATTGTAAGCATTTTTGTTAAGTAGAAGTACTTAGATAAGTGTCTTGAAGTTTTTCAAAAGTGTATTAATACATATTAAAACACTACATGTATATACATTTTAACTGAGTCGTTAAGTCATTGTTAGTCGTTACATGTAAGTGTTGTTTTGAAACCTTTAGGTTAACGATCTTGTTAAATGTTGTTAACCCATTTCTTATTATATCTAAAGAGATGTTAAATTATTACATTATCAAGATATTATGATATATTAGTATATCTTAGTATGATATATACACAGTTAAATATTGTTACAACGATAATCGTTACATATATGTCTCGTTTCGAAATCATTAAGTTAGTAGTCTTGTTTTTACATATGTAGTTCATTATTAATACACTTAATGACATGTTTACTTATCATTTATCATGATTAACATAGTGTATCAATATCTTAATATGATTCATATGTATTTAGTAAGACGCTGTTATAACGATAATCGTTATATATATTGATTTCGAGTTTCTTAACTCAATAGTCTCATTTTTATGTATATAACTCATTGTTAAAATACCTAATGAGATACTTACTTATCATAATATCATGTTAACTATATATATAACCATATATATGTCATCATATAGTTTTTACAAGTTTTAACGTTCGTGAATCACCGGTCAACTTGGGTGGTCAATTGTCTATATAAAACCTATTTCAATTAATCAAGTATTAACAAGTTTGATTTCTTAACATGTTGGAAACACTTAATCATGTAAATATCAATTTAATTTAATATATATAAACATGGAAATGTTCGGGTCACTACACGAGATGAATCCCTCAACCAGTTCGAATTCCTCGGATTTCGACAGTTATTCCGATATGGAGTTTCACCTAAGCTCCGAAAGCAGTGTCACTAGAATGAATCAACCAATCATCCATCCCCAATTCATCCGATGAGTTCGTAGTCGACTTAATCAATGGAGACGCGAAGAAGGTGATCCTTTTCACCAACCGAATTTACCTCTTGGCGATGAACCTGAAGCACTTATCAGCGAACCAATCCGAAACACCATTTTCACCCTCATTTCCCGAATATCTCACCACGATTATATAATTCTAAATCTTATTCATCTGCTCGTTCTGACCGACAATCAGCCCGGAGTAATACAAGAAGTCAACGAACTTCGCGCTCGAGTAATCAATTTGGAGAATATGGCGCAAAACGTACCAGCTTCAGCAACATCACCGGTATCAACAGTACCACCAACAACACAAGTTTCAACATCACATGCCCCAATATTTCATTCTGTACCTCGAGCATAATCATCGATCTGCGAATCATTCTACATCATTTATCTTCGTTCGACATGGCGATTATGTAATCTCTAATATTTTAGAGATTATATACTCTTTTTCTAACGGTAAACCAAATGAGATTAATATTATATTAACTCATTAAATCCATGATTACATCTGAAGGAAAATATATATGTAAGTATATTTTCATAAAGATTGTAATTAAAAATTCTTTTATACATACTGTTAATGGTGAAAAATATTTTAAAGGGTAGGTAATACCCTAGAAACATTTAGATTTCACACTAATAAGTTACACTGTACATTCTTTGAATCTGATTCAATAGTCATTTACTATCCTACTTACAACCACAGAATTATGAATTCGTTCATCACAGAATAACCATTTTCATTCAATTTCATATTTGGATTTTGACCTATCAGAATCCAACAAGTGGCATAATGAAGAAAACATTGGATAAAATAAAATTTGTTAGAAACAAACAAATTAACTATGAGGAAAATTTTGTTAAGAATCCACGCTAACTGTTCCTAGCTAATTGTTCCTAGCTAACTGATTACATTTTATTTATCGCAATTTATATTCTCGCAATTTTATTTAACGTCATTTAATTTCTATTATTTATTTTACGCACTTTAAATATCGGGACACGTATACAAGGTTTTGACATATCATATCGACGCATATATATATATATATATATATATATTATTTGGAATAACCATAGACACTCTATATGCAGTAATGTTTGAGTTAGCTATACAGGGTTAAGGTTGATTCTACAATAATATATATATACTTTGAGTTGTGATCGAGTCTGAGACATGTACACGGGTCACGATACGTATTAATTAATTCGAATATTATATATTAAACTATATATGAATGATTGGACTGTTAACTGTGGACTATCGACTGTGGACGAATAATATTGGACAATTAAAATGAATTAAAATATTGATTATAACATACGAAACTAAATAATTCTTCAAGTTTGCCACTTAATTTCATCTTAAACCTCATTTGTATATTGACGATTCCAATCTGCGTTCAAACATTTCATAATTCTTGAAAACACTTCAATCGAGAGGATGAACCAACCGCACTTTGTCTACGGAAGGAAAGATTTGTGCATATAGTTATGCACCTGAAAAACTCTCAGAAACTGAGTAAATGTTTAACACATAGCTGTGCTAATTCCCTAGTGTTATTATTACCCAAAATAACTTAATAACTCCTTTCAAAGTAGCAAATTTTGTCACAGCTCCAACAAGACAATTTCGACTTTTCGTTCGAAACAACTTTATTATAACTTTGATATATATGCGTGCTCTTTTATTGTTATCGGGGAACCTTTCATATTCCACCATATTACCATCAGCGTTTAATCATCTAAAAACACAATTCTCCTGAAACCACCTCGGATTTGATAACCAATGATTCAGATATCGTAGCATTAGATGCAGAGGAAACAGAAAAATTGTAGATGGTCTAAACGGCCAAAAGTTTGATGATAAAGAAGGGAGTGTTAGGAACGCTCGATAGAAAATTTGGTACTGAAAAAAACAGATTGAGTAAACCATGAAGGAGACCAAGGCCAAATAGAAGGACCAAACCCTATATTCAAAGAATCCAGGTAATTCTGGACCCGATGAAATCTTTAGAGAATATCCTGCTCCGAAGTCATGTTAAAATCTTGCGGAAAATTTTTCCTTATCAACCATCGAACTTAGAAATTCCAAAATATCATCATAAATATCTTAGATATTTCTGAAGATATTTTCATAAATATTCTCGTCTGAAATTATTTATCTCTTTTTGCTATCTATATTACATCATAAAGGAAACTACTTTAGTTTCTAAATTTCTTTAAAATTCAAGTTTGAATTATGAATGATTTTGAAATAGTGTTGGAAATTGATGCATGATTTAGTATGATATAATGACACTTGATCAACGTGATTATATTACAGTAAGTCATGCTGAGTTTCTAATGGGACGTGATGATTCACATATCATAACGTCATCATGTGCCATATTACATAACTTTTTCATTCTGCTTAACTTCTGAACATATCAAGAAAATATATTCTTGATAGTTCTATTCTCAGTGATTCTAGTAATTTGACAAATCAAATCGTGCTATTACGTTCTTTCTTGTTTAGAACATTAAGTTCATTTGAAACTCCATACTTACAAATTTTGGACCATTACTCGCTTTACTAGAGGTCGAGAGGAGAATAAAAAGGCAAAGAGCTCCACCATATAAGAGAAAATATAAAGCCCAATAACAACACGAAGATTACAAATCGTGGATATTAATACGAATAGCAATATAAAGACACGGTAGAATTAAGAATAGTATCACCCCAAGGTAATAGTGAAAGTAAACAGATTTTTCTGGTGGAAGATTAAAAGGAAGAATGACAGAAATGATAATTCAAAAAATATCAAGGATTAGAATTGGATTAATCATTTTCACAATCTTTTGGATGTATGAACTAAGAAAGAAAGTATAGGAATGGTGAGAATAATGGAACGGAAGAGCTTAATTTATAATGGAAATATCAGACAGAGTAATCGAGGTAGATCACCGTATTTAATTATAAAGATCTTAACTTCCTTACTCGCCGAAGAATCAAATCTTTTAGATTTTGAAGATTTTCTTTAAATCCCTTGAATTCCGGAATTCAACCAAGACAATGTCAAAAGCTAAGACGCACCTTATTTTTCTAAATTCAACCATGACTAGTCAAAAGTTATGATGAAACATGTCTTTCTCATTTCACTATTTAGTGATAGCTTCACTCGTACTCTTCGAGTAATCGAATTGTCTTATTCATATTACTCAATGATGATAAAACTCTATTTATCAAATCATATTCATCATGAAAACATTTTTATTGTTAGACATGACAACCACATTCAAATTTCGGGACGAAATTTCTTTAACGGGTAGCTACTGTGACGACCCGGAAATTTCCGACCAAATTTAAACTTAATCTTTATTCGATTCGACATGATAAGCAAAGTCTATTTAATTGAATCTCAAAAATGTTGAACTGTTCATATATACAATTGACTTTCGACTGCTTTTGACGATTCACGAACAATTGTGTGTAAATAAAAATGTAATCTCATATATATACATATATAAATATATATATAAATATAAGTGTATATATATAAAATAATAATGTACACTTTAATCATTTGAAGTAAAAATTTAAAAGAATATATAGAATAATTAAGTTATTATTAAAAATAAAGCTATATATAAATATATATATAATTTCTATGTATCTTTATTAATATATTTTATATATAATATATATAAATAATAAAAAGCTATTATTACTCAATATATATATATATATATATATGTATAATTGTTATAATTACTTTTATCAAAATAAATATCAATATTAATAAAATTATGATACAATTATGAAATTTGTTATGTACAGACTATTACAGTATTGTTAGCATTAATACTAATTTAAATATGTAATCTATAGATATGAATTTTATTATCATAGTATTGTTATTACAAATATGATTATTATCATTAGTATTATTATAATGAGTATTATTATTATTAAGATTATTAATTGTATTTTTATTTTTATATAATCTATTATATCTAGTAATGATATTATTATTATTATAATATTATTATCATTTATATTATTAGCATTATTGGTAATTATCATTGATATTAGTATTAATACTATTATATTATTATCATTTATCATTATAGTTTTTATTAATAAAATTATTGTTTATAATATTATTATTAGTATTATTAATATTAATACTATTAATATAATTATACTAGTTACTTAAAAAAATAAGAATTTGATATACATATATAAAATATATAATCAATATATATAAAAACAGATATTTATAATTACATATACATATACAAATAAATATATATAGATACAGTGAAATACATATATAGATACAAATCAATACGTATTCTGTTGCAGGTTGTTTTCAAAATGTAGTGATTGGTTTGCTGTCTAATTAAACCGTACAAATTAGTGTTGAAGTTACATGAAAGAATCCAAAATTTGATTACAAAACTCCTGTAGCTTTTTATTTCTTTTATTTATTTTCTGTACGGGAAGATTCCTGCTATCGAGCTTAATTGCTAGAAAACAATCGATCATCCTGTTATTCCTACCACAACCTTTCAGAAACCAACAAGAAATCACTCAATACAATTCATCTACTGCAATAAGAGAGGGAAAACAGAAAATAAAGAAGAAAAAAGCTCGACACTCTGTACATACAACTTGCAACTCATTCTCGTTGCTGTTTGCTATTTGGTTACCCATGATATTCGAACAACCCAACATACCACCACTTTCATCATAATTAAACCCACCACCTATCACCACCGTTACAACACCACTAGTTGATATCAACACTGCTACGGTTTTCATCTTGTTTTTCCTCCTGCTTCTTGTTCAAACGTCAACAATACCACCCTTATTGTTCGAAAAGATCACCATCAAACACCTACAAAACTGCTGCTACACTTATATTTTTTTCTGTTTTCTTCTATCAAACGAGCACCACTTTTCATTGCCATTAAAGATCACTGCAACAACAACTTCTGCTTATACCTTTCGCTATTACTTTGATCACTACCAGTCACCTCTACAAAACCCAACCAACCCATGACAAAAACCAAAAAACCTACATTACCTTTTTGCTAATCGTTGTTGCTGCTTTCTTATGCTTCGAACCATAACTGCAGCTACAACCTTACGTCTCCATTCCTATTTTTTTATTCTTCTCGACGTTCAATAACTACTACTACAACTTTTGTTTTCCTAATACTACTTCCTAAAAACAACGAATATATATAAGGTAAATGATATATTGATAAAGTAGAAGATAATGGATGAGAGTATAATAATAAACAAGATGATTATATTGCCTACCTTTTTCTTTGTTCTATTCGGTTTAAAAAAAAAAGTGGAAACAATTTTATCCATCGACTTGCAAGTGGGACAAATTAAATCATCATGGCTGACAACAATAGTGTTTGATACTTTATAAATTATTGGATGATGAGATACAAATTAAATAATGGCACGATATAGTGATGGTGGCTCCAATTTTTTTTTCGGTTGCTGTTACTCGATTTCAACCAAGGTAAAAAGAAAATTGCTGTTACTTTTGGTTTCCTATTTTGAGAACAAAAGGGACGATAAAGAAAGTATGATAATGACGGCTCCTGTTTTAATTCGAATCCTAATTTCAAATCGTAAAATCTTGTTTCGGTTAAATGATCCGATCAAACCCAACAATTTAGCACTTGGGCGTTTGTATTGGACCGTATTATTTTGGATTTGCAGCTTAGGACAAATACTTTGATCATTTATCACTTGGACCGATTTATTACTTGGGCCATTTGGGTTGATGAAAAAGTAAATAGAAAACGAATCAAGGTTAAATAAAATTAAGTTGTGAATTAAATAATAAAAACGAAAACAGAGGGATGGTTATAGATGTGTTGTGTTAGCATGAGGTCGCGGGTTCAAGTCTCGTATGGGGCATTTCTTTTTAGGAAAAGCTTGTAGAGGGTATACACTTTTACTTTATTTCTATCATTATTATTATTAGTTATTATTATGTTTATTATTATTATTATTATTATTATTATTATTATTATTATTATTATTATTATTATTATTATTATTATTATTATTATTATTATTATTATTAGTAAAATAAGTATGATTATTATTATCACTATCAATATAAGTATCATTATTAATAAAATTACTATTTTTAGAATTATTGTTATTAGTATTAGTATTATTATTAGTATTAAGGATATTATTAGTAACACCATTATGAGTAAAACCATTATTGTTATTATTATATTTATTACTAATAAAACCATTAACATTATTATCATTAGTAGAAAAATTATTATTATAGTTATTATTATCATTAGTAATATTATTATGATCCCTATTACTAAAAGTATTTTTTTCATTATTATTGAAATTAACCTTTTATTTAAACTATCATTTTTTACTATTAAAAGTATCACTTTTATTATTATTAGAATTATCATAATTTTTATCATAAGTATTATTACTTTTATCATTAGTATTATTTATATATTAAATAAAGATTGTCTATATAAAAATATATTTAGGACATAAAATCTAACTATATTAATACTTTAGTAATAAATGTTAATTATCTATATAAAAATAAATATATCTAATTAAGTTATTAATAAAACTCATGATATAAAATAACAATTAAAATCACTAATAATATATATATATATATATATATATATATATATATATATATATATATATATATATATATATATATATATATATATATATATATATATATATATATTTGTTCGATTTTCATTTCATATGTTAATATACATAAATGGATAATATAGGTTCGTGAATCTGAGGCCAACCATATACTTGTTCAATGACTTCATATGTATTTTTACTACAAAATACAGTATTGTGAGTTTCATTACTCCCTTTTTAAATGCTTTTGCAATATATATTTTTGGGACTGAGAATACATGCGCTTTTATAAATGTTTTACGAAATAGACACAAGTAATCAAAACTACATTATATGGTTGAATGGATCGAAGCCGAATATGCCCCTTTTTGCTTGGTAGCCTAAGAATTAGTAAACCAGTCTACTAATTGACGCGAATCCTAAAGATAGATCTATTGGGCCTAACGAACCCCATCCGTTGGAGCGGATGCTTTAATACTTCGATGATGTTTTATATCATGTCCGATGGATGTCCCAGAATAATAGCGGATATTCTTATATGCATCTAGTTAATGTCGGTTACCAGGTGTTCAATCCATATGAATGATTATTTTTTGTCTCTTTGCATGGGACGTATATTTATGAGAAATGAAAATGAAAATCTTGTGGTCTATTAAAATGATGAAAATGATCGATTATGATAAACTAATGAACTCACCAACCTTTTGGTTAACACTTGAAAGCATGTTTATTCTCAGGTATGAAAGAAATCTTCCGCTGTGCATTTGCTCATATTAGAGATATTATTTGGAGTCATTCATGACATATTTCAAAAGACGTTGCATTCGAGTCGTCGAGTTCATCAAGATTATTACTAAGTCAACTATAGTTTGATATATTATGATATGGTATGCATGCCGTCAACTTTCGATGTAAATGAAAATTTGTCTATTAAAAACGAATGCAATGTTTGTAAAATGTATCATATAGAGGTCAAGTACCTCGCGATGTAACCAAATGTAATGTATTCGTCCAGATGGATTAGGACGGGTCATTTCAGAAACACACTTAACATTATCACCAACCACTTCATCTCTCCAAATAAAAGTTCTAGAGTGAGAAACCCATTTGAGAGAGAGAAAGCTCAAATCAAGAAGGAAGAAGTTGATTACGGGTCAAAGCGCGTGCATTAAAGTTGTTCATCTAGCCACTAGCTACGTTTTGGTTGTAGTGGTATGTTCTAACTTTGATTTCCTTACTTTGATTTATGTATAGGTTAGGGTTTGGTTAAAAGAAGAACATAAAATCCATATTTGGTGATTTTGGGTGTTCTAGGGTAAGATTGAGTCATGAGGACTCAAGAATGACTAACCTAGGGTTTTAAAGGGTTATTTGGTGTTTAAGAGTCATAATTGGTTAGTTAATTGCTAGCACACCTAGCTATTAAAGTGAATGGGTGTTACTTGGGTTAGTGGATGACCCGAAATGGGTGTGTTGACCTTGAAATGGCCAAATGGGTAATGATTGACCTGGTTGGGAAAGGTGGGTATGAAATACCCTAATTATGTATTAGTTAGTGTTGTTGGACCTTAATCACTAGATTTGAGTGATTTAAGAAGGTCTTGACCTTAAATGGACGGTTTTGGAGTAAATGGGGCATTTAATGCATTTTAAGTCATTAAATGCACATGAGTGAATTGTTGATGTTTAGTCCAACTAGTTTGTGTCTTGATTGAGTACTTATTGTATTAGGTACTTTGCTTTGAAGCTTACGGAAGTATAAAACCGTCACCGAATCGTTAAGGTGAGTGGAGTAATTATATGCGTAGATATATAATGTATTTATTTGTGTAGCGTGAGATGTGAAGTGTCGATGTGTTAAGACACCACGTTCACGTGAAGAGTGAAGTGTCGATGTGCTAAGACACCACTCCAAGTAATGAAATGAGTGAAGTGTCGATGTGTTAAGACACCACTCTAAGCAATGTAAAGAGTGAAGTGTCGACATGTTAAGACGCCACTCGGGGTGAAGTATCGACGTGTTAAGATGCCACCTCAAGTAAGATGAAGAGTGGAATGTCGACGTGTTAAGGCACCACTTGGAGTGAAGTATCGACGTGTTAAGATGCCACTCTAAGAAAGTAACGGATGAAGTGTCGACGTGTTAAGACGCCATCCTGGGTGAAGTATCGATGTGTTAAGATGCCACCCGTGGGGTTAGTGTACGACGTGTTAAGTGCACTAACAGTTGTTATGAACACCGATGGGAAATTCGAGTACCATTCCTTGTACGATTGGTTAACCATGGTTATTGTGTTGTAGCGTAAGCATATTATAATGTTCGAGTTATATATATATATATATATATATATATATATATATATATATATATATATATATATATATATATATATATATATATATATATATATATATATATATATGTGTGCTATTGTTATGCTAGCTTGTGGTATTGGAGGTTAATAGCTTCGTGTTTGAAATGATAAGCTAAATTGTGTTACTAGCATGTATTAAGTATGTGTGTAAGTGTTTGCAAGTAGGTATATTATATATATATATATATATATATATATATATATATATATATATATATATATATATATATATATATATATATATATATATATATATATATATATATATATATATAATTATTGCATTCACTAAGCGTTTTGCTTACCCTCTCGTTGTTTACCTTTTTATAGGCTCCGGCATGGACAAGGGTAAGGGCGTTCGTTTGGATTAGTGATCCCGCTTTGTTATGATAGGAGAAGCTTTTGGGCGTATGGCTTTTTGAAGTTTGACCGAATGTTGGGTAGTTTAACCCCTAAACATCATGCTCTAGTGTCGTTTGGAATTTAAACTAATTCGGTTGAAACTTGCATTTTGTACGAAACTCGTAATTTGGGCATATGTGGGCCCGGCGTTGTAAAACTCCTTTTATTATTGGAATGTGTTAGTTTTACGTATACTAATGTTTTGTGAAAAGCGTTTCATCTAAATGTGTCGGGAAGTGGGAGATCTTTTTACGAAATTTGGAAAAATTGGACAGCGGGCTGCCAGGCCCTGTGCACGCCACGCACATGCAAGGGAGCGCGCCGCGCACCCCATCTGGACAGAACTGTTTAAATTTTTTTTATTTCACGTTTTCGGCTGGTTAACTGGTTGGGTTGTTACAAATAAAAACATAGCAAGTATAACAAAGTTCCAACAGATGTCTGGGTGATCATTCCTACTGTTGATATCTTTTGTTTTTTTGCACCTTCTAGATTTATGCATGCAAGGCGCATCCTGCTAGTTTATTTTCAAGCCACCATGCCACCTTTGTCCTTCTTCCCAGTAACTATATCTTCTGGGTTATCCACCGCGTAGTAACTTCTGGGTTTTTTATTGTTCACTGTCTTTACCGCTATTAGTCTGGCAGACTCAATGCTTCCTTGCATTTCAACCTGGTCACTCTTTTGTGGCAGATTTATATTTGCTCTTGACTCTTTTCTGCTTGCATCAATTAATTCACGGACCATCCTCAGAGGTTTGTTATTGATTTGGTGTTTCCTTTTGTTCCAACCATCATTCAAGTGTCGTTGTTTTAAACGCCACAAACCTCCTGCTGATATATCGTCCGAAAATAAATTTCAAACTAGCGTAGAGTAAAATATTTAACTTATCTGTTATTTTTTTTATGTATGTATTTTACCTCCTCTTGACAACCATGTTTGAATGACGTCAGGAGATGTTCGAATGCGCCCACCTAGCTCTGCAATGAACTCTTCAGGTGCTTCATTGTTTGCAACTATATGTATTTTGATGGTGCGCATACTCCCTTATTTGGTTTTATATACGTGTACGCATGCGCACTTCGTTTTTGCGCCAGAAGTCGCGCTTCCTTTGCTTTCATCCAAAGTTTCTGAGTATCATCTTTTGCGTATAATAATTTTTCTACCCATGCATGTGTTACTTTTCTTTTATTCCTTTGTGTGCGCTTTTTTATTAAGCTCACACTGTGGATCCATTTGTCGTTTCTTCTTGGGATCTCAATGATTAATTCGAAGTTTTTTCTGAGATTTTCCCAATCCTGCACCTTGTTTATTATAATAGTGGATAATACGTTAAAAAATGAATTATAATGAATTTTTTATGCATTCAGGCCATACAGTTAGGTTTTTGGCTTCATCTTTTGCTCTTTTGCTGAGTTAGATTTTGATTATGCCGTGAATTTACATTATAGCATTTATATAAATTGCTATTTTACGCAACATCAACTACTAAATCAAAAATATTTGTACGTACAACATACCTGAGAGCAATATGCGCCTTTGAATGCCTGAACTATTTGATGTTCATCCAACTCTGCATTTTTGTGACTCTGCCCAATGCTTCTCTGTATCGTTCTCACTTTTCTATCCACTTCTGACTTTATAGTTGCGACTCCCCCACTTTGTTGGGAATCTTAATATACCGTGTATTGTGGATGGTACGACTCCTAATTTTTGCAAGGTTTTTCTGCCTAACAGTCCCTAATGACGGGACTTGTTCACCAGCGAAATCGTACAAGTTAACTGCTTGTTTCTTTAGCTATGACTTAACAGATTTAGGTAGCGACATGTAACAATGCTCATATATTACATCCATGTCACAGCCAGTAGCTACACACAGACCTTTAAGTTCCTGATTACAACTTTTGATGTACCCTTTAAGTACCACATGTGCATGGAACTGATGTATTTCACTCGCTCCAAATGAGATTGTCGCATTTTCCCAATCTTTCATTTCTTTTAGCTCTGCCCGTATGCTTTTACTCATTACCATGTTTATAGTTTTTTCCGCTTCTTTTGCCTTTGATTCGTTCTTCTTTTGCCACGGGTATTCTTTTTCTTGCTTTGACTTACTACCCTCTGTTTTAGCGGATTTCTTTAGGTGCTGCAATCTACCTTTTTTTAGTTCTTCGACCACTTTTTCGATTAACTGCCTGCATTTGTTAGTTTCATGACCGAAATCATCATGAAAGTCGCAAAATTTGGTTTTGTCTTTCTTCGCGTAATCGGGTAGCGGCGCTGGAGCTTCAAAGGTTTTACATACTAGCTCAGTTGCTAGTATTTCCTTTGGTGTTTTGTTGAGATCTTTTATGATTGCGTAATTGTCATCGTAGGCGCTTTTGCTTTTGTAACTGCTTCCTCCTCTGTTATTGCTGAACTTGCGGTATTTGTTGTTACTATTGTAACTTCCGCCTTTTAACGGGCTGTTATTGTTATACCTCTTTGAGGTTCCAAGAGCTTTTACCCTAATCGCGATGGTGATCATCGTCGTTATTCCTTCTCGTATGGCCTTTTCCGCAGTTTTGCGTTATATCTTCTTGCGCCTGCATATAATCATGCGCTTCTTTTATTGCTTCCACGAATGTTTACGGTACTTTCTTCCGCAACCTCTGCCATAACGACAAGTGTCTGTCTGTATCAAGGCAATGAATAAATCCTGACACCTTTTGGCTTTCTGGTAGATCTGGTATTTTAGCTACTTCCTTTGTATATCTATCAATAATCTCACCCAAAGATTCTTTGGGTTTTTGTTTAATGTCATAGCATTCTACGTGCGTTCTTCTGTGTGAGCGCAGACTATGAAAGTTAAGTAGAAACCGAGATCTTAAGTCCGCATAACCTGTTATGCTCCTGGGAGTTAGATTGTTGAACCACTCCCGTGCTACTCCTTGCAACACAATTGGTAACATATGACATGCTACCGCATCTCCCCAAATGTGGGTTCTTGCCGTTCCTTCAAATCTTTGTAGGAAGTCATCGGGGTCGGATAACCCGTCATAGCTTCCTAATGTTAATGGTATTACTGGTGCCTCCGAAAACGGGTGATTTGCTATGTGCGCGGCGAACTTTTCTGTGGTGGGAGCCACTTCCAGAGATTTTCTTGCTTTATGCCCTTGCATCACTGCAAACCAATTTTGCATGAACTCCGGGAACCGCGCTGGTTCATTAAGCGCTTGCGCTAGGTGCGGAGGTGCAACTTGCTGTAGTTTTGATATAAAGTTATTTGAACTGCTTGGCTCTAGAGGGTTATAACGCGCAATTCCCTGGTCACCCTGATGTTGAGTTTGCCTCAACTCACATACGTTTGGCTGGGGCGACGTATAAGTCATTCTTGCTTGCAGTGGCGCTACTGTGATGTATGAACCGTCCAGGTTTCTCAACCCCATTCTCCTAATCTCTTCCTGTGCGCTTGTCGGGGTAACCCTTAAAGTTTGAGTTCCCGGTTCTATCGTTGTGATAATTGGGATTGTTCCTACATATGTAGTTTTCGCTATTGGCGCAACATTGCCTGGCGGGGATTCATACCCAGCATCTGCTTCTTTAGAACGTATATAGCCAATGGTTGATGGAGATCTGAAACTTACTTTTTCTGGAGACTTCATGCGTCCAGTATCCGTTTCCTTGAAACGGATGTAGCTAGTTTCTACTCCTGGGGGCGTATCTTCCCCAACGCTCTGCAGCCACTCGCTCTCTTCCTCATCCACGGTTGGAGGAACTGTCTTTGTGATTTCAGCGCTTGTCGGCCCCGTTAGGATAGCCTCTGTTGAAGGGGGTTTTGACACCTTTTTTTCTTCTGCTGTGGATGCCTGTTTTGTCGTTTGTACAGGTGTTCGTTGACCTGGGAATGTCGAAAAAGATGGCTTTGAAACTTTGTTGCCTGCCATTGATTTGAATTAGGCGAATAACCTGAAAGTGACCGATTAATTTAAACAAAAGCATTTTATGGAAAAGACATATAATGAATTATATATACAACATGAATTCCCGTCTTATTTGTTCAGATAATCGGTCCCACGGATGGCGCCAAATGATCAAGCATATTTTCACGAGGTCAAGGTGAACCTACGCTTAAGTGCATAATAGGGTTTAAGGACTAACAATATTCGAACCTCCGACACTTAGTCATGGATAACCCACATCGGTATCGTTTCGATTCCGACAGGGTGGCCGATTTGAGAGTCCACCAACAACCCAGCATACGGGGTTGAGTGGCCCAAAGACATAAGGTTTTATAGTTTGAGACATACCTGAAAGTCTTTACGTGTGAGATCGTATGAAGCTTGTTCGTACGATAATGTGTATGTTATGTTATGTATGAGTAACCGATTATGTTTTTAGGGTTTATGAGCTATGTATTTATAGGCTCATGAATTAGGGTTTCGATAGGATCTCTTCCCTAATTAAATGCGATCTTATCCCAACTAACTTTCATTATTTAAGGAAAAGAATCTGAATTAATTATACCGTACATTCTTTTAGAATGTACTGGACCCTTATGCAAGTATACGAAACTCATATCAGATGGTATAGGCGTATAGAATGCAACTATACCCGTGCCATATGTCTTACATGGCAATTAGTGTGCGGTTCAGGACTTTTGGATGCGCAATCCGCATGGTCATGCGGATATGCGTATTATTATTGGGAGATGATAGTTCCGCCATTGAAATTTATTCTTCCACCATTATTTGATACTTTGTTTCCAAAACTATCCCTTATTTGAGTATACCAAGAAATTCATGTAACACTTCATTAAGGGTATAATAGAACATTTAGGTGGAAGTAGTAAAACTGGTGGTGGAAATATATCTCCCATTATTATTGTACTGTTTGTGTGGTTTTTGTCAAACTACAAGTACTATCGTGTAATTTTGTCTTGTTTCTATTATGGATAAGCATGCGTTAAAATGAGAAATTTGGTGGCTGATATCGTGCCACGTCATGATCATGAGCTCCCATTATCCATGGATTAAAATAAGATGGATTAAAATAAGAATACATCACCCACGTGACGTTGCAACACGTGGTGTGATTGAATTGTACATCTCCATGGAATATTCTGCTAAATATGTTTAAGCCGACTTGTCTATAACGACACCGGTCCTACATATTTACATGTCCTTTTTTTATGTCCATCACTTTTTTTATTGTGCTACCGAATATACCCATTCTTTCCAGCGATTTATTTCATTTTCTTCCCGCTATAGATTTCTTGCATTCTTCAACGATTTTTATTTTTTATTTTTAAAACAAGCAAAAATTATTATTAAACATGAGCACATAGCCTATTGCGGCCCGATATCACTTAAAATGTAGAAAATTTAGAAGTAGATTCCAGGAGATATGCTACACGAGAGTTCTTTTAGCTAGAAACATTTGTTCGAGTTAGTTGATTCCTAATCTGTCGGGAGGAGTAACATACAATTTCGGATTAATGAAACATTGATACTAAACTATTGAAATATTTTTGAGTCGTTTTGAGATCCACGAACAGCTTTGAGTTTGAACCTCGTATAGAATGGACGTGATGGACCATAATTTCTTGCTAAACGAATTGAGATTCCTTTTTCATATGATGAAACCACTAATCCACCTTAGAGCTTGCCAAATAGTCTTACCAGTGACAGAAACACTACTACAATATTGACAATTTGGGACATTTCCGTCTCTTTCCGGACGATATGTCGTCCCCGAAAACATTCCCAGACGATATTTCGTCCGCAAGATTTCGTCCCGGAAGCTTCGTCAGAATGTTTTTTCGGACGAGGTTTGCTTTTTTACCATACGATCGTGGGGGCTCACTTTGACTTTTTCAACCGAAATGGTGAACGACATTTCCGAACAACGCTTGAAACGACTGGTCGTCCGGAAAGAAATATATTAAAATATTAGTTTTCTGGATTGTTTAATTGAAAAAGAATATAAATACCTTAGTAGACGATTTTTGGGTGACAATATGTCATCCCGAAATAAATAATAATAAAATACTATTTTTTATTATTAATATTCGTTTCAAATATCTAATACTATTACTTTTTCGGACGACCCTTTCGGGAGGATAGGTCGTCCCTAAAGCTCGCTGCTGTATTTTTCAAAACTTATTTTTGTAATTTACCAGCCGTAATAACGACACATTTCAAATATCAAAACTTGTTTTACGAATACAATATATATTTCACAAAATGCCACAATAACATTAAATAAGTTTTAACATCACAATTACAATAATCATTCAAACGTTAATCGACAACCTATTAATTAAACAATAAACAAAGTGTCTTCAAACACATCGATCCAAAACATAGTTTAAACATAATTGTCTTCAAACATGCACAACAAAATACTTACCAATTTTCATCGGGATCGTTTTCTCTTGCGTTTTTATTAGTGGGAGTATTGGAAGTGGAAGTATCGGGGATATTGGGAGTACCGAACACACCTCGCAAATGGGGTGGAATGACCATATTATTCTCGGCAAAGACTTCGGCTAATTGACTCCACGAGGGTGTTGAGTTTGGTGGTTGTGTTGGTGGTTGTCTACTTCGACCCGTGGATGACATAGATGCGGAATTAGTAGCCGATAATGGTATCTTTCTTCCCACTCCACACTCGTGACCACTTCGTTTAATAGAAAGTACAATAAAATATTAAAAGAACGACATAATTAAACTAAAACACAATAAATATTAAAACAACGAAATAATTATACTAAAACACAATAAACTTTCTTCATCTTCCAAAACTAAATAAACAGAAATTTGATTTGAACACCAATCAGAGGTTTCTTTTATACCGTACCATTGTTCTTCGGTACGAAGGTACGTAGCGGACAATTCTGGAACACAATCATCTTCAAAATACAGCACGCCAGTGTGTTCAAACGGTACATTTTCTTTCAATATTTTTAACAAGTCCTGTAAACCAAAGTCGCGAACGTCAATTTCTTCGAACGAATCTTTCAAAGAACGCGTATAATTGTAAACTTTATTTTTATTACAGAATTTACTACCGTATTACACGTCGAATGAGACAATAATCGGTGGAAGGGTTAACATTTTTAAGTTGTGAAATCTAATAAGGGAGTTTAAGTAGAAAAAATATTTTAGATTTGAGTTGAGGAGTGTAATAATAGAGTTTAAATATGCAAAATGTTCAGATTGAAATGTCTTTCTAGAATACCATTCTGGACATGTCGTCCTGGAAAAAAAGGCGCGAAAGTTTTATTTTTAGGAGCCAAAAATAAAAGTTAAAAAAGGAATTGATAATTTTTTTCTTGGATGACTTTTAGGGACGACCAGTCGTCCACGAAATAAACGCGCGAGAAAACATCTATTTTGGAGCCAAATTGTTTCGAGAAAAAATAAAAAAAATAAATTGATAATCTTTTAGGGGACGACATTCTTGTCGTCCAAAAATGTTTGGTCAACAATTCAGAAAAAGCTAGACAGAAAAGTAGAATTTTTGTCTTGTAATGCCTTTGAAATGACTTAACCTGTTATTATACCGATCCGGAATTTTTTTTCTTTTATTCAACTCATTAATGTCGATAACCACGACACCATAGTTATGTTTACAAAACATTTCCAATACTTAACAAGTTTAAACAACTTTGAGTTATACATTACACAAGTTTAGGTGTCAAAATAGGCATAACAACCCAAGACCCGTTTGACACAACAAAAGACACTTTCGACCCAAAGCGTTTAACTCCATCATAAGATCGAGCATGATGATTGGGATTGCACTACCCAATCCTAAGTCTAATTGATGTGTGCGAGGTGTAGTACGAAATACTATTATTTTTATTACGAAATACGATACAATTTACACAAGTTTTATTTATTTATATAGATGGGATATACTTAAACTTTGCTACAACACTTATAGGCAGTGTACCTAATCGTAGAGTAGTGTAGTTTTTAATAAGTCCGGTTCGTTCCACAGGGAGCTAGCTGAGTTTAACGCTATATTTTTAACAACTATATTTATATAAAATATATATAATTATATATAGTACTATTATTATAAAAGGGGGTTTTTATCGTTTAGT
Source organism: Rutidosis leptorrhynchoides (assembly GCF_046630445.1). Lineage (NCBI taxonomy): Eukaryota > Viridiplantae > Streptophyta > Magnoliopsida > Asterales > Asteraceae > Rutidosis > Rutidosis leptorrhynchoides. The sequence goes on along the minus strand of NC_092342.1, from coordinate 136,951,842 downwards.
GACCGGTTTGTCGATTGTATGTCTTAAGTCACAATTAAAACCTAATGTAAAATATTAAATATAAATACAACTTAATTTAAAGCGTAAAGTAAATGACGATAAATAAAAGTGCGATAATTAAAAGTGCGATAATTAAAATGACGATAAATAAAAGTGCGATGAGATATAAAATAAAGGAATTATGCTTATTTAAACTTCCGTAATCATGATGTTCGGCGTGTTAATTTTAATTTATTACCATGGGTTAATTGTCTTTTGTCCTGGATTATCCGATACGTCCATCTGGTTTTTGTCCATAACAGTCCATCGGTCATAAATATAAAGTGCGAGTGTCCTCGTCAAATTACCCTTATACCTGAAGTCAAATATTCCAACTAATTAAAGATTTAAACTGTGACGCAGTTATCACTTCTGTCAACAATTACACCAGTTATCACTGTATGTAATCCACCCCTGTTTTGATTAGATATGAATATTAATTTACCCACTTGATCAGTTTGAATAATCAATTACCTAACCCGAATAATTAATTAAATGATTATAATAGATTTTGTATGAATGTCACTAAATAGGACAACCATAATCATTATTAATTATTAAGTTAATTAATTTGAAGATAGGTTCGACAGACTCCAATGAGTTGTCACTCAATTAGACAATACCTCCCATCTATTAATAGTCCATAGTCAAATGCCCACAAGTGTCGGTCTTTTGTTCAAACACTAATTATGGTACAAAATCTAATAACCCCGTATTTAATATTTAGTCTAACATCACGATTACTTCGGCTCAAATAAGCATAATAATAACTTAGTTACGATACATTAATTTAAAAAGGAAGAACATAGCTTACAGTGATTATTTATCGCGTAGCGTTACACGGACAGAGTTCCGACTTTAAAACCCGTAAAACATTTCTTACAGCAACCCAATTATTATTAACTTAATATTCAAATTAATATTATAATTATAAATATATATTATGTTTACATAGAGAAAGAAAGAAGAAAAGGTGTGTACATAACTCGTCCGAAAAACTGACTTTTTATAAAACCTGGCCAGCTACAGTAACTCATGCAAGTGCATGAGTTTTGTGCCTTCTGGCCATGCGATCGCATGGCCAGCTGTTCCAGCTCACATTGAGTTTTAAACGTGGGCTGCGCGTATTTATTTAATATATAATATAATATATATAATTTTATATAATTAATTATATATTATATTATATTCTTGTGCATTGTTGACTTGTAATTTTAGCTCCGTTGCGTCGCGTGTTGATAGTTGGTTCATGTCTCGGTTTCGGATTTTCGAACGTCCTATCGTACGCGGAAATATCTTGTACTTTGCGTTTCGCGGCTCGTACTCTTGTAATTTTTAGACGTTTCTCATCAATAATTCAAACCACTTGGATTGTACTTTGTACTTTTTAGCTTTTTGATCATTTGCGTCTTCAAATCGTCGTTTTCTTCTTTTGTCTTCGCACTTATTTATTTAAACGAATATTACATAAAAATAGAACAATTAGAACTAAAAGCTTTACATATTGGAAGGATATTGTGCCTAAATATATGTTCATTTGGAGCACTATCAAATATCCCCACACTTGAGCGTTGCTTGTCCTCAAGCAATACAAGAATTTAAAATAAAATCACACTTCACTCGAATCACTTTTTTTTATTCTCACACTTTATACCTCAGTGATTTTAATACGGCGGTATGAACAATGGTAGTAATGATGTGGTTTACAGTCCCACATGACTATAAAAATTTAGATCCTTTAAGAAAATTGGATCTTTATGAAAACATTTGATCTTTTGAAAATTCATTCTAGCTTTTACCCTAGATAAGTTTTCCGGAATAACCCTTCACCGGTGTTTGCAAATTATTTTTGTGGGTTTTGTGGGTTTCAGTTTTGAAATTTTTAGCTCAAAAACTTGTGGTTTTGTGTCACCCACTTGCTAATCCTTGTATTAGGAAAGCACACGTCCAGTATACTTGCTCCGTATATTACCTTTCGGTAAACTACCGTCCTGTTGTAAAGGAAAGCATTGAACAAGCAACTGTTAAGGCAATATCTAATGACATGCAGATGTTCATGGTCTAAAACGTGTCGGATGCAATTACTATCCTTTGTAGGAGCAATAGTAAAGATCACCCTATAATTTTTCGGTCTGGCACAAGGTCCTGTCTTCGACCATGCTATGCAATCACCGTTCTTACAATTGACACCCGATTTGGTTCAGGTGACCTAATGAATTCCAGGTGAATTCCTAGGATTTTACGTTCAATGGTAATGAACGCATTGAAAATATGTTTTCAGAAAACAAATCGGTTTTAATTTGATCAAAATATTTTCTCGTTCAAGCTCGAGTTTAGATATCATCGAATTCCATGAGTTTGTAATTCTCAATCTTTAAAGTCAATCTCAAGGATTGAGTAATATCAGTCTTAAAAGCTGATTTTTAATCTTTAAGGAGATTATCCTTTCTGGGGGTCTGATTCATTAGTCTTATCAAGCTAATTTGCACGGCGCCCTCCCCATTTTACGAGATAGATCCTCTTATGGTTAGGGTAAGTCTGACCACTTGGCGACCCTGTTTGATGCTGAGGTCCGTGGATTTCCTGCTGATTTTAGAGATGACTTTTCTAGATTTTTCGTCAACCTACAGCTGGTCTGGACGACAACTTCCTGACCTAAATCAATAAGCGCGTGTCTTTTTCGGAAGACTTTACTTCCTTTTAATGATGGAATTGATTTATCGTGTAGATCCATCTATTCTTTCAAAGGTATTACAATAAATCGGGTAAAACTGATTAGTTTAGTCCAAAGCAAAAGTACCTGCAATAATCTGTACCAAATATGTGATATGTGTTTTAAAGAAAATAGTAAATTCTTCCCACACTTTGCTTTTATTTATTCTTTTCTTTGCCTTTTTATTCTCCTCTATTCCATTTTAAATGAATTCTAACGTTTTGGGTTGTTTCTCCATTTATGTTCTCTCCAAGGTAACAATAATTTCGGTATTAACACCTAGTTTTATCGTTCATAAATATGTATAAACATGATTTTGAATTCATTTAGTTGAAATTTTTTCAAATTTTCACAAAATTTGGCTATTAAACTAAGTGCAAACCCGAGAGAATTTATAACCCTTCCCCACACTTGAGATCATGCAATGCCCTCATTTGCATGAAATCAGACTATAATTATAAATTCATGAGGGTGATTAGTGTAGAAAAGTGATTAAAAATACCCAGTTTGTAATTACTAAGGTCGTCAAATGATAGATGGCGCGCCTCATCGTTCATTCTTTTTGTTGTAATTTCAAATATGTTTTGCGTCTTATCGTCAAAATTAGTAGCTTTTGCTGAACTTTAATGTCAGTCTTTAAAAATGCGCTGTTTTACCCTGTTTTGTACATAAGATAAACTACAAACATATATATAATATATATATATATATATATATATATATATATATATATATATATATATATATATATATATATATACATATATATATATATATATATATATATATATATATATATAAACCTTTATTTATTAAAACAATTTGAATAATTTTTTTTAAAAAAAATTTTGTTTCCTTTTACTTTAGGTAGTTTCGGTATTTTTACCTAGTCCGTTCCTCGACAAAATTTAAAATTTGTCGTTTTTAAAGCTATTGTTTTATAAGCAAAGATTTTTTGGTTTTTTAATTTTTTTGGTATACTTTAGATCAATAAAATTAAAAATAATGATAACAAAATTTTTCGCCCCGCCCTCGGGTAAAACAATTTCGGTTCCATGACCTAATCTTTAACTTACGACGAATTTTAGAAATCATTTATTTAAGCGTAATGAAATAAAGTAAATTTTGTTTTTAAATTCACACAAAACTTAAATTTAAAAATGCATATAAATTTCATATAAAACCTATAAAAAAAAAATTTAGAATGGGGGGAGAAAACTAGTTCTTTAGTGTCTGCTAGTGGAAAAGACCAATCGGATTCCATTCTCGGAACTACACGAGAACAGAACAACTAACCCTAGACAGCATTATTTCTTAGAACATTTGAATCTCCCCACACTTAGGTAGTTGTGGTATCGAATTTGTGATTAACTTCATTGTCAATTTCTCTTGGACCATAATCAACTTGCATATCTGTGACTTTTGCTTTAAGCCATTGGTCGAATTCCTGTGTAATATCCACAAATTCAACTAGTTTTTTCTTTTCTTTAGGCGATAGATTGGATACTAACCGGTTACATAACTTAAAGTTCCCCTTGGTTCTAGCATCACGAATCCGTTTAATAAGTTTCTTCATTGAACTGTTAATAACGGGATCATTTAATTTGGTATCAACAACGGGGTTCTTTGTTATCAGGTCATCATTAGGTGTTGCTTCATCTTTCCCACACTTAGGCGTTTTATTATTGTTAAGCACTACCGTTGGAGTTGGTAAATCAATATGGTTTTTACCATTCGTTTTTGTTGGTTCAACGATTTTGGTTGGTGGAGATTTAGTCTTTCGAATCACAAAGGTGACCGATTTTTCACCATCACTAAGTGTCATTCTACCATCTCCTACATCAAATAACGCACCGGTAGACGCTAAGAATGGTCGACCTAAAATTAGATGAATGTTTGAGTCCTCTTCTATGTCAATGACAATGAATTCGACTAGAAAGGTTAAATTACCCACTTGAACGGGTAGGTTGTCAGCAATTCCAACTGGGTGCCTAATGGTTTGATCAAAGAGTCGGACACTCATTTCTGTTGGACTTAACTCACCTACTCCTAATCCCTTATATAATGAAAGAGGCATAACACTCGCACCTAAATCTGCTAGTGCATCATACATGACACAATCACTAAGTAGACAAGGAACAATAAATTCACCCGGATCACCAACCTGGGTGGAACTTTTGGTGGAACTGTCTTCACCGGGTTTATTTTTACGGTTTTTGTTTCTTGCACTTTCTTATTCTTCTTCTTTTTTCCAGAGGTATCACAAACTTTATTACATATCACTTGCTCATACTCAACTCCTTTTCTTGGAAACGGGATGGGTGGTCTGTATGGTGCCACCATTGGCTTTACATACTCGGGTGGTGGTGGTGTTGTAACTTCTTCATTGTTACTCACATCGAAAACCTTCCCATCTTCTGATGCTGGTTTTTCAGAATTCGTTGATACCATATTAACATTCTCATTTCGAGGATTTACTTCAGTATTACTCGGTAGCTTTTCTTGTTCCCTCTCACTCATCATGCTAGCAAGAGTACCTACGTGTTTTTCTAGATTTAAAATGGAAGCTTGTTGAGTTCTTAATGACTGATCAAACCTCTCATTTGTTTTGGTTTGAGATGTAATAAATTATGTTTGAGATTCCATTAGCTTTGCCATCATTTCTTCTAGATTCGACTTTTTCTCTTCGGTTTGTTGTGGTGGTTTATACAAGCTAGGTTTTTGTTGATTGAAAGTGTTGTTTTGAGTTGGTTGGTTATTCGGACTTTGTTGGTTGTACGAGTTATTGTTAGGTCCATTTGGATTGTAAAGAATGTTTTGATTTCGATTGAAGTTTGGCCTTGGAGGTTGATAATTATTTTGATAATTATTTCCCGGCCTTTGGTTCATGTAGGAAACATTCTCACGTTGTTCCATCGTTTGCTCAATGTGACAATCTTTCGTTAAGTGTGGCCCACCGCATTGCTCACAACTGATTCGTATTTCATGAATATCTTTAGTCATCTTTTCCATTCGTCTCTCGAAAGCATCTATTTTTGCGGAAACGGAATCAAAGTCATGGCTAGAATCGGCTCTAGCCGCTTTAGATGAACGAAAAATATCTTTTTCCTGGTGCCACTCATGTGAGTGGGAGGCTGTGTTATCAATTATCTTGTGAGCTTCAGTTGCGGTTTTTTTCATAATGGAACCACCAGCTGCTATGTCGATGTATTTTCGTGTAGCAACGTCGACACCTTAGTAGAATATTTGTACTATTTGATAAGTGTCTAAACCGTGCTGAGGACATCCTCTCAACAACTTTCCAAATCTTGTCCACGCCTCATATAATGTTTCATTTGTCTTTTGCGCGAACGTAACAATTTCTCCCTGAAGTCTCACCGCTTTAGATGCCGGAAAGAATTTTTTAAGAAATTTCTCAACTAAAACATCCCATGTGTCAATCGCCCCTTCAGGTAACGATTCTAACCAATCTTTGGCTACTCCCTTTAAAGTCCAGGGAAATAACATGAGATAGATCTGTTCATCCTCAACTTTTCTGATTTTAAATAGAGTACAGATCCTATTAAAGGTTCGAAGATGTTCGTTTGGATCTTCTTTTGGCGTACCACTATATTGGCATTGATTAGTTACCATGTGTAAGATTTGTCCTTTGATTTCATAATCTGGCGCATTAATGTCTGGCTTAATAATGGCGTGACCTTGGCCCGTGCGTGTGGCTCTCATTCGATCTTTCATACTTATAGGTTCCGTTACTTCCATAATTGAATTTGTTGAATCCGAATCACTAGAGGATTCTGATTTAACGGTTTCTTCCTCGACAATCTATGGATGAGTAATTTGTGGTTCTGGAGGAATGATTAGTGGTTCAGGATCTCTGAATTGTCCTTGAATATTCTCCGGATTCTCAATTGTGAGGTCGGGTTCAAAAAATGGATTATCGGAAATTTGAATTGGAGTACTTGGTCGACTAGATGATAATTCTAAAGAAAAATCAACAGCGGAAATATTAGCTAGATGTCTTGATCGAGTTACAGGTGGTGAACGTATGAAAGGTGGTGAACGTTTTGCTCGGTGCATTCACTGAATATCCTATTAGTTATAAAAATAAAAATTATATAAGTTATCAAATTAATAGACTTTTCTGCTTTTGCCCACGTTTCGAATAGCCAAAAGATGCAGCAGGGAGCCAGGATCCTTTAAGTCGGAAAATTCACAACTCAGTCACTAACAAATCTCACTATTACTACGAAGCAGAAAATTTTGGATGTCTATCAATTTAACTGCTTAAAATAATTTTTCCGTCGAAGTTTAAAGAAAATAAAGAAAATTCTATGTCCTAAAAACTAGAGCGTAGAAATGAGAAAGAAAAAACGCGTAGAGAAATAAGAGTCGAAAAACAAACATCGAAAAATAAAAAGATCGAAAAATAATAATAAGAAAGTAAAGCGTCGAAACTTAAAAGTCTAAAAACTAAAAATTAAAACTTGCGTCTAGAAATATTAAAGCTTAAAGGAATTCTATATCCAAAACGGCAATAACAAAAAAAAGAAATAAAACTTATTTAAAACTAAAGCGATAAGCAACGTCGTAAAATTCTAAAGCGTCTAAATCTTAATCTAAAGAAAAAGTACTTAAGGAATTTTACGGCAAAACCTAAAAATCTAGAAATATAAAATACTCTGGCTAAAACTAAGTTTAAAACTAATTACGAACGATAAATTACAAATTACGAATTAAACGTTAAAAATATACAATTTATAAAAGAAACAAAAAATGATAAAATTACTTATTTTTATAAAAAATATTATTTTTATATTATTATTTTATAAAAGTATTAATTTATATAATTGATAATAATATTAAAACTTAATATTACTAATTATAAATTAATATTAAAAATTAATTAAAAACTTAAACCCTAATTAGGTTAAATTATAATAATAATTAAAAATCTATTCCGTATTAAATGTTGTACTAGGTTTCTAGGGTGACAGACTAAGCCATGCGGTCGCATGATATTACAGCATCCGGCTCATGCGATCGCATGGGCCTGGATTCCAGAAATGGTTTTGGGCTTCGACGGGTTCGGCCCAATTTTAGTTTTAACTATTTTTTTTTCTGAGTTTAATTTATATAAAATATTATGTAATTTAAATAAAACTCATATTTTTAAAAAAAATTTACTAATTAGTTTTAAAAGTAATAAAATAAATATAAACTTTCTAATTTAAACACTTAAAGATATAGATATATTAATTTTTTTTTATATTTTTAACACTTATTAATAATACATAATGTTTTTACAAAATTATAGAAAAAAAATATAGCGTTTCTCACCGAGTCCCCGGCAGCGGCGCCAAAAACTTGATGTGTGCGAGGTGTAGTACGAAATACTATTATTTTTATTACGAAATACTATACAATTTACACAAGTTTTATTTATTTATATATATGGGATATACTTAAACCTTTCTACAACACTTATAGGCAGTGTACCTAATAGTAGAGTAGTGTAGTTTTTAGTAAGTCAGGTTCGTTCCACAGGGAGCTAGCTGAGTTTAACGCTATATTTTTAACAACTATATTTATATAAAATATATATAATTATATATAGTACTATTATTATAAAAGGGGGTTTTTACCGTTTAGTGACCGGTTTATCGATTTTATGTCTTAAGTCACAATTAAAACCTAATGTAAAATATTAAATATAAATATGATGTCAAAGCTAAGGGGTATAAAATACTATTAAATTTTAGCAGAAAACACTATTAAATACGATACAATTTTACACAAGATATTTATTTATTTATAGAATGGATATACTTAAACCTTGCTACAACACTTATAGGCAGTGTACCTAATCGTACAGTAGTGTAGTTTTTAGTAAGTCCGGTTCGTTCCACAGGGAAATCTTTAAACAAAGCTCAACGCTATATTAGTTTACTTTTATAAAAATACAAATATATATATAAGTAATATTATTATTATAAAGGGGGGTTTTTACCGTTTAATGACCGGTTTGTCGATTTTAAGATTTTAGTCGCAGTTAAAACCTAATGTAAAATATAAAATAAATACAAGACTTAAATTAAAGCGTAAAGTAAATAACGATAATTAAAAAGTACGATAATTAAAAATGCGATTAAATAACAATAAATAAAAGTGCGATAATTAGAAGTGCAATTAAATATAAAATAAAGGAAATTAAATATGAAATAAAAGAATTATGCTTATTTAAACTTCCGTAATCATGATGTTTGACGTGTTGATTTTAGTTTTATGCCCATGGGTTAATTGTCCTTTGTCCTGGATTATTTAATATGTCCGTCTGGTTTTTGTCCATAACAGTCCATCAGTCATAAATATAAAGTGCGAGTGTCCTCATCAAATTATTCTTATACCCGAAGTTAAATATTCCAACTAATTGGGGATTCGAATTGTAACAAGGTTTTAATACTTTGTTTAATGAATACACCAGGTTATCGACTGCGTGTAAACCAAGGTTTTACTACTTTGTTAACAATTACACCAATTACCCTTGAATGTAATTTCACCCCTGTTTTAATTATTCTAGTGGCTATTAATCCATTCCCGTGTCCGGTTAAATGAACGATTATTCGTACATATAATTACCCTGCCCATCGTGTCCGATTGAGTGTATATGGTAATTTATAGGGACGCCCAATTGTAAATCTTTATATTAACATTAACAAACTATCATTTAGTTAAACAAATATAAAGCCCATTAATAGCCCATAGTCTAATTTCCACAAGTGTCGTTCTTTTGTCCAAACCCCAATTATGGTACAAAGCCCAATTACCCAATTTTAGTAATTAGCCCAACATCATGATTACTTCGTTTTAAATAAGCATAATAATAACTTAGCTACGAGACATTAATATAAAAAGGTTGAACATAACTTACAATGATTAAAAATAGCGTAGCGTTACACGGACAGAATTTCGACTTACACCCTTACAACATTCGCTAACATACCCTTATTATTAGAATTATAATTAAAATTAAAATTAAAATATAAATTATATATATATATATATATATATATATATATCGTATATATTGAGAGATGAGAGAAATAAGATATGAAATTTGATCAGAATTCGGTTTGCTTTATAGCCAGAGTTGAAAATTGGGGCTCCGCGACTCGCGGCAAAAAACCCCTTCAAACTCCGCGAGTCGCGGAGATAGTATTTACAGCTCAGTCCTTGGAGTTTTCTCTGCCGACGGTTTTTTATATATATATATATAATATATATATATAATTAATATAATTAATTATATATTATATTATATTTATATACATAGTTAACTTGTAATTTTTAGTCCGTTGCGTCGAGCGTTAAGAGTTGACTCTGGTCCCGGTTCCGGATTTTCGAACGTCCTGGCGTATAATTTAATATCTTGTACTTTGCGTTTTGAATCTTGTACTCTTGTGATTTCGAGACGTTTCTTATCAATAATTGGAACCTTTTTGATTGTCTTTTGTACTTTTGAGCTTTTTGGTCGTTTGCGTCTTCAATTCGTCGAATCTGTCTTTTGTCTTCACCTTTTATTATTTAAACGAATATCACTTGTAAATAGAACAATTGCAACTAAAAGCTTGTCTTTCTTGAGGAATAATGCTATGAAATATATGTTCGTTTTTAGCATTATCAAATATTCCCACACTTGAGCGTTGCTTGTCCTCAAGCAATATTGTCTTGAAATACTAGAATCACTTCTTTATTCTTCACACTTTGTACATCAGTGATTTCTATACGGCGGTATAAACAATGGTAGTAACGATATGGTTTACAGTCCCACATGACTATAAAAATTTAGATCCATTAAGGAAATTGGATCTTTATGAAAACATTTGATCTTTTGAAAATTAAATCTAGTTTTTACCCTAGATAAGTTTTCCGGAATAACCCTTTACCGGTGTTTGCAAAATATTTTTTTTTTGTGGGTTTGGTGGGTTTCAGAATTGAAAATTTTAGCTCAAAACTTGCGGTTTTGTGTCACCCACTTGCTAACCTTGTATTTGGAAAGCAACACGTCCAGTTTTACTTGTCCCGTATATTACCTTTCGGCAAACTACCATCCGGTTGTAAAGGAAAGCGTTGAACAAGCAACTGTTAAGGCAATGTCCCGTGACATGCTTTTGATTATGGTCTATAACGTGTCGGACGCAATTACTATCCTTGGTAGTAGCAATAGTAAAGCTCACCCTTATAATTTGTCGGTCTGGCACAAGGTCCTGTCTTTGACCATGCTATGCAACCACCGTTCTTACGGTTGACACCCGATTTAGTTCAGGTGACCTAATGAATTCCAGGTGAATTCCTAGGATTTTACGTTCAATGGTAATGAACGCATTGAAAATAGGGTTTTCAGAAAACAAATCGGTTTGTAATTTTGATCAAAATATTTTCTCGTTTAAGCTCAAGTTTAGATATCATCGAATTCCATGAGTTTGTAATTCTCAATCTTTAAGGTCAATCTCTAGGATTGAGTAATATCAGTCTTAAAAGCTGATTTTTAATCTTTAAGGAGATTATCCTTTCTGGGGATCTGATTCATTAGTCTTATCCAGCTAATTTGCATGGTGCCCCCCCATTGTACGAGATAAATCCTTCTCATGGTTAGGATAAATCTGACCACTTGGCGACCCTGTTTAATGCTGAGGTCCGTGGATTTCCTGCTGATTTTAGTGATGACTTTTCTAGATTTTTTCGTCAACCTACAGCTGGTCTGAACGACAACTTCATGACGTAAATCAAGAAGCGCGTTTCTTTTTCGGAAGACTTTACTTCCTTTTAATGATGGAATTGATTCATCGTGTAGATCGATCTTTTCTTTTCTTTCATTGGGTAAAACAGTTTAGTTTAGTCCAAAGCAAAAGTATTTTCAGTTATTTGTTACAGATATATGTGACATATGTTTAAGATAACTTGGTAAATTTTCCCACACTTGGCTTTTATTTTCCTTTTTATCGTCCTCTATTCCATTTTAAATGAATTTTAACATTTTAGTTTGTTTCTCAATTTATGTCCTTTCCGAGGTAACAATAATTTCGGTGTTAAAACCTAGTTTTATCGTTCATAAATATGTATAAACATGATTTTGAATTCATTTAATTGAAAATTTTACTAGAATTGGGTAGTTAGTATATAAGACTAGGGCTGTTATTTTTTATCAGAGAGCACTAGATTCTAATACAACTACTGCTTTACTAGTATTTTTAATGGTAACCAAGTGTATAAAGTAAAAAATGTTAAAATCCGAAAGAATTTAACCCCTTCCCACACTTAAGATCTTGCAATGCCCTCATTTGCAAGAAATCAGTAACAATTTAAATTATTGAGGGTGATTTGTGTGAAAATGATTAAATTTTTACCAAAGTTTCCAAATATATTGGCGTTTGTTTGCTGAATGATAAATGGTGCACGTCATTTGTTCATTCCGTCTTGTTGTTATTTCACATATATTTTGCATCATTGTCGTCAAAATTAGTTGCTTTTGCTGAACTTAATGCCAGTCTTTGAAAATGCGTTGTTTTACCCTGTTGTGTACATAAGATAAACTGCAAACATATATACATATTTTTGAAGTTTGGTATATTACCCCACATTCAAAAATTATTAAAATCTAAGAATAAAAGTTAGATAATTATAAAAATGATTACAATATTAACAAAAATATTAAATGTATCAATAATTACAAATTACAAAATAATAAAAAATAATAAGTAAACTAAGGATGATATTGGTACCAATAGGGGTTCCAGGCATAACCGTAAGTGCTATAGAATGCTTCGGCAGGGTCATACGTAGGATATGGTGGCTGCATCTCTATAGACCAAGGAGGGAAGACGGGTTTCGGTGTAGGAATATAGTTTCTACCTATATGTTGGCAATGCGCTATGATCTGGTTCTGATGAACTTGCCAATCTTCAAATGCTCTCTGTCTAGCATTTTCGTATTCCTGAGAAGCTATAAACCTATGCATTTCTTGCATCTCATTCCCCCCTCCTACATTACCTTGCTCCTGGTTTCTCTCCACCTGTGGATGTCTACCATGGTATCGTACTGCGGCGTTATTTCGCCTCTTCAAAACTTTCGCACCATGGTATACATTTAGACCTATAGTATCGCGGGGTTCTGGTTCTTCTACTAATAATCCCCCCGACTTATATCCACACCGAGATATTCACCAATCAAAGTAATAAAAATTCCACCTCCTATTATGCTATGTGGACGCATCCCCCGAACCATAGCTGATAAATAATAACCCACACAATATGGTATACTTACAGCGCTCTGTGGGTCTCGAATACACATATGGTAAAACAAATCTTGTTCATTTACCTTTTCTTTGTTCTTACCCCTTTGTGTAATCGAATTAGCTAAAAACCTATGTATCACTCTTAATTCGGCTCTATCTATATCCAAATAAGAGTAGTTTCCCCCTTTGAAACGGTGATGGCTTGTCATTTGACTCCACACACCGTGTGTATCAAAATTCTCATCTATCTTTCTACCGTTTAGTATCAATCCTCTACAATCGGCAGACGCTAACTCCTCAGGCGTATATATACGTAAAGCCTGAGCCATGTCCAGTAAAGACATGTGGCGCATCGAACCGCCTAACAAAAATCTAATAAAAGAACGATCGGTTAAACTAGCTACCCGATCATTCAACTCTATACTACATAACAACTCTTCACACCATACTTTATATACAGGTCTGCGTATGGTGAATAAACATATCCAGTCATTAAAAGAAGAATTACCATACCTCTGTACAAGTAATTCCCTAATTGGCCCGGCCAATTCTACAGCTTCTAAGGGTCCCCATTCTATGACCCTCGGTACCTCAACAACCTTAGAGTGAAGAGTATGCAAACCCCGTTGATATTTTGGATAATCTATCCAAAGTCTGTCAAATCTCAGGTTCGGGTGCAACTCTTCCAAATGCATATCGGAAAAGGTCATGACTGGATGAGGTACATCCTGCTTGTAGTAGTTATCTACCTCCTGTTGTTCCAAATTCTCGGCAGGAGCATTGCGGGCTTGGGATGAAGATTCACCCCTTTCATTCTGCAAAACACATCAAACACAAATTTTGTGCATCCAAATATGCATTAGTGTCAGCAAAATCATCAATCAAAATAATTACAATGACATTATCAATTTATATCAAACTTAAGCTTATTTTCACATTTTTATCAAATCTACACTTTTTCAAATAAGCATATACGAAAATTTTTGCCAAGTTCATAAGCATTCAACTCAAATAACATGTCAAAATAATCATTACTAGCAAATAAACAAGTCTCAAATGGCATTATCTTTCAAAAATCAAGTTCATGAATTTTAGACTTGAAAAAGTCCACTTTAATTCTCAAAATCATGTTTAGGCTCAAAGTTTGGATCATTTAACTACCTAGACATGTTACACTACTCAATTTAGCAACAATTCATGACAAAAATCGGCCATAACCTGTTTATATCAAAAAGCCCCAAATTTGCTCAAGAACACAAACCCTAGATTATTCAAAATTTGAAGTTTAAGGCTTCTAATCATGTTAAACAGCATCAATCTAGGCTATACAAGCATAATACATAAACAATTTAAGTCTAATTACACTAAAAAGCATCAAAATCAATTTGGGAAAAAAAATAGCTCAAGAACACAAAAATTCGGATTAAATGGTGTTTAGGTGTAGAAATTTACCGTTTTTCTTGAGTAATTCTTAGATAGCATCCTTCTCAACATGATTTTAGCAAAAAATTTGGTGATTAACGGTTAAAAATTGGGATTTTTGGGGGTGATTTTCGGGTTTTTTCGGGTGCAGTTTCGCAGTGTTTTTGGGTGTTTTTGTGTGGGGGAAGTGAACTGATCGTGCAGCTCGTTTTATTTTTTTTTTCTGATTTTTGGTCCCTCCGCGACTCGCGGAGGTTTTGTACTTCAAACTCCGCGAGTCGCGGAGTTTGCTCTTTTTTTTTTTTTTTTTATAATCATTAACTTATTAAAACAATTAAGTAATTAATTTTAAAATTTTGTTTCCCTTGTTATTTAGGACGAGGTCGTTTCGGATCGATGTCCTAGTCCGTCCCTCGACAAAATTTTAAAATTTGTCTTTTAGTAGCGATTGTTTTAAAAGCTAAGATTTTTGGGTTTTTTAATTTTTTTTTTTTTTTTTTTTTGGCATACTTTAAATCAATAAGATTAAAAATAATGATAATAAAAGTTCTCGTCCCTCCCTCGGGTAAAGCAATTTCGGTTCAAAGACCTAGTCTTCAACTTACGACGAATTTTAAAAATCATATTCTTAACTTAATGAGATAAAGTAAATTTTTGTTTTTAAATTCAGACAACTTAAATATAAAATTCAAAATTAAAAATTAAAAATTCACACCAAACTTAAAATTTGAAATGCATAAAATTAAAATTTCATATTTTAAAAATTAAAAATTCATACCAAACTTAATTTAAAAATTTATAAATTCATATCAAACTTATATTAATTTTTTAAATATTTACAATTTTAAATATATTGTTTTTACAAAGTTTACAATATTAATTTAAGATTTAAATATTAATTTTAAAAACATGGTAAAAATAAATTTAAAAATCTTTTTTTTTTCTTTTTATCCCACTTTAATCAATCAAATATTATCAAAAATATGCGCCCCTCTTTTCGGTAAAGTAATTTCGGTTCCAAGACCTAATTTAACTCATGACGAATTTTTGAAATATTTTGGGTTGATTGATTAAAGATATTTATACCTTAAGAATAAACGTTAAATTTCGCAGTGATGTAATAAATTTTTTAACGATATCAATAATTTCGGTCGCCAAACCTAATTTTATTTAATACCAATTTAATACTTTTTAGCGAACAAATTAGCGTTTATTATCAAAAGGTTAAAAATAAAAATAAAAATAAAAACTGTACAGACATACCTGTGAAATAGATTTCTTAGTTATATGATCTATTATATTCATAAGATAGTCGGTTTAATTGATTTTCCATGGCTACATAGGCGTAACCTCGAGCATTCAGTGTCTTTTCTTCTAAACATATGAACGGTCCGTCTCTGCATAAAGTAACAAATTCGGTATTTGAATAGGTTTGATTATTTGAACATTTACCTCCATGTGACCATTTTCCGCATTTGTGACATCGTTCTAGGTGTCGTGCTCTTCTTTTCGCTGCGGATTTTGATTTTCCTTTACCAAATTGTAACTTATTATCTTCGCATCTGGATTCTTTTCTAACTCCGTCCATTCTTTCTCTGATTACTGATACTAATTCACTCGGTAGTATGTCATTATTACGTTTAGTGATCAAAGCGTGTAGCATTAGACCATGGTTTAGTTCACAGGCAGTCTTCATTTCGTAAAAACCTAAAAAAATAAAAATTCAGAATGGGGGGAGAAGACTAGTTCTTTAGGGTCTGCTAGGGAAAGACCATACGTGTTCCATTTTCGAGAACTACACGAAAACAGACAATCTAACTCTAACAGAAATACATATTATCCTTTAAAGACTTGATTCTCCCCACACTTAGTTAGCTGTGGTGTCGAAATTGTGATTAACTTCGTTGTCGACTTCCATCAGACCATGTATGTAATGTTTAACTCTGTGACCATTAACTTTAAATTCAATCCCATTTGAATTTATCAATTCTATCGTTCCGTATGGGAAAACTCTTTTGACTATGAATGGTCCAGACCATCTTGATTTCAATTTTCCAGGAAATAGCTTGATTCGTGAATTGAAAAGAAGAACTCTGTCTCCTTCTTTAAATTCTTTCGAACTTCTGATTCTTTTATCATGCCATTTCTTCGTTCTTTCTTTATAGATTAACGAATTTTCGTATGCTTCATGTCTTAATTCTTCTAATTCATTTAGTTGACTTAATCGTAGACGTCCGGCTTCATGTAAATCAAGATTACATGTTTTCAAAGCCCAAAATGCTTTGTGTTCAATTTCTACTGGAAGATGACATGCTTTTCCATAAACAAGTCTAAAAGGTGTGGTTCCAATTGGAGTTTTGTAGGCTGTTCTAAAAGCCCAGAGTGCATCCTCCAATTTAATGGACCATTCCTTCGGATTTGATCCTACGGTTTTCTCTAGAATACGTTTTAAAGCTCGGTTGGTATTTTCAACTTGTCCACTTGTTTGTGGATGATATGCGGTGGAGATTTTATGAGTTACTCCATATCTTTTAAGAACTTTCTCAAGTTGATTATTACAGAAATGAGTACCCCGATCACTTATTAAAGCTTTCGGTGTTCCAAACCTTGCAAAAAGACGTTTTAAAAAATTGACTACAACTCGTGCATCGTTAGTTGGGAGAGCTTGTGCTTCCGCCCATTTAGATACATAATCAATGGCTACGAGTATATATAGATTATTATGAGATTTTGGAAATGGACTCATAAAGTCAATACCCCAAATGTCAAATACTTCACATACTTGGATGACATTTTGTGGCATTTCATCACGTTGACTTATTTTTCCGGCCCTTTGACATGCATCACAGGATTTGCAAAGAAGGTGTGCGTCTTTGTAAATTGTAGGCCAATAGAATCCAGCTTCATAAACTTTTCTTGCTGTTAGTTGAGGCCCATAATGCCCTCCTGTTGGTCCTGTGTGACAATGGTTTAAAATTTTACTAGCTTCATCTCCAAATACACATCGGCGTATTATTCCATCGGGACAACTTTTAAACAGATGTGGATCTTCCCAGAAATAGTGTTTTATATCACTGAAGAATTTTTTTCGTCTTTGGTACGATAATCCTTTTTCAAGGAATCCACAAACTAAGTAGTTTGCATAGTCTGCAAACCATGGGATTTCTTTATAATCTATCTTCAATAGATATTCATCAGGAAAGTTGTCTTCTATGGCCGATTCATTCAGAACTTCTAATTCGGGATTTTCAATACGAGAAAGATGATCAGCGGCGAGATTTTCTGCTCCTCTTTTATCTCTGATTTCAATATCAAACTCTTGTAAGAGTAAGATCCAACGGATTAGTCTTGGTTTAGCATCTTGTTTTGAAAATAGGTATCTAAGAGCAGAATGGTCGGTATAGACCACCGTTTTTGCTAGAACGATATATGATCGAAATTTGTCAAAAGCAAAGACAATAGTAAGGAGTTCTTTTTCAGTAGTTGTATAGTTCGTTTGTGCTCCTTGTAACGTCTTACTAGCATAATATATAGGTTGAAATCGTTTTTCAATCCTTTGTCCTAAAACGGCTCCCATTGCAAAATCACTTGCATCGCACATTAGTTCAAATGGTAGATTCCAATTTGGTGTTATCATGATCGGTGCATTAGTGAGTTTTTCTTTAAGAATATTAAAAGATTTGATACATTCATCTGAAAAGATGAATGGAGCATCCTTTTCTAGGAGTTTATTCATAGGAGTGGCAATTTTAGAAAAATCTTTTATGAAACGTCGGTAAAAACCGGCATGCCCTAGAAAACTCCTAACTCCTCTAACATTGGTGGGATGTGGAAGTTTAGCAATTACATCTACTTTAGCTCTATCCACTTCAATTCCTTCTTTTGAAATTTTATGTCCAAGAACGATGCCTTCTTTAACCATGAAATGGCATTTCTCCCAATTAAGTACTAGATTTGATTTTTCGCATCTAATTAGCATTCGTTCCAGATTAACTAGACATGATTTAAATGTATCACCGAAGACTGAAAAGTCATCCATGAAAACTTCCATGCATTCTTCTATCATGTCGTGAAAAATCGCCATCATACACCTTTGAAAGGTTGCAGGGGCGTTACAAAGTCCAAATGGCATGCGTTTGTAAGCAAAAGTACCATAAGGGCACGTGAATGTGGTTTTCTCTTGATCTTCGGGTGCTATTGGAATTTGAAAATATCCGGAAAATCCATCTAGAAAACAATAGTAACTATTTCCGGCTAATCTTTCCAACATTTGATCTATGAAAGGTAAGGGAAAGTGATCTTTTATGGTGGCGTCATTTAATTTTCTATAATCAATACATACACGCCATCCTGTTACAGTCCTAGTAGGAATAAGCTCATTTTTCTCATTTGTAATGACAGTCATGCCACCCTTCTTAGGCACGCATTGAACTGGGCTTACCCATGGACTATCAGAAATTGGATATATCAAACCTGCATCTAGCAGTTTAATAATCTCTTTCTTAACTACATCTTGCATATTAGGATTTAGTCTTCGTTGGCGTTGCACATACGTTTTATGACCTTCTTCCATAAGGATTTTATGTGTGCAATATGAAGGACTTATTCCTTTAATATCATG
Organism: Rutidosis leptorrhynchoides; assembly: GCF_046630445.1. Lineage (NCBI taxonomy): Eukaryota > Viridiplantae > Streptophyta > Magnoliopsida > Asterales > Asteraceae > Rutidosis > Rutidosis leptorrhynchoides. The sequence continues at coordinate 136,932,756 of NC_092342.1, read as the reverse complement.
AATCTTCCATGCAATGGCTGGTTTATGAGCTTTCAACACAGAAATGAGTTGTGATTTCTCATTTTCAGTAAGAGAAGACGATATTATTACAGGTAATTCAGATTCACCATGTAAATAAGCGTATTCCAAATGGTTTGGAAGTGGCTTTAACTCTAATTTCGGAGGTTCTTCTATCGATGATTTATATCGATATCTATCTTCTTCTTTTAGCATTTGAATTTCTTCTGTTGTTGGTTCATATCCATTAGCTATAAGTGTAGCTAACATTTCAGCTTCATCAATTGGTTCATTACCTTCTCCTAAAGAACATTCTCCTGTTCCTTGTAATTCTGGAAATTCTTCTAATAATTCTGCATGTGCATCTATAGTTTGAATATAATAACATGTATCATCTGCAGATTGCGGTTGTTGCATTGCTCTATCAACTGAAAAGGTAACACTCTCATCCTCTATACTTAGGGTCAGTTTCTTACCGAACACGTCTATCATTGCTTTAGCCGTGTTTAAGAATGGTCTTCCTAATATGAGAGGAACTTGAGAATCTTCTTCCATGTCCAAAACAACAAAATCTACTGGAAATACTAAAGTACCAACTTTAACTAGCATGTTTTCCATTATCCCTCTAGGATATTTTATTGATCTATCGGCTAGTTGTATGCTTATTCTGGTTGGTTTCAATTCTCCAAGGTCTAGTTTAGCGTATAGTGAATACGGCATTAGATTTATACTAGCACCTAAGTCTGCCAATGCTTCTATTGAACTAAGACTACCCAGAAAACATGGAATTGTGAAACTTCCTGGATCAGATAATTTTTCTGGTATCTTATTCAACAGCACTGCTGAACAATTAGCATTCATAGTAACAGCCGAGAGTTCTTCCATTTTCTTTCTATTCGTGATTAGATCTTTCAAGAATTTAGCATATCTTGGCATTCCTGAAATCACATCAATGAAAGGAAGATTTACATTTATCTGTTTAAACATATCCAAGAATTTGGATTGCTCGGCTTCAAGTTTTTCTTTCTTCATTTTACTCGGGTAAGGAAGTGGTGGTTGGTATGGTTTAACATAAGGTTTATCCTTAACTGTGTTATTTTCATTAACCTTTTCAACTACCGGTTCTTTTTCCTTATCTTGATCAGGTTGTGGTTCTTGTGGAGTAGGAATAGTTTCATCAGAAGTTACAGGTATTTCAGGTGGTTTAAGTGTTGTACCACTTCTTGTGGTAATGGCTTTAGCTGTTTCATTCCGGGGGTTAGCATTTGTATCACTAGGTAGACTTCCCGGTTTTCTTTCACCTATTAACCTTGCTAGGTTACTCACTTCTTGTTCCAGATTTTGAATAGAAGCTTGTTGATTTCTAAATGCTTGAGCATTTTGTTCATTGGTTTGTTTTTGAGATGTGAAAAACTGTGTTTGAGTTTCAACTAGCTTCGTCATCATATCTTCTAAATTTGGCTTTTTATCATCGGTTTGTTGTGGTGGTTTGTTTTGAAAATTCGGTCTTTGCTGATTGTAAGTATTATTGGATACTTGTTGATTGCTAGGACCTTGTTGGTTGTTGTATGGAATATTTCGGTTATAATTCTGGTTTTGATTGTAAATCGGTCTTGGCGGTTGATAATTATTCTGATAATTATTTCCAGGCCTTTGGTTTATGTATGAAATATTCTCTCTTTGTTCCATTGTTAATTCAATACTGAGACAATCTTTTGTCAAATGTGGTCCTCCACACTGCTCACAACTAATTCGTATTGAGTGAATATCTTTAGTCATCTTTTCCATTCGTCTCTCGAAAGCATCTATCTTTGCCGAAATGGAATCTAAGTCATGGCTAGAATCGGCTCTAGCTGCTTTAGATGATCTAATGATATCTTTTTCTTGATGCCACTCATGTGAGTGGGAAGCAGTATTATCAATAATTTTGTAAGCATCAGTTTCAGTTTTCTTCATAATAGAACCACCAGCTGCTATATCTATGTCTTTTCTTGTAGTGATGTCGCATCCTCGGTAGAATATTTGTACTATTTGACAGGTGTCTAAACCATGTTGCGGACATTCTCTTAACAACTTTCCATATCTAGTCCACGCCTCATATAGAGTTTCATTTGGCTTTTGTGTGAACGTAACAATTTCTGCTTGAAGTCTTACGGCTTTAGATGCAGGAAAGAATTGTTTTAGAAATTTGTCAATTAAAACGTCCCATGTATCGATCGCCCCTTCAGGTAACGATTCCAACCAATCTTTGGCTTCTCCCTTTAAAGTCCAGGGAAATAACATGAGATATATCTGTTCATCCTCCACTTCTCGTATTTTAAATAGTGTGCAGATCCTATTAAAGGTACGTAGATGTTCATTTGGATCTTCCTTCGGTGCACCACTAAATTGGCATTGATTAGTCACCATGTGTAGAATTTGTCCTTTGATTTCATAATCTGGCGCATTAATGTCTGGATGAGTAATTGCGTGACCTTGGCCAGTGCGTTTAGCTCTCATTCGGTCTTCCATACTTAGAGGTTCCAGATTCTCCATAATTGAATTTGTTGAATCGGTATCACTAGATGATTCTGATTTAATAGTTCGTTCCTCAACAATCTCTGTTTGAATGATTGGTGGTTCCGGAGGAAAGTTTAGTGGTTCAGGATCTATGAACCGTTCCTGAATATTTTCTGGATTCTCAATTGTGAGGTTGGGTTCAAAAAATGGATTATCGGAAATTTGAACTGAAGTACTTGGTCGACTGGATGACGATTCTAAAGAAAAATCAACGGCGGTTATATTTGTTAAACGATGTCTTGATCGAGTTACAGGTGGTGAACGTACAAAAGGTGATGAACGTCTTGCTCGGTGCATTCACTGAATATCCTATTAGTTTTTTTAAAAAAAAAAATTATAATAAGTTATCCAATTAATAGACTTTTCTGATTTTGCCCACGTTTCGAATAGCCAAAAGATGCAGCAGAGGGGCAGGATTCGTTTGGTCTCAATATAATTGAGGACTGTTTGGCTCCAATAACCCGGTCCACGTACAAATCCAACTATTACTACGAACCAGAAAATTTTGATGTCTATTAATTTAACCACTTAAAATAAATTTTTGTAATTTTAAGAAATTTAGATAAGAAGTAGAAAAAATTCTAAGTCCTAAAAACTAGAATGGCGAGAAATAAGAAAGAAAAAGAGTTTGTCGCAAAAGGCCGAAAAAGAAAAAAAAAATGGTTGAAAAATAAAAAGTGACGGAAAAATAAAAGAAACTTATAAAAACTTAAAAATATACTTAACTAACCTAACCTTATTACTACAACTAACTTAAAATTATAATCGCAAATTGAAATTACTAATTGGAATGATAATTGATACATAGTAAAAGGTCTAAAAATATTAAAGCTTACAAGGAAAAACTAATTCCCAAATAGAAATAACTTAAAAAGAAACTAAAACTTAAAAAGGCGTCGCAAAATTCTAAAGCACCTAAATCTTAGTCTAAAGAAAAAGCACTTAAGGAATTCTACGGCAAAGCCTAAAAATCTAGGAGTAAAAATAACTAAAGCAAAAACTAAGTTTAAAATTAAATATGAACTAAAAAATACAAATATTACGCTACAACGATTAAAAAGGTACAAAATATAAAAATATACAAAAAGTTGTAAAAAGTACAATTTTTATAAAAATATTATTTTTATATTATTTATTTTATTAAACTACTAATTTTACAATTTTATTAAAACTAATTAATACTAAAATATATAAATAAAAAGTAAAAATAAAAATAAAACTAATAATAATAATAATACATAATTAGGTTTAAATAATAATAATAATTAATTAAATCCCGTAATTAATGCAGATTTAGGGTTTCTGTTCGCGTGTCAGAGTAGCTCCGCGAGTCGCGGCAATTTATAAAGAAAACCCCGCGAGTCGCGGGGTTCAGAAATTCAGTTGACAGCTTTCAATTTTTACGCGTTTTTTTTTTTATTTTTTTTTATTTTATGTTTTCTGTTTTTTTTAAATAAATAAAAGATTTTAAAATAAAACTTATATTTTTATAAACTAAAATAGAAATAAAGAAACTTATAAAACTTAAATATTTAACAAAATCTTAAAAATACTTATATTTTTGTTTTTCTTTTTATATTTTTGAATAATTAAAACGTATTTTTACAAAAACGACTTTTAATAAAAGTTAACTAAATTTTTTTTTTTTATATTAGCGTTGCGCTTCCGGCTTTTAAGATATTCCCCGGCAGCGGCGCCAAAAATACTTGATGTCAAAGCTAAGGGGTATAAAATACTATTAAATTTTAGCAGAAAACACTATTAAATACGATACAATTTTACACAAGATATTTATTTATTTATAGAATGGATATACTTAAACCTTGCTACAACACTTATAGGCAGTGTACCTAATCGTACAGTAGTGTAGTTTTTAGTAAGTCCGGTTCGTTCCACAGGGAAATCTTTAAACAAAGCTCAACGCTATATTAGTTTACTTTTATAAAAATACAAATATATATATATAAGTAATATTATTATTATAAAGGGGGGTTTTTACCGTTTAATGACCGGTTTGTCGATTTTAAGATTTTAGTCGCAGTTAAAACCTAATGTAAAATAAAAAATAAATACAAGACTTAAATTAAAGCGTAAAGTAAATAACGATAATTAAAAAGTACGATAATTAAAAATGCGATTAAATAACAATAAATAAAAGTGCGATAATTAGAAGTGCAATTAAATATAAAATAAAGAAAATTAAATATGAAATAAAAGAATTATGCTTATTTAAACTTCCGTAATCATGATGTTTGACGTGTTGATTTTAGTTTTATGCCCATGGGTTAATTGTCCTTTGTCCTGGATTATTTAATATGTCCGTCTGGTTTTTGTCCATAACAGTCCATCAGTCATAAATATAAAGTGCGAGTGTCCTCATCAAATTATTCTTATACCCGAAGTTAAATATTCCAACTAATTGGGGATTCGAATTGTAACAAGGTTTTAATAGTTTGTTTAATGAATACACCAGGTTATCGACTGCGTGTAAACCAAGGTTTTACTACTTTGTTAACAATTACACCAATTACCCTTGAATGTAATTTCACCCCTGTTTTAATTATTCTAGTGGCTATTAATCCATTCCCGTGTCCGGTTAAATGAACGATTATTCGTACATATAATTACCCCGCCCATCGTGTCCGATTGAGTGTATATGGTAATTTATAGGGACGCCCAATTGTAAATCTTTATATTAACATTAACAAACTATCATTTAGTTAAACAAATATAAAGCCCATTAATAGCCCATAGTCTAATTTCCACAAGTGTCGTTCTTTTGTCCAAACCCCAATTATGGTACAAAGCCCAATTACCCAATTTTAGTAATTAGCCCAACATCATGATTACTTCGTTTTAAATAAGCATAATAATAACTTAGCTACGAGACATTAATATAAAAAGGTTGAACATAACTTACAATGATTAAAAATAGCGTAGCGTTACACGGACAGAATTTCGACTTACACCCTTACAACATTCGCTAACATACCCTTATTATTAGAATTATAATTAAAATTAAAATTAAAATATAAATTATATATATATATATATATATCGTATATATTGAGAGATGAGAGAAATAAGATATGAAATTTGATCAGAATTCGGTTTGCTTTATAGCCAGAGTTGAAAATTGGGGCTCCGCGACTCGCGGCAAAAAACCCCTTCAAACTCCGCGAGTCGCGGAGATAGTATTTACAGCTCAGTCCTTGGAGTTTTCTCTGCCGACGGTTTTTTATATATATATATATATAATATATATATAATTAATATAATTAATTATATATTATATTATATTTATATACATAGTTAACTTGTAATTTTTAGTCCGTTGCGTCGAGCGTTAAGAGTTGACTATGGTCCCGGTTCCGGATTTTCGAACGTCCTCGCGTATAATTTAATATCTTGTACTTTGCGTTTTGAATCTTGTACTCTTGTGATTTCGAGACGTTTCTTATCAATAATTGGAACCTTTTTGATTGTCTTTTGTACTTTTGAGCTTTTTGGTCGTTTGCGTCTTCAATTCGTCGAATCTGTCTTTTGTCTTCACCTTTTATTATTTAAACGAATATCACTTGTAAATAGAACAATTGCAACTAAAAGCTTGTCTTTCTTGAGGAATAATGCTATGAAATATATGTTCGTTTTTAGCATTATCAAAATACAACTTAATTTAAAGCGTAAAGTAAATGACGATAAATAAAAGTGAGATAATTAAAAGTGCGATAATTAAAATGACGATAAATAAAATTGCAATGAGATATAAAATAAAGGAATTATGCTTATTTAAACTTCCGTAATCATGATGTTCGACGTGTTGATTTTAATTTATTACCATGGGTTAATTGTCCTTTATCCTGGATTATTCGATATGTCCATCTGGTTTTTGTCCATAACAGTCCATCGGTCATAAATATAAAGTTCGAGTGTCCTCGTCAAATTACCCTTATACCCGAAGTCAAATATTCCAACTAATTAAAGATTTAAACTGTGACGCGGTTATCACTTCTGTCAACAATTACACCAGTTATCACTGTATGTAATCCACCCCTGTTTTGATTAGATATGAATATTAATTTACCCACTTGATCAGTATGAATAATCAATTACCCAACCCGAATAATTAATTAAATGATTATAATAGATTCCGTATGAATGTCACTAAATAGGACAACCATAATCATTATTAATTATTAAGTTAATTAATTTGAAGATAGGTTCGACAGACTCCAATGAGTTGTCACTCAATTAGACAATACCTCCCATCTATTAATAGTCCATAGTCAAATGCCCACAAGTGTTGGTCTTTTGTTCAAACATTAATTATGGTACAAAATCCAATAACCCCGTCTTTAATATTTAGTCTAACATCACAATTACTTCTGCTCAAATAAGCATAATAATAACTTAGTTACGATACATTAATTTAAAAAGGAAGAACATAGCTTACAGTGATTATTTATCGCGTAGCGCTACACGGACAGAGTTTCGACTTTAAAACCCGTAAAACATTTCTTACAGTAACCCAATTATTATTAACTTAATATTATAATTAATATTATAATTATAAATATATATTATGTTTACATAGAGAAAGAAAGAAGAAAAGGTGTGTACATAACTCGTCTGAAAAACTGACTTTTTATAGAACCTGGCCAGCTACAGTAACTCATGCGAGTGCATGAGTTTTGTGCCTTCTAGCCATGCGATCGCATGGCCAGCTGTTCCAGCTCACATTGAGTTTTAAACGTGGGCTGCGCGTATTTATTTAATATATAATATAAAATATATAATTTTATATAATTAATTATATATTATATTATATTCTTGTGCATTGTTGACTTGTAATTTTAGCTCCGTTGCGTCACGCGTTGATAGTTGGTTCATGTCCCGGTTCCGAATTTTCGAACGTCCTTTCGTACGCGGAGATATCTTGTACTTTGCGTTCCGCGGCTCGTACTCTTGTAATTTTTAGACGTTTCTCATCAATAATTCGAACCACTTGGATTGTACTTTGTACTTTTTAGCTTTTTGATCATTTGCGTCTTCAAATCGTAGTTTTCTTCTTTTGTCTTCGCACTTATTTATTTAAACGAGTATTACATAAAAATAGAACAATTACAACTAAAAGCTTTACATATTGTGCCTAAATATATGTTCATTTAGAGCACTATCACTAATCCAAAAGCAAAGTCTTCTAAAGTAACCCGCAATTGTCCACTAATCCCCGCGCTTGCCCCTGCCCCCTCTTCCACGCGAATCTATAAAAATATAAAGCTTAGTGAATATAAACATACTATATACATACATATGCAAAAAATGAATACGTATCACCAACACAAGTAATAAACACATACCGCATTCTTGTATAACTATGCAAAGCTATACATAACGAGCCACAATGTTAATCCGCAAGTTAACAACAACAACAACAATATATATATATATATATATATATATATATATATATATATATATATATATATATATATATATATATATATATATATATATATATATATATATATATATATATATATATATATATACGTCTACCCAAAATCCCAAGGTGAACCCCTTAATCTCAAACCCATGAAGGCCGGCCAAAACCACACGCGCCCAGTGAATCCGAAACCACACGTGATTCATCACCTTCACCTCAACGACGATAGGATTGGCCAAAACTACACGCGCCCCAATGAACTCAAACCCATACAAGATTCACAACCCTAAGTCATAACAATAATTGGAATGTCCGAACCCACACGCGACATCGTGAATTCGAAACCACACGCGATTCACTAGTGAAGCCGGACTACAATAGAATCACTACCCAAATCACCTCAACAACGTCAACGGGGTTGACCTAGTTGTCATTGTGAATCCGTAACACACGAGATTCATTATCCCAAGGGTGATAGCCCAACACGCACAAACATGCCACGTGGACCCAAAACTCATAGAGTCCATCATCCCATGCACATGTAAAGTGAACCCGAACGTACAAGGATCACTCTACCCCACCCGCACCCATCCTATGCATACATACTCATATAATATATTTACACTCACCTTAGCGCCTTGATGAATGCAAAGCCAAATCCGCAAACCGCCAATAGAAAGTGCCTATTCCATTAACATAATAAAAAACAACACAATTAGGGTGGATTTATAGACCAACCCAAATTGACACATAGTGCAATGTTGACCCAATTTCACTTCTAAGCACAACCCGTGCCCAAACTAACCAATAATCACTTAACACTAGTGAAAATGGTCCTAAAATGCCAATTAAACCAACACACAAGTAATAAATACTTGTCATCCCCAATTTGACCCATAAACCCTAATTTTGACCCATTTTAACATTAGTCTTCCAAATACACCCAAATGGGTTCCAATACTACAATAATCACTAATCCTAGTAATTATACTTCAAATTACTAGCCCTAACATGGCCAAATCGTTTTCCAACCCAAAACTCACCAACAAGGGTCAACAATACCAATTACTAGCTTCAACTTCCATTAATGAGCTAGATAGGTTTTCTCAATAACTTACAAGTTCAAACCCTAACATGAACATCAAATCTAACAATTGAAATTCGGAGTTAGAACTTACCACCACTACCAAGATGTAGCTAGAAACGAGATGAGAAACTTTAACACTTGCACCTTTACCCGATTCACTCTTCTTCTTCCTTGATTTAGGCTTTCTCACTCTATAATCTCTTTCTCACTCTAAAAGGGTGAGAGTGTTTGGGGAGGATGAGGATAAAGTGAAATGAAGATAAGAATAAGGTGGAAACAGTTTTGTGGCTAAAAATCTGGCTCCCATGTGAACTGACCAAAAAGCCCCTCATTTACTTGTTTCAAAAAGTAATTTCAGCATCTGCCCGTGCCTTGAGGCGCGTCGCAGCTCCCAGGCCCGCAGTGTAATTTGGTAAAAGATTTTTTTTAAACAACCATCCCTTCAGCTCATGAGTTAAAACGTGGCGCGGCCCCATTTCCTGCGGCGCGGCTGAACGTGTAAAACCATGTCAGAACTTCTGCAAACATTCACCCTTCAACTCCAATACTGAGGCGCGTTGCGGCCTCATTTCCCGCGGCGCGACTTCTTCCTGAGAATGAAGAATAGGATGTTACAACTCTCCCCCACTTAAATCGGATCACGTCCTCACGATCTAAACCTCACATTAATCAAGACGATTCACTCCCTTCAACTCCTCGAGTTCTCACATAACCCGAACCATTTGATGCCGCCATTGTACCCTATCAGGCTCGCTTTTGTTATTACATAAAGTTCCAACTACAAAATCCTCCTCCATAACTTGGCACACTCTATCTCACGACTTAGAGTATCATCGCCAACCATCAACTAATTTGGGTCGACCATGCCACGCACATGGTGGTGGAACTTCCCAAACGCTCTCCGGCAACTCCAACCGACACACAATCTTACTCGACTCCTAACTCGTCCATCACTACCATTCGGACCTTCGCCTTAGCCGTCCATTAAGGATGATCTCATCACTTCTCGCGCATATAAGTCCTCAATACTCTAGAGAACTCATCCTCAATGCGCTCAACACCCACCTGCCTCTTCATGAGACAATCAAAGTTGACACCCTACGTCGCCCGTTCGCTCACCAAACGGGATGAATTCCGAAAAATCACTAGAACACTCCTACCAAACCGAGGCAACATACTCTGGGTATTGTACCCTCCGGGTACATACTCCCCCACATAAGGTTTCAACCTCATACTATCACTGCCAAGATGATAACATCCCGCGGAATTTCAATATTCCTTAATACACATGACCGGTCTCAACTTTGGTCATACACAATAATTCTTCGCGGACTCACTACAAGGTACTCGAACCTCGACCTTTCAAATCGGTCAAACGTTAACATCCCTAAACACTACATTAAACCACAGTTGTATCTTCGGGTTTCTCACCGATACTCAGTACAAAGTAATTGCACCATTAGAGTGAAACATTCCACTAGCATGTATAAGAAGGCACCTGGCGCAGTGTTATGCAACTCCCATCACTACCACTGAGTCTCAAGAACTCGACCCTTACGGGGTCTACACCCGGTGTTACACGTCACCTGACTACTTAAAGGCACACAAATTCATCGAGAATAGTCAAAGGTTAACTGAATATATGAAAACAGTTCAAAAATTTTCAAGACTCAACATTACAGAATTTGCTTATCGTGTCGATTTCATATTAAGATCAAGTTTAAATTTGGTCAAAAATTTTCGGGTCGTCACAGTACCTACCCGTTAAAGAAATTTCGTCCCAAAATTTGAGTGAGGTGGTCATGGCTAACAATAAATATGTTTTCATGACACATATGAGCTAGAAATTAGAGTTTTATTACCATTGAGTAATAGGGATAAAATAATTCGATTTTTATGAAAAGTACGAGTGAAGCTATCACAAAAGAATGAGTTAGAGATTAAACTTTTTGACGTAGTCACAGTTGATTTCCGAAATTCGAGGGATTTAAAAAAAATATTTGAAATCTAAAAGATTTGATTCTTCGGTGAGTAAGGAAATTAAGATATCTATAATTAAATACAGTGATCTGCCTCGACTACTCTATCTGAAATTCCCATTATAAATTAAACTCTTTCGTTCCATTATTCTCACCATTCCTATACTTTCTTAGTTCATACATTCAAAAAGATTGTGAAAATACTTAATCCAGTTCTAATCCTTGTCCTTATCCTTACTTTCGCAACAATCATTCTCCTTTTCTAACTTCCACCGGAGGAATCTGTTTTCTTCTACTTCACCCTTGGGGTTATAGTGTTTTTAATTCTCCCGTGTCTTTATGTTGCAATAAACATTAATATACACGATTTGTAATTTCCGTGTTGTTATTGGGCTTTATATTTTCTCTTATATTTTGAAGCTCTATGCTTTTGTTTTCTCTTCCTTACTCTAAGTCAAGCATATAATGGTCCAGAATTTGTAGATATAGAGTTTCGAATGATTATAATGTTCTAAGTAGGAAGGAACATGATATCACGAATTGATTTTCAAATTTATCAACATCACGGAAGATAGAACCATCAAGAATACATTTTCTTGATATGTTCAGAAGTTAAGTAGAATGAAAAAGTTATGTAACATGGCACATGATGACGTTATGATCTGTGAATCATCATGTTCCAATAGAACTTCCAGCATGACTTACTGTAATATAATCATGTTGGCTAAGTGTCATTATATTATACTAACTCATGCTTCAATCCCCAACACTTTTCCAAAAATCATTCATAATTTATACTTAAATTTTACAGAAGTTTCTAACATAATGAAATACAGAAAGCACGAGAGAGGTATATAATTTCGGAAAAGAATATTTATGAAAATATCCTCAGAAATATCGAAGATATTTATGATGATATTTTGGTATTTTAAAGTTCGAAGGTTGATGAAGAAAGATTTCCCGCAAGATTCTAACATGACTTCGGAGCAAAGTATTCTCTAAAGATTTCATCGGATCCAGAATTACCTGGATTCTTTGAATATAGGGTTTGGTCCTTGTATTTGTCCTTGGTCTCCTTCATGGTTAGCTCAATTCATTTTTCAGTATCAAATTTTCTATCGAGCATTCCCAACACTCTATTCTTTATCATCAAACTCTTGGTCATTTAGGCCATTTACAATTTTACTGTTTCCTCTGCATTTAATGCAGCCATATCTGAATCGTCGGTTATCAATCCGAGGTGGTTTCAAGAGAATTGTGTTTTTAGATGATTAAACGCTGATTTCTGGTAATTGGTATGGCAATTCTCGTTACAATGTGAGGATGAGTTCATGATAAGACTTCAATAGATAAATACAGTGATTTGTCGGAGAGATTTAAGCCAAGGAGCAACGAGGTTGCTGGTACTTCTGCTGGTGATGTGGTGGAATATAAAAGGTTTTCTGATAGCAATAAAAGAGCACGCATATATATCAAGGTATAATAAGGTTGTTTTGAATGAAAAGTCGAAGTTGACTTGCTGGAGCTGTGACAAAATGAGCTACTTTGGAAAGGGATTGCAAAGTTATTTTCAGTAATAACAATGCCAAAGGAGCTAGCACAGATACATGTTGAATGTTTACTCAGGTTCCGAGTGTTTTCAGGTGCATAACTATATACATCAATCTTTTCTTCCGTAGATGAACTGCGGTTGGTTCATCCTCTCGATTAAGGTGTTTTCAAGAATCATGAAAGGTTTGAAAGCAGATTGTAATCGTCAAGATACAAATGAGGTTTAAGATGAAATCAAGTGGCAAACTTGAATAATTGTTTAGTTTCATATGTTATAATCAATATTTTAATTCATTTTTTAATTGTCCAATCTTGATAGTTCACAGTCGATAGTCCACATTTAACAGTCCAATAATTCATATATAATATTCAAATTAATTAATACGTATCGTGACCCGTGTACATGTCTCAGACTCGATCACAACTCAAAGTATATATATTATTATAGAATCAACCTCAACCCTGTATAGAGAACTCGGTCATTACTGCATATAGAGTGTCTATGGTTATTCCAAATAATATATATAGATGCGTCGATATGATATGTCAAAACCTTGTATACGTGTCCCGATATTTAAAGTGCGTAAAATAAATGGCAGGAATTAAATGACGATAAATAAAGTGCGTAAAATAAATAACAGAAATTAAATGACAATAAATAAAATTACGAGAATTAAATTGCGATAAAATAAATTGCGATAATTAAATTGCGATAAATAAAATGTAATACGGAATTAACAGTTAGTTAGGAACAGTTAGCGTGGATTCTTAACAAATTTTTTTTTTTCATAGTTAATTTGTTTGTTTCTAACAAATTTTATTTTGTCCAATGTTTTCTTCATTATGTCACTTGTTGGATTCTGATAAGTCAAAATCTAAATATGAAATTGAATGAAAATGATTATTCTGTGGTGAACGGATTCGTATATCTGTGGATGTAAGTAGGATAGTAAATGACTGTTGAATCAGATTCGAAGAATGTTCAGTGTAACTTATTAATGTGAAATCTAAATATTCCTTGAGTATTACCTACCCGTTAAAATATTTTCACCATTAACAGTTTGTACAAAAGAATTTATAATTACAATCTTTATGAAAAATATACTTACATATATATTTTCTTCAGATGTAACCATGGATTTAATGAGTCAATATGATATTAAACTCATTTGATTTACCGTTAGAACAAGAATATAATCTCTAAAACTTTAGAGATTACATAATCGCCATGTCGAACGAAGATAAAATAGATAGAACGATAAGTAGAACGATGATTATGCTCGTGGTACAGAATGTGATATTGAGGCATATGATGTTGAAACTTGGGTTGTTGGTGGTACTGGTATTGATGTTGGTGATACTGTTGGTGCCGGTGACGTTGCTGAAGTTGGTAAGTTTTGCACCATGTTCTCCAAATTGATTACTCGAGCGCGAAGCTCGTTGACTTCTTCTATTACACCGGGATGATTGTCGGTCGGAACGAGCGGATAAATAAAATCTATAATTTGATGTAATATATAATCGTGATGAGATACTCTGGAAATGAGAGAGAAAATGATGTTTCAGATTGGTTCGCCGGTAAGTGCTTCAGGTTCATCGCCAAGAGGTAAATTCGGTTGGTGGAATGGAAAGGATCGCTTTCTACTTGTCTCTATTGGTTTAGTTGACTACGAACCCATCGCCAATTCATCCAGAATTGGTGATGACTGATTTTGTTGATCCATTTCAGTTATACTGCTTTCGAAGCTCAAGTGTGTTTCCATATCGGAATAGCTGTCGGAATTCGAGGAACATGAACTGGTTGAGGGATTCATCTCGTACGATCAGATGAAGAATTTTCGATAAGAATTAGATTATAGGATGTAGATTAGTACCCTGCAATACATAATTTACATATGCATATATAATACTAAAATTCCACAAGTTACGGAGGAATCTACAGAAGCTGTCAGGCAAAGGTAACAATAACAGATACGCTAGGATATGAATTATCATATACGCTAAGATATGAATTTTGTCTATATACTATTCATGCAATCAATGCAGTAAGATGTGTCTAGACTAAGAATGATAAGCAGGTAATTTCCTAAGGATGATAAGTAGATGATTTTCGACACGAAATGATAAGCAAAACTTTTGACATGCAGACACGGTCGAAGTCCAGACTCACTAATGCATCTAAACAACTATCAGTTAGACACACTAATGCAAGACCTGGTTCGCTAAGACCACCGCTCTGATACCACATGTCATACCCCGTCCAAATCCTTCTGAACGAATACAATAACATCTGGTACCATCGCGATGAACTGACTTCTATATGCCATAAACGACTCCATGTAAATGAGCAAATGCACATCGGAAGGTTTCTTTCATACCTGAGAATAAACATGCTTTCAAATATCAACCAAAAGGTTGGTGAGTTCATAGGTTTGTCATAAAACAATAAAATTCATCATTTTGATAGACCACAAGATTTAAATTCTGCATAGTACAAATGGGCCTGAATCCTATACCCACCTGTAATGTACATGCGATATCTTTTAAATACAGTACACCTTTCTCGTGTATGAAATCATCTTTCATAAATCTTAGTAATCGTACACATATCTCGTGCACAAAATAACATACACATAACATGTGTATAAAATCATTCTCTCGATACATAACATTCACTTTTCATTGCTTTCATAGCTTAACTTGGTAACCGACCTTAACATATAATGCGCATAATAATATCCCCAAAACAGAACATCTCGTCAGTATAATAATCATATAAACTTCGAAGTACTAAACACCACGCCCACTAGCTCTTCCGTCTAGTGAACATTCTGGGTGGGGGTGTTAAACCCGGTTGCTACCTTTAGGATTCACGTCAATTAGGCGTGCACTAATTCTCAAAATTAGTGATGTTCCCTAATTCTTAGGTTACCAAGCAATAATAATCAGGGGAAAAATATTCATATCAATTGTGGCAATTATCACGTCCAAATAATTCAATGGTGGCAATTATCACGTCCACATAATTCATTCGAGGAATGTTATGCTTGTGTCTATCTCGTCAAACATTTATAAAAGCATTTCATGTATTCGCAGTTCAAAATATATTTCAAAAGCATTTAATAAAGCAGTTGTAAAAATAGCGCATGTATTCTCAGTCCCAAAAATGTAAAGAGTAAAAGGGAATCAAATGAACTCACCATATTGTATTTTGTAGTAAAAATACATAGGACGACATTGAACAAGTATAGGGTTGGCCTCGGATTCACGAACCTATATCATTTGTATGTTTATTAATATATATTATCAAAATTGAACAAATTCATATATTATAACTTATGTTATAGATTATATATATTTAATTTGTATATACCAAAAATGATTAGTGTTTAGATAGTTATATTAATATATATTCAGTTAGTTTTATATTAAAAATGCCTGATTTGTTATATGTGAATATTCATATAAAATTCGTTAATATGATTAATACATACTCTTATGTAATATTACCTATAAATATATTTTTATATACATAACATTTATTTAGTAAAATAATATTAATTATGGTAAGTAAAAGTTGTATTTGATTATAATAATAATATAAAAAAATTTAACAATACTGATAATAATAATAATTATGGAAATTTTACTGTTAATAATAGTTAGGATAATAGTTTTAATAGTAATAATAACGATACTCATAATATTGATAATAATACTTATAATAATCTGATAACACTAATAATAATGATAATATTAATAATACCTAATAATAATACTCATACTTATAGATTGATGTTAATGTTTATATTTATGAAAATAATAATAATAACATTAATAACACTTCTAATTAACAACAACAACAATAATAATAATAATAATAATAATAATAATAATAATAATAATAATAATAATAATAATAATAATAATAATAATAATAATAATAATAATAATATTAGTAATAATACTTAAAGATATGATATTACTTTTATTATATTACAAATAATAACTATCATAGTAAGAATATTAATAATAATGCTAGGGATAATAAACTACCTCATAAGGCCCTTTCAAAAAAAAAAAAATGGCAGGTACCAGACTCGAACCCATGACCTCTCGAATACCCGAACACTTCCCCAGCCATTCCTCCGTTTCCTTATTATCTATTATAAACCCTTCTTATATTTATTTAAACAGGTTCTGTTTCTTTCCCCCCTTCATCTTCAAGCTCGTATCACTCAGACCCCAAGTTCTCATTATCAACGACTTAACTAAATAGGTTTTGGACTTTCAAGCATTATATAATCAATCTATATAATTCCTTGAATTAATTAAAAAAGAAACGGAAAAAAATAAAAAATAAAAATCATAACAGCCCATTCTGTGTTCGTCGCTAGTTTAAAAAAAAATTTGATTTTTAAGTTTGATAATGTTTTAGCCAAAAATCATAACACGAAATGTATTTCAAATCCAATCTAGTAACTTTATCAAACATCAATTAAATCAGATACATACACACGAACTCAATTTTAATCAAGAACATGTGTTTGACTTTTTAATTCCAAAAACTTTGACTACGAAATTAAGAATCAAATGAAGGAATTAAAGGTTGAAATCTTACAGATAGTTGTTATAGATGATTCCTAACGACTTAACATTTATAGATTTTGTTAATTGAATAGATTTCTGACTTTGGCCAAAAAGTTGAAAATACAGAGAACTAATGTTTCGGTTTATTATCTTTCTGTATTATTTTCTGTTTTCAACAACTACCAGCCTATATGATGTTAAAGAGGGTGTTAATTCAACAATTGGAGCAGTGATTTGATTGTATTCTAGTGATGATAATCGATTATTGATCACGGGTTTAACAGAAATAAACAAAATAAGAACAGATAGAATATCACGCGTATTATAACAGTAATTATATATAATTAATTAATTAGTTTTAATGTTTATATATAAATACCTGTATTTTTATATATAGCAGTATTTATTTATTTATTTATCTGTTATATACTTATACATATCTGTTATAACTGTATTTTATTTATTTATTTGTTATATATAGCTGTATATATATTATATCTGTATCTATCAAGTATATAATTAATATTAATAACAAATATATATATAAGTAATAATAATAATTCTAACTAATAAAATTTATATTAATAATACTTTTTATTAATTTTATAAATCGAAATACTAATGATACTAATAATAGAAATACTTATAAAAATAAGAGTAAATATAATAACAGTATAATGATATGATAACAATAATGATAAAAAAATGATGATAATAATATTATTAGTAACACTGATAATAATACTAATTTTAACAATATAAATTAAATGATAATAATAATATTAATAATAATAGTAATCTATTAATTTATACATATCTGATTTCATAATTATATCATACTATTATTAATTCTGATATTAATATTAATATATTTATTTTAATAATAACACAGAAAGTAATAATATTATATCAATCTATATTTTAACTTGTACTTAATATTATACATTATTATTTATGTTATATTTACTAATTATATAATATATTCATTTTATTAGTAACTTAATTATTACATATATTACTTTAAATTTTCAATTCGAATTGAATGATTTGTTTGTATTTAATTTAAGTTAATTATGTACACTTATAATTATATTTAAACTTGATCTTAATCTGAAATCGACACGATAAGCAAATTCTGTAATGTTGAGTCTTGAAAATTTTTGAACTGTTTTCATATACTCAGTTAACCTTAGACTATTCCCATATATATATATATATATATATATATATATATATATATATATATATATATATATATATATATATATATATATATATATATATATATATATATATATATATATGGGAATAGTCTAAGGTTAACTGAATATATGAAAACAGTTCAAAAATTTTCAAGACTCAACATTACAGAATTTGCTTATCGTGTCGATTTCAGATTAAGATCAAGTTTAAATTTTGTCAAAAATTTCCGGGTCGTCACAAGGTCGGCTAATAGAAATTATCCCGATTTTGTTTCTTTTATTAACGAAAGTTAGTTTGCAATTGATATGGCGAATCCAGTATTTGTTTGCAATTATAGGGTTAACCTATTAACACAAATTGCATATTCTTATAAATCCTCAACTATTAAACGCAACTTCATACATACTCTGACGAATTACATACGTTAGAGCTCTCTTTCTCTCTTACGGTTTTTCAGTATGTTTCATGAACACTAAATCCTAGAAACCTAAGACCATCGATATAGTATGCTTAATCGATAGTAGACACAACATTTACTCACCCACTCGAAATCTCCAATATTCCGGTAAGGGTTATTGTTGGAGTTAGGGATGGCAATGGGCGGAAAAAACCCGTGACACGCGGGCACTCGTGCCCATGACGGACAGATATTTAAAAAAAATGTACCCGCATGCACGGGGCGGGTAAAATTTTGTACCCGTTGGGGGTCGCGGGCGGGACACCGGTATCTAATACCCGTCGCTGGTAAAACCCGACTCGTCAATCTAAGATGGCCGTTTGAGCTACCCGCGGGTATACCCGCATACACATACTTAATTATATAATATATAACTTAGTTTTTTTCAATGTATTTTCATAATTATTCACAGGTTTACCCCGCGGGTAGTGGGTATCCGCAATTAAAAATAGTTAAAATGCACATTTTATAAACTCGCGGGTTTACCCTCGGGTAGCGGGTACGGCCAAAAAACAACTGGGAGGACATAATTGGAACTTGAAAAGGACTCCTCATTGCATTGTGATTCTAACTCATATAGCACTATAAATAGACCCTATGTAACCTTAAGCACAAAATTTTGATAAGAATTCTTTTTGGTTGACCGTGAATTAAATGAAGAACAATATTGGATATGACAACGTTATATTCTAGTGTTATTTCTGTTTTTGCATCCGTTCTTCGTATTTACTTAGTTTGATCCGTTTATTATCAGCGGCTTTGTTGATAACCTAGTGTTTTCAAGTCTTTTTAGGGCTTACTCGTTATTCCTAACAATTATCTACGGTGTTTTAGTGGAGAGTTAAATTATGTTGTTATTAAACCCTCTACACATTTGATCAACCGTTACCGTATAAAGTCTTATGTTTAACATGATATTATATTGCAGAATTCATTAAGAATATTCATTTGTCTGTTTGGTCCGGCAACGAGGCAGAAACTATCGACCATCTTTTGTTATATTGCACCTGGTCGTCTAGAGTTTGGACGGATGCTAATGGTGTTTTATTGGATGCTAATCTCAACCTTTGTCATCGCCTTCAAGCATACATTTAGGAATACAATCCTTCTTTATTTTGTAATTAGGCTTTTATCGTTTTTTTGTTGTCTCTTTTAATATCTGGCCGAGAATGAACTGCCAATGTATTTTTCTTTGGTAATCTTCATTATTGTAATGAAGATTATTATTAATAAAATTATTTCTTTCGCCAAAAAAAACTTGATATTATATAAAATAATATTTAATTACATCAATTAATAGTAATCCTCAATGTTATGAATACAAAATAGGTTATAACATCATTTAATTACTCTAAATCATTCCCAATTTTTTTCTTTTTCAAAACCGATTTATAAAGACCTACTTAATAAAAAATTAATGATTTTTCTTAATACTCCGTATAATTTATACTGATTATTTATTTTATTTCTTTATGAAATGTATACAACTTATATCATGAATCAAACGATGTATAGAATAATTACTTTATTCAGTTTTCGAAAAAAAGTCTCCATTTAGTAGTTACTTACTTGAGTTTCTATAAATAAATATTTGAATTCAATTGAGTGTGCTCACATAAAAGTTTGTTAAAGCACCACAAATAAGAAATAAGAATAAGAGAAAAATCAAATAAATATTTCCACAAGTATGGACGATTTTAGTAATAAAAATAACACTTGTAGTGGTGGTTTTTGTTACCTAATCTAATCTGTTAAGCATGGGCACACGCCAAGTCTCCAATAAAAAATCAAAAGTCAAAAGTCAAACTAACCAATCAAGATCAAGAAAGATGTAATCTCTTCACATATGGACAAAAAAACCTCACAAATAAATTCTCATCAGTTCTCCTTGCAAACATTTCAAACACTCTCCTTTTACAAATTCATTGTTCATCATATCATCTCATTCTGTTTTAACACATTCTCAAACACTTTTTCATAAATATTGATGAAAATGGTAATTGGAAGTAACAATTCTAACAATCTCCCACCTGGATTTCGATTTCATCCAACTGATGAAGAACTAATCATGTTTTATTTACAAAACCAAGCGTTATCTAAACCTTGTCCTGTTTCAATAATCCCTGAAGTCGATATTTACAAATTCGATCCTTGGGAGTTGCCTGGTTTGTGTTTAAAAGTTTATAACTTATTAATATAATATAGTTTTTGTTGTTGAGATTTTGTGTTGATTGTGTTAAAACTTGTGACATGTAGAAAAAGCAGAATTTGGTGAAAAAGAATGGTATTTCTTTACTCCTCGTGACCGAAAATACCCTAATGGCGTTCGGCCTAATAGAGCGGCTGTTTCAGGATATTGGAAAGCCACTGGAACAGATAAAGCAATATATAGTGGATCAAAATATGTTGGTGTAAAGAAAGCTTTAGTGTTCTATAAAGGTAGGCCTCCAAAAGGGGTTAAAACCGATTGGATCATGCATGAATATCGATTAAACGAGTCAAGATCACAACCCAATAAAAAAATTGGATCCATGAGGGTAAGCGTACATAATTCAGTCACCTCAATATATGCTTACTGAACCTTTTGTTAAGATATCAGAACCTCAACCACTGATTGTACATTTAATAGATTATATATTGCGGTGTCGAGTTATTTATATGATTTGTACTATCTTTTGCAGTTGGATGATTGGGTTCTATGTCGAATTTACAAGAAAAAAAGTCCTGAAAGACTTTTGGAACAACGAGAAGAAATTGTACACGTCGAAAATGTCCCTAGAGACGATAATAAAGTTATGGAGTTACAATCGACGAAAATACCTAGAACGTTTTCGCTTGCTCATTTATGGGAATTGGAATCTTTAGGTTCGATTTCTCACCTTCTAGATGATCATGACTCGAACTATAACAACAATACTGGAGCCACGATGTCACAATCTTCGAGTTTGCTACAGGACACAAGACTAAGGGAACCATGTTTTGTCAAGTTTGAAGACACCTATCAAAATGGCAACTTGAACCGTACAAGTTTTTACAATCCAATGCTTGAATTTCAATGATCAATTATGGAATGAAATTGACATAGAAAGGTAATGTTGAAATGATGTGTTTGATCCGTGACAATATGGGCAGAAACAGTAAAAGTGTAATTGTAAAATAGGTCATAAAGGGAGGTATATAGGGGAAAATATCTCTATATTTATGGATAGTTTTTTTCTTTAATGCCATATGGAAATATTCCATATTTTCCTATTTGGATAATTTTGTAAAAATGTTTTTTTTTTTTTTTTTTTTTTTTTTTTTTTTTTTTTTTTAAGTTTCTTCTAATATTTTCGATTTAGAAACTATATTGGCGATGTTCACACAGCGCCACCAAGTATATTAAGGAGTATTTGTTAAAAATTAAAATAGGCCTCAAATTCTTGAATTTAGCCATGTTTTGCCATTTCTAATCTATAACTAGTGAAATGATCCGTGAAATCACGGAGTTGTTTAAACGAAACAGTTTAATGATATGTTTTAACTATTAAGTGAATGTAAATGCTAAAATCATTTAGTTTAATGAACCGTGGAACCACAGAGTTCGACTAAGAAACTCAACAGCTGAACATTTCATCAAACACCTAAAATGTATATTAAACAATCCACATTCAATCATAAGAGATAATATTAGTTGTCATTTTATTTTAAAAATATAAATTAAAATATAAATTTAGAATTAGTTTTCTTGCCTAGCTTTTATATCTTCTCGTAATTATTTTAAAATAATTAATTAAAATAATTCAAAATTATTTTTTAATATTTAAAATAATTATTAATAAGATTTAATAATAATAATAATAATTAATTAATAAGATAAATTGTAATTAAAATATATTTAAATTAATAACATTACCCACGATGTTTATATTTTTTTCTTTTGTTTTTTGATTTTTTTTAACAAAGAAATTAGCCTAATAATGACATTATCATTATAGAATTTTAATAAAAACTATAGAAGATTCTATATAAATACGGACTTTAATAATTATGTCTTAAACTTATACTAAACTCCTTTCTAACCCTTAATTGTGACCTTTGAAAGCATAACCACATAATTTAGCGAATTAACATTGAAACATATTTAAGTCAACATTCCAACACTATTAGAACTTAGTTAAAAATTAGAAATTATACATTAACAGTTCACTCAAATATATCATTCTCGTGGTTATAGGGCTACTCGTATTTCCAAATATATTTATAAGTTATTCAAATTTGTATTTTGTTTCATACGTAACAAATGTACGTATGACTAGAGGGTGCGCAAAATGCGCAATTCACCCGATACCATATCTGGCGCTCGGGGGGCTTGATTACCCGAGGTTTTATCTTCTATAGGGGAGTCAATGTACTCGTTCATAGGAGGGTTTCCTCACTTACAAAAAAATAAATAAATAAATAAATAAAAAATGTATGTCATAAAAATGTTGAAAAAGTAAGTCTATTACTCCTTCATTCTCGTTATAAGTGTTTTGTTTTAACTTTTAAATATTTTTTTTCTTCAATTTGACTTTAAATATTTTTCATTATGTTATATAATATTTATTTAATGAAAATTATATAAATAAATTGAGTTTTAAATGTGTTTTCATTAGTATAACATTCATTAAATATTAAAAAAATGCAATAAATAATTCTAAATTAAAATTGAATAATAAAAAAACTTTCAAAAGTCGAAACAAAAAATTTATAATGAGACGGAGAGAGTATTTACTAATCACAAATCAAAAATCATATAAATGTGTTTCTCGTTATATAAGATACATAAACATAAATGTTAAATGTTAAATATTTTCATAGTATTAATATGTAAGAACACTCTTTAGGCATCGTTCGCAAGTTTATGCGTTGGCGACAATTGTGTGATCGATGTTCATGAGCGGGTCCCACTTCATCCTCATTCCTTGTTTTTTCACCTTTTCCAGTTGAACGATGAGTTAACCAGAAAATGTTCTTTATCCCACGTCGACAAACTTTATTAAAAAAATTAAAACGTAATCCTTTTTATATTATAAATAAATAAATACCCATACAACAACATACCAATTTATAACAACTAATAAATCTACTCTTAATCAATCCAATCCAAACTATTTGATCAAGCATAGTGTTATCCTTAGAGTTCGGTCTACACTTAGTCAATTTAAAAGGGAGATTTAAGGATCATTCGAGTTAAACTCTTCGATTCGGTGTACCGTGAATAACTCCAATGTGAGATGATGATCTCAACAGAGGTGGTTAAAAATCGACCTACCATCATCGGACTAGCTGGTATTATGGCTCAAGGGAGGTGTTAGGATTTATGTTTATAGAACGTTACATGTAACCGTTAAATGAAAGCTTAAGAAGCTGTTAAGATTCCAGTAGTGTGGGTTAATCATTAGGTGATAATGATATAATCGTGGGTGAGTGCAAGTGTGTGTAGAGTACGATGTGTGTAACGTGTATAGTAATGAGGGTTTGATGCCATATCTATAGGTGGATGTCTTTGTCCTTTAGTGTCAAGTAATGGGATAAAGGAAACATGCTCTTGCCATGTCGTACTATTTGGTCAGCAAAATTTGAAAAATGTAATTGGTCGCCAGCAGTCTGTCAGCTCTCTGCCACAGCCGTCGTGCAGACTGTCGTACGATCTGGTATTCGTACAATGTTGTGATCGTGCTAACCACCCGTGGTGTATTTTGTTGGTTTTTTCTCTTCCTGTAAACTGCACGTGATAGTTGTTGATTCAGTATTGTCGACAATTCTGTGTAGCTGATATGGCCAAAACGGACGGTTTTATTTATGCGGTGTCGTTAGGTCGCAACACGTTAGAATCAACCACAAAATGAGAGTAACAGTTTTAATATTTATATTTAGCTGAGGTTTTCTAGCTATAACTCACCTACTTGTCTTCTTTTTAACGAGTAAGTGGTAAATATAACTCAGATTTGTATTTTTATATGTATGCTCAGTAACGTGGGACAAAAGTGCCTATATAGTTAACCCTAGTGACAAGAGGTGATAGATTAAAATTAATTACTAATACTATAATATAACTGTAAAGATAAAGATAGATAAGTGTGAAGAATAGTATTCTGATGGGGAACTATCACAAGAGTTTAACTTCCTAGAATAAACACTAAACCTCAATCAACTCGGCTATTAACCTAACTGATTTGTCACTAAGAGTTTAGGCCTTGAAGATTCTGGCTAAGATGGATATCCCTACTCCCAACGTTCACCTTAGAGGATTTAAACGACCTTATGGATAGAATCCTAGGTACATGAACAAAGTGGTATGTCCCTAAAGGAAAGTCTCAGCTTTTCTTAATCCTAGTTGGTCTAACTAAAGCAATATTCCACCACTTAATACTAAGCTATGCTTTAACATTAACGGATGTTCAATCTTAGATATTCTAAGGTACTGCTAATTGAATTAGAGGTATCTCCTTTGCGATCACTTATTCAACCCCGAATCATCTTACAACATCTCAAGAACATTGCTTCTGACGTGAATCATGCTTCTGAGCAAGCCAGTGTTCACTGAACTCTATATTGCCTACTCTAATCACAACCTAAATGGGAAGCTCTTCTTTGACGAATAAATGGTTATTCATACGTAGGTACTATATCCCTATTGTGACGTTAAGCACACATAACTACTTACCTACTGAAGGGACCCGTCCTAATCCATCCGGACGAAGTCCATATCGATTATAAACGATTCACAACAGTTGATTACATCACGAGGTACTTGACCTCTATATGATACATATTACAAACATTGCATTCGTTTTTGAAAATACAATCTTTTATTACATCGAAAATTGACAGCATGCATACCATTTCATAGTATATCTAACTATAATTGACTTAATAATAATTCTGATGAACTTGACGACTCGAATGCAACGTCTTTTGAAATATGACATGAATGACTCCAAGTAATATCTCTAAATGAGCAAATGTACAGCGGAAGATTTCTTTCGTACCTGAGAGTAAACATGCTTTAAAGTGTCAACCAAAAGGTTGGTGAGTTCATTAGTTTAACAATAAATAATCATTTCATAATTTTAATAGACCACAAGATTTCATAATTCCATTTCTCATAAACATACGTCCCATGCATAGAGACAAAAATATCATTCATATGGATTGAACACCTGGTAACCGACATTCACAATATACATATAAGAATATCCCCATCATTCCGGGATCCTCCTTCGGACATGATATAAATTTCGAAGTACTAAAACATCCGATACTTTGGATGGGGCTTGTTGGGCCAGATAGATCTATCTTTAGAGTTCGCGTCAATTAGGGTGTCTGTTCCCTAATTCTTAGATTACCAGACTTAATAAAAAGGGGCATATTCGATTTCGATAATTCAACCATATAATGTAGTTTCGATTACTTGTGTCTATTTCATAAAACATTTATAAAAATTGCGCATGTATTCTCAGCCCAAAAATATAAAGGGTAAAAAGGCAGATGAAACTCACGCATGTAAATATTGTAAAACAGTTAATAAAGCATTTGCATGTATTCTCAGCCCAAAAACGTAAAGAGTAAAAAGGGAAAATGAAACTCACGCATATAATTATTGTAAAACAGTTAATAAAGCATTTGCATGTATTCTCAGCCCAAAAACGTAAAGGGAAAAAGGGAGTAAATGAAACTCACGCATATAATTATTGTAAAACAGTTAATAAAGCATTTGCATGTATTCTCAGCCCAAAAACGTAAAGAGAAAAAGGGAGTAAATGAAACTCACCTAATGTATTTTGTAGTAAAAATACATATAACGACAATGGACAAATGTAAGGTTGGCCTCGGATTCACGAACCTATATCATTTGTATATTTATTAATACACATAATTGCAATCGAACAAATTTATTTGTTATATTTTAATTTATATAATATAAATTTAACTTGTGTATATATTCCAAATGATTAAGATTTATGTAGTTATATATATCCATATTCATATACATAATTGTTTAGTGTTATTTTAAAAATCAAAAGTTTGTTATTTGTAAGTATTTATATAGATAATATTTATAGGTTTGATATATATATATAGTTATGTAAAATATTGATATAATTATAATATATATATAATAGATATATTTTATGTACAAAGTATTTATCTATTTAAAAGTTAGTTTCTGATAATACTAATGAATTACTATTGATAATACTGATAATAATGTTATTAATAATAATACTAATAATGATGTTGTTAATACTTAATGACGTTACTTAATCAAAATAATAATAATATTAATCATAGTCTTTATGTTAACATAATGATAATAATGATAATACATTTATTAGTAGTTAATAAATGTAATAATAATAGTAGTATTAACAATGTTCTTAGTTATAATTATAATTATAATAATAATAATGATATATGATAACTAATGATAATTCTAGTAATAATAACAATAATACTAATAATTTTAAAACGATGCAAGTCTTAATTTTTAATGATCTAATACTAAATTTTATTATTCTCATAAAAGTAATAAGGATACTTCTAAATATTATAATTAATAACAATTGTCATATTAATAATAAATACTAATAATAATAAGACAATAATAATAACAATAATAATAATAATAATAATAATAATAATAATAATAATAATAATAATAATAATAATAATAATAATAATAATAATAATAATAATAAGAAAAAAGATGACTACCTCATAAGACTTTCAATAAAAGAAATGCCCAAAGCCGGGCTCGAACCCAAGACCTCTCACTCACGCTCTCACCCCCTTAACCATTTGAGCTGCGGCTCTTTTCTGTCTAATCTTTCTACCCATTTCAATTTAACCCAACTTCTTTCCTGGCTCCTTCTTCTTCTTTAAAAGATCAAGATTAAACCAGAGATATTATCTCTATATCAACAAAACACCAATTTGGTTTATGTTTAAACAATCAGAGGAAAAAAAAATGTGTTTGTTCGAATCCATAAAACGAAAAAAAAAATTAAATTTAAAAAAAAAAGACCCCTGCCCCGTCGATGTTTATTTCACACAAAAAAATGATTTCGATTATAGAGTACGTATTCAACAAAACTTATAACATGAATTACATTTCAATTCAATCCTAAAAACTTATGGAATCGACAATTTGACTTAAATCCAAAACACGAATTCGAATTCGGTCCCAAAAGATTTGTTGACTTTTTAAATTCGAAATTTGACTCATCAAATTCGAGTTCGATTTAACGAATTAGAACTTGAGAATTTTGTAGCGACCCTGACAAATCGTCAAGTGACGGCGTCGTCTACATGGGTCCCATTACCTGGTCATAAGTCTTTATGACAACGTTTGACCAAAATATGTCGCCTTCATTTCAACATAAAGATTGTTTCCAAAGTTTAAAAGAATTGTTCAACCAAAAGTTAAGTTACAAGGTTATAAGTACAAATGAAATCTAGGCGACACGGTTTAAAGTAAAGTCATAAGACGCTCCATGAAATGCATGTATACTCGACATCCAATGCAAGTATCAAATAATGAGCGGAAGCATGTATCACAAATCGTGCAAGACCTGAGAAAAACATAGAAATCTGTCAACGAAAACGTTGGTGAAATCATAGGTTTAAGTAAGTAAGTGAGTAAAAGTAAGTAAGTCGGACCACAAGGTTTGCAAAGTTGAAATAATAGTAATACATTCTAAAAGTTAATATTTACGAGCACCCAATTATCAAAGCTTAACATTCCATCCATTGTATACCCCATCCATAGTGCTAGAACAAACACTGATTCTCGAAAATATATTTCATCCGTAGACGGTAGCGAACCGTCAAAGATGAGGGTTGTCAACCCATATGGCCATATAACATAAGTTCTCGCTTACACCCGTCAAGTGTAACTAATGATAATCGAATTGAGGATTTTTGTTCTAAACTCGTATGTAGAATGTTTGTTTTCCCGTTCTTGTGTTCACTTAATTCAAAAGAATCGTTTATGTTTTCTCATCCCAAATATAAGTTCAAAAAGAGTAAAAGTGGGACTATGATCTCACCTTGAGCGCAAGAGTTAATAAAGTACTTCAACGAGTAAACGCGTGCAAAGACAAAGCTAATCTCGACCTAAACAAGTAGGTTGTATCAATAACGATAGTCACGAAGGGTCAAAGTTGTTCAATTAGTCCTATGGCTCGACACGACTCGATTATGTAGCATGTGAAGAAAATTGTCAAGTTTCATGCAAGATACAAGTATAGAATCATGTTAGAAAGATTGCATAATTAATTGGTTAAGTTTGACAAAAAGTCAAACTTGGTCGGGTCAAAGTCAATGAAAAAGTCAACATGTTCGGGTCGGGTCCCGGACTATTTTTCTATGCTAATTATTCATATACAAGTATATTAGAACAAGTTTCATGTGAATCGGAGGTCGGTAGCTAGTCAAACATTTCACGTGAAATGGGACGAAGAGGTCAGAATCTGACCAGGCCAATCCGCGCGCAGCGCGGGGATGGGGCGCGCCGCGCCACCATCTGGGCAGAGAATTCTGGTCAGTTTTTCAAAGTATGCACGAACCAAAACCTTTTCCAACCCAACTCTTGACCCGCAAACACTTATAATGCCTATCATATATCGTTGGAAAGGTATTTTGACGAGGAATACAACTAAGCACTTATGGTCCAACAATAACATCATTTACAATAGCCGAAATCTCATCAAGCGAACAATAAAAGTCCATTTTCAAAGTTTCAAGTTCATCAATTGCATTTTGAGTTTCGGGAAACCAATTCACACATATGATATGCCGTTTTGAAGGTAATGAAGCATACATTACTACTAAACACTAACAATTAACATTCCATGACATTCAAGCATCCAAAAATTCATGTCAAGAACTATCAAACCCTAGTCAAACATCTCAAAATCAATAATCATGTTTTTGAAGTTTTCTTAATCAACCTACACATCAATTTGAAGCTAATGATGCTAGTAACACATTTAATACATGAACTTTAACAATTAAACAACTTTTAATCATCCAAAATCAAAGATTAAGCAAGCAATTTTCATATTCAAGCTAGTTACACCAAAAACAACAAATCGAGCATACAAATTACATACACGACATCACAATGAGCCATAGACACTAATTAACACACTTTTAAGTCAAGAACACAAATTTAAAGAAATCTAGTGTTTTAGAAATGTTACCCAAAATCGAAGTAGTTAGCATCAAATCGAAGAGGATGATGAGAGGATCAAGAATATGTAATTTATTTGGTTGCTAGCTCCCTAATCCGGATTTAGATGATGAATTTATGTTAGAAAGTTGAGGGGATTTGGAAGTATCAAAAGGAGAAAGAGAGAGATGAATGAGAGGAGGAGGTTGAAGGTTTGACTAGTTGACCTAGTCAAATCTTTGGCCTCTTTGCAAGTTTGGTCCCTCTAGTTTCAAAGCGGGTGCGGGAAATATCCAAACGAATATTTAAAACGCTCGAGTAAACGGGTGACGTTATAATTAAATAACGAGGATATTATGAACATTAGTTAACGAAAGATGCCCAATTAAATGACGAAAGATATTATTTAAAAAAAAAAGACGGTGTTAAAATAAATTTAACGGAAAAACGCGGGATGTTACATTATCCACACCTCAAAAGAAATTTCGTCCCGAAATTTAGTTGGAAGTAATAGTCGATGTCTCTTACTCGAGACTTAGTGTAGTAACTCTACGAATGATTGAAGGTACTTTCTTGGACATTCCACGAATCCGGATAGTCGGGGTGTTACGTTGTATTAGGGCTTGGTTTTACGATCCACAAGTTCAGCCGGTTTTTCCTATGAGGAGGAGTTTGTCATCAATAGTTGGTGCATCTAGAAGGATTGCACGTTCCTGTTCCGCAGGACACGTTTCTAAGTTTGTTACACGAAATGTAGGGTAAACGGAAACTTAATTGAGTCGGAAGTTCTAAACGATAGGAAGCGGTTCCAATACGCCCCAAGGTTTCAAAAGGTTCGATATTGCGGATATAGCCTTTCTCGATTTCCCAAAATGGATTACACCTTTCCAAGGTGCGGTTTCTCAATATTACGCGGTTACACACTGGGATTTGTGAGGTTTTCATCTAAGTTTGGTATGACTCTTTTGGGCGACTACGGGTCGTCTCGAGCCCTTCTCGGACTTGGATTATCTCAATTGTTGTTTCTTGGATGAGTTAAGATTCGGTGTTTTGTTTGCCACATGCTTTGGTCCAACGAATAGGGGTATGACATTAGCGGTCATATAGGGTTTCGGAAAGTGTGTGTGAACACACGAGTGGTAACTACTGTTGTAAGAGGGATCTACTAAAAGCGACCATGCAAGTTTGAAACATGTCTTTCGAAGACATAAATCGTTCGTTTGTTCGGTTCGTCTGTTTGTGGGTGGTACGCGGTACTCATGTCTAAGCGGGTCTCCAAGGTTTCTTGTAAAACTAGAGGCGAAACGAGTATTTCGATACGGGATAATTGACAAAGATACTCCGTGTTGGAATAGAATCTCTTAAGATATGTTTGAACAAGTCAGTTAGGGTTCGAAAAATGTTCGTTAGGACTATTCACCCTCGTGGCGAATACTAATGTAATATGAGGAATTTCTCTATCCATGGAGAAATGTTACAAGGAGTTTCTTTAAACGGAAATGCGAGCGATAAAGATAGGAGTGAAATGAGGACTTAGAATAGGATGAGCTTGCATCTCGAGGTTGCCATAACGTGCCTCTAGTTGTCAAAAGTTGAAGTCTGAAAGAGAAACGAGATAGTACACGTAGTTGTATAGTTCGGGGTTGAATAATAGTTGGCCGATTATCAGAAATACAAGGGCGTTAAGTCAAAGAAGAGTGAAGTATCGTTGGATTGTGTGTTATCTTAATTTCCAGTAATATCAGACGGTAACGGTGAAATAACAGAGGTATGTAGTGTGGTACGTGATGACGAGAATATTGATCGGATCCACAATTTAGTATTCGAATTCTTCGTGCAAAATAACGAATTTCCATTCCGTTGATTTCGAGTCGAGGGAGTATGCCTTTCGGCGTCCAAGTAGAAATATTTCCATATTTGAGTCCCATCTGGTGTTGTACGAATTTAGCTAGAAATGTTGGTGTGAAGAATCACGCTCAAGGTTCGATCGCGGAGAGATTAAAGTCGTGTAACACGAGAAAAGTCAGAAATGAATTTTCGGTAAGAACCGGTGAGATCTAAGATTTTTACGAATACAAGTCTGAGTTGGGAGAGTTCCCTGATTACATGTGGCTTGATTTCGAGATTGATTGTAATGCCTTGACCATTAACATCATAGTCTAGAAAATTGGACTTAGTTGAATAAGTTAAGATGTCATCTATAAATACGATAACAGATTTGTCTAGATAAGTTTGCATACGTGGTTTAGGAGGTTCATGAATACGGACGGAGTCCTAAATAAATCGACGGTACTAAGAGAGATTTACAACTAACGTTGCGAGTTCGGAAGATGGCTTAGGAGACATCGTCTCCCTTAACCCCCAATTGATGATAACCGGAACGGAGGTCGTTTTGGAATACACACGGGATTCATGCAAATAATCATGAGGTCATGGATGCGAGGGAGAGGGTATCGGTTTCCAACCGAAAATTACTCAGTTCACAATAATCTATACAAGATGATGGGGAAACATTTTCTTTTTAACGAATAGGTTCCGAGCTCCCTAGTTCTATAGGTGTCAAGTCAAAATTCTTAACGTATATCCTCCAATAAAATTTATAGGCACACAATATTTTCCGTTGGTCACTTAAATTGCCTAAGTAGTGTCTAGGGGAAAAAGGTGAAGTGCAAAGAGTATGAGTCAGAGCCTTGATTATAAAACGTCTAACGGTAACCGAATCGAATAAACATGAAATGTGAGAATTTCGAGAAGAAAAATACCCGTGACTAGTCCATCCTCGTCTCGGGCATCCTAGGCGTTGATGTTGAAAGTTTAACGGCGTGCGTTGGGGTTGATTTTCTTATTTGGGCATTCATTCCTAAAATGACCCGTTTGGCCACATGCGTAGCAAGTGACCGACTTTTGTGTGTTGGGTCCCTTTCGAGGGACGGGGGTGGCACTTCCACAATGTTTGTCGATGTGACCACTTCCTTGGCGCCGGTGGCGAAACCTGCCACATCCTTCAAAGTGATGCTTGTGGCATTCGTTACAAAAAGGTAGTTTTCCGGCATACCCTTTCTTGTCGCCGGGGAAAAAGGGCTCTTTGGTGAAGTTGTTATTGTTGCGGTTGCTTGATTGGGAGGCTTCCCATTTTCTTTTGTTGTTACTCGGGTGGTTCTCGACCATTGGTGCCGGTGCTTCCATTTCATTCGCCGTTTCTAAAGTTTGGCGGGCCTTGGTTAAAGCCTCTTGTAGGTTAGTGGGTTGGGATGCTATTACCCCGTGTTGAATGCTCTTAGGGAGGCCATCCATGTAAAGTTCGACTCTTAGGGATTCGGGAGTCATGAGATTTGGACACATTGAGAATAGTTCGGTGAACCGTTGATTATAAGTTCCGAGGTCATTCTCGACCGTTTTTAAATTCCTTAGACCCTGTTCGAGCCTTCGAGTCTCGTCGCGCAGAAAATATTCGGTGATCATTCTTTCTCTTAATTCAGTCCATGAGAGTGTGTGGGCTTCATCGATACCCACCGATTGTACGTACTTGTTCCACCACGAAAGAGCAATGCCGGTGAAAGTGAGGGTGGAAAACTTGACCTTATCTTGGTCTCGACAACCGCTTGTGTTAAAAACGGTCTCCATTTGTTCAAACCATCGGGTGAGAACAACCGGTCCTCCGGTTCCATCGAAAGTGGGAGGGTTGTACTTCATGAAGTTCTTGTAGGAGCAACCTTCGATTGAATTACCGGCTCCACGATTGGTGTTGTTGGAAAAGTGATCGGCCACGGCCGTACCCACGGCAGTGGTTATCATTCGTTGAAGAGCTTGTTCTAGAGTTTCGAGAGGGGTATTGTGTTGACCTTGGTGAGCCATTGTTCCTTCATGACACAAGAATATCGTTGATTAGTATTCTTAACAATACTAATCGTGATATGGAATAAGGATAGAGAGAAAATTTTTTCTTGACTCGCCTTAAATTCTTTATGTCATAATGTCGGAACGTCCATGTGAATCACCGTAATATAATCCCGGAAATTATATTACCCTGATTCTCATGTGCATTTAACATTACTTCATAAAGTCAAGGTGGCGCGTCAACAAAATTTATCAACGTAAGATCAAGATCGAATACGAGTTAGATATGATAGAAGAGTTCGAGTATAAATGCACAAATAGTCAAGTAATTCCTACTTCAGTCTATATGCCGGTTGTAGTCTAGATTCACCTATGTACCCTATGACTCGGGGTGGACACAAATGAACTCTAAATCCCTACAACCAAAGCTCTGATACCACTTGTAGCGACCCCGATAAATCGTCAAGTGATGGCGTCATCTACATGGGTCCCATTACCTGGTCATAAGTCTTTATGACAACGTTTGACCAAAATATGTCGCCTTCATTTCAACATAAAGATTGTTTCCAAAGTTTAAAAGAATTGTTCAACCAAAAGTTAAGTTACAAGGTTATAAGTACAAATGAAATCTAGGCGACACGGTTTAAAGTAAAGTCATAAGACGCTCCATGAAATGCATGTATACTCGACATCCAATGCAAGTATCAAATAATGAGCGGAAGCATGTATCACATATCGTGCAAGACCTGAGAAAAACATAGAAATCTGTCAACGAAAACGTTGGTGAAATCATAGGTTTAAGTAAGTAAGTGAGTAAAAGTAAGTAAGTCGAACCACAAGGTTTGCAAAGTTGAAATAATAGTAATACATTCTAAAAGTTAATATTTACGAGCACCCAATTATCAAAGCTTAACATTCCATCCATTGTATACCCCATCCATAGTGCTAGAACAAACACTGATTCTCGAAAATATATTTCATCCGTAGACGGTAGCGAACCGTCAAAGATGAGGGTTGTCAACCCATATGGCCATATAACATAAGTTCTCGCTTACACCCGTCAAGTGTAACTAATGATAATCGAATTGAGGATTTTTGTTCTAAACTCGTATGTAGACTGTTTGTTTTCCCGTTCTTGTGTTCACTTAATTCAAAAGAATCGTTTATGTTTTCTCATCCCAAATATAAGTTCAAAAAGAGTAAAAGTGGGACTATGATCTCACCTTGAGCGCAAGAGTTAATAAAGTACTTCAACGAGTAAACGCGTGCAAAGACAAAGCTAATCTCGACCTAAACAAGTAGGTTGTATCAATAACGATAGTCACGAAGGGTCAAAGTTGTTCAATTAGTCCTATGGCTCGACACGACTCGATTATGTAGCATGTGAAGAAAATTGTCAAGTTTCATGCAAGATACAAGTATAGAATCATGTTAGAAAGATTGCATAATTAATTGGTTAAGTTTGACAAAAAGTCAAACTTGGTCGGGTCAAAGTCAACGAAAAAGTCAACATGTTCGGGTCGGGTCCCGGACTATTTTTCTATGCTAATTATTCATATACAAGTATATTAGAACAAGTTTCATGTGAATCGGAGGTCGGTAGCTAGTCAAACATTTCACGTGAAATGGGACAAAGAGGTCAGAATCTGACCAGGCCAATCCGCGCGCCGCGCGGGGATGGGGCGCGCCGCGCCACCATCTGGGCAGAGAATTCTGGTCAGTTTTTCAAAGTATGCACGAACCAAAACCTTTTCCAACCCAACTCTTGACCCGCAAACACTTATAATGCCTATCATATATCGTTGGAAAGGTATTTTGACGAGGAATACAACTAAGCACTTATGGTCCAACAATAACATCATTTACAATAGCCGAAATCTCATCAAGCGAACAATAAAAGTCCATTTTCAAAGTTTCAAGTTCATCAATTGCATTTTGAGTTTCGGGAAACCAATTCACACATATGATATGCCGTTTTGAAGGTAATGAAGCATACATTACTACTAAACACTAACAATTAACATTCCATGACATTCAAGCATCCAAAAATTCATGTCAAGAACTATCAAACCCTAGTCAAACATCTCAAAATCAATAATCATGTTTTTGAAGTTTTCTTAATCAACCTACACATCAATTTGAAGCTAATGATGCTAGTAACACATTTAATACATGAACTTTAACAATTAAACAACTTTTAATCATCCAAAATCAAAGATTAAGCAAGCAATTTTCATATTCAAGCTAGTTACACCAAAAACAACAAATCGAGCATACAAATTACATACACGACATCACAATGAGCCATAGACACTAATTAACACACTTTTAAGTCAAGAACACAAATTTAAAGAAATCTAGTGTTTTAGAAATGTTACCCAAAATCGAAGTAGTTAGCATCAAATCGAAGAGGATGACGAGAGGATCAAGAATATGTAATTTATTTGGTTGCTAGCTCCCTAATCCGGATTTAGATGATGAATTTATGTTAGAAAGTTGAGGGGATTTGGAAGTATCAAAAGGAGAAAGAAAGAGATGAATGAGAGGAGGAGGTTGAAGGTTTGACTAGTTGACCTAGTCAAATCTTTGGCCTCTTTGCAAGTTTGGTCCCTCTAGTTTCAAAGCGGGTGCGGGAAATAACCAAACGAATATTTAAAACGCTCGAGTAAACGGGTGACGTTATAATTAAATAACGAGGATATTATGGACATTAGTTAACGAAAGATGCCAAATTAAATGATGAAAGATATTATTTAAAAAAAAAGACGGTGTTAAAATAAATTTAACGGAAAAACGCGGGATGTTACAAATTTGGGGAAACATTAACGACATGATTTAGGACACTTCTGCATTTTTAGATTTTAAAAAAAATTTTGATTTCGAAAATTGATCAAAAAGTTATACAGAGGTATCGAGTAAATAAAAAAATATAAACTCAGTTCGATTTTCTTTTGGAATACATCAGATAAATAAAGTGTGAAGTGTTATGATTGATGCAGTGATAAACAAAAAAAAATAAATAACACAAAGAACGTACTGTAGGGTTGATTGAAGTTGCTCATGGGTGAAGAAGAAAACACAGAAAGAGATAAAGAAGAATTAAAAAAAATGGTGATACCCAATCATTCACGCGTACATATATATCTGTTACCATATATAAAACTTTAATTTTAATAATTAAATAAATATATTAATAATAATATTAATATTATTAATAATAATAACATACAACTAATAATAATAATGATAAATAATGGTACTTAATAATAATCAAATGATAAAAATAATAATAATAATACTTCTAATGTTAATGATCATATAATGTATTATTTTCTAATAATAGTAATGATCATAATTATAATTATGAAAATAAAAAAAAAAATCTAATACTAATAATAATAGAATTAATTTTATCATTTATAATAATATCAATTGTTACAGTGTAATTGCAAATATTGATATGATAGTATTAATAATAAAGCTAATAGAAATTTTAAATTAAGAGATAAGTTTAGTAATCTTAATTATAATTACAAGAATAATAATAATATTATTAATGATACTCATAATAATGCTAATTACAATATTATTAACGTTATTAGTAATGATGATAATTTTAACATATTAAACCTCATATCTATATGTTATATATATGATAGTATTATTAATATTGATATGGTTAACAATATCTAATTTAATAAAAGTAATAACATTAATAGTATTTTAATTTGTAATTATAATTAATATGTTAACACTACATATTATTAATCATATAATATTTATACCTTTCTTTTATATTTATATTCTAGTATACATATCATATTAATTATGTCTATATATATATATCTTTATTCTAATAACTACATTATTATTTGGTATATTATTTTACATATTTAATTCAAATGATTAAATTATATTGTACTATTTATATTTATTATTATATGTATACTTTCATTTATATTTACATATTTAATTACACACCATTGTTCGTGAATCGTCGGGAATGGTCGAAGGTCAATTGAATATATGAAACACAGTTCAAATTTTTTTTTAGACTCAACATTACAAACTTTGCTTATCGTATCGAGATCAAATAAGATTCAGGTTTAAATTTGGTCGGAAATTCTCGGGTCATCACAGTACCTACCCGTTAAAGAAATTTCGTCCCGAAATTTGAGTGAGGTGGTCATGGCTAACAATAAAAAATGTTTTCATGACTAATATGAGTTGATAATTATAGTTTTATCATTATTGAGCACTACAGAATAAATGATTCGATTATGTGAAGCGTACGAGTGAAGTTATCATAAAAGAGTGAAATGAGAAATATAGATTCGCCTTAGATTTTGAGGTTGTCTTGGTCGAATTTAGAAAATAAGATGCGTCTTAGCTTTTGACGTTGTTTTGCTTGAATTCCGGTATTCAAGGAATTTGAAGAAAATCTTCGAAATCTAAAAGATTTGATTCTTCGGCGAGTAAGGAAATTAAGATCTCTATAATTAATGCGGAAATCTGCCTTGATTTCTTTGTCTGGTATTTTTACTATAAATGAACTTCTTCCGTTCCATTACTTTCACCATTCCTATACTTTCTTCCTCTATTCCTACTTCTAAAATATTGTGAAAATGCTCCAACCAGTTCTGATTCTTGATATTTTTCTATCTATGTATCTGTCATCCCTCTTTCCAATCTTCCATTAGAAAAAATCTGTTTACTTCTACTATTGCCTTGGGGGAATACTATTCTTAATTATTCCATGTCTTTATATTGCTATTCGTATTAATATCCACGGTTTGTAACTTCTGTTTTATTATTGGGTTTTATATCTTCCCTTATATTTTAATATCCCTGCTTCTGTCTCCTATACTTATTGTCATCCACGGTTAATGCGCTCTCTTATTTGCTGCGATATATACCCCCTTTCTATTTCGGAGCTTCATGCTTTGGTTTACTTTTCGCAAGCAACGGTCCAGAATTCATAGGTATGGAGTTTCGAATTATCATAATATACCAGGTAGAAAGGAAAGGTAGTAGCACGATTTGTTTTGTCAAATTATCTGAATCACTGAAAATAGAACTATTAAGAATATATTTTCATGATATGTTCAGAAGTTAAGTAGAATGAAAGAGTTATGTAACATGGCACGTGATGACGTTAGGATCTGTGAATCATCACGTTTCATTAGAAACTCAGCATGACTTACTGTAATATAATCACGTTGATCAAGTGTCATTATATTATACTAACTCATGCATCAGTTCCCAACATTACTTCAATAACATTCATATTTTTAAGCTTGAAAGTTTACAGAATATAGAAACTAACAATTTCTATATGATGTAACACTGATATCAGGAAGAGATTAATAATTTCAGATAAGAATAGTTATGAAAATATGTTCAGAAATATGGAGGATATTTATAATGAAAGCTACGATGATATCTTGGAATTTCTAATATCGATGGATGATGAAGAAGATTTATCCGTAAGGGTTTAGATTCGGAAGCAAGGTATTCGCTAAAGATTTCATCAGAAACAGAATCATTTGGATTCTTTGAAGTCAGACTTATTCTTTGTGACTTGTCCACAGCTTCCTTCATAGTTTCGCATAATCCGCCTTTCAAAACTAATTTTCTATTGTGTGTTTCAAATACAATGATACACAGGAAGCACGAAGAGGTATATAATTTCGGACGAGAATATTTATGAAAATATCCTCAAAAATATCGAAGATATTGATGATGATATTTTGGAATTTCTAAGTTCGATGGTTGATGGAGAAAGATTTTCCGCAAGATTTTAACATGACTTCGGAGCAAGATATTCTCTAAAGATTTCAACGGATCTAGATTTATCTGGGTTCTATGAATTTAGGGTATGTTACTTGTATTTCTCCTTGGTTTCCTTTATGGTTAGCTCAATCCGCTTTCCAGTTTCAACTTTTCTGAGCTTTTCCAACATACTAATCTTTATCATCAAACTTTCGATGATTATGGTCGTTTACGGTTATCTACAGTTTCTGCTGCTTCATTCAGCTTTTTCAAAATTCAGAGTATTGATTTGTGACTGAGTGCTTTTCAAAATTTCAGAATGAGAGATCATAATTCTAAGAGATAAATGTCATATATATAACTGTTGATGTAGATATGCTGTGAGTTTTCAAAGTACTGATTGCTGATTCCCGGTAATTGTTATGGCAATTATTGTTACAGTGTGTAGATGAATACAAGATGGGGTTTCAATGAATAAATATAATGATTCTTCGAAGAAATTAAGTCGATGAGTAATGAAGTTGCTGATAAGTTTCTGTTAATGTGGTGAAATATAAACAGTTCCCCGGTAACGATGACGAAAGGTGGGCTTATAAATCAAGTTATAATAAGTTCAATCCGAATGAAAGTCAAAGTTGATTTGCTGGAGCTATGACAAAATTGGCTAATTGGGAAAGGAATTGTAAAGTTATTTTCGGTAGTAACAACGCCAAAGGAGCTAGCACAGATACGTGTTAAACGTTTACTCATGTTCTGAGTGTTTCCAGGTGCATAACTATATGCATCAATCTTTTCTTTCGTTGATGAAGTGCGGTTGGTTCATCCTCTCGATTGAGGTTTTTTTAAGAATCATGAAAGGTTTGAACGCAGATTGTAATCGTCAAGATACAAATGAGGTTTAAAATGAAATCAAGTGGCAACTTGAAGAAATGTTTAGTTTCATATGTTATATTCAATATTTTAATTCATTTTAATTGTCCAATGTCATTAGTTCACAGTCGATAGTCCACATTTAACAGTCCAATAATTCATGTATAAATTTAATATATAATACTCGAATTAATTAATACGTATCCTGACCCGTATACGTCTCAGACTCGATCACAACTCAAAGTATATATATTATTTGAGAATCAACCTCAACCCTGTATAGAAAACTCGATCATTACTGCATATAGAGTGTCTATGGTGATTCCAAATAATATATATAGATGCGTCGATATGATATGTCAAAACCTTGTATACGTGTCCCGATATTTAAAGTGCGTAAAATAAATACAGAAATTAAATGACGATAAATAAAATGCGTAAAGTAAATAACAGAAATTAAATGACAATAATTAAAATTGCGATAATTAAATTGCGATAAAATAAATTGCGATAAATAAATTGCGATAATTAAATGGTAATACGGAATTAACAGTTAGCTAGGAACAGTTAGCTAGGATTTTTGTTAGCGTGGGTTCTTAATAGAATTTCATATTGTTAATTAATCTGTTTCTAATCAATTTTTATTGTGTCCATTATTTCTTCGTTATGCCACTTGATGGATTCTGATAAATCAAAATCCAAATATGTAATTGGATGAAAATGGTTATTCTGTGATGAACGGATTTGTATATCGGTGGATGTAAGTAGGATAGTAAATGAATGTTGAATCAGATTCGAAGAATGTACAGTGTAACTTATTAATGTAGAATCTAAATATTCCTCGGGTGTTACCTACCCGTTAAAATATTTTCACCATTAACAGTTTGTACAATAAAAATTTTAATTACAATCTCTATGAAAACATATATACATATATATTTTCTTCAGACGTAACCATGGATTTAATGAGTCAATGGGAAATTAAACTCATTTAGTTTTCGGTTGGAACTAAAATAAATAATCTCTAAAACTTTAGAGATTACATATTCTCCATATCGAACGAAGATAAATGAGGTAGAACGATAAGTAGAACGAAGATCATACTCAAAGTACAGATGATGATATTGAAGCATGGATTGTTGATGGTACTGGTGCTGTTATTGATGGTACTATTGGTGCCGGTGATGTTGCTGAAGCTGGTACATTTTTTCACCATATTCTCCGAATTGATTATTCGAGCGCGAAGTTCGTTGACTTATTACTCCGGGATGATTGTCGGTCGGAACGAGCGGATAAATAAGGTTCAGAATTGTGGATAGAATATAATCTTGTCGAGTTACCCTGGAAATGAGACTGAAAATGGTGTCTCGAACAGGTTCGCCGGTAAACGCTTTAGGTTCATTGTCAAGAGGTGAATTCGGTTGATGGAAGGGATTGCCTTCTGCGCGTTTCCATTAATTAAGTCGACTACGAAACCATCAGATGAATTGATAATGATTGATTGGTTGATTCATGCCGATGACGCTGTTTTCGGAGCTTAGGTGAACATCTATGTTGGAATAGCTGTCGGAATAACTATCGGAATCTGAGGGACTCGAACTGGTTGCAAGATTCATCTCGTACGATCAGATGAAGGATTTTTGAAAAGAAATAGATTATAGGATGTAGATTAGTACCCTGCAATACATAATATACATATGCATATATAATACTAAAATCCCATAAGTTACGGAAGAATCTAAGGAAGTTGTCAGGCAAAGTTACAGTAACAGATACGCTAAGATATGAAGTAGCAGATACGCTAAGATATGAATTTTTGTCTATACACTATTCATGCAGTCAATGCAGTAAAACGTGTCTAGACTAAGAATGATAAGCAAGTGATTCTCTAAGAATGATAAACAGGTAATTTTTGACACAAAATGATAAGCAAAACTTTTGACATGCAGACACGGTCGAAGTCCAGACTCACTAATGCATCCTAACGACTTATCAGTTAGACACACTAATGCAGACTTGGTTCGCTAAGACCACCGCTCTGATACCAACTAAAGGGACCCGTCCTAATCCATCCGGACGAAGTCCATATCGATTATAAACGATTCACAACAGTTGATTACATCACGAGGTACTTGACCTCTATATGATACATATTACAAACATTGCATTCGTTTTTGAAAATACAATCTTTCATTACATCGAAAATTGACAGCATGCATACCATTTCATAGTATATCTAACTATAATTGACTTAATAATAATTCTGATGAACTTGACGACTCGAATGCAACGTCTTTTGAAATATGACATGAATGACTCCAAGTAATATCTCTAAATGAGCAAATGTACAGCGGAAGATTTCTTTCGTACCTGAGAGTAAACATGCTTTAAAGTGTCAACCAAAAGGTTGGTGAGTTCATTAGTTTAACAATAAATAATCATTTCATAATTTTAATAGACCACAAGATTTCATAATTCCATTTCTCATAAACATACGTCCCATGCATAGAGACAAAAATATCATTCATATGGATTGAACACCTGGTAACCGACATTCACAATATACATATAAGAATATCCTCATTATTCCGGGATCCTCCTTCGGACATGATATAAATTTCGAAGTACTAAAACATCCGATACTTTGGATGGGGCTTGTTGGGCCCGATAGATCTATCTTTAGAGTTCGCGTCAATTAGGGTGTCTGTTCCCTAATTCTTAGATTACCAGACTTAATAAAAAGGGGCATATTCGATTTCGATAATTCAACCACATAATGTAGTTTCGATTACTTGTGTCTATTTCGTAAAACATTT
Organism: Rutidosis leptorrhynchoides; assembly: GCF_046630445.1. NCBI lineage: Eukaryota > Viridiplantae > Streptophyta > Magnoliopsida > Asterales > Asteraceae > Rutidosis > Rutidosis leptorrhynchoides. The sequence goes on along the minus strand of NC_092342.1, from coordinate 136,889,392 downwards.
ATAAAAATTGCGCATGTATTCTCAGCCCAAAAATATAAAGGGTAAAAAGGCAGATGAAACTCACGCATGTAAATATTGTGAAACAGTTAATAAAGCATTTGCATGTATTCTCAGCCCAAAAACGTAAAGAGTAAAAAGGGAAAATGAAACTCACGCATATAATTATTGTAAAACAGTTAATAAAGCATTTGCATGTATTCTCAGCCCAAAAACATAAAGAGAAAAAGGGAGTAAATGAAACTCACGCATATAATTATTGTAAAACAGTTAATAAAGCATTTGCATGTATTCTCAGCCCAAAAACGTAAAGAGAAAAAGGGTGTAAATGAAACTCACCTAATGTATTTTGTAGTAAAAATACATATAACGACAATGGACAAAGGTAAGGTTGGCCTCGGATTCATGAACCTATATCATTTGTATATTTATTAATACACATAATTGTAATCGAACAAATTTATTTGTTATATTTTAATTTATATAATATAAATTTAACTTGTGTATATATTCCAAATGATTAAGATTTATGTAGTTATATATATCCATATTCATATACATAATTGTTTAGTGTTATTTTAAAAATCAAAAATTTGTTATTTGTAAGTATTTATATAGATAATATTTATAGGTTTGATATATATATAGTTATGTAAAATATTGATATAATTATAATATATATATAATAGATATATTTTATGTACAAAGTATTTATCTATTTAAAAGTTAGTTTCTGATAATACTAATGAATTACTATTGATAATACTGATAATAATGTTATTAATAATAATACTAATAATGATGTTGTTAATACTTAATGACGTTACTTAATCAAAATAATAATAATATTAATCATAGTCTTTATGTTAACATAATGATAATAATGATAATACATTTATTAGTAGTTAATAAATGTAATAATAATAGTAGTATTAACAATGTTCTTAGTTATAATTATAATTATAATAATAATAATGATATATGATAACTAATGATAATTCTAGTAATAATAACAATAATACCAATAATTTTAAAACGATGCAATTCTTAATTTTTAATGATCTAATACTAAATTTTATTATTCTCATAAAAGTAATAAGGATACTTCTAAATATTATAATTAATAACAATTGTCATATTAATAATAAATACTAATAATAATAAGACAATAATAATAACAATAACAATAATAATAATAATAATAATAATAATAATAATAATAATAATAATAATAATAATAATAATAATAATAATAATAATAATAATAATAATAATAATAATAAGTAAAAAGATGACTACCTCATAAGACTTTCAATAAAAGAAATGCCCAAAGCCGGGCTCAAACCCAAGACCTCTCGCTCACGCTCTCACCCCCTTAACCATTTGAGCCGCGGCTCTTTTCTGTCTAATCTTTCTACCCATTTCAATTTAACCCAACTTCTTTACTGGCTCCTTCTTCTTCTTTATAAGATCAAGATTAAACCAGAGATATTATCTCTATATCAACAAAACACCAATTTGGTTTATGTTTAAACAATCATAGGAAAAAAAAATGTGTTTGTTCGAATCCATAAAACGAAAAAAAAAAATTTAAATTAAAAAAAAAGACCCCTGCCCCGTCGCTATTTATTTCACACAAAAAAAAAATTGATTTAGATTATAGAGTACGTATCCAACAAAACTTATAACATGAATTACATTTCAATTCAATCCTAAAAACTTATGGAATCGACAATTTGACTTAAATCCAAAACACGAATTCGAATTCGGTCCCAAAAGATTTGTTGACTTTTTAAATTCAAAATTTGACTCATCAAATTCGAGTTCGATTTAACGAATTAGAACTTGAGAATTTGGGGAAACATTAACGACATGATTTGGGACACTTCTGCATTTTTAGATTTTAAAAAAAATTTCGATTTCGAAAATTGATCAAAAAGTTATACAGAGGTATCGAGTAAATAAAAAAATATAAAATCAGTTCGATTTTCTTTTGGAATACATCAGATAAATAAAGTGTGAAGTGTTATGATTGATGCAGCGATAAAAAAAATTAACACAAAGAACGTACTGTAGGGTTGATTGAAGTTGCTCACGGGTGAAGAAGAAAACACAGAAAGAGATAAAGAAGAATTAAAAAAAAATGGTGATACCCAATCATTCACGCGTACATATATATCTGTTACCATATATAAAACTTTAATTTTAATAATTAAATAAATATATTAATAATAATATTAATATTATTAATAATAATAACATACAACTAATAATAATAATGATAAATAATGGTACTTAATAATTATCAAATGATAATAATAATAATAATAATAATACTTCTAATGTTAATGATCATATAATGTATTATTTTCTAATAATAGTAATGATCATAATTATAATTATGAAAATAAAAAAAATCTAATACTAATAATAATAGAATTAATTTTATCATTTATAATAATATCAATTGTTACAGTGTAATTGCAAATATTGATATGATAGTATTAATAATAAAGCTAATAAAAATTTTAAATTAAGAGATAAGTTTAGTAATCTTAATTATAATTACAAGAATAATAATAATATTATTAATGATACTCATAATAATGCTAATTACGCTATTATTAACGTTATTAGTAATGATGATAATTTTTACATATTAAACCTCATATCTATATGTTATATATATGATAGTATTATTAATATTGATATGGTTAACAATATCTAATTTAATAAAAGTAATAACATTAATAGTATTTTAATTTGCAGTTATAATTAATATGTTAACACTACATATTATTAATCATATAATATTTATACCTTTCTTTTATATTTATATTCTAGTATACATATCATATTAATTATGTATATATATATATATATATATATATATATATATCTTTATTCTAATAACTACATTATTATTTGGTATATTATTTTACATATTTAACTCAAATGATTAAATTATATTGTACTATTTATATTTATTATTATATGTATACTTTCATTTATATTTACATATTTAATTACACACCATTGTTCGTGAATCGTCGGGAATGGTCGAAGGTCAATTGAATATATGAAACACAGTTCAAAATTTTTTTTAGACTCAACATTACAAACTTTGCTTATCGTATCGAGATCAAATAAGATTCAAGTTTAAATTTGGTCGGAAATTCTTGGGTCATCACACCTGTATCATAGGGTTGATCAAGTCCTAATACTAGGTTACAGCCACGTGAATAAGCGGAAAGGGTGATCCGTAAATTAAACTTCTAAACCATCAAGGTTTCAGCATAACAATATCATAAGATTCAGATAAAGTATTCAACACATAATAAACATTTGTAATAGATGGATAGGCATGCAAGATGAAAGAAACTTAAAATAATAAGATAACTTTATTAAATTAAGAAAAGCGTTCACCGTTTACAAATGAGATCCGGACCATTACAAGTGCTGACATCCTCTAGACCACTCCTATTACAATCTTCGGCGTTCGCCTCAGGGTACTTAATTTCTCGCTCGAAGGTGAGAAGGCCTTGAAAGCTCTAGTGAGAAAAAGTGTATTGTAGTAAGAGAGTGAAGAGAGGTGTGTTGAAAATGGATGACAATAAGCCTTTAAATAGAAGTGTAAATAGCCTGCAAACGGCTGGCTGGCCGTTTGGCCAGCCGTTTGGCAGGCCATTTGATGTGGCCGTTTGCCAGACCAGCCCGTTTGCTATGCCCGTTTGTCTGATCCGTGTATTTGCCATACTGGCAAGCCGTTTGGCAGGCCGTTTGGCAGGCCGTTTGGCTTGCTGATTTGCTGGAACATAACTTGATTTCTTGTCTTTCACCATATTCGTTCTAGAATCTTCGTTTTAGCTCCGATTCTCCTGATTCTTTTTGCATTGTCTTCGTAATTACTTCATCTACAAATTTAACCGAAAAATCGATAATTTTTCTGATAAAGTTTTGAACTTTATGCTTTTGGGACTCAATATCGGGGGTAAAAACGTGACTTTTTAGCCGATATCAAATATCCCACACTTAGACTTTGCTTGTCCTCAAGCAAACTTTTGAGCTTTTAACACCGAAGATTTTTATTCGTGGTAATCAAACGATCTTGGAAGGCAGGTTGTCGAGATTTCTTGTGAGGAAATTGGCTGGCTGTGAAGGCAGGTTGTTTCAGCAATCTTGGAAGTTACGTCCTTTATTGATATGCTCATTTGTCATCCTTTATTGTTTTCTACTCTTCTTTATTACACGGGTTGCCCCCCGTGAAGCGCTTTTGTTTAAGGTCGTTAGCTCAACCATAATGATGCCTACTGTTGAAAAGCAGACATTCCCCTCTAGTAGTTGTAATCGTAGTTTTCTTAAGGGAACGTCAGTCTTGGTGGATAGATTCTGAGAAAATGCCGGACCAAAAGTGGTAGAAGATCTGGTGTTTCTCTCGAAGATCTTCTGAATGAGATATAATGGGCGGTTTCAGCTCGTGACAAATCTTGGAGTCCGATGAGAACACGATTCCACGGCCATGCTGGTGGTAATTGTTTCTCTAACTGGGTGTTCATTTCAGAAGTCTTCGAATAATGTCAAAAATTGTATATTCAGTATCTCAAAATCTTCTAAACGGTGGTCTCCACAGAAAGAGTCTGTTGCTCTGCACAGATTTGTTAATAGGCGAAGCTGGAAAGAATTGAAAAGCTATCCTGACCCAAGCATTAATGTCACCGTCTTGGAATATATCTCTCAACATCCAGCTTTAAATGTGACACTAGGATCCATGGACTCGTAGAAGATACGTGCTAATTGCTTTGTAACAATGGTGGCAATGTTGAATCGGCCGGGTTCCAGATGTGAAAACAGATTGTTATATCTTCCTTCTTCTGCTACTACATCTTGTAATTCCTTGATAATCAGATTAGCAAGGTGATCAATTGTTACGTAGATCACTAGTCTATCTGGTGTGCTTTTGAAATTATCTTTTTCCAAAAGAACGAAGAGGCTGTGAATATCTTCGATTATTCTTGAATCAGAGTGATAAGTCGGGCGTCCGGTGGAAAGATCCATATGCTTCCGAATGATAGTGAATAGTGCTCATTGGTTTCCTGAGAACGGAAGTGTAGATCAGGCTAAGGCATTGTAAACCTTAGAGTAAATGATCTTATGATCTCGATAAAATCTTGTCTCGAGAATAGTGCTAACCACTGAATTGTACTCTCGTTACCTTTCTTCATGGTAGATATGATCGTGAAGAGTATTGATAAAGTCTTGAATGCGCCCTTCTAAGATTTCAACATTATCATCTTATCTTGGTAGATAAAGGTCGTATTCATCTTCGATAGCCTTGATCCGTTCCTTTAAACGAGATGTGAAAGTGATGGTTGATTTACGAATGGCTTCTAGAATATCTTTAAATTCATCGGTATCATTAATGAAGGTTATCATTTCGGCGTGCTTAGATATGATTGGTATCTCTGGGTGATCTGAAGAAGAGTTTGGCTCCTTGATATCGGCTAAAAGTCATGTTTTCACCCCGGTATTGAGGCCCAAAAACAATAAAGTTCCAAGCTTTATCGCCAAAATACTCACTTTGTCAGTTAAAAGTGAAGATCAAGTAATTACGAAGCTGGAGCAAAAAGAATCAAGAGAATCGGAGCTAAAACGAAGATTCTAGAGCGAAAACGGTGAAAGACAAGTTACGACCCCGAAAATCAAGTTACAATCCTGGAAAAACAGCAGACCAGAAGGGCCATACGGCCTGCCATACGGCCTGCCATACGGCCTGCCATTCGGCCTGCCATACGGCTTGCCACATGGGAAACGGCCTGCCTTGCATCCGGGTACAAGAATTGGTTTGCCAAGCCATACTGGCAGGACTTACAGCTTTCCTTATGGCCTGCCAGCCGTATGACAGCAAAATCCATTTCTATTTAAAGGCCATTTGTCATCCATTTTTATACACACTTCAATTCACCTCCCTCTCTCTATCTCTCTATCTCTTTCTACAATATTAGTCATACTTTAAGGTCTTCGAATCCGTACGGAAAATATAGTACCCGGAGAAGAACGCCGAAGATTGTATTAGGAGCGGTCTGGAGTTTGAAGTTGTCACTTTTGTATTCGGAAGTCGTTTAATCTACTGGTACTTCTATCCTTTGTCTTTATATAATGTATTCTATCATTATGATTTGTGATATTGTTACCATGATTAGCGAGTAGTTATCTTTAGTGTATGCTATGATGTAGTCAGTTATAATACCAAAATAATATTATGGTTTGTTTATGTTGTTGAAATGCTTTCCGATTATGCTTTAAACTCAATCGCTTTTCCAACTAATAGAACATAGTTATAGGCTCTATTATTGGGAAGTCACGAACCCCGATTCAGAGTACACTATCTGTGTCACCCCTTGGTAAGAGAAGTCTATAGGATACAACGTAAGTTTGACTGAGGCACACCGGTTGTAGTAAGTCCACAGAGACTTGGATTCCGACTGAGGACTCTTTCGTAGTGAAACATCTAAATAGGCCCATAGTACATTGTCGTTCTTAGACCATGCTAGTGTAGTCACCATGCATATAAATTTCGTACGTGCGCGCTGAAGCACAACGGTCGTTGTAAGTTGTACCTCTACTAAGTAAGGCCATGGAACCTGGTCAGTATTGATTAGTACACTTCACCATAACTCGGTCTAAAACATTGCACCCCACTTGAGGGATTCTTAGTTAATTAAGGAACTATTTGTTTAAACACATAAAGGATTGGACCGTTAGGATAATCGAACGTGTTCATAGAAGTTAAACCGACTTGGCCATTGTGTTCTTTATGGTTGAACTCTTTTTAAGGGCCTAACTATCATTTAAAACCCAATCATTAACGAAAGCATCGAAACACATCACGTCTCTTGGATATGGAATACCTTGTATTTCATTGTACTGAAGAAAGTTTAGACCTTTGTGGAATGTTACTACGTCACCCAACCGAGTCGCTCATTTGGATGAGCCGTTTGAACGTGCATGCATGTAGTTAGACTGCACGGGCGTCGAGGGTAAGGGACGTTCCTGTCTAATTAGAATCTTCAAGCCTAACGCATTACCCAATGACATGTCTTATGACAGGGGCGTTATGACTAGTGTAGTGAATGCAAGGTCACTACCTATTCATGAGTTAGCATTCCATAATCTTGGCAAAGTAACTGACAAAACCATAGTATGGACTTGCTTTAACCTTATCTGAATTAAAATTTTTATCACATTTACTTTATTTTCTCTTATAAACTAGAAAACCCAAAATTAGGTAATAAACCACTACTCCTTCACTTTCGGATTATCTTAAGTTTTAGTTATATGTTCGATTCTACTGATATCTTAAAAATTTGACCCTAGAACATACTTCCTTTACTCACCATAATAAGGAGTAGTACGATTTAGGCCCAGCTAAATATAAATTTAAAACTATTTGTAACACCCTGATTTTTTTTATATATATATCACAGCGGAAGACTGAATTACATAAATACCCTTAGATAACATTTACAAACCATAGTTATCAGTTTAGCTTAGTTAACGTTATTACAATATTCCAAAACGTTGGTGTTACGTGAAAATATTATAAAACCAGAAAACATCAGAGTTAAGCACGTAGTCAAACATGTCTTCAACCCAACAGCAACACCCTTCCTAACCAGCAGTACCTAAACCTGCAAGGGGTGGAAATGTGGGGGGAATTAGCACATAGCTAAGTGAATAGATACTAGCTAACAGACCAAGCATAAGCAACTGAACATGCAAGGGATCACAGATATGCTAACGTCCTGAACTAGCATATAATAACTGACAATATGAGGATTGGCGGCTTGTACGAGCACATGACGTAGTTGATCAAGCTACAGTCTACCGATAGTCCGCTTTACTGATTTCACTGCATAACCATCCAGACGCAACACATGCGTCCATCTATGCTATACTGAACAATCAGTAACTCATGACCCGACCAGGCTACCACAGTCGACCTCACATCAACCCTACCTTGCTGCCTCGGTGGGTTCCCAACCTTGCCGCCTCGATTGGTGTCCAACTAATAGTGTGCACATAAGATCACAGATAAAAAGTCATGCAATCGTCCTAACTAGCATGGCAATATCTAACTACGCATGGTAATCGTAATGAACATAATCATAGTAATAAAGAGTCTGAACAAGTAGCGTGTCAGCTACTTAATACTCTATTCGGAGATAGACCCACTCACCGATTACCCGCAACTGAAGGTTCTCAGAGGTCTAATCTTTCTGAGCCTTCACCTTTTTGTTTATCACCTGTGAATCATCACATAATATCTCAAGTTAGTATTATATCCAAGTATTAATACACAACTTTACATTCAATTGAAAATATTCACATAACAGGCAAGGTTTTCGAGCAACATGGGGTTCTCGAGCAAATTCGAGTTTTTCGAGCGAATTCGAGTTTTCGAACATATTCGAGTTTTTCGAGCAGAAGGTTCTCGAGCAACTTGAGTTTTTCGAGCAATCGAGTTTTTCGAGCAGAAGGTTCTCGAGCAACTCGAGTTTTTCGAGCAATAATATGTTTTCGAGCAAAAGGTTCTCGAGCACTGTTTTCGAGCGAGTCTCGAGCACTGTTTTCGAGCGAGTTTTTCGAGCAGCTTCATCTTCACCATCAGCTTCGCTGATTGGGTGATTTTAAGCCAAAAAAACTCGATTTCAAGGTTTATAGTCCAAATTCAAGCATAAAGAAACATACCAATCATACATAAACACTTTTCCCAACTATAAACATCAAAATCTAGCATTTACAATCAAGATTTGGGATTAATTCATCCCAAAATACTCACTTTATCATAAACTCAAGTTCTAACACACAATTCATCATTTTTAACAAGTTCTTGCTCAATTCACAGCATAATTAGATCATATAAACTATATAGCAACTATTTCTAACATCAATTAAACATAACAAACACAAATCATGAAGATTCAAGCTTAATTTCATCAAAAACCCATTTTACACCAAAACCCCAATTTCTATAAATTAAAGCACGAATTCAAGCAAGCTAACCTGGATAAATGCTTATAAGAATGATAAGATTCAGATCCTAAAGCTTCTTAATTCAATTTGTGACTTGGATTCAATTAGGGTTTTGAGATGATGAAAGTTAGGTACGGGTCTTGTTCTTGCACAAATTGGGAAATAAATGGAAGTATCCAGATATTAGTTACTTAAGTGGGTTATAAACCCACACCCCATAACACACGGGTATTTATCAGTTAACTGATATCTTTCGTACTTAATTTGGCAATTCTAACGGAGTCCAAATTCAACAAACGAACCATTTCTGTGACTCTTGTCACAAACTGGTCTTAACCAACTAATCAATTAATAATAAACATATTATTAAAATAAAAGCATATTTTAACCACAAATATAAACCTAAGGGCAATTAAGTAATCTTACTTCTAACCCCGGTTTCAGTCTGTTACAAATCCACCCCCCTTAAAGAGATTCCATCATCGGAATTTGGTCTTGGTCAATCAGATGAGGGTAACGGGTCTTTATCAACTCTTCTGTCTCCCACGTCAAATTAGCCCCTAAATTGTGCTTCCATTCTATCAAAACCATCGGGATTTCTTTCCTTCTTAACTTAGTAACCTTTCTGTCGACCACTCGGATAGGTTCCTCAACCAACTTGTTACTCAAATCAACTTTCAAATCTACTAGCGGTACGATTTGTGCCTCGTCATCGACTTTACACTTACGCAAATAACACACATTGAAGGTATTATGAATACCAGCTAGCTCAGAAGGAAGATCTAACACAACTGTCTGGTCATTAACTCTCTGAATAATCTTGAACGGTCCAATAAATCTCGGAGCTAACTTTCCTCGCTTACCAAACCTGATAACACCCTTCCACGGCGAAACTTTCAAGTAAACACGATCACCTACCTCAAATTTTACTGGACGTCTACGTGGATAAGCATACATCTTTTGTCTATCCCTGGCAGCTTTTAACTTTTCTCGCACGATAGCAACTTTTTCGGCTGTCATTTGAACAATCTCGGGACCAGCAAACTGTTTCTCTCCAGCTTCTAACCAACAAGTCAGAGTTTTGCAATGACGCTCGTACAACATTTCGTAAGGTGGCATCCCTATGCTCGAATGATAAGAATTATTATACGCGAATTCAACCAACGGAAAATGTGTATCCCACGAACCACCATATTCTAGTACACATGCTCTCAACATATCCTCTAGCGTCTGTATCGTTCGTTCACTCTGACCATCTGTCTGAGGATGATAAGCAGTACTTAGATTCACACGTGTACCTAGATTCTATTGTAGACTATTCCAGAAGTTCGACACAAATCTAGAATCTCTGTCTGACACAATCGAAAATGGCACACCATGCCGACTAATTATCTCTCTCACATATAAATCAGCAAGTTCGCTTAATGATGCTGTCTCACGAGTAGCAAGAAAATGAGCACTCTTGGTCAAACGATCAACTACTACCCAAATCATATCGTGTTTTCTCTGAGTTCTAGGTAATTTTGTCACAAAATCCATCGTGATATGCTCCCATTTCCACTCTGGAATATGTAACTGACGCAACGAACCATACGGTTTCTGGTGTTCTGCCTTCACTTGCGCGCAAATATGACACTTTTCAACAAAACGAGCGATGTTTGATTTCATGGTCGGCCACCAATACATAGATTTAAGGTCATGATACATCTTATTACTGCCTGGATGTACTGTCAATCTAGATTTATGAGCTTCAGTTATGATCAAATTCCTCAAGTCTCCAAGCATAGGCACCCAAATACAGTTATTTAAGTCTTAAGTCCACGAGAATCATCAAATTTTTGTTTAGTCATAAGTTCAGATTTAATATGTTCATCCTCCAAAGCACAGGCTTGAACTGTTCGTAGTTGATCAATAAAATCTGAAGTTATACTCAAACGCAGAAATTTCACATTCTCATCAGACTTTTTACGACTTAACGCATCTGCTACGACATTTGCTTTACCCGGATGGTACTTTATTTCACAATCATAGTCTTTGATAAGTTCTATCCACCGTCTCTGTCGCATATTCAGTTCTTTCTGCGTGAAAATATGCTGTAGGCTCTTATGATGTGTACATATTATACACTTTGTACCATATAAGTAATGTCTCCAAAGCTTCAACGCAAATACCACTGCAGCCATTTCTAAATCATGAACCGGATAGTTACGTTCATGTGTCTTTAACTGACGAGAAGCGTACGCGATAACTTTATCTCTCTGCATCAGTACACATCCCAACCCAGCAAATGACGCATCACAATAAACCACAAAGTCATCTGAACCCTCTGGCAATGCTAACACTGGAGCCTGACACAACAACTGTTTCAGAGTCTGAAAAGCTTGTTCCTGTTGATCTCCCCATCGGAAACTTACATCCTTTCTAGTCAATTTGGTCATCGGACCCGCTATTTTAGAAAAATCTTTTATAAATCGGTGATAATAACACGCAAGACCCAAGAAACTCTTAACTTCTGTCGGCGTCTTCGGAGAATTCCAACCCATTACCGCTTCTATTTTTGACGGATCCACTTTAATAACCGCCTCACAGATAACATGACCTAGAAATTGCACCTCTCGAAGCCAAAACTCACACTTTGAGAACTTAGCGTATAACTGCTCTTTCTTTAACAACTCTAACACTAATCGAAGATGTGTCGCATGATCAGCTTCTGTCTTTGAATATACCAATATATTGTCGATAAACACAATAACAAACTGATCTAAATATGGTTTACAAACCCTGTTCATCAGATCCATGAAGACTGCTGGAGCATTCGTCAACCCGAATGGCATAACCAAGAACTCGTAATGCCCATATCTAGTTCTGAACATTGTCTTCGGTATATCTGATTCTGCAACCCGAACCTGATGATAACCGAATCTAAGATCTATTTTCAAGAAATACGATGCACCCTGCAGCTGATCAAACAGATCATCGATTCTAGGCAGAGGATACTTGTTCTTAACTGTTCTCTTGTTCAATTCTCGATAATCTATACACATTCTCGGCGAACCATCTTTCTTCTTTACAAACAACACTGGTGCACCCCACGGCGAAGAACTTGGTCTTATAAACCCTCTGTCTAACAGTTCTTGTATCTGAGACATCATCTCTCTGATTTCAGAAGGTGCTAACCTATAAGGAGCCTTAGCTACTAGAGTTGTTCCCGGAACTAACCCAATCTTATATTCTACTTCTCTTACCGGCGGCAACCCCGGTAATTGGTCAGGAAACACCTCAAGAAATTCCGAAACCACAGGAATATCAATAACAGATTTCTTCTCTATCTTACAATCAATAACATAAGCCATAAAAGACTCACATCCCTTAGAAAGTGACTTCCTCACCTTCATCATAGAAATCAATGGAAAACTAAACCCACTTCGTTCCCCTCGGGCCACAATACGGGTTCCATCGGTCAAACAGAAAGTCACAATCTTCTTATCACACTTAATGTGGGCCTTATGTAGGCTCATCCAGTTCATCCCTAATACTACATCAAAACTAGGGATAGGCAACACTAAATAGGACATAGCAAGCGGTCTACCATCAATTTCTATACTAGCTCCAGACACATACGTTATGACTAGAACCGTCTTACCATCAGCTACCTCTACTCTAACAGGCTCAGGCAGCACAGTAGCAGGTAACCCTAATTTAGTACAGAAATCTATAGACATAAATGTCCTATTTGCACCCAAATCAAACAATATTCTAGTAGGTATTGAGTTGATCAAGAAGATGCCAGTTATGACGTCATCATTATTAGTAGCTGCCTCAACTGTCATCTGAAAGGCCCTGGCTTCCGCAGTCGGTGGGTTATTTTTCTTATGTCCATTTGAGGCTGTGGAACCCCCGACAGATGCCGAACGCGCCCCTGACCCTGCCCCGGAACTTGCGCCCTTTGACGCCTGAAAACTTGCTGAACGATGACCCGGCTGATGACAACTCCAACAAACATTTTCTCTGAAGGAACACCCCTGAGATTCATGACCTACCATACCACATCTTAAACATCTTCTCGTTGCCTCAGAACACTGACCACTATGTGAAGACTTACAACCTTTACACCAATCTTTCTTTCCAGAACCTGAACCTGATCCACCTTGGTTACCCTTACCCTTTTGTCTAAACCCAAACGATTTCTTAGACTTCGAACCTGATTGACTGGTAGCCTGACTACCATGTGGTACCACATTTCCCCAATTCATACCCCTAGCTGCTCTTACATCACTTTCCACCATCTTTGCCATCACAAAAGCTTGAGACAATGTCGGTGATGACCTCACAAAGGTCCTATACTCTGGCAAGATCATGTTTACAAAGTGCATAATTCGGGATTGTTCATCCGGCACCCATTGTTGCACAAATCTTAGCTTGTCCATGTACTTCTCAATCACCTCATCAATTGACATCTGCGGTGTCATCCGCATTTCTAGGAACTCCATCTTAATTCTATTCATGTCAAACACATTACAATACTGTTCACATACCTTCGCATAAAACTGTTCCCAAGTAATCATCTTAACTTGCTCTGGAGGGACACCAGCTATCACAGAATCCCACCACACCATTGCTCTATCTTTCAACAACCTGCTTGCATAAATCACCTTTAACTCAGGCTCACACTGACATGCATCAAACACCTTTTCAACCTCCCATAACCAATTGAGAGTCACAGCTGGGTCATTACTTCCTGAGAAAGGAGATGGTCCACAACCCCTGAACTGTTTAAAGGTACATCTTTTTGGTGGCTGATATTGTTGTTGGAATTGCTGTTGTGGGAATGGTTGTTGGTATGTAGGTGGCTGAACTTGGTTCATCATCATGGGATGTTGGTATTGGTAATAGTTCTGTGGTGGCATGATATGCTGAGGGAATTGGTTCTGTAACGGGTATTGGTATTGGTTCTGGTTTATCTGTGGTACGGCATGCGACTGTGCAGTGGCAAAACCTGGCGGTGTATCCTCATTACCCGACTGTCTAGCTAACTCAAGCTCAGCAATCTTTTCCTGAGCTTCCTTAAACTTACTTTCAAGCTCATGTACATAATCAGCATCATATACTTCTACCTCATCCTCCACATCAGGAGCACTGAATGTTCCGGGGTGTATCGGGTTTGTAGCGTTCGCATCCCTGTTGTCTGCCATCTGTGCTACAAAACACTCGCACAAAAGCTTAGTGGATAACTGTTAGCTTACTAAACACTAACATGCACAACATCCTATATTCACTTAGCCCCACCCCACGGACATGTTTGACCTAATTCAAGGTTTAGGAACAAATACGCGCACGTACTTGCTGCTAAACCACGCTCTGATACCAACTTGTAACACCCTGATTTTTTTTTATATATATCACAGCGGAAGACTGAATTACATAAATAACCTTAGATAACATTTACAAACCATAGTTATCAGTTTAGCTTAGTTAACGTTATTACAATATTCCAAAATGTTGGTGTTACGTGAAAATATTATAAAACCAGAAAACATCAGAGTTAAGCACGTAGTCAAACATGTCTTCAACCCAACAGCAACACCCTTCCTAACCAGCAGTACCTAAACCTGCAAGGGGTGGAAATGTGGGGGGAATTAGCACATTGCTAAGTGAATAGATACTATCTAACAGACCAAGCATAAGCAACTAAACATGCAAGGGATCACAGATATGCTAACGTCCTGAACTAGCATATAATAACTGACAATATGAGGATCGGCGGCTTGTACGAGCACACGATGTAGTTGATCAAGCTACAGTCTACCGATAGTCCGCTTTACTGATTTCACTGCATAACCGTCCAGACGCAACACATGCGTCCATCTATGCTATACTGAAAAATCAGTAACTCATGACCCGACCAGGCTACCACAGTCGACCTCATATCAACCCTACCTTACCGCCTCGGTGGGTTCCCAACCTTTCCGCCTCGATTGGTGTCCAACTAATAGTGTGCACATAAGATCACAGATAAAAAGTCATGCAATCGTCCTAACTAGCATGGCAATATCTAACTACGCATGGTAATCGTAATGAACATAATCATAGTAATAAAGAGTCTGAACAAGTAGCGTGTCAGCTACTTAATACTCTATCCGGAGATAGACCCACTCACCGATTACCCGCAACTAAAGGTTCTCAGAGGTCTAATCTTTCTGAGCCTTCACCTTTTTGTTTATCACTTGTGAATCATCACATAATATCTCAAGTTAGTATTATATCCAAGTATTAATACACAACTTTACATTCAATTGAAAATATTCACATAACAGGCAAGGTTTTCGAGCAACCTGGGGTTCTCGAGCAAATTCGAGTTTTTCGAGCGAATTCGAGTTTTCGAACATATTCGAGTTTTTCGAGCAGAAGGTTCTCGAGCAACTTGAGTTTTTCGAGCAATCGAGTTTTTCGAGCAGAAGGTTCTCGAGCAACTCGAGTTTTTTGAGCAATAATATGTTTTCGAGCAAAAGGTTCTCGAGCACTGTTTTCGAGCGAGTCTCGAGCACTGTTTTCGAGCGAGTTTTTCGAGCGAGTTTTTCGAGCAGCTTCATCTTCACCATCAGCTTCGCTGATTTGGTGATTTTAAGCCAGAAAAACTCGATTTCAAGGTTTATAGTCCAAATTCAAGCATAAAGAAACATACCAATCATACATAAACACTTTTCCCAACTATAAACATCAAAATCTAGCATTTACAATCAAGATTTGGGATTAATTCATCCCAAAATACTCACTTTATCATAAACTCAAGTTCTAACATACAATTCATCATTTTTAACAAGTTCTTGCTCAATTCAGAGCATAATTAGATCATATAAACTATATAGCAACTATTTCTAACATCAATTAAACATAATAAACACAAATCATGAAGATTCAAGCTTAATTTCATCAAAAACCCATTTTACACCCAAAGCCCAATTTCTATAAATTAAAGCACGAATTCAAGCAAGCTAACCTGGATAAATGCTTATAAGAATGATAAGATTCAGATCCTAAAGCTTCTTAATTCAATTTGTGACTTGGATTCAATTAGGGTTTTGAGATGATGAAAGTTAGGTACGGGTCTTGTTCTTGCACAAATTGGGAAATAAATGGAAGTATCCAGATATTAGTTACTTAAGTGGGTTATAAACCCACACCCCATAACACACGGCTATTTATCAGTTAACTGATATCTTTCGTACTTAATTTGGCAATCCTAACGGAGTCCAAATTCAACAAACGAACCGTTTCTGTGACCCTTGTCACAAACTGGTCTTAACCAACTAATCAATTAATAATAAACATACTATTAAAATAAAAGCATATTTTAACCACAAATATAAACCTAAGGGCAATTAAGTAATCTTACTTCTAACCCCGGTTTCAGTCTGTTACACTATTGCTCTCACCTCCCTATAGCGGATTCTGACGCCTTGCGGCCTGATATGACCGAAACAGACGGTTTTATTTATGCGGTGTCGTTAGGCCGCAAGGCTTCAGAATCATCTATCTAGAGGTGAGAGCAATAGTTATAAATTTATATTTAGCGGGGCCTAAATCGTACTACTCCTTATTATGGTGAGTAAGGAAAGTATGACCTAGGGTCGTATTTTTAAGATATCAGTAGAATCGAACCTATAATTAAAGCTTAAGATAATCTTAAAGTGGAGGAGTAGTGTTATATTACCTAATTTTGGGTTTTTTCTGTTTTAAAAGATAACATAAAGTAAATACGATAAAATTTGTAATTCAGATAAGGTTAAAGGAAGTGCATACTATGGTTTCGTCAGTTACTTTGCCGAGATTATGGAAAGCTGGCTCATGAATAGGTAGTGACCTTGTATTCATTACACTAGTCCTAACG
Source organism: Rutidosis leptorrhynchoides (assembly GCF_046630445.1). Taxonomy (NCBI): domain Eukaryota; kingdom Viridiplantae; phylum Streptophyta; class Magnoliopsida; order Asterales; family Asteraceae; genus Rutidosis; species Rutidosis leptorrhynchoides. The sequence goes on along the minus strand of NC_092342.1, from coordinate 136,872,474 downwards.
CCCCTGTCATAAGACATGTCACTAGGTAATGCGTTAGGCTTGAAGATTCTGAATAGACTGCAATGTCCCTTAACCCCGATGCACGTGCAGCCTGACTACAGGAATACACGTTCAGACGACTCATCCAATTGAGCGACTCGGTTGGGTGACGTATTAACATTCCATAAAGGTCTAAACATTCTTAAGCATAATAGAATACAAGGTATGCCATATCCGAGAGACGTGATGTGTTTTGATGATTTCGTTAATGATTGGGTATAAAAAGATGGTTAGGCCCTTTAAAAGAGTTCAACTATAAACAACACCATGGCCAAGTCAGTTTGAATTCCATGAACACGTTCGGTTATGTTAACGGTCCAATCCTTTATGTGTATAAACAAACAGTTCCTTAATTAACTAAGAATCCCTCAAGCGGGGTGCAATGCTTGAGACCGCGTTATGGTGAAGTGTACTAATCATCACTGACCGAGTTTCATGGCCTTACTTAGCAGAGGTACAGCTTACAACAATCGTTGTGCTTCAGCATGCATGTACGAAGTTTATATGCTTGGTGACTACACTATCATGGTCTAGGACCGACAATGTACTAGGGGTCTAGCTAGATGTTTCACTACGAAAGAGTCTCAGTCGGAATCCAAGTCTCAGTGGACTTACTACAACCGGTGTGCCTCAGTCAAACTTACATTGTATTCGATAGACTTCTCATACCAAGGGGTGACACAGACAGTGTACTCTAAATGGGGTTCGCGACTTCCCAATAGTAGAGCCGATAACTACGTTATATTAGTTGGAAAAGCGATTGAGTTTAAAGCATAATCGGAAAGCATCTTGACAACATACACAAACCATAATATTATTTCGGTATTATAACTGACTACGTCATAGCATACACTAGAGATACCTACTCGCTAATCATGGCAACAACATCACAAAGCATAATAATGAAAGACATTATATAAAGACAAAGGATAGAAGTACCAGTAGATTAAACGAGTTCCGAATACAAAAGTGACAACTTCAAACTCCAGACCGCTCCTAATAAAATCTTCGACGTTCTTCTCCGGGTACTAGGTTTCCCGTACAGAGTCGAAGACCTTGAAAGCATAACTAATTTTGTAGAAAGAGAGAGAGAGATGTGAATTGAAGTGTGTGTAAAAATGGATGACAAGTGCCCTTTAAATAAGGTTGAATTTTTTGTGCATACGGCTGGTAGGCCGTATGGCCTGGCAGGCTGTTTGACCTGGGGGTTTGATGGTAGGCCGTCCCTTATGGCAAGGCGTATGGCAAGCCGGATGGCTTGCCCTGGTCTGCTGTTTTCGCTGGATCGTAACTTGATTTCGTTGATCGTAACTTGGTTTCTTGTCTTTCACCGTTTTCGCTCTAGAATCTTCGTTTTAGCTCCGATTCTCTTGATTCTTTTTGCACCGGCTTTGTAATCACTTGATCTTCATTTTTAACCGACGAAGCGAGTATTTTGGCGAAAAAGCTTGGAACTTTATTGTTTTTGGGCCTTAATACCGGGGTGAAAACGTGAATTTGTAGCCGATATCACGGCCTAACGACACTGCATAAATGAAATTGTCCGTTTCGGTCATAAGAGGAGGGAGGTAAGTTTTTGGCGCCACTGCCGGGGAACTGGTATAAGAAAATACTACTTCTATCATACCTATTCGCAAGCATTTAGTAGCGTCTAAGAAAGACAGTTATACATAGACTTGGTTGTTGGATTTTCCGAACTGTCTCGAATTATATTGGAACCAAAAGGAGCCTGCCTCTCCGTAGCCTGCCTGGCCACTTGGTTTGTTGAATAGTTCGTGTGAAGCTCTGTTCTCGAAATACCGGGGAATCAGTAGCAAGAACATAAAACATAATCAAACCTAGGATAGTTACCTTAGAATACCTTAGATTACCTTAGATTACTTTAGATTAAGATTGCCATTATTTACTTTTAGACTAAATTAGGAACTTAGTATACCTACTTAAAATTTAAAACAAGAGGGCAAATCGACATATACTTAGAAGCTGCCCACTCAAACTCCAGTTCGTGTACCTTATCCTGGAAGGCTACTGGAAGAACCATCCAAGCTTGATACCTACAAACTTGACGGAAGATTCCTCGACACCACGTCCAAAGTTCCCAACCAGAAGAGATACATCCGAAGGCTTCTCTCTACAAATGAAAGGATACTAGATTCCAACAAAATTCCACTGAGTGAAGAATGCTCGGCATTGATCAGAAACTATCTACCAAAGAAACTAGGAGATACATGCCGATTCATTTTCCTATGTTCAATCTACCAATCTGGAACCATTCATGCACTAGCATATTTAGGAGCAAGTATCAACCTAATTCCCACTTCTCTCTACACGAGATTAAAACTAGGAGACTTGTCACCAACCAAAATAACAATCCAACTTGCCGATCACACAATTCGATATCCTAAGGGCATTTTGAGAATGTCTTGGTGAAAGTCGACAAATTCTTGTATCTTACAAATTTCGTAGTGATGGATATTAAGGAAGACCTACATACGCTGATAGTATTAGGGATACCTTTCATGAACAAGGCTAGGACTATCATTGATGTGTACAATCAAACCTTGATCTTGCGATCACATGGGGAGAGTGTTACCTTCAAAATTGACCAACTTTCTGGACATGCAGAGATGTTTGCTATTTCCACAGGATGGATCACTTCCGATAATGAGTCTCCACCACCAGCCAGTGATATCGAAATGGGTGTCAAATCACAGTCTGCTGACGACCCAGAAATGGAAGAAGAGGATTCCAGCAAAGATATAGAGGAAGAGAAAGAATCTGAGGAGGAAGAAGAAATGGGATACGTAAAAGAAACTGCGATAGTACCCTCTCTAAGCTTAGAACGTCACGAAGAATTAATGAGGCTAGAAACGGAGGATCACACTTTAATCATTCATTCAAAAAAAAACTACTAAGGTTGAAGTTAAAGGTATAGAGATTTACCCAGCCAGTGTCGAAGTGAAGCACCAGAATACTGAAGAAGCCCATTCATCAGACAAATCTACAGAAGAAAACTATACCGAAGATGATGAGGAAGAAGAGCAAAATGATGACATTCTGGATGATTCATATTCTCCACCCGCACCAGATCTAGATGTGCATAACTCTTCTTCAGATCAGATTCCAGACATATCTAATCACGCTGACATGATAACCTTCATCAATGATACCAATGAGTTTGAAGATATTCTTGAAGCCATTCGTAAATCGACCATCGCTTTCACACCTCGTTTAAAGGAGCAGATCAAGGCTATCAAAGATGAATACAACCTTTATCTACCAAGAGAAGATGATAATGTTGAAATCTTAGAAGGGTGCATTCAAGACTTTATCAATACTCTTCACGATCATATCTACCATGAAGAAAGGCAACGAGAGTATAATTCAGTGGTTCGCACTATCCTCGAGACAAGATTTTTTCGAGATCAAAAGATCATTTACTCTAAGGCTTACAATGCCTTAGCCGGATCTGCACTTCCATTCTCAGCAAACCAACGAGCATTACTGACTCTTATCCGAAAACATATGGATCTTTCCACAGGACGTTCGACTTATCACTCTGACTCGCAAATGATCGAAGATATTCACAGTCTCTTCGTTCTCTTGGAAAGAGATAATTTCGAAAGCACACCAGGCAGACTAGTGATTTACGTAACAATTGATCACCACGCTGATCTGATTATCAAACAGTTACGAGATGTAGTAGTAGAAAAAGGAAGACGCAACAATCTATTCTCACACCTATAACCAGACCGAGTCAACATTGCCACCTTTGTTACGAAGCAGATAGCACATATTTTCCATGAATCCACAGATCCTAGTTTCACGTTCAAAGCTGGATGTCAGGAGCTATATTCGAAGACAGTGACATTAATGCTTGGGTTAGGATTGCTTTTCAATTCTTTCCAGCTTCGCCTCTTAACAAATTTGAGCAAAGCTACAGACTCCTATAGTGGAGACCACCGTTCAGAAGATTTTGAGATACTGAAGATACAATTTTGACATTATTTGAAGACCTCCAAAATGAACATCCCGTCAGAGAAACAATCACTACAAGCACGGCCTCGATGATTGACATTCAAGGATCAATCAGCAGAGCCGTGGATCATGTTCTCATCGGACTTCAAGATTTGTCACGAGCTGAAACCGTACATTATCTCTCCTTTAGAAGATCTTCGAGGGAAATACCGAATCTTCTACCACTCTTGGTCCGGCACTTTCTCCGAATCTATCCACCAAGACTCACATTCCCTCGAGAAGACCACAATTACAACTACCAGAGGGGAATGTCTGCTTTTTATGAATCATTATGGTCGAGCCAACGACCTTAAACAAAAGCGCTTCTCAGGAGGAAACCTGTGCAATAAAGTAGAGAAGAAGAATAAAGGATGACAAATAAGCCAATCAATAAAGGGCATAACCTCCAAGATTGCTGAAACAACCTGCCTTCACACGCCAGCCAGTTTCTTCACAAGCAACCACGACAATCCGCTGGGGAGTACTCATTCCTTTCCACTTGTTACTAGCTCAAATTTTAATAATGCCACATCCTAGCTTATCACTAAGTGTGGGATTCCAACCCAAATGAACACTAGATAAATATTCCCAAAAATCTTTAACTAAAACTCCTAAGTGTGGGATACACTAGGAACATTGGGGACAATGTTCGTCAAAGTGTGGAATGTTGGTATATAATATTTTTTATACTGTATTAAAATAACCCAATTAAAAAGATTCTGAGTTCTTGAGCCAAATTTCAAAATTTTTAACAAAAGAAAGCCCTTCCGAAAAAGTACTTTCGAAAACCAAAAACGTTTGTAAATAAAAATTAAGGCTTAAGTAAGGTATAAATCTTGTTGGGACGAACGGAATCTCTAATAGAGAATTGCATGACTAGGCATTATCGACCTAAATTGATTATGGTGAGGCACCCATATAAGACCATATAAGCATTCATCATTAACGCTTAACTATTTTCCGATGAGAATGCCGATGTGTGTACTCAGAATCCGAACTTGCTCTAGATCTACTTTTTCAAGTAACGAAATGTGATTCGTGAATTATCAGAAGAGCTAGCCATTTGTCAAAATAAACTTTTCACACCCTTCACCACTTCTACCACATCCATATCATCTTTACTATCACCCGAAAAACCTAGAAAATGATATTCTTTTCGAAAACCAGATATTATAAACTTCTTAAGTATCACGGCAAAGGTCTTGCAAAAAGTTTACCGGCAGAAAGTTTCTCGGGATAAAATCTCCAAAAAAAAAAAAATTTGTATTTTCAAAGTTCTGAGAAAAGGAGCAGAACTTATAAAGAGAAACACCGAAGAAGAACTCGACCGCAAAATGCCTATCACTCCAAAAGGAGAAAAGCTCAAAAGTGCTTCTAAAAAAAAAAATTTATCAGCACTCCTATCTACCTATCATTTCCAAAACCCAGAATAAAATTCTTTAAAAAGAGTATATTCCCTTTTCACACCCCTTAAAACAACTTCACCATCACTCCAAAATTTCCATCCTTCTAAACTGACAAATGGCCTAGAAGCTATGGTTATTACTGTTTTCACATTAGTAGCAAGGATTTGAGTCTTTATCAAGCCTATGACGATGGGTACAACATGAATGGCTTTGAATGAATTCATTTCTTAGATCTATAGGGAACCCTAAACACTTGTGTGATTTGAGTGACCCGTGAAAGCTAGCCTAAGTCATGTAACCTCCTCGCATGCTTTTAGAGATAGTTTCAACCCTAACATAGATAACTCACCTTATTTTTTCACTCTTATATAATAAAAAGCAAAATTCTTAGGCTAACAAAAAGGAAACTCTAAAAGGATTTCTTGAAGTAAAAATAAGAAGTTTGCTTGAGGACAAGCAAAGTCTAAGTGTGAGATATTTGATATCGACTAAAAAGTCACGTTTTCACCCTTGTATTGAGGCCCAAAAACAATAAAGTTCCAAGATTTATAGCCAAAATACTCACTTTGTCAGTTAAAAGTGAAGATCAAGTAATTACGAAGCCGACGCAAAAAGAATCAAGAGAATCGGAGCTAAAACGAAGATTCTAGAGCGAAAACGGTGAAAGACAAGTTACGACCCCGAAAATCAAGTTACGGTCACGGAAAAACAGCAGACCAGAGGGGAAATACAGCTTGCCACGTTGGAAACAACCTGCCATGCATCCGAACACAAGAAACAGTTTGCCAAGCCATACGGGCAGGCCATACGGCTTTCCATATGGCCTGCCAGCCGTATGACAGCAAAATCCATTTCTATTTAAAGGGTATTTGTCATCCATTTTTACACACACTTCAATTCACTTATCTCTCTCTCTTTCTTTCTACAATATTAGTCATACTTTCAAGGTCTTCGACTTCGTACGGGAAACCTAGTACCCGGAGAAGAACGCCGAAGATTGTATTAGGAGCGGTCTGAATTTTGAAGTTGTCACTTTTGTATTCGAAACTCATTTAATCTGCTAGTACTTCTATCCTTTGTCTTTATATAATGTCTTCTATTCAGTATGATTTGTGATATTGTTACCATGATTAGCGAGTAGTTATATTTAGTGTATGCTATGATGTAGTCAGTTATAATGCCGAATTAATATTATGGTTTGTGTATGTTGTTGAAATGATTTCCGATTATTTTTTACACTCAATCACTTTTCCAACTAATAGAACATAATTATAGGCTCTGTTATTGGGAAGTCGCGAACCCCGATTCAGAGTACACTATCTGTCTCACCCCTTGGTAAGAGAAGTCTATCTGATACAACTTAAATTTGACTGAGGCACACCGGTTGTAGTAAGTCCACCGAGCCTTGGATTCCGACTGAGGACTCTTTCGTAATGAAACATCTAACTAGGCCCATAGTACATTGTCGGTAATAGACCATGCTAGTGTAGTTACCAAGCATATAAACTTCATACGTGTACGATGAAGCACAATGGTTTTTGTAAGCTGTACCTCTAGTAAGTAAGGCCATGGAACCCGGTCAGTACTGATTAGTACACTTCACATAACGTGATCTCTAGCATTCTTAGTTAATTAAGAAACTGTTTGTTTAAACACATAAAGGATTGGACTGTTAGGATGACCGAACATATTCATGGGAGTCACACCGACTTGGCCATGGTGTTCTTTAGGGTTGAACTCTTTTTAAGGGCCTAACTATCTTTTAAAACCCAATCATTAATGAAAGCATCGAAACACATTACGTCTCTCAGATATGGCATACCTTGTATTTCATTATGCTTAAGAAAGTTTAGACCTTTATGGAATGTTAATACGTCATCTAACCGAGTCGCTCAATTGGATGAGTCATCTTAATGTGTATGCCTGTAGACAGACTGCACGGGCGTCAAGGGTAAGGGATGTTGCCGTCTATTCAGAATCTTCAAGCCTAACGCATTACCTAGTGACATGTCATATGACAAGGGCGTTATGACTAGTGTAGTAAATGCAAGGTCACTACCTATTCATGAGCCAGCATTTCATAATCTCGGCAAAGTAATTGTTGAAACCATAGTATGCACTTGCTTTAACCTTATCTGAATTACAAATTTTATCACATTTACTTTATTTTATCTTATAAACTAGAAAACCCAAATTTAGGTAATAAACCACTACTCCTTCACTTTAGGATTATCTTAAGTTTTAGTTATAGGTTCGATTCTACTAATATCTTTAAAATTTGACCCTAAGTCATACTTTCCTTACTCACCATAATAAGGAGTAGTACGATTTAGGCCCCGCTAAATATAAATTTAAAACTATTGCTCTCACCTCCCGATAACTGATTCTGATGCCTCGCGGCATAACGAAACCGCATAAATAAAATTGTCCATTTCGGTCATATCACTCCTCTTGATCTGGTACTGTTGGTGGGAATATGAATCGTCCAAAATGTCTTCATTTTTCTCTTCTTTCTCGTCATCATCGGTATAGCTGTCATCTGTAGACTCATCCAATGATCGGGTTTCTTCAGTATTCTGGTGTTTCACTCCTACACTGGCAGGGTCAATCTCTATATCTTTAGCTTCGGCGACCTTATCAGATTTCTTTTTAAACTGGGATCTTCCGCCTCTAGCTTCATTAATTCTTCGTGATGTTTGTGATTTGCTTCTGATCTTAGAGAGGATACTGTCGCGGTTTTCTCTACGTCTCCCATTTCCTCTTCCTTCTCAGAATCTTCCTCTTCCTCTATTTCTTTACTGGGATTCTCTTCTTCCATTTTTGGGTCATCAGTAGACTGTGATTCGGCAACCATTTCTATATAGTCAGCTGGTAGTGAGGACTCATCATCGAAAGTGATCGGTCTGGTGGAAATAGCAAACATCTCTTCCTATCCAGAAAGATCGGTAGGTCGGTCTATTTGAAGGTAATGCTCTCACCTTGTAATCGTAAGATCAAAGTTTGATTGTACAAATCAATGACAGTCCTAGCCGTGTCCATGAAAGGTCTTTCTAATACTATTGGAGTATGTAGGTCTTCAATAGTATCCATCACTACGAAATTCGTAGGATACAAGAATTTGTCGACTTTCACCAAGACATTCTCAACTATGCCATTAGGATATCTGATTGTGTGATCGGCAAGTTGGATTTCATTTTGGTTGGTGTTAAGTCTCCTAGCTCCAATCTCTTGTAGAGAGAATAGGGTATGAGGTTAATACTTACTCCTAAATCTGCTAGTCCATGAATGGTTCCAGATTGGTAGATTGAACATGGGACAATGAATTGACCATATCTCCTAGTTTCTTGGGTAGAGAGTTTATGAGCAATGCTGAGCATTCTTCACTCAGTGGAACTTTGTTGGAGTCTGGTATCCTTTCCTTTGTAGAGAGAAGCCTTTGTATGTGTCTCTTCTGGTTGGGAACTTTGGCCATGGTGTCTAGGAATCTTCCGTCAAGCTCGTAAGTATTAAGCTTGGATGGTTCTTCTAGTAGACTTCTGGGATAAGGTACATGAACTGGAGTTTGAATGGGTAGCTTCTGAGTATTTTTTGATGTGTTTTTCAGCCTAACTGACCTCCTCCGTGGTTCTTCCTTTGGGATTATGGAATCCATTTGCTTAGCTTCCTCTATGTGAGGATTTTGGATAGTATTACTAGGTAATCTTCCTTGTGGTCGAGGTTCAAGGCGTTGTGATAACTGTCTGAGGTGCATTTCTAGACTTTTGAGCAGAGCCAATTTGTTTGGCATGAGTATCTCTGTCTGGTGTATTGTCTAGACGCGATTCTCTGATTTAGCATTTGTTATCCTAGAATGAACTGAGTCAACTTATCATTAGTCCCGAGAGTAGGGTTGGTTACTTTCGTAATTTAGGTGGTTGGAGAATTTTCCTCAGCTGGTGGTCCAGTGAGTGGAAGTGGTTGATCATTGGATAATTGAGGTTGTTGGGGTGGATAAGGTGGGTAACGATATCAAAAAGGTTGGTTATTTCTTTGAAATTGGTTAACCCTAGGTTGTTGATTGAATCCGTGATTTGGTTGATGAGCAGGGTATTGAATGTAACAGACTGAACCGTCAGGAGTCTCATACTCAACTTGATATTCTTTCATAGGTTACGGGTTAGTACAGTTAGTACATGACTGATCTTGGTTAAACTGCAGCAGTTGCATCTTCAATTCTCCAAGTTGTTTGGCAAGATATTACATCTTGTCCGTGAGGGATTTGATGGCCTCCGTTTGATTATTAAGTGGGAAGAGTTGAGCAGATGATGAAGTTGCTTCACCACTGTTCCAGTCATGATGATGCATTGTCATGTTTTAGAGCAACTCCCATGCTTCGTCTGCAGTTTGGTTCATCAGATTTCCTTGAGCTTCTTCGTCGACCGTCGTCATATGATTTATCGTAAGACTATTGTAGAAAGTGCAGATTTGAGCTGAACGTTCTAGCTGGTGATTAGGGCACTTCTTCAGCAGGGTTTTGAATCGCTCACATGCGGTATAAAGAGATTCATCATAACTTTGTTTAAAGTTAATGATGTCATTCTTAAGTTTGGTTTGTTTAAAGGAGGGATATATTTGGTTAGGAATTTAGTTGTCATCTCCGTCCATGACGTGATGGAATCTTTTTCCAATCTTTCAAACCATGAGTGAGAAAATAGGGTAACAAGTATAGCCGGACTATATCTTGTCCTATCCCTGGTTGTTTATAGGAGTTCGAAAGAGATATGAATTTATCAAGTTGAGAAATTGGATCGTCATTCGGTAGTCCATGAAATTGATAGCCATTTTGGATGAGCTGTATAATATGACACTTTAAATCGAACGAGTGTCCTTAGATCTCTGGGAATCTGATTGGTCCTCCTCAACCTACAATCAAGGGTTTGGTGTTTTCTACTGGAGTAACGTGTAACGTCATTCAGTTTCTAATTCGTTCTTCCTTGCGTGCTTTAGAGATTATTGCGTCTGGATCAGGTATGAATACCTACGGCCCTGGTCTAGATCGGGTATGGGTTATACACTAGGTATGCCCTCTTGTTTTTAAATTTTAGGTAGATATGCTAAGTCCTAAATTTAGTCTAAAGTAGTCCTAATCTAAGGTAATCTAGGGTAATCTAAGGTAATGTAAGCTAAGGTAATGTAATCTAAGGTAATGTAACATAATTATCCTAAGTTTGAATATGTTTTTGGTTCTTTCTTCTGATTCCCTGGTATTTCGATAACAGAGTTTTGGACAAACTATTCAACAAACCAAGTGGCCAGATCGACTACGGAGAGGCAGGATCCTTTTGGTCCTAATTTAATTGGCGACTATTCGGAAAATCCAACAACCAAGTCTGTGTGTAATTGTCTTTTTTAGACACCACTCAATGTTTGCAAATAGGTTTGATAGAAGCAGTATTGTCTGATACCAGTTCCCCGGCAGCCGTCCCAAACACTCAAACCTCTCTTGATATGACCAAAACGGACGATTTTATTTCTGCGGTGTCGTTAGGTCGCAGGACATCAGAATCAGCTATCATGAGAGGATGCAATAGTTTTAAATTTATATTTAGCGGGGCCTAAATCGTACTACTCCTTATTATAGTGTGTAAGGGAAGTATGACCTAGGGTCGAATTTTTAAGAGACTAGTAGAATCGAACCTATATTTATAACTTAAGATAATCCTAAAGTGGGGGAGTAGTTGTAAAATACCTAATTTTGGGTTTACTAGTTTATAAGATAAAATAAAGTAAATGCGATAAAATTTGTAATTCAGATGAGGTTAAAGAAAGTGCATACTATGATTTCTTTAGTTACTTTGCCGAGATTATGAAATGTTAGCTCATGAATAGGTAGTGACCTTGTATTTATTACATTGGTCCTACCGCCCCTGTCAAAAGACATGTCACTGGGTAATGCGTTAGGCTTGAAGATTCAGAATAGACAGCAACATCTGATATGACCGAAAAGAACGGTTTTATTTCGCGTGATGTCGTTAGGTCGCGGCGCGTCAGGGCCGGCCACCAAGAGGGGGGGTCACTTGTTTTAAATTTATATTTAGCAGGGCCTAAATCGTACTACTCCTTATTATGAGTAAGGGAAGTATGACCTAGAGTCGTATTTTCAAGATATCAGTAGAATCGAACCTATATCAAAATCTTAAGATAATTATAAAGTGCAGGAGTAGTTGGTGATTACCTAATTTTGGGTTTTCTAGATTAAAGTAAAGTAAATACGATAAAATTTGTAATTCAGATAAGGCTAAAACAAGTGCATGCTTTTGAAATGACCCGTCCTAATCCATCCGGACGAAGTCCATATCGATTATAAACGATTCACAACAGTTGATTACATCGCGAGGTACTTGACCTCTATATGGTACATTTTACAAACATTGCATTCGTTTTTGAAAAGACAATCTTTCATTACATCGAAAGTTGACAATATGCATATCATTTCTTAATATATCTTACTATAATTTACTTAATAATAATCTTGATGAACTCAACGAATCGAATGCAACGTCTTTTGAAATATGTCATGAATGACTCCAAGTAATATCTCTAGAATGAACAAATGCACAGCGGAAGATTTCTTTCGTACCTGAGAATAAACATGCTTTAAAGTGTCAACCAAAAGGTTGGTGAGTTCATTAGTTTAACTTAAACAATCGTTTCCATCATTTTAATAGACCACAAGATTTCATATTTCCATTTCTCATAAACATACGTCCTATGCATAGAGACAAAAATATCATTCATATGAATTGAACACCTGGTAACCGACATTCACAATATGCATATAAGAATATCCCCATCATTCCGGGATCCTCCTTCGGACATGATATAAATTTCGAAGTACTAAAGCATCCGGTACTTTGGATGGGGCTTGTTGGGCCCGATAGATCTATCTTTAGAGTTTGCATCAAGTAGGGTGTCTGTTCCCTAATTCTTAGATTACCAGACTGTGACGATCGCTCCAAATCCATATGGACGAACACGTCATTCATTGATTTCATTGCGAGGTATTTGACCTCTATATGATACGTTTTGTAAACATTGCATTCTTTTCAAAAGGTACACAATAAATGAATATCAATTTCTAAGGTTTTCAATGTTTGATGATTTCTACATATAGACAATCACCATAAATAATAGTTTACCATAATACATTCGTTGACAATGAAGTCAAAATAAGATACACGGTGATGATTTTGTGAATGCAAAGTTTTCTTGAATAAAGCATGTATGACTCCATGCACATAGCTTGTATCACATATAAGCAAATAGCGGAAGAATTCTAGAAACCTGAGAATAAACATGCTTAAAAGTGTTAACACAAAGGTTGGTGAGTTCATAGTTTTAATGTTGCGCATAATCTGTATATAAAGGTGGATCACAAGATTTCAGTTGTTCAATCCAGAAACGTTTATCAAAATATTCTACGAAATTGAGCACCCTGGTAACTAAACTTAACGTATATATAATTTGTACCCTTTGTATAATCATCTTAATAATACACGCAAACCAACGTGTACACTTCTCAAATAGCATACGTCCGTTAAAAGGCTAGTACTCTAGCTCGGACGGGGATATCAAGCCCTATGGATCCATATACTACTACTCGCGCCCACCAGTTCTTATAACTGGCAGTTACTAGTTACCAAAGCTAAGGGATTTTCGGTTCAAACTCAGTGTAGAATTTAGTATGTACTTGTATCCATTGCGTTTAAAATAAAGTGCATGTATTCTCAGCCCAAAAATATAGATTGCAAAAGCAATTAAAAAGGGAGCAAATGAAACTCACCTTAGCAGCATATAAACTCATTCACCAAAATGTGATCGAAACTCGGATTACCAAATAACCGTAAATCTCAACCTAGAGAACATATGTTGGTCAATAAATGTCTATCAAGCTAGGTCAGGTCATAGTGTATCACAATCCTAATGCTCGAGATCGACATACAAAAGTTATCCAAAGTCGTTTCAAAAAGTCAATTTTGACAGTTGTTTAACAAAACGAGACGTACCTTATATAAGGATTCATTTACTCGGTTGGTAATATTCAAAAAATCCAATTTATCAATCTCGTAAACAAGTTGTTTAAATCTTAATTGCAGATTCAAAAGCAATTTCAATTAACGTCAATCATAATTCAGTTGATCATATCTTTTAATCCGTTCATCGGATTTATTCGATATCTAAATGAAAAGTTATTGATTTTTCGCCAGCTTTCCGAAAACATGTATATCATATACCTTTTATCAGTAATATATGTATTTAATTCGTGATTTATTATAAACTGTTTAATGACGAAATTTAGTATACAAGTATGTATAAATATATATTCGAGCGCTAGACATGGATACACTATTAATATATAATAGATAAGATATAAATGCTTACATATCAATATTGTGATTTAATATTGTAGGAAGGTACGTAGACGTAACGGAGATGATAAACACTAGATTTGATTCACAAATATACCCCCGAACATTACCCATAACCTCCTTGGCAATAACCCATAATTTCCTTAGCTTTATCCCGCTCATAAAACTATTTTGAAAGTGATACGCTCATGATCTCGTCGTAGTATTTTATGTATAATACTAATTAATAATATTACTACTAATAATATTAAGATTAATAATAATATTAATCTTAATAATAATAATAATAATAATAATAATAATAATAATAATAATAATAATAATAATAACAATAATAATAATAATAATAATTAAATAAATAAATAATTACTTACGGAGTAATTTTAAATCAAAACAGAGGCAGATATTTCGAGCTTTTATAGGTGTGGCCTGTCCAGGACTACCATGCGATCACATGGCCTCCAAGACCATTTCCCATGCGATCGCATGGGATGGATTTCCAGCTCATGATCTTTTAACTTCTAGTTTGTCGACATATTTTTTTAATTATAAATATAATATATTTAATTTATATAATTAATTATATATTATATTAAATTCACATGCATAGTTGACTTGTAATTTTTGTTCCGATAAGTCGTACGTTGTCACTCAACTTATGTCCCGGTTCCGGTTTTTCGAACGCCCTTTCGTACGCTGAGAAAACTAGTACTTTTCGTTTCGTGACTCGTACCTTTGTCAAAATATAAACTTAATCATTGATAACTATGTCACTCTAAGTGTAGCTTTAATCAATTAAGTGTTTTGGTTATTTGCTTCTATAAATCATCGTCTCGTAGTATATACATATACATATATATATATATAATTTTATTTATTTTGAAATAGTGTTTTACTGTAGCACAGTTACTGTAGCAAAGTCAATTTTTACTGTAGTAATTCACTGTAGCAAAGTCAATTTCACTGTAGCAAATAGTGATTTCCGAAGACAATGTAGCATTTTGGGTACTGTAGCAATTTGAAAATACTGTAGCAAATTAGTGTTTTACTGGTTCATCTTAAACGCTTTAGTTAACTTATCTAAATATCAATCGAATCAATAAATGAATGTTACTATCGTTTACTAAATAACTTGAAATTATATATATATGTATATATCTTTTTAATATACATAAATCAGTTTTTAAATACACATTGGAAGTTATTTATAATTAATTTTAATAATAAATATTTCAACTTATCATATATATTCAAATAGATATTTAAACCAATAAGTTTAATGTACGGTATCAAACAATTAATACATCGTTACATTTTCAAGTTATAGTATATATGTATCTATTTACATATAATTGTTCGCGAATCGTCGAAAACAACCGAAGGGTATTTAAATATATAAAAGTAGTTCAAAAATTTTGAGATTCAGTTTTACAGACTTTGCTTATCGTGTCGGAAATGTTAATCATACAAAGATTAAGTTTAAATTTGGTCAAAAATTTCCGGGTTGTCACAGTACCTACCCGTTAAAGAAATTTCGTCCCGAAATTTGAGTGAGGTCGTCATGGCTGACAATAAAAATGTTTTCATGAAGAATATGAGTTGGTAAATAGAATTTTATCACCATTGAATAATACGGATAAAACAATTCGATTACTCGAATCATATGTGAGAAGTTATCGTAATAGAGTGAAATGAAGAATAGAGATTCGTCTTATCTCTTGATGTAGTAACGATTGATTTCCGGAATTTAAGGAATAGAAAATCTTCATAATTTAAATAAGATTTAATTTTTTGGAATTTGCGGAAATTTGGATTTTTTTTTGATTAAATGCGTAATCTGCCTCTATTGCTACGTCCGATATTTTGCTATAAATTGACCTCTTCCGTTTCATTATTTTCACTACTCCTATATCTTCTTCCTCATTTCATACTTTCAAAAGATTGTGAAATGATTCATCCAGTTCTGATTCTTGATATACTCCTAACTTTCATATTTGTCATTCTTCTTTTTCATCTACCACCAGAGGAAATTACTTTCTTCTACCATTACCTTGGGGTTTTAGTGTTTTTCATTCTCCCGTGTCATTATATTGATATACGCATTGATTTAAACGGTTTGTAATATATGTGTTGTTGTCAGGCTTTATATTTTCCCTTATATTTAGGAGCTCCATGCTTTTGTTTTTCCTTCCCGAATTCAAGTCAAGCGAATAATGGTCCAGAATTCGTAGGTATGAATTTCGAAATGAACATAATTAATGTTCTAAGAAAGAAACGGTAATGGCACAATCTGACTTGTCAAATTACCAGAATACCTAGAAAAGACCGAATCATCAAGAAAAGTATTTTCTTGATATATTTAAAGATTAAATAGAATGAAATAGTTATGTAACATGGTTCATGATGAGGGTGAGATCTGTGAACCTTTATCACGTTCCGTTAGAAACTCAGCATGATTTACTGTAATATAATCACGTTGATCAAGTGTCATTATATTATACTAACTCATGCTTCAGTTCCCAATATTACTTCAAAACATCAATTTTTTTTTGAATTTTTCAGATTTTAGAAACTAAAATAGTTTCTTTTATGATGTAACCAGATAGCGCGAAGAGGTAATGATTTCAGATAAGAATGGTTTCGAAAAATATCTTCAGAAATATGGAGGATATTTATAATGGGAGATACGATGATATCTTAGAATTTCTAATATCGGAGGATGATGCGGAAAATCTGTCTGTGAAGGTTTAGAATAAGAAGTAAGGTTCTTACTAATGGTTTCAGCAGTTACTGAATCATTTAGATTCTTTTAAGGCAGGTTCAGTCTTTGTAATTTATTCACAGCCTCTTTCATACTTTACTCAATCAGTTTTCCAGTTCCAAACCTTCTCTTTTTCTGAGCTTTGCCAACACACTATTCTTTATCATCAAACTTTTTACCGTTAAGGTCGTTTACAGTTTTTGCTGCTTCATCAGTACTTTTCAAAATTTCGAGAACTTGTTCGCGGTTTAAGGTGTTTTTCGGAAACTTCACATTCAAAGTACGTAAGTATAGGAGATAGATGTTATATGTACACATATAACTGTTGGAGTAGACATGTTGTGAGATTTCAAAATACTGATTGCTGACTCCCAGTAATTGGCAAGACAATTCTTGTTATAAGATGCAGATGAGTAAATGATGGGGTTTCGATAAATATAATGATTTTTTGGGAAGTCAAAGATCAATGAAGTTGTTGGTAAGTTTACTGCTAATGTGGTGGAACATGAAAGGTTCTCCAGCAACAAGAACGTATATGTCAAGGTTATAATAAGGTTAATCTGAAAAGTCGAAGTTGACTGGTTGGAAGTGTGATGAAAATTTGATATCTTGAAAAGAATTGCAAGATTATTTTCGATAATAACAACGTTAAAGGATCTTACACAGATTTAAAGTTAAAGTATAGCTTTGAAAGTTGTAGAGATCTAAGAATGATGTCACCGGTTCAGAGTTATGACTTGGATTCTGATCCGTCAATATTAGAATATGTAATTGAATTTGTATGAAAACGATTGTATATCGTTGTGAGCATAGTTAATAATTTTTGAATCAAAGTTGAAGAATGTACAGTATAACATATTAATTGTGAACTTATATATTTCTCGAGAATTACCTACCCG
This sequence comes from Rutidosis leptorrhynchoides, assembly GCF_046630445.1. Lineage (NCBI taxonomy): Eukaryota > Viridiplantae > Streptophyta > Magnoliopsida > Asterales > Asteraceae > Rutidosis > Rutidosis leptorrhynchoides. The sequence goes on along the minus strand of NC_092342.1, from coordinate 136,854,944 downwards.
TTAAAGATTTCACAAGTAATATTTTGTACAAAAGAATTTTTATTACCGTCTTTATGAAAATATATGTATGTATATTTTCTTCAGATGTAATACAAATTTGATGAGTTAATATTATATTAAGCTCATTTGATTTTTGACTTGAATTAGAAATGAATAATCTCTAAAACATTAAAGATTTAATAATCTTTACGGAGTATTTCACTAATGTAATCAATACTCAGTTTTATTGATATTTTCTCAGTGAATCATGTTGGTGCTCATGGAACTCTTGCTAACTTCTCAAGGTACGAATGATGTTTTATAGAAATTTTCGAATACATCAAAGATGAAAGTATAAAATCAACCATATAATTGAATAATATACTTAGTTTATTATGAAATAGAATTCATTGAGTTGAAAACAGAGATTGTAGTTAACGATGGTTAAGTCAATAACGAAGGATGTACATCATAGCATATTAGTAATATGAACTAACCAAGTAGTACCTACCAGTTAAGATTCACAGGTAATAGCTTAGTACGAAAAGATTTATTTTGATTTCAAAATTCATATATATTAAATATACATAAAATTTCTTCAGGGGAAATGAGTTAATACTTCATCGGTTATTGTTGCTGGTATTTCTTGGTAACTACGATGCGTATGACGTTGATGTTCAAGGTACATATTGTGTTGTTGAGGCTTGCGGTGCGGATGTTGTTGGTGGTGGTAATGGTACTGTTGGTGTTGTTGTCGGTGGTACTGTTGATGCCGGTGATTCTGCTGATGCTTGTAACCTTTGCAACATCTTTCCATCTCATCTTTTCATTCGTATAAATCAATACCATCATCTTGTTATATCGCATGGATTAGTATCCCGATTAAAGGTCTAGAATTAAATGATAAGATATTGGTTTTAAGCTCAAAGGGTTGTTGGATTCGGTAGTACAGAGACACGAAAGAAATAAGGTAAAATATAAGTGGTGTGTAGGTGATTGCGTGTACATGTACTCGTGTATGTATGTGTTTTGCTGCAGAAACAGGAACCTAAAGTAGCAATAGAAATAGCGGTTTACTATGCCGATTATTGTGGTGGTAAGTCGAAGAAGAAAAGTGGCGATATGGGGTGGGTTTGTTCACGAACCCGAAATAAAAGTTGAAGGTGGTGGAGATGATTAAATATTTGGTTGATCGTGGTTGTATTCTTGCAAGTGGGTTTTGTCGGGGTAGTTATAAAATAGGTGGTGTAGGAGAATAGATGTGTTTCATATTTCTGTGTTTCCTACATCTATTATGTATATATTATATATATTAGTTAGATAGATAGGTTAGGATTTGAAAAAGGAGACACAGTGGCAAATAATTTAAATCACGGGAGTACACAATAAATTCTCTGCCGACAGTCTGTACAGATAATATATTGTGTCCATTGCTAAACAGTTAAAATATAAAAGTGTTCCTAAAAATCCCAAAATTTTAGCTTAAGTATAATTAATTATTTCACTCATTAACTGTTTGAAACCTGATCAAAAAGGTTCGGTAATTATTTATTTTCTGTTCCATTTAATATGTACGGAGTACTAACATTTAATCTAAAAAGGTAAAAAAAAATATATTTACCAAACCTAAAATCTTTGTAATCGATTTACAGTTCAACTTTTATTTTAAATCTTCATAACATGTATTGGATCTATATGAACACTAAAGAAATGTCAACCGAGTATTATAATCGTTTACTATTTAAGCTCGAAATTATTTATTTTCAATACACTATATGAATATATAAATATAGGTATATATTAATATCAAGTTTTATTATATAACTAAATATATTAAATATATATTTTCAAATAAATAAATAAATTTAAGATTTAATCTTATATAGTTACAATTAATATTCATGTATATATGTATCTATTTACAACTAGTCGTTCGTGAGTCGTCGGGAATAGTTAAAGGTCAAATGAATATATGAACATCGTTCCAAAATTTTTTAGACTCAACATTACATACTTTGCTTATCGTATCGAAATCATATAAAGAGTAAGGTTTAAATTTGGTCGAAAGTTTCCGGGTCGTCACAGTACCTACCCGTTAAAGAAATTTCGTCCCGAAATTTGATCGAGGTTGTCATAGCTAACAATAAAAATGTTTTCATGACGAATATGAGTTGATAAACAGAGTTTTATCATCATTGAGTAATATGGATAAAACAATTTGATTATGTGAAGTGTACGAATGAAGCTATGACAAAAGAGTGAAATGAGAAAATAAAGATTCGCCTTAGCTTTTGACGTAGTCACGTTTGAATTTAGAAAATAAGGTGTGTCTTAACTTTTGACGTTGTCTTGGTGGAATTCCGGAATTCAAGGGGTTTAAAGAAAATCTTCGAAATCTAAAAGATTTGATTCTTCGGCGAATAAGGAAATTAAGATCTCTATAATTAAATACGGTGATCTGTCTCGATTATTCTATCTGATATTTCCATTATAAATTCAGCTTTTCCGTTCCATTATTCTCACCATTCCTATACTTTCTTTCTTAGTTCATACATCCAAAAGATTGTGAAAATGCTTAATCCAGTTCTAAGCCTTGATATTTTCCTAATTATCATTTTCTGTCATCCTTCTTTTCAATCTTCCACCAGAAAAATCTGTTTACTTTTACTATTACCTTGGAATAATACTATTCTTAATTCTACCGTGTTTTTATATTGCTATTCGTATTAATATTCACGGTTGGTAATTTCTGGGTTATTATTGGGTTTTATATCTTCCCTTGTATTTCGATGTCCCTGCTCCTGTTTCCTATAATCATTGTCATCCACAGTTAATACTTCCCCCCTATTGTAACACCCGTTTTCAGTTATGAGTTATTTAGAACGACATTCGAAATACGAGGCATGTAAGTGTATATTTGGATCCCAAATAAAGTTGGAGTTGATGTTCTAAAACCTTACCATTGGATAGTAAATCTCATTACGGTTCCAACGATATTTGATTCTTCGAAAACGGAGGTACGGTTTGAAAGTTACGACCAAAACAAGTTCAGTTTCAGACTCAGTTCATTGGGACTCCGTCCAGACTTTGGGACGCCGTCCAACAATGAAGGTTAGGACGCCGTCCAAAAGGCCTGACGGGCCAGCAGCTCTATTTTACTCAAATTAAAAGGGGTATTTGGGTCTTTTCACTTGGGGTCGGTTTGGGATCATCAAAAATGATCTAGAACTCCATTTGGAGCTCATTCTCACCCACACAAAACACTCTCATCTTATTTTAGAGAGAGAGGGTTAATTTACAGTGAGAAAGCTTGGTTTGGTGAAGAAGATGAGCGTTTCGGGTCAAAGCTCGAGAGTTAAAGTTGTTCCTTTCGTTCACGGCTACATTTTGGTAGTATTGGTAAGTCTCAACTCCGAATTTCATTGTAAGATTCTTGTGTACATTTAAGGTTTGAGCTTGTTATTTGTAAAACCCTTTTAGATGATGAAGAGGGTTTATGGAAACCCACTATTTTGATATTTTGCGGGTTTTGGGTTGGTTAATGATTTAAGCATGTTTAAGGTTTGTAAGTGGGGTATAATCACTAGTATTAGTGATTTTAGGAGTGTTGGAACTTGTAAGACCCATTTGGGGGTAAAATGGGTGAATTTGGGTTATGTTGAGATAAGGAAAACCCTAATAGCTATGATCTAGGATTTGGCCATGTGAATTGAAGTTATAAGTGTTAAATTGTGTTGATTGGTCATTAATACACTTGTAAATGATGGAAGAATTGTAAATGGGTCATGTTTGGCTAAAATGGTATGTATAAGTGTTGAAATGGGTCAAATGAGTTAAGGTTGACCTAATTGGGTGAAATGGGTATGAAACACCCTAAGTTTGTGCTAATTGGTGTTAGTAGACTTACATCACTAGTTTTAGTAATTAAAGATGAGTCTTGGCCATTTTATGGGCGGTTTTGGGTGTGAGTGAGTATTGTGCTTAATTCCACAAGTTGTGTATTAAATGTGTACTTATGTATTAGGTACCTTGCTCGAAGCATACGGAAGTGCTAAATCACCACCGACGTGATAAGGTGAGTGGAATAATTATATGTGTAGGTATATAATGTATCTATTTGTTGTAGCGTGAAATGTGTAGTGTCGAGGTGCTAAGACACCATGTTTCACATGAAGAGTGTAGCATCGAGGTGTTAAGATGCCACTCGGGTGTTGCATCGAGGTGTTAAGATGCCACCTAGGAGTGTAGTGTCGAGGTGTTAAGACACCACTCTGTAAAATAATGAGTGTTGCATCGAGGTGTTAAGATGCCACTCGAGGTGATGTGGGTGTTAAGGTGCCACCCTAGGGGTTAGTGGTGCGAGGTGTTAAGTGCCCTAACGGATGGCGTTTTCGCGAGCGCCGTTCCCTTGTACTATTGGTTAACCATGGTTATTGTGTTGTAGTGAAAGCATATTACTTTGTTCATGTTATATATGCTTGTGTTATGCTAGCATGATTATTGGAGGTTATAGCTTGTATTGGTGACGATAAGCTAATTGTGTTTGCTAGCATGTTTGCGGTATTTGTGTAAGTGATTGCAAGTAGGTATATTATATATGTATGTGTATAATTATTGCATTCACTAAGCTTTATGCTTACCCCTCTCGTTGTTTACCTTTTTACAGGTATTGTGTTATTGATGCTAGCTAGTTGTTAGACTAGACGTGCAGGAGCGGTTGGGCTTGATGGGGTAGCTTTCGGATAATTGGACGCGGATGGGGGTTTTGGTAGTCCCCGGGATTATGCTCTTGGTATCGGGTTGGGTTGTAGAGTTCTAATCCGTCTAAAGAGATAAATGGGTCGAAACTGCTACTTTATTTGTAAAACGGGTCATTGTGAGCCCGGGGTTGTAAAACTTATTTTTATGGTGGCAATGTCTTATTATTACTTAATATGTCATATTGTGAAAATGGTTTCGTTGAAAAGTGTCGGGGAGCGAGTTTTTCGCTTGCGTGTAAACAAAAACTGATCAGTCCACTTTAGTTCATTTGGACGCCGTCCAAATGCTTGGGACGCCGTCCTGTCTTTCAATACTGGACGCCGTCCAGATGCACTGTCTCACAAATTATTTTTTTTAAGTCGTATTTTTTGGTATAACGAAGTCGGGTTGTTACAAGTGGTATCAGAGCATAGTCTAAGGGAATTAGGTGACCTTGGAATAGGTGCCTAGTCTTAGACTTATTGGCGGTTGTGCGTTATTTGCGGGACTTGTAGGATTACGGGTCGGATTGAGATTTTTTTTAGTTCCTTAGAGTAGGCGACTAACTAGGACTTGTTTTTGTCCAAAGTGTGATGATGTGGGGCTTTATTTCGTGAGTAAATTAGTGCCTTAGATTGTTAGTGCCTAAGGTTAGTAGGCGAACTTGGACGTTGTTTTAGTGATAGTCACCTAGGTTGTAGGTTGACTTGTCGTTGTGGTGTACTTGTGTACGTATATTATTATGTTGTATATAGGTGTATATATACAGATAACTTTTGTGCGGTATCCTAGGGATGAATCTATTGGGGAGATTCGTATGTTTAGCGGTTTTGAGTGATCAAGTTCACGGTAAGGACTTTGGTCATTCGGGTACTAGGAGTTATCGCGTGTTATTTTGTGTGAATGTTGCGTCAGTCTGGGTAAAGTACTTTGCGTGACCATGTGGAAATGGTAAGGTACGCATTTGTAATAGTGACCGATCACCATTATTACGAAAGTGTATCTTGACATCAAGCATGACATGACGAGTACCGAACGGAGGAAACGTGGCATGGTTGGGGTAGATTCGGGATAAATGAGGAATCTTTATTGGTTCCTAAGTGATAGTTGTCTCGGGTGATGTGCTTGTAGTCGCATCGGGTTCATTGCGAGTCGTGAAGTGTTACGATGGATTCGGTTAGTTAAGTGAGTGAGCCAACTCACAAGTTTGGTGCGTGCTTAGCCACCCTAAGTAGTGGGTGCATTATTGAGATTGTTATTGGTTTTAGTTACCCATCGTAACTAGGAAGATCGATTTACGTTTGCGTGTGTGCGACGAGGACTTGAATTCTGTAATGGAATGCGACAAGTCTAATGATTGTAGTTTTGAGTTACACTCGGTAGAGTGTGTGGTTAGAGAATCGTGTTAGGATTCTTGTTGTGAGTCGCCTTGGAATTGGCGAATCGAGGAGTCTTCGGGTCGTTAAACTCATGGGAATGGGACCCGTGTAATGTTGATTGCGTTAGTGTGTTGTAGATTATAGGGCAACATTCCTAATGGAATATCCCTTGTAATAGTGGTTTTATCGAGATGTAGAAGGGTGTAAGACTTGGTATCCCCGAGCATCTCCTTGTGTTAGATGAAGGGCCTCATTAGGCTATATCGTTTGGCCTTGTGGAAATTGCGGGTAGCGTGTGATCGCTAGGAACTTTCGATAAGACAATAAACCTTAAGGTTGTCGGGTAGGTATGACTTCGGGTCATTATTATAGAGAGATGGGTGACATCGGGTGTATGGAACCTAAAGATCGATTTTCTAAAATTCATTTGATTGTGGTGGGAGTCTGCATGACACTGCGTCAGGTGCCTTTTTATACCTGCTAGTGTAATGTTCAACTCCGGTAGTGGTGTGATCACTTTGTGCTTAGGGTGCCCGTGAGATACCCTTGGAAGCATCGGAGATTATAATAGTGATCGACGGGTGATGGTAATTCGACGGTTGCGAAAGTCGAAGTTTAAGAGCATTGTGACGAATACTTCTTATGAAGTGACGGGTGAGCGAATCTTGTTGCTCTTAAGTGATAGACGGGTAGAAATGACCGGTGAGCCGGTGACGGACTTAATGGTCGTTTAGTCCGAAGGATATGATGAAATGTTGACATTGTGGTGGACGCAATTATGGTGTCGGAATTGGTCACTCTTCTCCATGAGAGTGAGCAATTGTTGAAAAAGTTCGTTGCGTGGAAGGGCGGGTGATCTCGACTGAGATGCACGACCGAGTAAGCGGAGTGACATATGCCTAGGCTTAGAGGCATATGTAAGACTTTGGTGGAGTTTGCTTTTCGAACGATTAAGGTAGTTAGTTGTGAATTGTGGTATGAAGGTGCGATTTCATCGCGTGTACGACGTCTCAAGTGATTGTGTCTGTCGGCTCTGAGAGCTTAAAGTGAATTTGCGGTGAATTGATGTTTATGACCAACGGTGACAATGGTCAGGTGTGACGTGGAATTTCAATTCCGCGGGATGTTATCATCTTGGCGGTGAGAATAGGGAGATAAATCCTAAGTGGGGGAGTTTTTACTGTCGCCCGAGGAAAACTCCAGTGGTGTTATGTATAGTGAAATGTCGGAGCGTACCGTGCTAAGCCTCAATAGGTATTCGGAGTTCCTAACGAGGAAGAGTGACGGGTTGCTAATGTCGACTCGAGATCGTGCTTTACGATTGCGAGTTACAACTCTGGAATGTTATGCGTGAAGATTGTGATGATGGGATCGAAGGAAGTGTAAGACTTCCTATGTAAGGTGGTCGTGTAGTACCAATGTGCGGTATGAGACCAAATGTGAAGTTTGAGATCCCGGAGTGAGAGAATGAAGTGTCGTTACGAGTGCTCCCGTAGTGAAAAATCTGGGTTGTCATGAAACCCGGACAGTATAATTGAATGAGAACGAGTTCGATATCGTGGCGAATATCATATTTTCCCTGTCGGGAAACGCAATCGTGGAGATTGTCAGTGGATTATTCCACTTTATGGACGAATGTGAGGCGGAGAGTGTCGATTCTGATTGTCTCACATCGAGACACGCGGATGTTGTTTGTTTGCGAGAGTGTGTTCCCTAGTAATGCGACTGTTAATTGCATTGAAATGTCGAGACCATCTTTAACGGACGGTCTAGGTAGGAAGGTCCACCCGGTGTGGTGAATATTTTTGTAGATCGTGTGGCGAATTGCGGAATTTTGTGATGATAATTCGCCTTGACGGGATTCTAGTATATGATTAGTCTCCATGCTAGTACTAGGAAGCCGTCTGGTGTGGTTGTGTCGTAGGGTTTAGAGGAGGAACCCTCGTCGAGTGTTGATGTTTTGCTCAGCACTTGGTGTATTATTGTTGTCCTGGATTAATCTAGTGACGGATTGGTCGTGTGCGGATTGACTGATTGAGTGATATGGTTACGGACGTAGCTTGTGGCGAGTTGTAGCCTAGATAACTTGAAGGTATATGTAGTGATTTTCGTATTTTCCTATATGGGAACTCTGGATGTTGAGTGTATGAGTTATCGTTTGTTGCGGTAGTGCACGCTAGTGATTATTAGCGTGTGGTTAGATCTTCGGATTTGTAGAAGATGTTATGGATGTCGGGCTTGGTTGTATTTTGTAGGAATCGTGAGGTGTGACGACGATGGTTGCCGGTGAATTGTCCTTCTTTTAGGACGATTGTGAAGTACGGTTGTTGTATTATGATGCGTTAGTGCACGAAGCGAGGATTCAGATGAGTTTACTACTTGTGTGACTCCGCGTTGGAAGCGGAAATGTTCGTGAGAAAAGTGCTTAACTTCTAGTGTTTGTGCGGATCACGAGGACGTGATCCAATTTAAGTGGGGGAGAGTTGTAACACCCGTTTTCAGTTATGAGTTATTTCGAACGACATTCAAAATACGAGGCATGTAAGTGTATATTTGGATCCCAAATAAAGTTGGAGTTGATGTTCTAAAACCTTACCATTGGATAGTAAATCTCATTACGTTTCCAACGATATTTGATTCGTCAAAAACGGAGGTACGGTTTGAAAGTTACGACCAAAACAAGTTCAGTTTCAGACTCAGTTCATTGGGACTCCGTCCAGACTTTGGGACGCCGTCCAACAATGAAGGTTAGGACGCCGTCCAAGCTTTTTGGACGCCGTCCAGAAGGCCTGACGGGCCAGCAGCTCTATTTTACTCAAATTAAAGGGGTATTTGGGTCTTTTCACTTGGGGTCAGTTTGGGATCATCAAAAATGATCTAGAACTCTATTTGGAGCTCATTCTCACCCACACAAAACACTCTCATCTTATTTTAGAGAGAGAGGGTTAATTTAGAGTGAGAAAACTTGGTTTGGTGAAGAAGATGAGCGTTTCGGGTCAAAGCTCGAGAGTTAAAGTTGTTCCTTTCGTTCACGGCTACATTTTGGTAGTATTGGTAAGTCTCAACTCCGAATTTCATTGTTAAGATTCTTGTGTACATTTAGGGTTTGAGCTTGTTATTTGTAAAACCCTTTTAGATGATGAAGAGGGTTTATGGAAACCCACTATTTTGATATTTTGCGGGTTTTGGGTTGGTTAATGATTTAAGCATGTTTAAGGTTTGTAAGTGGGGTATAATCACTAGTATTAGTGATTTTAGGAGTGTTGGAACTTGTAAGAACCCATTTGGGGGTAAAATGGGTGAATTTGGGTTATGTTGAGATAAGGAAAACCCTAATAGCTATGATCTAGGGTTTGGCCATGTGAATTGAAGTTGTAAGTGTTAAATTGTGTTGATTGGTCATTAATACACTTGTAAATGATGGAAGAATTGTAAATGGGTCATGTTTGGCTAAAATGGTATGTATAAGTGTTGAAATGGGTCAAATGAGTTAAGGTTGACCTAATTGGGTGAAATGGGTATGAAACACCCTAAGTTTGTGCTAATTGGTGTTAGTAGACTTACATCACTAGTTTTAGTAATTAAAGATGAGTCTTGGCCATTTTATAGGCAGTTTTGGGTGTGAGTGAGTATTGTGGTTAATTCCACAAGTTGTGTATTAAATGTGTACTTATTTATTAGGTACCTTGCTCGAAGCATACGGAAGTGCTAAATCACCACCGACGTGATAAGGTGAGTGGAATAATTATATGTGTAGGTATATAATGTATCTATTTGTTGTAGCGTGAAATGTGTAGTGTCGAGGTGCTAAGACACCATGTTTCACGTGAAGAGTGTAGCATCGAGGTGTTAAGATGCCACTCGGGTGTAGCATCGAGGTGTTAAGATGCCACCTAGGAGTGTAGTGTCGAGGTGTTAAGACACCACTCCGTAAAATAATGAGTGTTGCATCGAGGTGTTAAGATGCCACTCGGGGTGATGTGCCGAGGTGTTAAGGTGCCACCCTAGGGGTTAGTGGTGCGAGGTGTTAAGTGCCCTAACGGATGTTATGAACACCGATGGCGTTTTCGCGAGCGCCGTTCCCTTGTACTATTGGTTAACCATGGTTATTGTGTTGTAGTGAAAGCATATTACTTTGTTCATGTTATATATGCTTGTGTTATGCTAGCATGATTATTGGAGGTTATAGCTTGTATTGGTGACGATAAGCTAATTGTGTTTGCTAGCATGTTTGCGGTATTTGTGTAAGTGATTGCAAGTAGGTATATTATATATGTATGTGTATAATTATTGCATTCACTAAGCTTTATGCTTACCCCTCTCGTTGTTTACCTTTTTACAGGTATTGTGTTATTGATGCTAGCTGGTTGTTAGACTAGACGTGCAGGAGCGGTTGGGCTTGATGGGGTAGCTTTCGGATAATTGGACGCGGATGGGGGTTTTGGTAGTCCCCGGGATTATGCTCTTGGTATCAGGTTGGGTTGTAGAGTTCTAATCCGTTTAAAGAGATAAATGGGTCGAAACTGCTACTTTATTTGTAAAACGGGTCATTGTAAGCCCGGGGTTGTAAAACTTATTTTTATGGTTGCAATGTCTTATTATTACTTAATATGTCATATTGTGAAAATGGTTTCGTTGAAAAGTGTCGGGGAGCGAGTTTTTCGCTCGCGTGTAAACAAAAACTGATCAGTCCACTTTAGTTCATTTGGACGCCGTCCAAATGCTTGGGACGCCGTCCTGTCTTTCAATACTGGACGCCGTCCAGATAACTGGACGCCGTCCAGATGCACTGTCTCACAAATTATTTTTTTAAGTCGTATTTTTTGGTATAACGAAGTCGGGTTGTTACACCTATTTGCTGCGATTTATACTCCAATTTCTATTTCGGAGCTTTGTCCCTTCATTTCTTCTTCTTCTTGCGATTGGGCATCTCTTGTAATGGTCCAGAATTCGCAGATATAAGTTTCAGAATGAACATTGTTAATGTCCTAAGAAATAAACGGTAATAGCACAATTTGACTTGTCAAATTACCAGAATTCAAGGAAAGATAGGACTATCAAGAAAAATATTTCCTTGATATGTTTATAGATTAGACAGAACATAAGAGTCGTGTAACATGGCACATGATGATGTTATGATCTGTGAATCATCACATTCTATTTAGAAACTCAGCATGACTTACTGTAATATAATCACGTTGATCAAGTGTCATTATATTATACTAACTCATGCATCAATTTCCAACACTACTTCAAAATCATTCATAATTCAAACTCGAATTTTAAAGAAATTTAGAAACTAAAGTAGTTTCCTTTATGATGTAATATAGATAGCACAAAGAGATAAATAATTTCGGACGAGAATATTTATGAAAATATCTTCAGAAATATGAAGATATTTATGATGATATTTTGGAATTTCTAAGTTCGATGATTGCTGAAGAAAGATTTTCCGCAAGATTTTAATATCAAGATATTCTCTAAAGATTTCAACGGATCCAGAATTACCTGGATTATTTGAATATAGGGTATGGTCCTTGTATTTGTCCTTGGTCTCCTTCATGGGTAGCTCAATTTATTTTTCAATACCCAATTTTCTATCGAGCGTTCCTAACACTCCTTTCTTTATCATCAAACTTTTGGCCGTTTAGACCACCTATCATTTTTCTGTTTCCTCTGCATTTAATGCTATGATATCTGAATCATCGGTTATTAATCCAAGGTGGTTTCAGGAAAATTGTGTTTTTAGATGATTAAACGCTGATGGTAATATGGTGGGATATGAAAGGTTCCCCGATAACAATAAAAGAGCACGCATATATATCAAGGTTATAATTAGGTTGTTTCGAACGAAAAATTGAAGTTGACTTGTTGGAGCTGTGACAAAATTTGGCTAATTTGGAAAGAGATTGCAAAGTTATTTTCGGTAATAATAATGCTAAAGGAATTAGCACAGCTACGCGTTAAACGTTTATTCAGTTTCCGAGAGTTTTTCAGGTATACTACTATATGCATAAATTTTTCCTTCCGTAGATGAAGTGCGATTGGTTCATCCTATCGATTGAAGTGTTTTCAAGAATCATGAAAGGTTTGAACGCAGAATGTAATCGTGAAGATACAAATGATGTTTAAGACGAAATAAAGTGGCAACTTGAAGAATTGTTTAGTTTTATATGTTATAATCAATATTTTAATTCATTTTAACTATCCAATGTTATTAGTCCACAGTCGATAGTCCACAGTTGGCAGTCCAATAATTCATATATAGTTTAATATATAATATTCGAATTAATTAATACATGTCGTGACCCGTATACGTCTCAGACTCGATCACAACTCAAATTATATATATTATTGTAGAATAAACCTCAACTCTGTATAGAGAACTCGATCATTACTGCATATAGAGTGTCTATGGTTATTCCAAATAATATATATATATGCGTCGATATGATATGTCAAAACCTTGTATACGTGTCCTGATATTTAAAGTGCGTAAAATAAATACAGAAATTAAATGACAATAAATAAAATGCGTAAAGTAAATAACAGAAATTAATTGATGATAAATAAAATTGCAAGAATGTAAATTTCGATAATTAAATTGCGATAAATAAAGTGTAATCAGTTAGCTAGGAACAATTAGCTAGTAACAGTTAGCGTGGATTCTTAACACAATTTCTCATAGTTAATTAGTCTGTTTCTAACAAATTTTATTTTGTCATATGTTTTCTTCATTATGCCACTTGTTGGATTCTGATAGGTCAAAATCCGAATATGAAATTGAATAAAAATGGTTATTCTGCGGTGAACGGATACGTATATCGGTGGTTGTAAGTAAAATAGTAAATGACTGTTGAATCAGATTCGAAGAATGTACAATATAACTTATTAATGTGAAATCTAAATATTACTCGGGTATTACCTACCCGTTAAAATATTTTCACCATTAACAGTTTGTACGAAAGAATTTTTAATTACAATCTTTATGAAAATATATATACATGTATATTTTCTTCAGATGTAATTATGGATTTAATGAGTCAATATGATATTAAACTCATTTGATTTATTGTTAGAACAAGAATATATAATCTCTAAAACATTAGAGATTACATAATCGCCATACTGAACGAAGATAATTGATGTAGAACGATACGTAGAATAATGATTAGGCTCGAGGTATAGATTGTGATGTTGAGGCGTGTTTTGTTGTGGTTTATGTTGTTGCTGGTGGTACTGTTGATGTTGTTGATGTTGCTGAAGCTGGTACGTTTTGCACCATATTTTCCAAGGCTACAGCTCAGGCGCGAAACTCATTTGACTTTTATTACTCCGGGATGATTGTCGGCAGGAACGAGCGAATGAATAAGGTTTAGAATTGTGGATAGAATATAATTGTGACGGGCTACTCTGGAAATGAGGCTGAAAATGGTGTTTCAGATAGGTTAGCCGGTAAGTGCTTCAGGTTCTTTGCCAATCGGTGAATTCGGTTGGTGGAAGGGATCACCTTCTGCGCGTCTCCATTGATTAAGTCGACTACGAACCCATCAAATGAATTGGGGATAGATGATTGGTTAATTCATTCTGGTTATACTGCTTTCAGAGTTCGAGTGGAAATTCTTATCGGAATAGCTGTTAGAATAACTAGCGTAATAGCTATCGGAATCTGAGGGACTCGAACTGGTTGAGGGATTCATCTCGTACGATCAGATGAAGGGTTTTCGATAAGAAATAGATTATAGGATGTAGATTAGTACCCTGTAATACATAATTTACATATGCATATATAATACTAAAATCCCATAAGTTACGGAGGAATCTACGGAAGTTGTCAGGCAAAGTCTACATTAACAGATATGCTAAGATATGAATTAGCAGATAAGCTAAGATACGAATTTTGTCTATACACTATTCATGCAATCATTGCAGTAAGATGTGTCTAGACTAAGAATGATAAACAGGTAATTTCCTAAGGATGATAAACAGATGATTCCCGACAAAAATGATAAGCATAACTTTTGACATGCAGACACGGTCGAAGTCCAGACTCACTAATGCATCCTAACGACTTATCAGCTAGACACACTAATGCAAACCTGGTTCGCTAAGACCACCGCTCTGATACCAACTGAAATGACCCGTCCTAATCCATCCGGACGAAGTCCATATCGATTATAAATGATTCACAACAGTTGATTACATCGTGAGGTACTTGACCTCTATATGGTACATTTTACAAACATTGCATTCGTTTTTGAAAAGACAATCTTTCATTACATCAAAAGTTGACAATATGCATATCATTTCGTAATATATCTTACTATAATTGACTTAATAATAATCTTGATGAACTCAACGACTCGAATGCAACGTCTTTTGAAATATGTCATGAATGATTCCAAGTAATATCTCTAGAATGAACAAATGCACAGCGGAAGATTTCTTTCGTACCTGAGAATAAACATGCTTTAAAGTGTCAACTAAAAGGTTGGTGAGTTCATTAGTTTAACTTAAACAATCGTTTCCATCATTTTAATAGACCACAAGATTTCATATTTCTATTTCTCATAAACATACGTCCCATGCATAGAGACAAAATTATCATTCATATGAATTGAACACCTGGTAACCGACATTCACAATATGCATATAAGAATATCCCCATCATTCCGGGATCCTCCTTCGGACATGATATAAATTTCGAAGTACTAAAGCATCCGGTACTTTGGATGGGGCTTGTTGGGCCCGATAGATCTATCTTTAGAGTTTGCATCAATTAGGGTGTCTGTTCCCTAATTCTTAGATTACCAGACTTAATAAAAAGGGGCATATTCAATTTCGATCATTCAACCATATAATTTAGTTTTGATTACTTGTGTCTATTTTGAAATGTCCCGTTCTTATTGATTAAAAACGTTCCATCTTAATTGATTTCGTTGCGAGGTTTTGACCTCTATATGAGACGTTTTTCAAAGACTGCATTCATTTTTAAACAAACCATAACCTTTATTTCATCAATAAA
This sequence comes from Rutidosis leptorrhynchoides, assembly GCF_046630445.1. NCBI lineage: Eukaryota > Viridiplantae > Streptophyta > Magnoliopsida > Asterales > Asteraceae > Rutidosis > Rutidosis leptorrhynchoides. The sequence continues at coordinate 136,839,821 of NC_092342.1, read as the reverse complement.
GGTTTGAAAAGCTTTACGTAGATTATCAAATAATGATAATCTAATATATCATGTTTACACACGACCATTACATAATGGTTTACAATACAAATATGTTACAACAAAATAAGTTTCTTGAATGCAGTTTTTACACAATATCATACAAGCATGGACTCCAAATCTTGTCCTTATTTAAGTATGCGACAGCGGAAGCTCTTAATAATCACCTGAGAATAAACATGCTTAAAACGTCAACAAAAATGTTGGTGAGTTATAGGTTTAACCTATATATATCAAATCGTAACAATAGACCACAAGATTTCATATTTCAATACACATCCCATACATAGAGATAAAAATCATTCATATGGTGAACACCTGGTAACCGACAATAACAAGATGCATATATAAGAATATCCCCATCATTCCGGGACACCCTTCGGATATGATATAAATTTCGAAGTACTAAAGCATCCGGTACTTTGGATGGGGTTTGTTAGGCCCAATAGATCTATCTTTAGGATTCGCGTCAATTAGGGTGTCTGTTCCCTAATTCTTAGATTACCAGACTTAATAAGAAGGGGCATATTCGATTTCGATAATTCAACCATAGAATGTAGTTTCACGTACTTGTGTCTATTTTGTAAATCATTTATAAAACCTGCATGTATTCTCATCCCAAAAATATTAGATTTTAAAAGTGGGACTATAACTCACTTTCACAAATTTTTACTTCGTCGGGAAGTAAGACTTGGCCACTGGTTGATTCACGAACCTATAACAATATATACATATATATCAAAGTATGTTCAAAATATATTTACAACACTTTTAATATATTTTGATGTTTTAAGTTTATTAAGTCAGCTGTCCTCGTTAGTAACCTACAACTAGTTGTCCACAGTTAGATGTACAGAAATAAATCGATAAATATTATCTTGAATCAATCCACGACCCAGTGTATACGTATCTCAGTATTGATCACAACTCAAACTATATATATTTTGGAATCAACCTCAACCCTGTATAGCTAACTCCAACATTCACATATAGAGTGTCTATGGTTGTTCCGAAATATATATAGATGTGTCGACATGATAGGTCGAAACATTGTATACGTGTCTATGGTATCTCAAGATTACATAATATATAATACAAGTTGATTAAGTTATGGTTGGAATAGATTTGTTACCAATTTTCACGTAGCTAAAATGAGAAAAATTATCCAATCTTGTTTTACCCATAACTTCTTCATTTTAAATCCGTTTTGAGTGAATCAAATTGCTATGGTTTCATATTGAACTCTATTTTATGAATCTAAACAAAAAAAGTATAGGTTTCTAGTCGGAAAAATAAGTTACAAGTCGTTTTTGTAAAGGTAGTCATTTCAGTCGAAAGAACGACGTCTAGATGACCATTTTAGAAAACATACTTCCACTTTGAGTTTAACCATAATTTTTGGATATAGTTTCATGTTCATAATAAAAATCATTTTCTCAGAATAACAACTTTTAAATCAAAGTTTATCATAGTTTTTAATTAACTAACCCAAAACAGCCCGCGGTGTTACTACGACGGCGTAAATCCGGTTTTACGGTGTTTTTCGTGTTTCCAGGTTTTAAATCATTAAGTTAGCATATCATATAGATATAGAACATGTGTTTAGTTGATTTTAAAAGTCAAGTTAGAAGGATTAACTTTTGTTTGCGAACAAGTTTAGAATTAACTAAACTATGTTCTAGTGATTACAAGTTTAAACCTTCGAATAAGATAGCTTTATATGTATGAATCGAATGATGTTATGAACATCATTACTACCTTAAGTTCCTTGGATGAACCTACTGGAAAAGAGAAAAATGGATCTAGCTTCAATGGATCCTTGGATGGCTCAAAGTTCTTGAAGCAAAATCATGACACGAAAACAAGTTCAAGTAAGATCATCACTTGAAATAAGATTGTTATAGTTATAGAAATTGAACCAAAGTTTGAATATGATTATTACCTTGTATTAGAATGATAACCTACTGTAAGAAACAAAGATTTCTTGAGGTTGGATGATCACCTTACAAGATTGGAAGTGAGCTAGCAAACTTGAAAGTATTCTTGATTTTATGAAACTAGAACTTTTGGAATTTATGAAGAACACTTAGAACTTGAAGATAGAACTTGAGAGAGTTCAATTAGATGAAGAAAATTGAAGAATGAAAGTGTTTGTAGGTGTTTTTGGTCGTTGGTGTATGGATTAGATATAAAGGATATGTAATTTTGTTTTCATGTAAATAAGTCATGAATGATTACTCATATTTTTGTAATCTTATGAGATATTTCATGCTAGTTGCCAAATGATGGTTCCCACATGTGTTAGGTGACTCACATGGGCTGCTAAGAGCTGATCATTGGAGTGTATATACCAATAGTACATACATCTAAAAGCTGTGTATTGTACGAGTACGAATACGGGTGCATACGAGTAGAATTGTTGATGAAACTGAACGAGAATGTAATTGTAAGCATTTTTGTTAAGTAGAAGTATTTTGATAAGTGTATTGAAGTCTTTCAAAAGTGTATAAATACATATTAAAACACTACATGTATATACATTTTAACTGAGTCGTTAAGTCATCGTTAGTCGTTACATGTAAGTGTTGTTTTGAAACCTTTAGGTTAACGATCTTGTTAAATGTTGTTAACCCAATGTTTATAATAACAAAAGAGATTTTAAATTATTATATTATCATGATATTATGATGTATGAATATCTCTTAATATGATATATATACATTAAATGTCGTTACAACGATAAACGTTACATATATGTCTCGTTTCAAAATCATTAAGTTAGTAGTCTTGTTTTTACATATGTAGTTCATTGTTAATATAATTAATGATATGTTTACTTATCATAATATCATGTTAACTATATATATAACCATATATATGTCATCATATAGTTTTTTTACAAGTTTTAACGTTCGTGAATCACCGGTCAACTTGGGTGGTCAATTGTCTATATGAAACCTATTTCAATTAATCAAGTCTTAACAAGTTTGATTGCTTAACATGTTGGAAACATTTAATCATGTAAACATCAATCTCAATTAATATATATAAACATGGAAAAGTTCGGGTCACTACAGTACCTACCCGTTAAATAAATTTCGTCCCGAAATTTTAAGCTGTTGAAGGTGTTGACGAATCTTCTGGAAATAGATGCGGGTATTTCTTCTTCATCTGATCTTCACGCTCCCAGGTGAACTCGGGTCCTCTACGAGCATTCCATCGAACCTTAACAATTGGTATCTTGTTTTGCTTAAGTCTTTTAACCTCACGATCCATTATTTCTACGGGTTCTTCGATGAATTGGAGTTTTTCGTTGATTTGGATTTCATCTAACGGAATAGTGAGATCTTCTTTAGCAAAACATTTCTTCAAATTCGAGACGTGGAAAGTGTTATGTACAGCCGCGAGTTGTTGAGGTAACTCAAGTCGGTAAGCTACTGGTCCGACACGATCAATAATCTTGAATGGTCCAATATACCTTGGATTTAATTTCCCTCGTTTACCAAATCGAACAACGCCTTTCCAAGGTGAAACTTTAAGCATGACCATCTCTCCAATTTCAAATTCTATATCTTTTCTTTTAATGTCAGCGTAGCTCTTTTGTCGACTTTGGGCGGTTTTCAACCGTTGTTGAATTTGGATGATCTTCTCGGTAGTTTCTTGTATAATCTCCGGACCCGTAATCTGTCTATCCCCCACCTCACTCCAACAAATCGGAGACCTGCACTTTCTACCATAAAGTGCTTCAAACGGCGCCATCTCAATGCTTGAATGGTAGCTGTTGTTGTAGGAAAATTCTGCTAACGGTAGATGTCGATCCCAACTGTTTCCGAAATCAATAACACATGCTCGTAGCATGTCTTCAAGCGTTTGTATCGTCCTTTCGCTCTGCCCATCAGTTTGTGGATGATAGGCAGTACTCATGTCTAGACGAGTTCCTAATGCTTGCTGTAATGTCTGCCAGAATCTTGAAATAAATCTGCCATCCCTATCAGAGATAATAGAGATTGGTATTCCATGTCTGGAGACGACTTCCTTCAAATACAGTCGTGCTAACTTCTCCATCTTGTCATCTTCTCTTATTGGTAGGAAGTGTGCTGATTTGGTGAGACGATCAACTATTACCCAAATAGTATCAAAACCACTTGCAGTCCTTGGCAATTTAGTGATGAAATCCATGGTAATGTTTTCCCATTTCCATTCTGGGATTTCGGGTTGTTGAAGTAGACCTGATGGTTTCTGATGCTCAGCTTTGACCTTAGAACACGTCAAACATTCTCCTACGTATTTAGCAACATCGGCTTTCATACCCGGCCACCAAAAATGTTTCTTGAGATCCTTGTACATCTTCCCCGTTCCAGGATGTATTGAGTATCTGGTTTTATGAGCTTCTCTAAGTACCATTTCTCTCATATCTCCAAATTTTGGTACCCAAATCCTTTCAGCCCTATACCAGGTTCCGTCTTCCCGAATATTAAGATGTTTCTCCGATCCTTTGGGTATTTCATCCTTTAAATTTCCCTCTTTTAAAACTCCTTGTTGCGCCTCCTTTATTTGAGTAGTAATGTTATTATGAATCATTATATTCATAGATTTTACTCGAATGGGTTCTCTATCCTTCCTGCTCAAGGCATCGGCTACCACATTTGCCTTCCCCGGGTGGTAACGAATCTCAAAATCGTAATCATTCAATAATTCAATCCACCTACGCTGCCTCATATTCAGTTGTTTCTGATTAAATATGTGTTGAAGACTTTTGTGGTCGGTATATATAATACTTTTGACCCCATATAAGTAGTGCCTCCAAGTCTTTAATGCAAAAACAACCGCGCCTAATTCCAAATCATGCGTCGTATAATTTTGTTCGTGAATCTTCAATTGTCTAGACGCATAAGCAATCACCTTCGTTCGTTGCATTAATACACAACCGAGACCTTGCTTTGATGCGTCACAATAAATCACAAAATCATCATTCCCTTCAGGCAATGACAATATAGGTGCCGTAGTTAGCTTTTTCTTCAATAACTGAAACGCTTTCTCTTGTTCATCATTCCATTCAAATTTCTTCCCTTTATGCGTTAATGCAGTCAAGGGTTTTGCTATTCTGGAAAAGTCTTGGATGAACCTTCTGTAGTAACCAGCTAGTCCTAAAAACTGGCGTATGTGTTTCGGAGTTTTCGGGGTTTCCCACTTTTCAACAGTTTCTATCTTTGCCGGATCCACCTTAATACCTTCTTTGTTCACTATGTGACCGAGGAATTGAACTTCTTCCAACCAAAATGCACACTTTGAAAACTTAGCGTACAATTCTTCCTTCCTCAATACTTCTAACACTTTTCTCAAATGTTCACCGTGTTCTTGGTCATTCTTTGAGTAAATAAGTATGTCATCAATGAAAACAATGACAAACTTGTCAAGGTATGGTCCACACACTCGGTTCATAAGGTCCATGAACACAGCTGGTGCATTAGTTAAACCAAACGGCATGACCATAAACTCGTAATGACCGTAACGTGTTCTGAAAGCAGTCTTTGGAATATCATCTTCTTTCACCCGCATTTGATGATACCCGGAACGTAAGTCAATCTTTGAATAAACAGACGAGCCTTGTAGTTGATCAAATAAGTCGTCGATTCTCGGTAGTGGGTAGCGGTTCTTGATGGTAAGTTTGTTCAACTCTCGGTAGTCGATACACAACCTGAATGTACCATCTTTCTTCTTGACAAACAAAACAGGAGCTCCCCACGGTGATGTGCTTGGTCGAATGAAACCACGCTCTAAAAGTTCTTGTAATTGGCTTTGCAGTTCTTTCATCTCGCTGGGTGCGAGTCTGTAAGGAGCACGAGCTATTGGTGCAGCTCCTGGTACAAGATCTATTTGAAATTCAACGGATCGATGTGGGGGTAATCCCGGTAATTCTTTCGGAAATACATCGGGAAATTCTTTTGCAATGGGAACATCATTGATGCTCTTTTCTTCAGTTTGTACTTTCTCGACGTGTGCTAGAACAGCATAGCAACCTTTTCTTATTAGTTTTTGTGCCTTCAAATTACTAATAAGATGTAGCTTCGTGTTGCCCTTTTCTCCGTACACCATTAAGGGTTTTCCTTTTTCTCGTATAATGCGAATTGCATTTTTGTAACAAACGATCTCCGCTTTCACTTCTTTCAACCAGTCCATACCGATTATCACATCAAAACTCCCTAACTCTACTGGTATCAAATCAATCTTAAATGTTTCGCTAACCAGTTTAATTTCTCGATTCCGACATATATTATCTGCTGAAATTAATTTACCATTTGCTAATTCGAGTAAAAATTTACTATCCAAAGGCGTCAATGGACAACTTAATTTAGCACAAAAATCTCTACTCATATAGCTTCTATCCGCACCCGAATCAAATAAAACGTAAGCAGATTTATTGTCAATAAGAAACGTACCCGTAACAAGCTCCGGGTCTTCCTGTGCCTCTACCGCATTAATATTGAAAACTCTTCCACGGCCTTGTCCATTCGTGTTCTCCTGGTTCGGGCAATTTCTAATAATGTGGCCTGGTTTTCCACATTTATAACAAACTACATTGGCATAACTTGCTCCGACACTACTTGCTCCGCCATTACTCGTTCCGACACCATTTGTTCCTTTCGTTCTATTAACCCCTGGTCCGTAGACCTCATACTTCGCCGCGCTATGACCATTTCTTTTACACTTGTTGCAAAATTTGGTGCAGAACCCCGAGTGATTCTTTTCACACCTTTGGCATAGTTGCTTCTGATTGTTGTTGTTGTTGCGGTTATTATTGTTGTTGGGATGATTGTTGTAGTTGCTGTTGTTGTTGTTGTTGTTGTTGTTGGGCCGTTTGTTGTAGTTGCGATTGATGTTGCGATTGTTGGGATAATTGTTGCGATTATTGTTGTAATTGCTGTTGTTGTTGTATTGGTGATTCTTATCACCGTTTTCCTCCCACTTTCTTTTGACTTGCTTCACATTGGCCTCTTCAGCAGTCTGTTCTTTAATTCTTTCTTCAATCTGGTTCACTAGTTTGTGAGCCATTCTACATGCCTGTTGTATGGAGGCGGGCTCGTGTGAACTTATATCTTCTTGGATTCTTTCCGGTAATCCTTTCACAAACGCGTCGATCTTCTCTTCCTCATCTTCGAATGCTCCCGGACACAATAGGCACAATTCTGTGAATCGTCTTTCGTACGTGGTAATATCAAATCCTTGGGTTCGTAACCCTCTAAGTTCTGTCTTGAGCTTATTGACCTCGGTTCTGGGACGGTACTTCTCGTTCATCAAGTGCTTGAATGCTGACCACGGTAGTGCGTACGCATCATCTTGTCCCACTTGCTCTAGATAGGTATTCCACCATGTTAACGCAGAACCTGTGAAGGTATGCGTAGCGTACTTCACTTTGTCCTCTTCAGTACACTTACTTATGGCAAACACCGATTCAACCTTCTCGGTCCACCGTTTCAATCCGATCGGTCCTTCGGTTCCATCAAATTCCAAAGGTTTGCAGGCAGTGAATTCTTTGTAGGTGCATCCTACACGATTTCCTGTACTGCTAGATCCAAGGTTATTGTTGGTATGTAGCGCAGCCTGTACTGCGGCTATGTTTGAAGCTAGAAAAGTACGGAATTCCTCTTCATTCATATTCACGGTGTGTCGAGTAGTCGGTGCCATTTCCTTCAAAATAGTTAAATGGAACAAGTTAATCATACAGAATATTAAGAGTAGTTAATAGTATTTCGTAGCATAATATGAACTCATTTATAAAAGCTTTTTCTTCATATTAGCGTTTTATAAGTTTAAATTCGGGTAGTACTTACCCGTTAAGTTCATACTTAGTAGCTAATATACAATTCAACTACTACAATTCTATATGAAAAACTGATTATAATAATATTTCGCGTTCAAACTTTTATACAATATTTTACAAACTTACAATACCGCTTATTTTACATAAAGCATGAAATATAGCACACAATAACTTTGATACAAGATAGTTGTGAAGACAATTCTAGCTAGTACACAAGTCGTTCAGCAAAGGCAATAAGTACACGTAATTCATACGTCCAGAAACAAGTCATGCATTCTGGTTTTACTAGGACTACTTCCCATCCTTGGTCTTGTGCAACATAACCGTTATGGCCGTTGATAAGACAGCGTGTTGTAACGTCATCAAAGGGACGAGGGTTACGTAATGTCCAACAGTCCCGTAATAATCTAAAAACCTCATTTCTTACCCCAATTACCGACTCCGTCACTTGTGGAAACGTTTTGTTTAATAGTTGTAGCCCGATGTTCTTGTTCTCACTTTGGTGAGAAGCGAACATTACTAATCCGTAAGCATAACATGCTTCTTTATGTTGCATGTTAGCCGCTTTTTCTAAATCACGAAGTCCAATATTCGGATATATTGAGTCAAAATAATTTCTTAACCCGTTGCGTAAAATAGCATTTGGGTTCCCCGCAATATATGCGTCAAAGTAAACACATCGTAACTTATGGGTTTCCCAATGTGATATCCCCCATCTTTCAAACGAAAGTCTCTTATAAACCAAGACATTCTTGGAACGTTCTTCGAATGTCTTACAAACTGATCTCGCCTTAAATAGTTGTGCCGAAGAATTCTGGCCGACTCTAGACAAGATTTCATCAATCATGTCTCCGGGTAGGTCTCTTAAAATATTGGGTTGTCTATCCATTTTGTATTTTTAAACTGTAAAATAGACAAGAGTTAGATTCATAAAATAAAAAAAAATACTTATTAATACAAGCAATTTTTACATATATCATAAAGCATAAGAACACTATATTCCATATATTACACCACACGAATACAACTATCTTATTCCGACTCGCTCGTTTCTTCTTCTTCGGTTTTGGTTCGTTTTGCCAAGTTTCTAGGGATATATGATGTTCCCCTAATACGAACCGTCGTTGTCCACATTGGTTTAGAAAAACCTGGTGGTTTAGAGGTTCCCGGGTCATTGTTACAACTTAAGGACTTCGGGGGTTGACGATACATATAAAGTTCATCGGGGTTGGAATTAGATTTCTCTATTTTTATGCCCTTTCCCTTATTATTTTCTTTTGCCTTTTTAAATTCAGTTGGGGTAATTTCTATAACATCATCGGAATTCTCGTCGGAATCCGATTCATCGGAGAATTGGTAATCCTCCCAATATTTTGCTTCCTTGGCGGAAACACCATTGACCATAATTAACTTTGGTCGGTTGGTTGAGGATTTTCTTTTACTTAACCGTTTTATTATTTCCCCCACCGGTTCTATTTCTTCATCCGGTTCCGATTCTTCTTCCGGTTCCGATTCTTCTTCCGGTTCCGACTCTTCTTCCGGTTCCTCTTCGGGAACTTGTGAATCAGTCCACAAATTATTCCAATTTACATTTGACTCTTCATTATTATTAGGTGAGTCAATGGGACTTGTTCTAGAGGTAGACATCTATCACATAATATCAAACACGTTAAGAGATTAATATATCACATAATATTCATATGTTAAAAATATATAGTTTCCAACAAAAATGTTAAGCAATCATTTTTAAAGAAAACACGGTCGAAGTCCAGACTCACTAATGCATCCTAACAAACTCGATAAGACACACTAATGCAAATTTTCTGGTTCTCTAAGACCAACGCTCGGATACCAACTGAAATGTCCCGTTCTTATTGATTAAAAACGTTCCATCTTAATTGATTTCGTTGCGAGGTTTTGACCTCTATATGAGACGTTTTTCAAAGACTGCATTCATTTTTAAACAAACCATAACCTTTATTTCATCAATAAAGGTTTGAAAAGCTTTACGTAGATTATCAAATAATGATAATCTAATATATCATGTTTACACACGACCATTACATAATGGTTTACAATACAAATATGTTACAACAAAATAAGTTTCTTGAATGCAGTTTTTACACAATATCATACAAGCATGGACTCCAAATCTTGTCCTTATTTAAGTATGCGACAGCGGAAGCTCTTAATAATCACCTGAGAATAAACATGCTTAAAACGTCAACAAAAATGTTGGTGAGTTATAGGTTTAACCTATATATATCAAATCGTAACAATAGACCACAAGATTTCATATTTCAATACACATCCCATACATAGAGATAAAAATCATTCATATGGTGAACACCTGGTAACCGACAATAACAAGATGCATATATAAGAATATCCCCATCATTCCGGGACACCCTTCGGATATGATATAAATTTCGAAGTACTAAAGCATCCGGTACTTTGGATGGGGTTTGTTAGGCCCAATAGATCTATCTTTAGGATTCGCGTCAATTAGGGTGTCTGTTCCCTAATTCTTAGATTACCAGACTTAATAAGAAGGGGCATATTCGATTTCGATAATTCAACCATAGAATGTAGTTTCACGTACTTGTGTCTATTTTGTAAATCATTTATAAAACCTGCATGTATTCTCATCCCAAAAATATTAGATTTTAAAAGTGGGACTATAACTCACTTTCACAAATTTTTACTTCGTCGGGAAGTAAGACTTGGCCACTGGTTGATTCACGAACCTATAACAATATATACATATATATCAAAGTATGTTCAAAATATATTTACAACACTTTTAATATATTTTGATGTTTTAAGTTTATTAAGTCAGCTGTCCTCGTTAGTAACCTACAACTAGTTGTCCACAGTTAGATGTACAGAAATAAATCGATAAATATTATCTTGAATCAATCCACGACCCAGTGTATACGTATCTCAGTATTGATCACAACTCAAACTATATATATTTTGGAATCAACCTCAACCCTGTATAGCTAACTCCAACATTCACATATAGAGTGTCTATGGTTGTTCCGAAATATATATAGATGTGTCGACATGATAGGTCGAAACATTGTATACGTGTCTATGGTATCTCAAGATTACATAATATATAATACAAGTTGATTAAGTTATGGTTGGAATAGATTTGTTACCAATTTTCACGTAGCTAAAATGAGAAAAATTATCCAATCTTGTTTTACCCATAACTTCTTCATTTTAAATCCGTTTTGAGTGAATCAAATTGCTATGGTTTCATATTGAACTCTATTTTATGAATCTAAACAAAAAAAGTATAGGTTTCTAGTCGGAAAAATAAGTTACAAGTCGTTTTTGTAAAGGTAGTCATTTCAGTCGAAAGAACGACGTCTAGATGACCATTTTAGAAAACATACTTCCACTTTGAGTTTAACCATAATTTTTGGATATAGTTTCATGTTCATAATAAAAATCATTTTCTCAGAATAACAACTTTTAAATCAAAGTTTATCATAGTTTTTAATTAACTAACCCAAAACAGCCCGCGGTGTTACTACGACGGCGTAAATCCGGTTTTACGGTGTTTTTCGTGTTTCCAGGTTTTAAATCATTAAGTTAGCATATCATATAGATATAGAACATGTGTTTAGTTGATTTTAAAAGTCAAGTTAGAAGGATTAACTTTTGTTTGCGAACAAGTTTAGAATTAACTAAACTATGTTCTAGTGATTACAAGTTTAAACCTTCGAATAAGATAGCTTTATATGTATGAATCGAATGATGTTATGAACATCATTACTACCTTAAGTTCCTTGGATGAACCTACTGGAAAAGAGAAAAATGGATCTAGCTTCAATGGATCCTTGGATGGCTCAAAGTTCTTGAAGCAAAATCATGACACGAAAACAAGTTCAAGTAAGATCATCACTTGAAATAAGATTGTTATAGTTATAGAAATTGAACCAAAGTTTGAATATGATTATTACCTTGTATTAGAATGATAACCTACTGTAAGAAACAAAGATTTCTTGAGGTTGGATGATCACCTTACAAGATTGGAAGTGAGCTAGCAAACTTGAAAGTATTCTTGATTTTATGAAACTAGAACTTTTGGAATTTATGAAGAACACTTAGAACTTGAAGATAGAACTTGAGAGAGTTCAATTAGATGAAGAAAATTGAAGAATGAAAGTGTTTGTAGGTGTTTTTGGTCGTTGGTGTATGGATTAGATATAAAGGATATGTAATTTTGTTTTCATGTAAATAAGTCATGAATGATTACTCATATTTTTGTAATCTTATGAGATATTTCATGCTAGTTGCCAAATGATGGTTCCCACATGTGTTAGGTGACTCACATGGGCTGCTAAGAGCTGATCATTGGAGTGTATATACCAATAGTACATACATCTAAAAGCTGTGTATTGTACGAGTACGAATACGGGTGCATACGAGTAGAATTGTTGATGAAACTGAACGAGAATGTAATTGTAAGCATTTTTGTTAAGTAGAAGTATTTTGATAAGTGTATTGAAGTCTTTCAAAAGTGTATAAATACATATTAAAACACTACATGTATATACATTTTAACTGAGTCGTTAAGTCATCGTTAGTCGTTACATGTAAGTGTTGTTTTGAAACCTTTAGGTTAACGATCTTGTTAAATGTTGTTAACCCAATGTTTATAATAACAAAAGAGATTTTAAATTATTATATTATCATGATATTATGATGTATGAATATCTCTTAATATGATATATATACATTAAATGTCGTTACAACGATAAACGTTACATATATGTCTCGTTTCAAAATCATTAAGTTAGTAGTCTTGTTTTTACATATGTAGTTCATTGTTAATATAATTAATGATATGTTTACTTATCATAATATCATGTTAACTATATATATAACCATATATATGTCATCATATAGTTTTTTTACAAGTTTTAACGTTCGTGAATCACCGGTCAACTTGGGTGGTCAATTGTCTATATGAAACCTATTTCAATTAATCAAGTCTTAACAAGTTTGATTGCTTAACATGTTGGAAACATTTAATCATGTAAACATCAATCTCAATTAATATATATAAACATGGAAAAGTTCGGGTCACTACATATTTCGTAAAAACATTTATAAAACTTGCGCATGTATTCTCAGCCCAAAAATATAAAGGGTAAAAAGGTAAATGAAACTCACCATATTGTATTTTGTAGTAAAAATACATATGACGATATTTAACAAGTGTAGGGTTGGCCTCGGATTCACGAACCTATATCATTTGTATATATATATTAAAACATATACTCGTAATCGAATAAATCTATTTGTTATTAGAAATGTGTTTGTTATATTAACACTTTATAAGCTTCATTCTTTATTTATATATTTTCATTTTATATATACATTGAGATTTTTAATATAGTTAAGTTATGTAATTTAAATATATTTTTGTATATGTAATCTTTATTTTTATACTTATAACTTTAGTAACATCTTTAAAACTTTTATTTTCATAATCATAATAATTTTTAATAATAATGACATTGATAATACTAATACTAATAATAATAATAATAATAATAATAATAATAATAATAATAATAATAATAATAATAATAATAATAATAATAATAATAATAATAATAATAATAATAATAATAATAATAATAATAATGGTAGTAAAGATGTTACTTTTAATGAAAATACTAGTTTTAACAAAGACGACAGGTTTAAAAATAATGTTACTTTTAATAATAATAGTGATAATAATAATTCTAATAATGATACTAAATATTATAATCATTTTAATAATCATAATGATAATATAAATAATAATACTTATGTTAATAATAATAATAATAATATTAATAATAATAATACTTAATGATACCAGTTAATAATAACTAAAAATGATAATGATAATAATCATATTATTAACATTAACATAATAATAACCATAACAATAATAATAATAATAATAATAATAATAATAATAATAATAATAATAATAATAATAATAATAATAATAATAATAAAAAAGAACTACCTTATATGCCATGTTTTATAAAAATTTGCCATTGCCCGGACTTGAACACGAGACCTCTCGCTTAGCCCCAAGACCCCTAACCATCTAAACTATCAGGATTTTCTGATACAATTCACGAACTAAAAACATATAACCCATGTATCTGTCTGTTTTTATTTTTCCTAATCCAATCATCACCATGTTTCATAATCATACGCCATTCACTTTATCTTTGTTCTTAACAAGAATAGAAACAGAGTCAGCAACTATTATTTACGTGGTTTTGAGCTCGAGGATACATAAATAAAATAGCAGTAGTGCACAGGTATTGTTCGATGGTGGTTATGGTTATAAGTTGATTTGGAATAGTAGTAAATATAGTGGTGATCGAAAGTGGGGTTTACAGCTGAAACCATGAACCGAATAATGGTTATGATGGGTACGATCAACACATCAAGAAAACACGACAAGAACATAAACCATTTGATGATTCGAAGAGTAATAATTTGATCGCCATTATCATGAACACGCCTTCAACATCACCATAATCATCTTGTATCACCATTCATCATCATCGTTATTTTATGTACATCATCGAACATTTAGCATCCTCACCATCAATCATCACGCTATCACTATCAACATATCATCTTTATCAACTTCAATTCACTTCATCATCTTCATCAACATCATTGTTTATTATCACAGATTCGTTGTTATTGGCATATGAAATAGAAGGATAGTAGCAACATAGTTGCAGCGAGTCTGCTGTATACAGAAAGATTAAACAGAACGAAACAGTAAAAGAAATCGTTGGGTTTGGTTTAATTTTGTGGATCGACAGAATGAGGGAGATAGGGTTTTTCGAGTAGCAGTCCAAAAGATAAAGCCCAAGATATTATTTAGCCTAACCCACACTTAATAAATATGTTACATGTTGTTGGGTTTGTAAAGAAAACGGCCCAGAATCAACAAGTAATGCATAGTGTCGGTTATGAACTTGACTAGATTCAACATAGCTGTCACCTTTTATCCTTGTCTCCCACTAACACTAACAAGTTGGAAGAATAGAATAATTACACGTGATATACACAAATGGTGGTAATTGATGGGGTACTTTTCTTGTAACTATCGGCCCAAGGGAAAAAAACATCTTTCCATCTCATCTTTTCATTCGTATAAATCAATACCACCATCTTGTTATATCGCATGGATTAGTATCCCGATTAAAGGTCTAGAATTAACTGATAAGATATTGGTTTTAAGCTCAAAGGGTTGTTGGATTCGGTAGTACAGAGACACGAAAGAAATAAGGTAAAATATAAGTGGTGTGTAGGTGATTGCGTGTACATGTACTCGTGTATGTATGTGTTTTGCTGCAGAAACAGGAACCTAAAGTAGCAATTGAAATAGCGGTTTACTATGGCGATTATTGTGGTGGTAAGTCGAAGAAGAAAAGTGGCGATATGGGGTGGGTTTGTTCACGAACCCGAAATAAAAGTTGAAGGTGGTGGAGATGATTAAATATTTGGTTGATCGTGGTTGTATTCTTGCAAGTGGGTTTTGTTGGGGTAGTTATAAAATAGGTGGTGTAGGAGAATAGATGTGTTTCATATTTCTGTGTTTCCTACATCTATTATGTATATATTATATATATTAGTTAGATAGATAGGTTAGGATTTGAAAAAGGAGACACAGTGGCTAATAATTTAAATCACGGGAGTACACAATAAATTCTCTGCCGACAGTCTGTACAGATAATATATTGTGTCCATTACTAAATAGTTAAAATATAAAAGTGTTCCTAAAAATCCCAAATTTTTAGCTTAAGTATAATTAATTATTTCACTCATTAACTGTTTGAAACCTGATCAAAAAGGTTCAGTAATTATTTATTTTCTGTTCCATTTAATATGTACGGAGTACTAACATTTAATCTAAAAAGGTAAAAAAAATATATTTACCAAACCTAAAATCTTTGTAATCGATTTACAGTTCAACTTTTATTTTAAATCTTCATAACATGTATTGGATCTATATGAACACTAAAGAAATGTCAACCGAGTATTATAATCGTTTACTATTTAAGCTCGAAATTATTTATTTTCAATACACTATATGAATGTATAAATATAGGTATATATTAATATCAAGTTTTATTATATAACTAAATATATTAAATATATATTTTCAAATAAATAAATTTAATATTTAATCTTATATAGTTACAATTAATATTCATGTATATATGTATCTATAGTCGTCGGGAATAGTTAAAGGTTAAATGAATATATGAACATCGTTCCAAAATTTTCTAGACTCAACATTACATACTTTGCTTATCGTATCGAAATCATATAAAGAGTAAGGTTTAAATTTGGTCGAAAGTTTCCGGGTCGTCACAGCTATGATTTCATCAGTTACTTTGCCGGTATTATGGAATGCTGGCTCGTGGATATGCAGTGACCTTGTATTTACTACACTAATCCTAAACGCCCCTGTCATAAGACATGTCACTGGTAATGCGTTAGGCTTGAAGATTCTGAATAGACAGCAACGTCCCTTACCCCCAACGCCCATGCAGTCTGACTATAGGCATACAAGTTCAGACGGCTCATCCAATTGAGCGACTCGGTTGTGTGACGTATTAACATTCCGAAATGATCTAAACTTTCTTAAGTATAATAGAATACATGGTTTTCTATATCTGAGAGACATGATGGGTCGCAATGCTTTCGTTACTGATTGGTTTAGAAGATAGTTAGGCCCTTAGAAGAGTTTAACCATAAAGAACACCATGGCCAAGTCAAGCTGACTTCCAGGAAACGTTCAGTTATCCTAACGGTCCAATCCTTTATGTGTTCGAACAAACAGTTCCTTAATTAACTAAGAATCCCTCAAGCAGGGTGCAATGCTTGAGACCGCGTTATGGTGAAGTGTACTAGTCAACACTAACCGTGTTCTATGGCCTTACTTAGCAGAGGTACAGCTTACAACAACCGTTGTGCTTCATCATGCACGTACGAAGTTTATATGCTTGGTGACTATACTAGCATGGTCTAGGACCAACAATGTACTAGGGGTTTAGTCAGATGTTTCACTACGAAAGAGTCCTCAGTCGGAATCCAAAAGCTCGATGGACTTACTACAACCGGTGTGCCTCAGTCAAACTTACGTTGTATCCGACAAACTTCTCTTACCAAGGGGTGACACAGATAGTGTAATCTGAATCGGGGTTCGCGACTTCCCAATAACAGAGCCAATAACTACGTTCTATTAGTTGGAAAAGCGAATGAGTTCAAAGCATAATCGAAAAGCATTTTGACAACATACACAAGCCATAATATAATTTCAGCATTATAACTGATTACGTCATAACATACACTAAAGATAATTACTCGCTAATCATGGAAACAATATCGCAAAGCATAATAATGGAAGACATTATAAAAAGACAAGGGATAGAATTACCAGTAGATTAAACGTGTCCTGAATACAAAAGTGACAACTTCAAGACTCCAGACCACTCCTAATACAATATTCGGCATTCTTCTCCGAGTACTAGGTTTCCCACACGGAGTCGAAGACCTTGAAAGTATGACTAATATTGTATAAGAGAGAGAAAGAAGTGAATTGAAGTGTGTGTTGAAAATGAATGACAAGTGCCCTTTAAATAATCTTGATTTTTGCCTGCAAACGGCTGGCAGGCCGTTTGGCCAGCCCGTTTGCTGAGGCAGCCCGTTTGATCTGGCTATTTGGCAGGCCATTTTTTACATATGCAGGCCATTTGGCAAGCCGTTTGGCAAGCCGTTTGGCAAGCCGTTTGGCCTTCTGATTCCCTGGATCGTAACTTGATTTGTTGTCTTTCACCGTTTTTTCTCTAGAATCTTCGTTTTAGCTCCGATTCTCTTGATTCTTTTTGCATCGTCTTCGTAATTACTTGTTCTTCAATTCTAACCGACGAAGTGGGTATTTTGCTGATAAAGTTCGAATCTTTCTTGTTTTTGGGCCTTAATACCGGAGTGAAAAAGTGACTTTTTAGCCGATATCAAATATTCCACAATTAGACTTTGCTTGTCCTCAATTAAACTTCTCGTTTTTACTTCAAGAAATCTTTTCGGAGTTTCTTTTCTAATAGCCTAAGCGGTTTGCTTTTTATTATAAGAGCGAAAGATAAGGTGAGTTATCTATATTAGGGTTGAAACTATCTCTGCAAGCATGCGAGGAGGTTACATGACTTAGGCTAGCTTTCACGGGTCACTCAAATCAATCAAGTGTTTAGGGTTCCCTATAAATCTAAGAAATGAATTTTCACTCATAGCCTGTCATGTTGTACTCATCGTCATAGGCTTGATAAAGATTCAAATCCTTGCTACTAATGTGAAAATGGTAGTAACCATAGCTTCTAGGTCATTTGTCAGTGATGGAACGGAATTTTGGAGTGGTGGTGAAGTTGTTTTAAGGGGTGAAAAGGGTAACATAGTCTCAAAAGACTTTTATTTTGGAAAATTTAGATAGATAGGAGTGCTGGTATTTTTGAGAAGCATTTTTGAACTATACTTCTTTTTGAAGCGATAGGCATTTGTGGTCAAGTTCTTCTTCGACGTTTCTCTTTATAAGTTCTGCTCCTTTTCTCATAACTAATTTTTTTTTTTTTGGAGATTTCATCTCGAGAAACTTTTTGGCGGTAGACTTTTTCAAGACCTTTGCTGTGATACTTGAGAAGTTTGTAGCATCAGGTTTACGGAAGGAATCTCATTTTCTGTATTTTCGATTGATAGTAAAGATGATGTGGATGAGGTAAAAGAAATGGAAGTGTGAGCGGGTTGTTTTTGACAAATGGCTAGCTCATCTGATTATAACCGAATCACATTTTGCAACTTGGAAATGCAGATCTAAACAAGTTCTGATTCCGAGCACAGACGTCGGTACTCTCAACGAAAAATAGCGAAGCATTAAAGATGAATGATGGTCTTATTTGGGTGCCTCACCATAATCAATTTAGGTCGATAATGCCTCGTTATGCAATGCTCTTTTAGAGATTCGGTTTGTCCTAACAAGATTTCCACCTTACTTAAGCCTTATTTTTATTTACAAACGTTTCAATTTTTCAAAAATATTTTTTCGAAAAGGCTTTCTTTTATTAAAAATTTGAAATTTATCTTAAAAACTTGGAATCTTTGTAATGGGTTATTTAAATATAGCATATAAAGGATTATACCATCATCTCACACTTAAACGAACATTGTCCTCAATGTTCCGAGTGTATCCCACACTTAGGAGTTTTAGTTGAAGATTTGGGATTATTCGTTTAGTGTTTCAATTGGGTGTTATCCCACACTTAGTGATAAGCTAGGATGTGGCATAGTTTGAATCTTGAGCTAGTAGCGAAAAGAAAGAAATACCCCTAGCAGATGCGGCTGGCTTCCAATCCTTGCGTCTTTTATCGGCTCATTTGTCATCCTTTATTCTTCTACTCTACTTTATTGCACGGGTTGCCTCCCGAGAAGCGTTTTTGTCTAAGGTCATTGGCTCGACCGTAGCGATGCTCTAAAAAGAAAACATTCCTCGCTGATGGTTGTGATCTTGGTCTTCTCGAGGGAATGTGAGTCTTGGCGGGTAAATCCTGAGAAAGTGCCGGACCAATAGTGGTAGAAGATCTGGTACTTTTCTTGAAGATCTTCTGAATGATAAGTAGTGCGCAGTTTCGGCTCTTGATAATTCTTGAAGTCCGATGAGAATATGATCCACGGCTCTGCTGGTTGACCCATGAATGTCAATCATAGAGGCAGTGCTAGTGGTGATTGTTTCTCTGATGGGATGCTCATTTCGGAGGTCTTCAAAGAATGTTAGAAACTGTATCTTTAGAATCTCGAAGTCTTTGGAATGGTGATCTCTACAGTAAGAGTCTGTAGCTTTGCACAGATTTGTTAAAAGACGAATCTGAAAAGAAGTGAACAGCAATCCTGATTCGAGCATTAATGTCACCGCCTTTGAGTATATCTCCCGACATCCAGCTTTAAATGTGAAACTAGGATCTGTGGACTCGTGGAAGATACGTGATATCTGCTTCGTAACATAGGTGGCAATGTTGACTCGATCTGGTTCAAGATGAGAGAAAGGATTGTTTCGCCTTACTTCCTCCGTAACAGCGTCTCGTAACTCTTTGATAATCAGATCAGCATGGTGATATATTGTTACGTAAATCACTAGTCTTTCTGGTGTGCTTTCGAAATTATCTCTTTCCAAGAGAGCGAAAAGGTTGTGAATGTCCTCGATCATTTGCAAATCAGAATGATAAGTCGGGCGTCCGGTGGAAAGATCCATATGCTTTCGGATGAGAGTCCGTAGTGCTCGTTGCTTTCGTGAGAACGGAAGTGCAGATCCTGCTAAGGCGTTGTAGACCTTAGAGTAAATGATCTTCTGATCTCGACAGAATCTTGTCTCAAGAATAGTGCCAACCACTGAATTGTGCTCTCGTTGCCTTTCTTCTTGGTAGATATGATCGTGAAGAGAATCGATAAAGTCTTGAATGCATTATTCTAGGATTTCAACATCATTGTCTTCTCTTCGGAGATAGATGTTGTGTTCTTCTCGGATAGCCATAATTCGTTCTGTTAAGCGTAGCGAAAAATCAATGGTTGATTTTCGGATGGCTTTGAGAATATCTTCAAATTCATCGGTATCATTGATCAAAGTTATAATGTCTACGTGTGTAGATATAACCGGAATCCGATATGAAGAAGAGTCCGGCTCCCTTTGATCTGGTTCGGTTGGAGAGTGTGAGTTATTCAGAATGTCTTCATGTTGCTATACCTCGTCATCATCGGTGCATTGTTCTTCTGAGGATGCGCCTGATGAACGGGTTTCTTCAGTATTCTGATTCACCAGTTTGATACTTGCAGGATCAATTTCTATATCCTTGACCTCGGCCTTATCGGTCTTCTTCTTGAAGCGAATGATTAAACTGTGATCTGCCATCTCAAGCCTCATTATTTCTTCATGACGCTCAATGCTTGGAGTGGGTATTGTCGCAGTGTCTTCCATTTCCTCTTCCTCTTCAGATTCCTCTTCTTCATCTATTTCTTCGATGGGATCCTCTTCTTCCATTTCTAGGTCGTCTAGAGTCTGTGATTCGACACCCATCTCGATATCATCGGCTGGTGGTGAAGACTCGTCATCGGAAGTGATCCGTCTGGTGGAAATAGCAAACATCTCTGCCTGTCCAGAAAGATCGGTTGGTCGGTCAATTTTGAAGGTAACGCTCTCCCCATGTCAATGTAAGATCAAGGTTTGATTGTACACATCAATGACGGTCCTAGCCGTATTCATGAAAGTTCTTCCTAACACTATTGGTGTGTGTAGGTCTTCCTTGAGATCCATTACTACGAAATCCGTAGGATACATAAATTTGTCGACTTTCACCAAGACGTTCTTAACTATCCCTTAGGATATCGAATTGTGTGATCGGCAAGTTGGATTGTCATTTTGGTTGGTGACAAGTCTCCTAACTCTAATCTTTTGTAGAGAGAGTAGGGGATTAGGTTGATACTTGCTCCTAAATCTGCTAGACCATGAATGGTTCCAGATTGGTAGATTGAACACGAAAAAATGAATTGGCCCGTATCTCCTTGCTTCGGTGGTAGAGAGTTCCTGAGTAATGCAAAGCATTCTTCACTCAGTGGAATTTTGTTAGAGTCTGGTATCCTCTCCTTTGTAGAGAGAAGCCTTTGGATGTATCTCTTCTGGTTGGGGACTATGGACATAGTGTCCAGGAATCTTCCATCAAGTTTGAAGGAATCAAGCTTGGATGGTTCTTCTTGTAGCCTTCCAGGATAGGGTACACGAACTGGAGTTTTCGGTGTCAGCTTCTGAGTATATGTTGATTTGTTCTTAAGCCTAGCTGACCTTCTCCGTGGTTCTTCCTCTGGGATTACGGAATCCATTTGTTTTGCTTCTTCTATGTGGGGATTTTGGATAGTATTACTTGGCAATCTTCCATGAGGTCGGGTTTCAAGGCGTTGTGATAACTGCCTGAGCTGCGTTTCCAGACTTTTAAGCAGAGCCAATTGGTTTCTCATTAGTATCTCCGTCTGATCTTTCCTGGCTGCAGTTCTCCGATTTAGCTGTTGTTGTCCTTGAATGAACTGAGTCAACTGATCATCAGCTCCGAGAGTGGGGTTAGTTGCTTTCGTAATCTGGGCGGTAGGAGAATTTTCCTCAACTGGGATACCAGTGAGTGGAAGTGGTTGATCGTAGGTCAATTGAGATTGTTGGGCTGGGTAAGGTGGATAGCGATAGCGAAAAGGTTGATTGCTTTACTGAAATTGATTAACCCTAGGTTGTTGATTGAATCCGGGATTTGGTGGACGAGCTGGGTATTGAACGTAACAGACCGAACCGTCAGGGTTTTCGTACTCAACTTGATATTCTTCAGTGGGTTGTGGGTTGGTACAATTTACACAAGCCTGAGCTTGGTTGACCTGTTGCGGCTGCGTCTTCAATTCTTTGAGTTGTTTAGCAAGAGATTCCATCTTATCTGTGAGGGATTTGATGGCCTCCGTTTGATTGTTGAGTGCAAAGAGTGGGGCAGATGATGAAGTTGTTTCACCACTGTTTCAGTCATGATGATGCATTGTCATGTTCACGAGCAACTCCCATGCTTTGTCTGCGGTTTGGTTCATCAGATTCCCTTGAGCTGCTGCATCGATCGTTGTCCTATGATTTATCGTAAGACCATTGTAGAAGGTACAGATTTGGACTGACCGTTCTAGCTGGTGATTAGGGCATTTCTTCAGCAGGGTTTTGAATCGCTCCCATGCAGTGTAAAGAGATTCATCATAACTTTGTTTGAAGTTAATGATGCCATTCTTCAGCTTGGTTTGTTTAGAAGGAGGGAAATATTTGGTTAGGAATTTAATAGCCATCTCCGTCCATGACGTGATGAAATCTTTTTCCAGTCCTTCGAACCAGGTTTGAGCATGATGAGTGAGAGAATAGGGGAACAAGTATAGCTGGACTATATCTTGTCCTATCCCTGGCTGCTTGTAGGAGTTCAAAAGAGACATAAATTTATCAAGGTGAGAATTAGGATTGTCATTCGGTAATCCATGAAACTGACAGCTGTTCTGAATGAGCTGGATGATGTGATGTTTTAACTCGAACGAGTGTCCTTGAATCTCTGGAAATCTGATCGGTCCTCCTAGACCTTCAATCGAGGGTTTAGTGTTTTCTGCTAAAGTAACGCGTAATGCCATTCGATTTCTAATTCGTGCTTCCTTGCGTGCTTTAGAGATTATGGCTCTGGATCAGTTACGAATAACAACGTCCCTGGTCTAGATCGGGTTTGGGTCATACACTGGGTATGCCTCTTTTTGTTGTTTTAATTTTTATACAGATAAACTAAGTTCCTAATTTAATCTAAGGTAAGCTAATC
This sequence comes from Rutidosis leptorrhynchoides, assembly GCF_046630445.1. NCBI lineage: Eukaryota > Viridiplantae > Streptophyta > Magnoliopsida > Asterales > Asteraceae > Rutidosis > Rutidosis leptorrhynchoides. The sequence continues at coordinate 136,816,505 of NC_092342.1, read as the reverse complement.
TAAAGTAATCTAAGGTATTCTAATTATAGTGTAAGGTAGTCTTATTCTAGGCTAAGGTATTCTAATTATCCTAATTATAGATATGTTTTTGGTTCTTGCTACTGATTCCCTGGTATTTCAATAACAGAGCTTTGCACGAACTATTCAACAAACCAAGTGTCCAGGCCGACTACAGAGAGGCAGGATCCTTTTGGTTCCAATATAATTGGAGACTGTTCGAAAAATCCAACAACCAAGTCCGTGTATAATTGTCTTTCTTAGACACCACTTAAATGTATGTGAATGAGTTTGATAGAGAGCAGTATTGTCTGATACCAGTTCCCCGGTAGCGGCGCCAAAAACTTGTCTCCCTCTTGATATGACCGAAACGGACAGTTTTATTTCGCGCGATGTCTTTAGGTCGCGGCGCGTCAGGTCCGACCACCAAAAGGGGGGGACACTTGTTTTAAATTTATATTTAGCGGGGCCTAAATCGTACTACTCCTTATTATGAGTAAGGGAAGTATGACCTAGAGTCGTATTTTCAAGATATCAGTAGAATAGAACCTATATCTAAATCTTAAGATAATTATAAAGTGCAGGAGTAGTTGGTGATTACCTAATTTTGGGTTTTCTAGATTAAAGTAAAGTAAAGTAAATACGATAAAATTTGTAATTCAGATAAGGCTAAAACAAGTGCATGCTATGATTTCATCAGTTACTTTGCCGGTATTATGGAATGCTGGCTCGTAGATAGGCAGTGACCTTGTATTTACTACACTAGTCCTAAACGCCCCTGTCATAAGATATGTCACTGGGTAATGCGCTAGGCTTTAAGATTCTGAATAGACAGCAATGTCCCTTACCCCCGACGCCCGTGCAGTCTGACTGCATGCATACACGTTCAGATGGCTCATCCAATTGAGCGACTCGGTTGGGTGACGTATTAACATTCCAAAATGGTCTAAACTTTCTTAAGTATAATAGAATACATGATCCGAGAGACGTGATGGGTCGCAATGCTTTCGTTACTGATTGGTTTAGAAGATAGTTAGGCCCTTAGAAGAGTTTAACCATAAAGAACACCATGGCCAAGTCAAGCTGACTTCCAGGAAACGTTCGGTTATCCTAACGGTCCAATCCTTTATGTGTTCGAACAAACAGTTCCTTAATTAACTAAGAATCCCTCCAGCGGGGTGAAATGCTTGAGACCACGTTATGGTGAAGTGTACTAGTCAACACCAACCATGTTCCATGGCCTTACTCAGCAAAGGTACAGTTTACAACAACCGTTGTGCTTCAGCGTGCATGTACGAAGTTTATATGCCTGGTGACTACACTAGCATGGTCTAGGACCGACAATGTACTAGGGGTCTAGTCAGATGTTTCACTACGAAAGAGTCCTCAGTCGGAATCCAAAAGCTCGGTGGACTTACTACAACCGGTGTGCCTCAGTCAAACTTACGTTGTATCCGACAGACTTCTCTTACCAAGGGGTGACACAGATAGTGTACTCTGAATCGGGGTTCGCGACTTCCCAATAACAGAGCCAATAACTACGTTCTATTAGTTGGAAAAGTGATTGAGTTCAAAGCATAATCAGAAAGCATTTTGACAACATACACAAGCCATAATATAATTTCGGCATTATAACTGATTACATCATAACATACACTAAAGATAACTATTCGCTAATCATGGCAAAAATATCGCAAAGCATAATAATGGAAAACATTATAAAAAGACAAGGGATAGAATTACCAGTAGATTAAACGAATTCTGAATACAAAAGTGACAACTTCAAGACTCCAGACCGCTCCTAATACAATCTTCGGCGTTCTTCTCCGAGTACTAGGTTTCCCGCACGGAGTCGAACACCTTGAAAGTATGACTAATATTGTATAAGATAGAGAAAGAAGTGATTGAAGTGTGTGTTTAAAATGAATGACAAGTGCCCTTTAAATAAGCTTGATTTTTGCCTGCAAACGGCTGGCAGGCCGTTTGGCCAGCCCGTTTGCTGAGGCTGGCCGTTTGGCAGGCCGTTTTTCACATTGGCACGCCGTTTGGCAAGCCATTTGGCCTGCTGATTCCCTGGATCGTAACTTGATTTCTTGTCTTTCACCGTTTTCGCTCTAGAATCTTCGTTTTAGCTCCGATTCTCTTGATTCTTTTTGCATCGTCTTCGTAATTACTTGTTCTTCAATTCTAACCGACGAAGTGGGTATTTTGCCGATAAAGTTCGAATCTTTCTTGTTTTTGGGCCTTAATACCGGGGTGAAAACGTGACTTTTTAGCCGATATCAACATCCCATGCCCCTGACGCCCGTGCAGCTTGACTACAGGAATACACGTTCAAACGGCTCATCCAATTGAGCGACTCGGTTAGGTGACGTATTAAGGTTCCAAAAGGTCTAAACTTTCTTAAACTTTCTTAAGCACTTCAGGAAGAATCTAGCAATAAGCTCGACAAGGTACGTCACACATACTCAAATAAATATGTTGAGCTTGTTTATTCTAGAAGTCACGAAAAAGAAAAAATTGTTTCCAAAGGAGTTAAAAACACTCAATAAACTTAACTATAATCTCATTAATGAGAATAAGTTTTGAAAAGGAACCTTTTGGAAACAGATAGATCATTAAAACAAACTAAAACTCTTATGAAAAGCATACTTGAAATGTTTACTAAATGCAGTGAAATGCTAATATGCTAAGTTTAGAAAAATCACCCACAAATAAGAAAGGATTAGGTTATAGTCAAGACTCAGGACAAACAATGCTTTTGCTTCTAGATTCATGACTTTTGTTAAATCAAATGAAGAATCAAGAAGTACAAAGAAATCATGGTCTATCAATGGTTGTGTCGTTGGGCAAACCGTAGATTCTCAACATCATATTCATGGAAATGACTCTATAAATCACTAAAGTCAAGGGTTGGGTAATGTAAACTTAAACAAAGACAAAAACATGCTTGCTCAAGGAAACAATAATCTTTTGAATCTAATAAAGAGAAAAGAACTTCGCAACGAAGATGATAATAAACCAACTTGCTCAAACAAAATGCTCAAGCAAGGACTCTCAAAAGAAAGCAACAACACTACTAACCCTTTTAGGACCCATTAAGTCATGGGGACTTTTTGTACATAGCTACTTTGTAGAAAAATTGGTGAACAAAGTGAGAAAAGACCATAAGAAAGAAAAGGAAGCCTCATACTTTCATATCAAGCTAATGGTAAGTTATTCTATCAAATGTGAATATAATTGTATGTTATGTGCCATTTTAATAAGTAAGTATTTAAGCCACAAGTAGGATAACTTAGATCAATAAATATTAAAAACATATAAAACTCACGTAAAAACTTGTCCTCGAGTTTCATCAAAATCGTCTAAGTTCATAGGGTATAATAATAGAAAGTTATTAGTAGACTGAGATTAACATCTCTAAGAGTGTGTGGTCGATTGACAGTGTAACTGCATGATCAACCATAGGATCAAGGATATGTGTGATGAGTCCACAATATACATAAGGTCAACCATGTTACTAACCACCCAATACCTTATGTGACAATCCCGTTTCTATTCTCAATCTTGTCTCATTCAAAACTCAAGTTTTCTTTCCTCTTGAGTACTCACCGTCAAAGAAGCATCATCTACAATTAGAAGATCTTCATCTTCACAGTCTTCAAATCTCTTCTAATTTGGTCATATTAACTTTATCCATCCTTTCAATCATTCATATGAATTATGTAATAACTTCAAACTTCAAGTTTTTGATAACATAATTACACTTGATTGATTGATGAATATCAACTAATGAAAAAATGGCTACGTGAATACATCAATCATAAAAAATGAAAAATTAGAGGACTATAACTTAATTCTATGTGTAGCGGACTCATATAGTCAAATCCCTTCTGATTGAAAAGCTATGGATACAACTTGCTACACATTGACTCACAACATATCATTCTTGTTATGTAAAAATGCCTTCACATTCTAACACACCTCGCTTACACTTTGCTGGAACGCTGTATGGTGTATGACACAAATGAAGAATGCCGGAAATAAGGTAAAGAAATGTCTCAAACCATCATCCTCAACGAAAACACTATAACTAATTTTGAGATGCTTCAGATTTAACACTTGATAACATTGATTTAGTAATATTCAGGTTGAACCAGTAACAGGTGGATTACAGTTAAACTGTGAACATGTCAACAACTTTTGTCCTTTTCGAATAGGCATTGTGTCATCCTTTTCAAATAGTCGTTGTGTCATTCTTTGTTACAAAAATCTAAATAACAATAAAGAATATCTAAAAGCATTCATTTTTTATAATGATTACATCTAAAAAGCATAAATTGCCTTAAACTGGAAATAAGAACATTAAAGACTTTTGTCTTCAATGATTATCTAAAGTGCTTATATTTAAGGGTGGTTGAACTTTTTTATACAAATCTTTACAAATATTTCTTTCAATCCATGAGCTCTCTAAATTCTACTAAATTTTAATATAATCCATCCATGCTTGAGAGTTTCTCTTGATAGTCTGAATCATATGATCCCCCAAGCTATCTGAATAGAGATCTGCCTCTATCTAATCCTTACAACATCAATAGTCTGGTCAACCACAATCGAGTTCAACTAGCTACTCGCACCATATCTTAAGGGTGTGAAGTTAATGTTGAACATTTCTTGGAACAATTCTTAGAACATTTCGCCTCTCTAAGGTGGGATGCATTCCAGAATCTCAAAGGACCCATTCAGTTCTTTTTTATCTGAGAATTCTATGCCAACTATGAGTTCGCCATCAATAGCAAGATCAAATTACGCCTCTTCCATCGAGAATATACCATGACGTTGGAGGAATTCAGAAGAGTCATGCATGTTCCTTCTGATGGAGTTAGATTCTTTAACTTTAATGAAAATCTCACTTGTCTTCCATCTTCCATTTCCAAAGGAGATATCATTCGAACTTTCTACCAGTCTCCCATTGAACACATCTCAATTAGTAGAGATGGCCTACAAGCTCACCATATTGAACCACAGTATGATCTTTGGCTAAATGTCATTAGAAAAAATGTCTACTATAAGCCCGGTGAGCTTCATTTTTAAGTTCATACAACTAAAGTTGTACTACTCTTGTGCCTGAAACAAAATATTCAGGTAAACATTGTCTATTTTATGGCTAAAAGAATATAAGGATTACTTCGGGATTTATCTCTCACTCTTCCATATGGGATCATCTGAACAAACTCTTCACTCACTTCAGAATCCAAGCTTTGCATCATAGTCCCTTATTTACATTTCCTATGAACTATGATTCAGTAAGAGCTTACAATAAGACCATCGAATGAGAAAACACTCAAGCCTTGAGTGTTATTGGGTCCGTTGAAAGCTTTGAAGAATATCAGTTTTGTAACACCGGCCTTTTTGTTTTTATTTTTTTTAATACAGCGGAAGACTTATATATTAAAAACACAACATTAATTACATCACAACTGGAATCCACATAATTAAATTTAAGTTTACACGACGGTGTTACTTAATACAAAAACCCGTGATACAAAAGTACACATCAGAGTTCACGCGTCAAACATGTCTTCAACACTAGCACCCGTCCAAACTAGCGGTACCTAAACCTGCAAGAGTGGAAATGTGGGAGATTATTATAACACTAAATGAATGGAATCTATCTAACAGATATCGCATAAGCACCACACATGCGAAAGACAACACAAACATGCTAACAACCAACTAGCATACAACTAAAGACAATACGAGGATCATCGGCTTGTACGAGCACATGACTCTTAGCTGATCGGGCTAGAGTCTACCGATAGTCCTGGTTACTCGATTCACGGTATAGTTATCCAAACGCAGGGGATGCGTCATTCAAAACTATACTACACAATCAGTAGTGTTAGGACCCCGAAGTATGTATAGTGTTAATGTGAAATAGGCCTAAATGAGGATTCCTTAGAAGAGGGCTATATAAGGAACATAAATAGTCCTAATTAGATAGCCATTGTATTGTAACTGAGTTCTAGAAGCTGTGGAATGTAATTTTACCGATTCTCTCTAATACCGAATTTGTTCTTCACTTACCGAGTCTCACTCAAACTCATCACATCTTCTAATCTCACCATGATTTGACCTATCATTTGGTATCAGAGCTTCCAAGAAGTGATTCTACATCATTATATCGATCCAGAGATTGAAGATTATAGAATCTATACACTCTCGGTTAGATTGAATCAGATTCGGTATATTCAAATTTGATAATCTGACGTACAGATTCATGTGATAAGTTCAGTGAAGGTTTATTAGATCAATTAGAAAGAGTTTCGATCATCATTACAGCTTGTTAACAACAATTATGGAGAATCAAGTTGATTTTTAGAGTTCGTGGCTAAAACTCTCGGTATTGATCAATTCCAGCTTGATTCTGTATTTTAGTGAAGGTTTGTGATTTCTGTTGTGATTGTGAGGTGTTTAATCAAGTTTTGACGGTTCAATTTCATCTATTCTTCAAGTTTTTAAGATTCGATCAACACTCGGTATCGTAACTGCCATACCGAGTCTGCTTTAAAGTTGATAATTCGTATTAAGTGTTGCAGATTGTGGTGTGTTAGTGATTCTATCACATTCGGTTTGATCACACGCAGATATTTGGTGTGGTTTGAGAAAGGATTCGACTGAATTTCTAAGATTCTATACTTAGACTTGGTTTGTCAAGTGCTACAGTTGACATTCGGTATCCTTCACATTCGGTATCTTTGATATTTTATGTATTACTAACTTGTTTCCTTGTGCAGCAAGGTTACTGAATCTAATTCAAAGGAATTGGAGTGTGTTTGAGTTCAAAGTTTTACAGAATTTGACTACCAAGTCAAATACCGAACCATAGTCTCGGTCTCACTTAATTCATTGGTTTTAGGTGTTCTAAGGCTTCAAGTCTTATGGTTACCGAATCTATATTGAATTTGGGTATGTTACATGTGTTATTGATCAATTTCTGATACAGAATCTGGTTTACCGAATCTTTACCGAATCTGCAATAGTACCAAATCTTTACCGAATCTGCTACAGTACCGAACCAGATACCGAATCTGACATTTTTGTTAGATTTTTGTGAACCTTCATCTTAGATTTGTGTAATACTGAATCTTTACTGAATCTACCTCAATTTCAAGATGTCTACCCAAGATACATTGATCATTGGATCAGATTCCCGACCTCCAGTGTTGTTTGATGGCAAGTACACTCAGTGGCTCCACCGTATCACTCAACACATAGACTACAAGGGTGAGAAAGCAAAGTTGATGTGCGAAACGTGGTATACGAATTGTTGTATGAAATAATATGGAAAAATACCGATTAGAGATTGCTACACACTAACGGGCAGTGTACCCAATCGTGTAGTAGTATAAATAATGGTTTAGTTCCGTGTATCGTTCCAAGAACAGTTGTATTAGTCAAACTAGAATTAGAAACTATATTATGATCAACTAAGTAAATGAAACTTAAAGGTACAAGATATTATGTTTTTGTGGCTATTTAACGATTTAGTCAAATCAGAGAAGATTAAAAGTAAAAACAATATTTTTGGTCTTTTAAGTTTATGAAAACAGAAAGATAGTTTTTTTTTTAAATCAAATTAAAGAAATATGCTCATCTAGACTTTTTACCCTTAATGTTGAATGTTATTTAGGATTAAGATCGGATTGATTGGTTATGCACGAGAACTAATTAATTGGTTCACCAAGAGTAGTCTTGCGCAAACACTCAAACGGGATTACACGACGCAAGTGATGTTCTTGTCATCTAAGACCTCCTATTTGTAATCAACTAATTCAACTAGTTTGAAGACTTGAAGAATGATCAAGTCAATGGTGTGTTGTACATGATCCACTCCTATATCAACTAAAGGTTTAACTTAGTTCAATCCCTTGGTCCGATTAAATGCTCAATTCACCCAACCCAGATAATTAACTAAGTGTTATAATAAGATCCCTATAAACGTCACTAGATAAGGCAAATCACTAACACATGTTAATTAATGGAACTAGGTGGTTGAATGTGTGTATAACAGATTCTAAGGAATTGGTCATTCTCCTAGACAATTACACATACTAATTAAGCTATTCCAAAGTATCTACAAGAGTCGTTCTTACATTCTAATGTAAATTAACCATTTGAACTCAACTTATCCCTTTTGGTAAAAGACGGATAAACACATGTCACTAGGTGTAAATCAATACATTAACTTAACAAGATGATGTTTCTTAATCAAATGAGCATATTAACTAGTTGAATCGAAAGGATTTAAACTTAACAAGAATGGTTCTTATATTCAAACATCAAACTATCGTGCATAAGAACAATCAATCAAAAGTAAACATTCAACATCTCGGTTATTTATCTAGATGAACATAAAATGGATTAGCCAACAATCATGCTTGAAAACTTAAACACAACAGTAACAAAGATAGAATTCATTGTAAATACAAGATTAACCTTTTATGAGTAATCTTGGATGAAGCTCTTGAATGATCTTTAATTCTTCAATGATTTGAGTGCTTAGATGCACTTTGATAAGCCCAAGAACTGCTTTGAATCGTATGTTTTCGTCTCTGAACAGAAAAGAAACTGGTGCCCAAGAAATGAAGCTGGAAATGGAATTAAATAAGATGAACAGTTGGTGAAAAGTACTATGCGCGGCGCGCACAGTAAGGGTGCGCTGAGCGCACTCTTTACCTAACCCACTTTTTCTTTACAGCTCGACATCGCACGTTAAAATCTGCTTTTCTGGTAAAAGTGCGCGTAGGGGTGCGCTGAGCGCACTACTGTGCGCGGCGCGCACAAAGCTTGGCGCACTTTGGTTTTGGCCAAAAATCTTCTGTTCAAAATTCTACCTTGTGCGCTGAGCGCACCATTTGTGGTGTGTTGAGCGCACCCTTCTGTCTTTGGCTTTCTGGTCTTGGTTTCGATCTCTGAGCTGTATCATACATAATCTTCCATATTTCTTCAAGCTTACAATGATTCTAGACTATATTACAATAATATGAAATACAAACGGAATTACTATGTTTACATACGAAATAAACAATAATAGGACGTGATATTACGACTAAAGATATGACTAATTTGAGTAATATCAAAATCCCCCATACTTAACTCTTGCTTGTCCTCAAGCAAGTCTTGTTCTAATCATTCGTATACAAAACACAAACATAAATGAATCACACGCATCATTTGAAGTACATATTACACGAATCACACGAATCACGCAAAACACACACAAACTTACGCTATATGAAACCCATAAAACACAAATGGAATACACACTCACACTTTTATGAACACATATTTACACAATTGGAATACACACTCACACTTTTATGAACACATATTTACACAATTGGAATACACACTCGTTGAGGTACACACACAATTTATGAAACACACGCACACATTTGGATTATTTGGGAGAGACGAACTTCGGTGAAAGTTCTTTAAAAGTTTGGATCCTTAGGGAAAATTGTATCTTTGAGAAAACGTTTTAAGATTTTGAAAATGTCAATGCTAGTTTTTAGACTAGACACGTTTTCCGGTTTTAACCTCAAATTTCGGTTGAGGGTAACTGAAAACCGAAGTCTCAGTCGGCGATTAACAAGCTATCCGCCCTCATGATTGTAGTATCATGGAACTCTTAACCGGGCGCCCCCTGACGCGATATAAATATCGGTCTTGCATGTTAATTTGTACAATTTAGATCAAGGGTTAAAACTACGAAGACTGGGCTATCGCGCGGGACAGATCCTGCTGCAGCTTATATACCGTAATCGGTTTTATACTGGACAGCTCCTTGGATTTACCCTACCAAGTTTATTTTCGGTTTTGAAAGCTCAAGACTTTTCCTTCCCACTGTACCTTATATCGTGAAATGATATTGGTATGAAATGACATAGTTTAGGAAGTTTGCTATATCAAGTAAGGCGACATTCGGAAGACTTTACTTCCTTCAAGGATGGACTAGATGCATCCTTTCCGTTTAGTGACTTTTATTTCTTTTATTTCCAAGCTAAACGTACTTTAATCGTTTTAATTTTGCAAAACTTTGTGATAATAATTCGAAAAGATTAGTAACATCCCCCATACTTGACTTTTTCACTAGTTCTTTTAGTTCAAAAAAATTAAAATTTTTCATAAAATGCGACAAATGCGACAATAAGCCAAGTTGCATTGCATATCCGAGAGAATTACCCCCTCCCCCACACTTAAGATTAAGTAAGGCCCTCATTACTTAAAATCAGAAATAATTTAAAAATTCACGAGGGCATTAGTGTGAAAAGAGTTCGAAAAACCTTGGCATAAAGCCGAAGATCGTGAAATGTAGGTGAGCGATGGCGCTGAACTTAATGCCAGCATAAGAACATCGTTCATTCCTTGATCTCTATCACAAATTCCAAATTGATTGTACTTCGCTGAACTTAATGCCAGCATCACTAAACCTTAACAATAAGAAATAAACAACCACACAAAATAAAATAGATAAAAGTGGTGTATTTAACACAACCACCACAAACGTCAAGCGTACAACATAAATATTCTAATTATTACACACCATTATTTTAAAAGAAACAATTCTGAAAATCACCAAAATGTTACCAAATAGGGCACATGAGCCCTCTAATTGTCACCAAAGAAGTTACCAAAAGGCTAGCCGGAGTAGGTGCCCGAACCATCATTCCTAGTTCTTCCCTGCGGGTATTGCTCCTCAAAGCGTCTTTGTGCATCTTGCATGGCCGCTTGTTCCTCATATAATGGAGGACTAGGAATTCGGTTTGGTGTGTGGTAATAGGTCGGATGTTGGTAGGAAGTAGCATAATATTCTTGTGGGTTTTGCATATATAAACCAACATTATGGCGAAGCCAATCGCCCCTGTAATTCCCTCATCTTTGGTCATACCTTACAGCCCTATTATGCTCGCGCTGCTCTTCATGATATTGGTTGAATTGTTGCCTTTGTTGCTCATATTGGTCATCCCTGTGTTGATAACCTACCTGCATGTCATGAAAACCAGAAATTACTTCCTCTAACTCTTCTTCCCTCGACCTTTGTGTCTGCCTACGCCTTCGCCTTTGAGCTTGTGGTAACTCTTCTTCATTTTCAGGTTCTTCCATGCTAACCTCTTCCTCCACATCATCTCTTCCAACACCGCTACCACCTGCTTCATGATCATGGGCACGTGGTGGTTCGTTTACCCTCGGGATAAATGGAATAAGCCTTTAATGATTATTATAGCTCAAAAATTCTGCATTCAAATAATAAGTCTTGTTTAAAGGCTTCATTGTTGTACTGTTTGGAATCAACCGAGATAAATCGACACCAAAATGCCTAGAAATCTGGGTGATGTAATGCCCACAAACAATCTGATTCAACCCTCTATCTCCCCTCGAATTATCAAGATAACTTGCCAATGTAGATGGAATGTCGACACTGCTTTGGTTGAAGATTTTGTCTACAAGAAAAACATCGAGACGTGTTACCTTATTTGTGCCATGTTTTCTTGCATTAATGGTACATGCAACTAGCCGATGAAGCATTCTTTTGTCTTTATCATTTATATCAGTAAACTTGCTTCGGCTAGAGGAGAATTGAGTGTCGCTCATATCATTCCAAAACGGGCGTGGATCATAAGAATCGTCATAATACTCGGATGACTGTAAATAAGCATTGAGTTGGTCATCATCTAGTTTGATATACAGCTCGAATATTCGAGCAAGCTCAATTTGACTGAGTGCCCGATCGATCCCACCTAAACGAAATCTCATGAAGTTTTGATTTTTCGGGTCCATAATGAGATCAAAACGTAAAGATGCTATGAACTCTTTGCATAATTGAGAGTATATGACATCATTGAACCGCATAATTCTTTCCCATGCCCTAATTGTTATTAACCTGCCCATTAAAATCCGGTATTTAACCTCCAACATTCTCGACACTCTATCATATTCCCTTGCTTCTACCAATGGGGCCGGGTCAAAATACCACGTGGCATCACATGATTTGTTCGCTACCCAATTATATGCACTTGCGTAATCCGGATGGTCTCAGACATAAGCTAACCAAATCCTTGGATCATTTTGATCCGGTGATCCTTCAGGTGAAGGTTGTCGCTCATTTGGTGGAGAATTTTGTTCATCTGAAGAATCTTGTTCTTCTTGGTACCGTTGTGAAGGTTCTTCTTGTCGTTGATTTCCCCTTAATCTAAAGTTGTACTGCACACATAAAACATATACCAAAACAAAAGAGGCGCATAGAAAATAGTATGCATTAGTGTGAGTTCATCATAAATCAAGTATATGTTCAAAAATACATATAGCACATAATCATGTTAATCATTCATGTAAACATTTTCTCAAAAGATCCTAGATCAACATAACTACTCTAGCGTTCTAGAAACCAAATTTGAACATAAACCTCATATCATTCTCATCCCTTTAACAAACTATCACATTAGACACAAAGTAATGGAAACTTAATAATTTTCAAGTATTTATATCAATTAAGAACCAAAATATGTTAGATTTTCAAAACATGAACCATGTCATGCTCAAAATGTGATACATACTTATAAAATACACAAATTATCTCAAACATTCACAAACACTTAGCTAAGAACCAAATTCAACCAAATTCAAAGCCAAAATTCGGATTTAAATTTTACATAAACCCTAGAATCATGAATATACCCTAAAAACACAATGTAATATGATTTCAAGGCATACAAGGCAATTATAACAACCTAAAGCATGTTAATGTTTATAACAATTATAAACCCACATAAATTTCTTAAACAATCCAAAAAATTAAGCATGAAATTGAATTATTGGAAAGAAAATTAAGTGGAATCATATGAACATACCCTAGGCATCTTGATTTAGGCTTTGATTTGAGAAGAATTGGTTAAAATTTGAAGAATTGAAATGAGGGTTTGGAGTGTTTTAGAGTAAAAGATAAAATGGATCTGCAATTTTTGGGTAAAGAATGAATGAAATCGAGTGTGTGGTGTAAAAGAGTAGATAAAATCGTGGACCCCACAAAAACTTGAAATAGATCCGAGCAAAATTGGAGAGTGCGCTGAGCGCACACTTTGGGGTGCGCGGCGCGCACTAGTGCTCCGAGCTAAAAAAACTTCTGACCAAGTTTTTACAAAGTGCGATGAGCGCACATATGAAGTGTGCGCGGCGCACACAGTTGTTTTTCAGGTGTTTTTCGCGTTTTGGTCAGTACATGGAGGTTGGTAACAGATTGGTGAACGTAATGGCATTCAACAAAAATTAAAAATCACTCAAAATCATGTAATTCACACAAAAACCTATCTTTAACATTTGTGAAGGTTTTAAAAACGAGTTGCTTCACCCGAATCTTCCCCCAAACTTAGGTAGCTTTGGGGTTGAAAATGAGTTTTACCTCATCTTCAATGTTCATGGATCCATCAACATATAGTTTGACCCTGTGTCCATTTACCTTAAACGTATCACCCTTCGCATTCCGTAATTCCACCGTTCCATACGGAAAAACCTTGTTAACAACAAAAGGTCCCATCCATCGGGACTTGAGTTTTCCAGGAAAAAGTTTAAATCGTGAGTTGAATAACAAAACTCGATCACCCTCTTTAAAATCTTTTGGATTCTTAAGACGGTTATCGTGCCAAACTTTGATCTTTTCCTTGTATATGAGTGAGTTTTCATAGGCGTTATGTCTCAACTCATCCAACTCATTTATTTGGTTTAAACAAAGGTTTCCCCCATCTTCAAGATCGAGATTACAAGTCTTAAGAGCCCAATGTGATTTGTGCTCTATCTCCAAAGGGAGATGACATGCCTTCCCATAGACTAGGCGGTAAGGTGTGGTTCCAATAGGAGTTTTGTAGGAGGTTCTAAATGCCCACAAAGCATCGTCAAGCTTCATTGACCACACCTTAGGATTGGACCCAACCGTTTTCTCAAGGATCCTTTTAAGTGCCCGATTCGTATTTTCAACTTGCCCACTTGTTTGTGGGTGATAAGATGTAGAAATTTTATGGGTTATCCCATATCATTTTAACACCTTTTCTAATTGAGTGTTGCAAAAATGGGTACCACGATCACTTATTAAAGCCTTCGGGGTACCGAACCGGACAAAAAGCTCTTTAAGAAAAGTTACAACAACTCGTGCATCGTTTGTGGGGAGAGCCTTTGTCTCAGCCCATTTTGATACGTAGTCAACGGCAACGAGTATGTATTGGTTGGAATGAGATTTTGGGAATGGTCCCATTAAATCAATGCCCTAAATATCAAAAACCTCACAAACTTGGATTATGTTTTGAGGCATTTCGTCTCTTTGACTAATCTTTCCTGCCCTTTGGCAAGAATCGCATGATTTACATATTTGGTGGGCATCTTTAAAGATGGTAAGCCAATAAAAACCGGCCTCATAGACTTTTATCCCCATGATTTGGGGTCCGAAATGTCCACCAGTGGGACCAAGATGACATTGGAGAAGAATTTGATTGCATTCTTCCCCGGAGACACATCGACGGATTATCCCATCGGGACACCATTTAAAAAGATACGGGTTTTCCTAAAAATAGTATTTCAAGTCACTGAAAAATTTCTTTCATTTTTGATGTGACATACCGATTTCTAGGAATCCACCCGCAAGATAGTTGGCTATGTCTACAAACCAAGGATCATCAACTTTCTCAATCCTCATGAGATTCTCATCAGGAAAATTATCTTGAATAACGGTCTCATGGAGAACCTCAAGATTTGGGTTCTCAAGGCGAGAAAGGTGATTGGCTGCTAGGTTTTCAGCCCCCTTTTTGTCTTTAATATCAATGTCAAATTCCTGCAAAAACAAGACCCAACGTATTAATCGGGGTTTAGCATCTTGCTTAGTAAGCAAGTACTTTAAGGCCGAGTGGTCCGTGTGGACAACCGTCTTTGCTAGTACCAAGTAAGATCGGAATTTGTCAAATGAAAAGACAATTGCCAGGAGTTCCTTCTCGGTGGTAGTGTAATTAATTTGGGCTCCTTGCAATGTTTTACTAGCATAATAAATGGGCTGAAAATGTTTTTCAATTCTTTACCCCAAGACGGCACCAATAGATAAGTCACTCGCATCACACATAAGTTCGAATGGAAGTGACCAATTCGGTGATATGAGAATGGGTGATTGTGTGAGCTTTGCTTTAAGGAGGTTAAAGGCGTTAAGACACTCGTCCGTAAAGACAAATGGAGCATCTTTCTCAAGAAGTTTGTTCATCGGGGTTGCAATTTTAGAAAAATCTTTAATGAACAGTCGATAAAAATCGGCGTGCCCCAGAAAACTTCTTACACCTTTCACATTTGACGGTGGTGGTAATTTGGCTATGACTTCCACTTTAGCTCTATCCACCTCCAATCCCGCACAAGAAATTTTATGACCTAATACAATACCCTCTCTTACCATAAAGTGGCATTTTTCCCAGTTAAGTACAAGATTAGATTCTTCACACCTAATCAACATACGCTCAAGATTATTAAGACATGAGTCAAAAGAATCACCGAAGACTGAAAAGTCATCCATGAATACTTCTATAAAGTCTTCAATCATATCATGAAAAATAGCTACCATACACCTTTGAAAGGTAGCAGGAGCATTGCATAAGCCAAAGGGCATACGTCGATAGGAGAAAGTACCATAAGGGCATGTAAAGGTGGTTTTCTCTTGGTCCTCGGGTGCTATAGGAATTTGGAAATATCCGAGAAACCATCAAGAAAACAATAAAAGTTCTTTCCTGCTAACCTTTCTAACATTTGATCAATGTAAGGAAGGGAAAATGGTCTTTTCGGGTAGCATCATTTAATTTTCTATAATCAATACATACCCTCCAACCCGTGACAGTCCTAGTGGAAATTAATTGGTCATTTTCGTTGGTGATAACGGTCATGCCACCCTTTTTGGGTACACATTGGACCGGACTCACCCAAGGACTATCCGAAATTGGGTAATTAAGACCCGCATCAAGGAGTTTGACAATCTCCTTTTTAACGACTTCTTGTATATTAGGGTTCAGTCGCCTTTGTCTTTGTACACATGGCTTATAGTTATCTTCCATTAAAATCTTATGTATACAATATGAGGGACTTATACCCTTGATGTCATGAATTTTCCATGCTAGAGCCGGTTTATGGGCTTTTAACATGGAAACAAGTTTAGACTTCTCACTTACAGAGAGTTCGGATGAAATGATAACCGGGAGAGCAGAATCCTCTTGAAGGTAAGCATATTCCAAGTGACTTGGAAGTGGCTTTAGTTCCAAAACGGAAGGATCTTCAATCGATGTTTTACATCGGTACTCATTTTTTAAATCCAACTTTCTGTATTCTTCATCATTTGGCTCATAACCGTTAGCCATCAAGGTGTTCAACATCTCCACTTCTTCCAACATGTTCTCTTCATCACCTTCTGCCAAAATGCATTCTCCCGAACCTTGCAATTCTGGAAATTCCTGCAATAATTCTAAATACGTGTCTACGGTTTGCAAATAATAACATTTATCATCAGTAGACTCAGGGTATTGCAAGGCATGG
The DNA here is from genome assembly GCF_046630445.1 of Rutidosis leptorrhynchoides. NCBI lineage: Eukaryota > Viridiplantae > Streptophyta > Magnoliopsida > Asterales > Asteraceae > Rutidosis > Rutidosis leptorrhynchoides. The sequence continues at coordinate 136,799,900 of NC_092342.1, read as the reverse complement.
TCAACGGAAAAGGTAACCTTAATATCCTCAATGCTAAGAGTCAATTTCTACCCATGAACATCTATCATAGCTCTAGCGGTATTGAGGAAAGGTCGACCCAATATAAGAGGCACACGTGTGTCCTCTTCCATGTCCAAAATTACAAAATCGGCCGGAAATACTAGGGTACCCACTTTTACTAACATATTCTCTAAAATTCCACGAGGGAATTTAACAGAGCGGTCCACTAGTTGAATTTCCATTCGGTTTGGTTTTAGTACCCCGGGGTATAGCTTAACATATAATGAATAAGGCATCAAATTTATGCTAGCCCCTAAATCCGCTAATGCTTTAATGCATTCCAAATCTCCTAGGAGACATGGTATGGTAAAACTCCCAGGATCTGTTAACTTCTTTGGTATTTTGTTCATTAAAATTGCGGAACAATTAGCATTCATGGTGATGGATGAAAGTTCCTCCATTTTCTTCCGATTAGTAAGTAAGTCTTTTAAGAACTTAGCATACTTGGGCATACCTGAAATCACATCAATGAAAGGCATATTTATGTTAATTTGTTTAAACATATCTAGAAATTTTGACCTTTCGGCTTCGAGCCTTTCTTGTTGTTGTTTCTTTGGGTATGGGAGCAGTAGTTGATATGGCTTGACTACGGGTTTCTCACGTTCTTCCTTCTCAACCACTTGTTCTGGCTCCTTAATCGGTTCATCATTTTTGTTCAACAGAACACTGAAATCAGAATCTTCAGGTATTCTTGGAGCTTCGTATACTAGACCACTCCGTGTGGTGATAACATTGGCGTGCTCATTTCGGGGGTTCTTATTAGTATCACTCGGTAAACTCCCTGGTTTTCTTTCACTAAGTAAACTAGCTAAACCATTCATTTGCTTCTCCAAATTCTGAATTGAGGCTTGTTGGTTTCTAAACTGATGTTCATATTTCTCGTTCGTTTGGTTTATGTTTATAACAATCTGAGTTTATGATGCAATCAACTTTTCCAACATACTCTCCAAATTTGACTTTTTCTCTTCCTGTTGGGGTTTTTGATAAAAACCCGAAGTTTGTTGTTGGAACCCACTACTTGACCCTTGTTGGTAATTGGAATTTTGACCTTGAGGGTTGTAGGGGTTGTTGAAGTTTCGGTTAAATTGGGCTCTTCCTTGAAATTGATTATTATTTCTTTGGCTTATGAAAGCCACTTCTTCTTTTTGAGCCATTGTTAAACCGGCATCACAATCTTTTCCTAAATGGAGGCCACCACAGCATTCACAACCCACCTTCATACTATGAATTTCCTTGGTGATCTTGTCCATATTTCGAGCAACACCGTCTATTTTCACACTTAGGGAACTAAAGTCATCATAAGCACCGGCGCTTTGGACTTGAGCATTACGAGTAATTGGTCATTCTTGATGCCACTCATGAGAATAATCGGCTAGCTTCTCGATTATCTCATAAGCATCTTTCTCGGTTTTGTCCATGAGTGAACCTCCGGCCGCTTGATCAATGGAAATTCGGGTTACAACATCACAACCCTTGTAAAAGATTTGGACTTTTTGGAAGGTATCCAAACCATGGTTTGGACAACCTCTTAGCATTTTGGAAAATCGATTCCATGCTTCGTACAAGGTTTCCATCGGCTTTTGACAAAATTGGGTAATTTCTTGTTGGAGTCTCGCGGACTTAGAAGCTGGAAAATATTTGTTAAGAAATTTTTTCAACATACCATCCCAAGTTTCTATTGTAGCCTCGGCCAATGAATCTAACCAACTTCGTGCTTCCCCGTGGAGTGTCCATGGGAAAATTCTTAAAAATATGGCCTGATCAGTGTCTAGTTTAAGTTTGAATAGAAGACATATCTCTTGAAAAAGACGAATATGTTCGTTTGCATGTTCATTCGGACCACCACCAAATTGACATCTGTTGTTAATCATTTGGAGAATAGGTCCTTTTATTTCAAATTTTTCTTCACCTATGGGCGGAGTAATTGCACTTCCTTGTCTGGTTCGGGTTGCCTTCATCTTGGCCGCCATTGATTGTCTTGGTACCACTTGTCTTGCCTCTCCTTCCATTTCAAAATTTGGAGGATGTACTGGTTCAAATTCAGAATATCTTGGCTTAGTTGTACTTGATTCTGAATCAAAAGTTTCTTGCTTTGATGAATATTCAAAAAGTTTAAGTACTTCTTTTGGGATCCTACCAAGCTTTCTATCAGGTTCTGTAAGCGATGTAAGTAATGGAGAATCTGAACTTCGGGTATGTGGCATATGCAACCTAAAATCTGTCAATCACACAACTAACAAAACTATTAAACGTACCGATTCTATAAGTTAAAAAATCAAAGACTATTAATAATTTAAAATAATTAAGAAACTACTTAATCACAAATTAGTTAACAATTCTATTTTGACACAAAACTGTCCCCGGCAGCGGCGCCAAAAACTTGATATGCGAAACATGGTATATGAATTGTTGTATGAAATAATATGGAAAAATACCGATTAGAGATTGCTACACAATAACGGGCAATGTTCCCGATCGTGTAGTAGTATAAACAATGGTTTAGTTCCGTGTATCGTTCCAAGAACAGTTGTATTAGTCAAACTAGAATTAGAAACTATATTGTGATCAACTAAGTAAATGAAACTTAAAGGTACAAGATATTATGTTTTTGTGGCTATTTAACGATTTAGCCAAATCATAGAAGATTAAAAGTAAAAACAATATTTTTGGTCTTTTAAGTTTATGAAAACAGAAAGATAGTTTTTTTTTTTAAATCAAATTAAAGAAATATGCTCATCTAGACTTTTTACCCTTAATGTTGAATGTTATTTAGGATTAAGATCGGATTGATTGGTTATGCACGAGAACTAATTAATTGGTTCACCAAGAGTAGTCTTGCGCAAACACTCAAACGGGATTACACGACGCAAGTGATGTTCTTGACATCTAAGACCTCCTATTTGTAATCAACTAATTCAACTAGTTTGAAGACTTGAAGAATGATCAAGTCAATGGTGTGTTGTACATGATCCACTCCTATATCAACTAAAGGTTTAACTTAGTTCATTCCCTTGGTCCGGTTAAATGCTCAATTCACCCAACCCAAATAATTAACTAAGTGTTATAATAAGATCCCTATAAACGTCATTAGATAAGGCAAATCACTAACACATGTTAATTAATGGAACTGGGTAGTTGAAAGTGTATATAACAGATTCTAAGGAATTGGTCATTCTCCTAGACAATTACACATACTAATTAAGCTATTCCAAAGTATCTACAAGAGTCGTTCTTACATTCTTATGTAAATTAACCATTTGAACTCAACTTATCCCTTTTGGTAAAAGATGGATAAACACATGTCACTAGGTGTAAATCAATACATTAACTTAACAAGATGATGTTTCTTAATCAAATGAGCATATCAACTAGTTGAATCGAAAGGATTTAAACTTAACAAGAATGGTTCTTATATTCAAACATCAAACTATCGTGCATAAGAACAATCAATCAAAAGTAAACATTCAACATCTCGGTTATTTATCTAGATGAACATAAAATGGACTAGCCAACAATCATGCTTGAAAACTAAAACACAACAGTAACAAAGATAGAATTCATTGTAAATACAAGATTAACCTTTTAGGAGTAATCTTGGATGAAGCTCTTGAATGATCTTTAATTCTTCAATGATTTGAGTGCTTAGATGCACTTTGATAAGCCCAAGAACTGCTTTGAATCGTATGTTTTCGTCTCTGAACAGAAAAGAAACTGTGCCAAAGAAATGAAGCTGGAAAATGGAATTAAATAAGCTGAACAGTTGGTGAAAAGTACTGTGCGCGTCGCGCACAGTAAGGGTGCGTTGAGCGCACTCTTTACCTAACCCACTTTTTCTTTACAGCTCGACATCGCACGTTAAAATATGCTTTTCTGGTAAAAGTGCGCGTAGGGGTGCGCTGAGCGTACTACTGTGTGCGACGCGCACAAAGCTTGGCGCACTTTGGTTTTGGCCAAAAATCTTCTGATCAAAATTCTACCTTGTCCGCTGAGCGCTCCATTTGTGGTGCGCTGAGCGCACCCTTCTGTCTTTGGCTTTCTGGTCTTGGTTTCGATCTCTGAGCTGTATCATACATAATCTTCCATATTTCTTCAAGTTTACAATGATTCTAGACTATATTACAATAATATAAAATACAAACGTAATTACTATGTTTACATACAAAATAAACAATAATAGGACGTGATATTACGACTAAAGATATGACTAATTTGAGTAATATCAAAAGTACATATGGGCTTCTCTGAGAGATGGTTCAGTTGTAGAGTATCATCCAAATAATGGTATGCCAATTCCAGTCTATGAACTTTCTGGTGATAGACGAGAGAGAGCTCAGGGTGACATAGAGGCAAAGAACATTGTTATCCAAGCTATCCCGTATGAATTTTTTGAAAATGTTGATAGCAACACCACAGCAAAAGACACATGGGATGAGATCAAACGACAGCAAGAAGGTTATGACATGTCCGATGTTACTAAATTGAATAAGGCTCTTGGATTTTATGAAGATTTCAAGCAGGAACCTGAAGAACCACTCAAGGATACCTACCGTCATTTCAATGGTGTTCTCAATGAGTTGAAAAGGTGCAAAATTACAAAGGTACACGCTGAAATCAACATGAAGTTACTCAAAAAGCTCAATGTTGATTGACTTCCTTATGGAACCCTCGTTCGTTCTACCAAAGAGATTGACAAGATGACCATTCATGAGCTTGTTGGAGTTCTTATGCATTATCAACCAGAGGTGTCTAAACTTCAAGAGGGAAGGAAAGATTCTTCTTCGGGTGATCCATTTGCTCTAATTGCCAAAAAGAAGAGCAAATCATTCACTACTTCCAAAAGCTTACCCAAGAAAGTGCTTGTTGAAGAATCAACTGATTTTGAAGAGTTGAATCTTTCTGATGTTGATGATTCTCACCTTGAATTAGTCAAGATGGCAGCCATGTTCATCAATGCCTTGAACAAACATAATTTCAAAGGAAAATTAAGCAATCAACGCAAGAACTCATCTTCTTCCTCCTATTACAAGAAACCTGATCAATCAAAACATCAACGTGCTGATGATTTCAAGAAGGAAGATTCAATCTGTTTCAATTGTGGCAAAGCTGGTCATTACTCTCATGAGTGCAAGATGCCTAAAAAAAAGGATGCAGCTTACTACAAGAAGAAAATGTTGATGGCAAAGATTGTGGAAATTGGAGGAGAGCTGAAACCGGTTGATGATACTTGGTTTAACTGGACTGATGATTCAAATTTAGAGTTGAAACATGCAAACGTTTGCAAGGTGACTAAGCTCATCAAAGCAAAGGAAGCAATGGAGAATTCTGACTCAACATCTAATGATGATGAGGTACAATCAACTGAAATCCCAACTGATTTTATCAAAATATAAAATGACCTGATGAAGAACTTGGTCTCAATGTCAAAAGAAGTTAAAGGTTTAAAATCTGAAAACAAAGTTTTGAAAGATAAAATCAAACAAAATGAGACCAAACCTTCATCATCCAAAACACAATCGGAGATGAATAGATTGAAAGTCCAACTCAGCTCTACGGAAACTGAGTTGAAAGAACTTAAAAAGTCAATTCATCCGATTAAAGTCGAAAGGACTGATTATCGTCTAAAATCAGAACGTCTTGCAGAAAAAGTTCAACTCTTAGAAAAAGATCTTTCTAATTTGAAAAACCAACATGAACCCACACTTTCAAAGCTAAACAAGAAAATTATTCAATTGGAAAACACTATAATTGAAAAGAACACTGAAATTTTGGCATTAACAAAAGAGTCTTCTCAAATGAAAGCTCAACTTGCTCGATATGAGGAAAAACTCTATCGCACAAAGCAACCTAAAGCTATCATTGATATGGAACTTTCAAAACAAACAATTTTCATGAATAGACCGAAAATGATTCATGGTGATAAGTGGGGGTTGGGTTTTGAAGATCCTAAGATATTAGACGATATTTCTAAAAAGATTACAGGATTATATCATTCTGATTACTTTCAAGCCGGTTTACCTTATCACTTTGTGCATGCATCTGATGCTGATTTTGATGATATTATTGTTAATTGAAAATCTAAAAAATATCATCAAATAAGCTTAATGTATGAAAACGTCAATGCTAAAATGGGTAAATCAAATCCTGATTTCTTGAAGGAACTTGTTGAAACTGAAAAGAATATGCAACATGATAATTATGTGCCTAAACGTAGACTGCTTTATATTCCTACACTCATGCTAGAGAAATACATTCCAATGCTTGAGAATGCAGTGTTTAACAAACCTAGTTCTAGCATTATTGCCATAGATGAGGTGTTTGATGAACCAACTTTTTATGTAAAACCAATGCTATCGGCCTTACCTGCATGTTCTGTTTCTGATGATTCTTTCTGTGAAGACCTAGCACATGAACTTACTGTCTTGTTTGAGTCAGTATCTCTAGGTCAAACGGCTTCTGATGTTAAGGTAGAACCTAAGGTAGAACCAAACGTTGAACCTAAGGTAGAACCTAGAGAGGAAAAGCCTGCAGAATTAGATTTGTTTCATCTAGTTGACAAACTTGAAAAAGAGAACATAGAATTGCAACTTAGATGCAAACACCTGAAACAAATGCTTGAATTGAGTGAACAATTGCCTAAACTTCCTAAGAAAGAATGTACTTATGATTTTAAGGAAGATGAAGTTTTAGTATCTACTGAAGGTTTATGTCTTGATATTAAAAGCTTGAATCGAAAGATAGTTCAACTAAAACAGGCAACAACACAACAGATCGCTATGCAAGTACACACATCACATTGGATTACTAAGTGTATGAATACTATTTCTGATTGTGCTGGCGGGATTGATAAGATGGTTAAGGGTAAATCACAATCAATTGTTTCTAAAGTTTCAACACCCATTACCATTCTTAAAAATCCTTTACGATCTCAATTTGAGAAAAGAGTTTCAAAGGTTACATCTTCACCATAATTCATTGTGAAGAAGGTACGTCATCCAGATGGTTCATGTTCAAATGAAAAACTTCCTCTGATGTTAATGAAAAAATATACAAAGGAAAGTCTTTTAACAAAACCAAAGAACTCTTCAAAACAAATTACAAGTCCAAAACCTGATTTGAGTTAGTATGATGCAAAGGAACATAAAATAAAAATGGAAATTTTGCAAAATCAAAATACTCAAATGTCAACTGAAAAGTTTGGACGTCTAACTAACAAATGTGTTTTTCGTGTCACATGTTATAATCCTAACTTGAATTACAAGTCTGTATGGGTTCCTAAGTCCACGACTAAGAAAGTAGCAAACCAAACCAAGAAATCTGCTAGTCGACCTAGGAAGTCATCGCAAGTTTTTCAATTCTCTTGTGTGAACAAAACATCTACTTGGAATAAATTGTGTGTAAAGGCTTCTGATGATGATAATGTAAAACTTGATATCGCTTATGATGCTTCATGTAATGTGGCTTTATATGATGCTTTAATGTCTAAATTGCATGCAGTTTTATGTGATACATTGATTTGTGATCCAAAGTTTTTTATTGGTACTAACCGTAGAGGACCCAAGAAACTTTGGGTACCTAAACTCTAGGAAAATTAACATTGACAGGGTTTCAACATCTGTGTGTGGTACATCGACTCCGGTTGTTCTCGACACATGACGGGCGATAAATCTTTGCTTGTCAATTTTGTTGACAAATTCCTAGGAACTGTTACATTTAGAAATGACGAGATTGCAACGATAACGGGTTATGGAGATTATGTGAAAAATCGCATAACAATCAAACGGGTCTCATATGTTGAGGGTTTGGGGTGCAGTTTGTTTAGTGTTAGCCAATTTTGTGACGGAGATCTCAAAGTTCTATTTGAACGTCGTCAATGCTCGGTGCAATCCACCGATGGATATGATCTCCTTGTTGCCTCACAAAGTTTGATCCTCATGGAGATCAGGCCATATTTCTCAGTTATTCTTCAAACAAAGTTGCTTATCGTGTCTATCACAAATGGACAAAGACGATCAAGGAAAGCATAAATGTCAAGTTCGATGAATTTTCCGGAACGGCTTTTGAACAACTCGGTTCAAAACCCAATCCTAACCTGGCAACTACTTCTTCCGCGCAAAATTCAATTTTCTTGAAGAAGGGTTTTCTGACGGTTACAACAGAGGAACTGGGTATCTTGTTTGATAGTCTTTATGCTCCTCAACGAAATTCAAATGTTCAAGCCGTACCGGTTACACCATCACAGTCAACTACTGTGGAGACTCAACTAAGTCTCTATGATGAAGATACGACATCAAATGACTCACTTGTTGCTTCTTCATCCTCCATCCCACCTCCTGATGATCATCTTGTATCAATTCAACATACATCTGTTGATAAAACTCCAGTTATTTCTTCAGATACTCAAATGAATCCATTAGACAATGTTACATCAGCACCAGAGAATCATGGCTCAACGTCAACAACTGTTGATGTTTCAATGTATACCACTGATGTATAACCTCTTCCACATAACAACCGATGGACTAAAATTCATCCAATTGATCTTATCATTGGTGATGTATCTGCTCCAGGTTCAACTCGAAGGACTACTTGGAATATGTGTTTATATACTGCCTTTCTTAGTAAGATTGAACCAACAACAGTTGCTCAAGCTTTACTAGATCAGAACTGGGTGGTAGCAATGCAAGAGGAGATCAATCAGTTTGATCGTTTGGAAGTATGGCAATTAGTTCCAAGACCAACGGGTTAACGACCAATAGGGGTTAAATGGATTTCAAGAACAAGAAGGATTCTGATGGAATTGTGGTTAGAAATAAGGCACGTCTTGTGGCCAAGGGATATCGACAATAAGAGGGTATTGATTATGATGAAATGTTTGCTCCGGTTGCTAGGATTGAGGCTATTCGTCTATTCCTTGTATTTGCTTCTCATATGAAGTTCACGCTATTTCAAATGGATGTCAAAACTACTTTTCTGAATGGTTATCTTCAAGAGGAAGTATATGTTGATCAACCAGAAGGCTTTGTCGATCCCATTCATTCAAACCATGTATACTACTTGGAGAAAGCTTTGTACGGTCTAAAGCAAGCATCACGTGCATGGTATGAGACCTTTAAAAAGTACTTGTTGGATAATGGCTTCTTTCGTTAAACAATTGATACAACGCTCTTCATCCGTAAAAACAACGGTCACATTCTCTTGGTTCAAATTTACGTTGATGATATTATTTTTGGTTCCACATCCCCGGCCCTTTGCAAAGAATTTGGTGACCTTATGGCCAACAAATTCGAAATAAGCATGCTTGACCAGCTTAATTTCTTCTTGGGGTTACAAGTAAAACAATTACCAAACGGAATTTTTATTAGTCAAACAAAGTATATCAATGATATGCTAAAACGTTTTAAAATGACTGATTTAAAACCAACGACAACCCCAGTGAGGACATAATGACATTACTGGATGCTGATGCTAATCGGGATCCCTTTGACATTACGCTTTATCGAAGCATGGTTGGCTCTTTAATGTATCTGACTGCAAGTAGACCAGACATTACACTTGCTGTAACTGTCTGTGCATGCTTTCAATCAAACCCTAAGAAATCCCACTCCAAAGCAGTGGTTAGGATTTTTCAGTACCTAAAAGGTACTCCTAATCTTGGAATCTGGTATCCACATGGATCAGATTTTAATCTCACTGCTTATACTGATGCGGATCATTGCGGTTTCCATGCTGATAGAAAAAGCACATCTGGATCAATTCAGATGTTGGGGAATAGGGTAGTTGGTTGGTCATCCAAGAAACAAAACTGCGTTTCTCTATCAACTGCTGAGTCTGAGTATATAGCTGCAGCTCATTGTTGTTCACAAGTTTTGTGGATGCAAACTCAACTCCTAGATTATGGCTTTAAGATCACTAAGACCCCGATATACTATGATTCACAGAGTGCAATTTCCATAACTAGCAACCCGGTTCAACATTCTAAGACTAAACACATAGACATTTGCTATCATTTCATTAAGGACCATGTTGAAAAAGGAGATGTAGAGTTATACTTTGTGCCTTCCAACGTGCAATTAGCTGACATGTTCACTAAACCCTTAAATGAACTTAGGCTAAAGTTCTTGATAAAAGAAATTGGCATGGTAGAGTATAGTGCTTAACTTTCCATAGCTATATTAGGACTTTTACCTAGGATCTTGTGTTTAGGGGGAGTAATACCTTTCTAGGGAGAGCAACAGATATCTTATGCTTTAGATATTATCTTTCAAGGGGGAACCTTTAGATTTCTGATAACCTTCTGAGTTCATTTTTTCAATGGTTACGAAAGGGGGAGGTAACTGATTGATATCATATTTCAAGGGGGAGTTACTAAATTTTCTTGAGAAGATCAAAATGATGATTACTTTCATTGTATATCACATTTTGAGGGGGAGAAAGGGAGAAAATTATAAAGAAAATTAATTTTCAAAAAGTGAATTCATAAAAATTCATGTTTTAAATTGAAAATATTCACGTTGGCTTGTATACATCTCAGTATACAACCCGTTTTAAAATTGGTATCATTGAAGATTTCTACTTTGTACATATTTCAAATTTTTCTAAGTACAAATCTTGATTTTAGAAAATTCTTAAAAATTAGAAAAGATAAAATCCAAAAAGAATTGTTTTAACTGAATAAATGCTATTTTTAGCATTGTACCGAATCTGACAACCAACAGTGCATATTCGGTAAGTTCAAAAACTTTCAAAATGTCTCAGAAATGTTTTTCATTAAAAATATGATAAACTTGAAAATTCTTGTTAAAGATTTATCAAAATTTGAAGTTAAAATTGATTAAATTTTGAAAAATGGACTGCATTCGGTAAAATAGGCCCATTCGGTAAGGCCCAATTTTAAACATCTTCGGTATCTATAAAAGGAGAGTCAAAGTCAAACTTTCTCTCACACTGTTCTAATTGCATACCGAGTCTAATTATACTTACCGAATCTGCTTAGTCTACCGAGTCCATTCTTTTCTTTCTTCACATCTTTGGTATTTCTTCATTTTAATCAAGTTTAAGATATACATCTTGTAGATCTGAGATAATTGAATGATTATAAACTAGAAAAGATCAAAAACAACAGGATTATGACACTTAATTTTGAATTAATGTTGATTATACCGAATCTAATTCTAAAATCTTTAATCTTAGATTAAACTCAATTGATTAGGTTGATTGACATGAAATCTTGTCAAATCTGTGTTAAATTGATTGATCTATCAATTGATCGGGTCTGATTACATGTTTAATTGATTGTTTGATGGATTCTGTACATACCAAATGTGTTCATGCTACAGTACCTAGTCTGTTCATACAACTAACATGTTTTTCTGATTTAATTGAGTTGTTAATTGATTATGGTTACGATTTTGCATGATATAAGAGTGAATATGCATGTTTGAGTGATCATCTGTGAATTTTGAAGTTACCGAATCTGTTCTTGGCTTGTTACCGAGTCTGGTGTTTGGTACTTTGAAATAATTTGATTTTTAATTTGAAAAACTTGCAAGCTTATTCTAGATCTTTACAATGAAAGTACAAGCAATTTTGGTTACTGTATCTGGAATATTTCATGAATACCGAATCTGCTTGACACATGTTGAAAAATTGACTAAGTGTTGTTCTGATTCTTTGCGTTACATATTTGATTATGCATGATGCTTTTATAATGTGTTGAATCTTACTTGAATATCATGTTTATCAAATGTTTGTACATAATTGGAATAAAAGATTTTTACAACTTAGAAAATCCATAAAAATTTTAAAATTTGAAAAAGTCAAAGGAGTTCAAAGGATATAAGAATAGAGATATGTGCTTTATGATAACATCTTGCGGCCTTCTACTTTTTATTTATACAGCTAAATGGTGAACAATCACTTTATCAATTCTGAAACCAATATTCCATGCAACTACTAGATTGCAATTCTGGAGAGGCATACATTATGGCTTGCACTAAGCTCAACTTTAGTGTGCCAGTTATAGACTTGGAGCTTCTGAACAGAACAATCAGGTTTATTGAGGCTACACAACCTACGGCTGCTAATCCACATTGAGAACCAGCTAGATTTGAATTCAAGCTGAGAGGGGTACAGGGATTGAGGAGAAACACTAAAGCTGATTTTAGGAGGATCTTTCAGCTTCCTCTTGTACAGAATGCTCCTGCTTTTCCAGCTACTCAACAGATGATGACCTCAGTATTTCAGCTTGGTTATAGTGGAGCTAACAATGTTCCACCGGCTAAGTTTCAAAAGAAGTACTTGCACTCCCGGTGGTATGTGATCTTTTCGATCATCAACAGATGTTTGCTGATGACAAGGAGTTGATCTGATAGCCTGACTGTGCCAATGCTCAAGCTTTTCTACTCATTCATAAGAGTGGAAACTCCAGACTATGCAGAACTCTTGTGGGATCTGGTTCAAGCACAAGTGGATAAACCAAGGAGTTCCTACATTCCTTGTGAAAGGTTTTTCAGTATCTTAATCCATGATGCTATTAATGCTTGCAGAGATGCAAATATTTTTGTACCAGGTACAGATGGATTAAAGATGAAGAGATTTGGGGAGTTAAAGATGAATATCACAGTGATTTCTGACAATAGATTCACTGCACCAATTCCAAATTGGTTAGTGAGACTAGCTGAACCCCAGGACACTCGAATGCGTTCTTATTTTGAGGCAGTAGGTATACCTCTTCAGAACCCGGTACAACAAGTACAAGTTGAACCAGCCGTGGTTCCAGCCCCAGAGGTTGTAGAGGAACCTATAGTTCAACCACCTGGGCCAGCTAATCCTCCACTCTGGATAAACCTTAAACGTTCTAGGGTAGCTCAACAAGCTCAACCCGTGAGGATCAAGGAACCTAGTTCACCTACGATTGAACCAACCCTTTCCACAACACCTGAGGAGAGCAGTGACACCGATTCATCAGCAACTGAATCATCTCCCGAATTACCGAAGAAGAGGACACGATATTTCCCGGATGAGATGATTCAGACTCCGCCAACCCAACGCATAACTAGATCTGGGACTTCAACACCAATCGTCCGCCAAACAGTTATTCAAACCATTGGTGGTACGGATCAAGACCTAGAGCCTGTTAGGTCACCATCACCCATTTCTGTATCACATCCAATAATAACAGTAAGCCCTACGCTAAATGAAGCACAAGCTTCGGTAGGAAAGAGAGCTAAAAGCATGGATGGTAAAAATACCAATCAGCCCATCTAACCTAATCAGGACTTAATAATAAATCCTACCAAGCAAGATGCTTCGGCATCTAAGGAAGTAAAGTCTTCCTCTGCAGTAAAGTCTGCGATGACTCAATCGATTGAGGAAACTCAATCATTGACGTCCAGAACGGCCGAAGGGGAGCCGAAAATCTTGAAAAGGCACTCTGCGTATCGGCTGGAAATCCTCTTGCGCCTCAACGTACAACAGGGTCTGGAGGTCCGGCTTATCTTGATGAGGGAGATCTGGCGTGTCCCATGGAAACGAATCTACCTGACAATCCTTCGGGATATTTATCAGACTTCCAGCAGACTGTTCCTTTGGTTCAAGAAATTGATCCATTGGTTCAAACCACTTCTCTTCCAGATTCTGACTCTCAGAGTCTGGTGGATGAGTCTTTAACTGAAAGAGATGTGCCACCTCATGGTATATCAGTGACTTCAGGAGTCAGAGATAGTAATATCTCTGTGAGAGCTAAACCGACGGGTAGTTCTGCTACTCTGTCAGAGTCTCATGAAACTAAAGTCATGGAGGCAGGTGATTCGAAAGAATCTTTGCCGGCGACAACTCCGATTGTTGCCCAACCTCCATCAGAAAGGGATATCACGAATCTGGCTAGTAGTATGTACAGCCCTACATATAAGAATAATACCGCACGCTTATCCTTACCATCCCTCACGGAAACTCAAACAATTTCACCAACATCATCTTCAACAGTTGCTGCTGATGCTGATGCTGTTCCTATTGTTACTTTTCCACCATTACCCCAATGTTCAACAAATTATTATGATGCTTTGGAGCAAGAATATTTTAGCCGAATGTTTTCCCGTGTTATTCTTGATATTCTTTGACGTACTTCGCTCCAAGTAATGTTTCGTGCTAGAGTACGACATCCACTTACTTCATGCTCTTCTCCACTAAGTCATCACCGTGATGATGAACATGACGATTCTGATCCTCAGAATAGTCATGAGGGGGAGATATGAGTAGACGGAGAATTTATAACGTTGGATATCTTAACAAGGGGTGGTGGTGCGAGGTCTGCTTCAACTTCACAAGCTTAACAGGTTCATATTGAATCCGAAATGGTTAATTCTCAAGATGATGATGTTGAAAATGTGCAATTGGAGCAAGTAATCATTCCAATCTTACAATCAACACAAGCTGAGGTTGAAGGTGGACAAGTAGATGAGGATTTGGATTTAAATAATTTTTATCTTCAGGAGACTGATGATGATGGATTTGTTATCTTAAGTACACTTCTTCTTTATCTGCTATTCCTAATGATGTAGAGATAGTTGATGAAGCGAATCCTGAACCAGAAACACATAGTGATGATGAAGAGAATTCTACTGATGAAGATGGTGGTGGTCAATATGAAACTCCAAACGTAGATGATATCTTTGATCATATTGAAGATGACAATGCTCCAACAGATGAAACAACAAATCTAACAAATGAAAATGAGAGTTCGACTTCAGGTGCAACTACATCAAGTTCTACTGTGAATTCCTGGTTTAAATACAACAACGGTTTATTTTTTAAAAATTGGGAACATCCACTGCAACTGAGAGTTGAACATGATTTCATGACGCTAAGGAACACATTCATTGAAGAAAATTCTTATAAGATCTTCCGCATAAATGAGACACTAATAAGTAAAAGATTTACCTATATTAGTTCACGATTACTTCCAGCTAATGAACGAAATTGGTATTAGTTTAGGTGGAGGAAACATATCAATCGAAATGAAGATGATTTGTAGCTTCACAGAAAGTATCGTTTGACCGAAGTACTGGATATTACTCGAGTCGGAGTTAAAATTAGTGTAAAGAAAGACGTCATCAGTCAGTTCCATGTTATCAGAGAAGATGAGAAGGAGTACAAGTTCACAGAGGCTGATTTTCAGAATCTAGACATGCTTGAAATCATTAGCATCTACAACTACCTCAGTATTCTCACAATTCGACCGTATGCTAAGTCTCAAGCTTTAGAAGCTGTGAAGAGATACATGATGGAGACAATAGAACTGATGAGATGTGAAGACTTTCATATTGGTCTTCAAGCTAAAAGGAAAAAGATTTGAGTCACGTGTCCGAATCAATTTACAAAGGGACTGGAGGATATGGAAATGTTTTAAATGCAATTCGAACCTGAAGGGTATGTATTTGTAAATTCACAAAAAGAAAAGGTGTTCATCCAAACGAACGAGCTACACCAATATTCAGATGGTACACTAAAGGCTGCACTGAAGTATCTCAAGTTTCGTCAAAACAAGTTTGATGACATTGACATGAAAATGGGTCTTGGAGAGTTTATTAAACATATCAGAGATCGTCTCAAAATTCGGATCCGAACCAGACAATTTGAGATTCTTCGTGGTCAAAGAAAAAGACGTTATTTCAAAGAAATGGTTGAATATCCATTACTTGAGGGAGATCGAAGAAAAGTATGGGGTGTCTGGAAGCCTTCAAAGAAGATTTCAGATAATCAAGCTGAATTTTCTGACCCCACTGGTAAGAGATGGAAAGCAACTTTTGGACCTCTCAAGATATCTCAATAGGATTACATTGTAGTTTTCACATTTAACACTAAGGGGGAGATTGTTAGGACCCCGAAGTATGTATAGTGTTAATGTGAAATAAGCCTAAATGAGGGTTCCTTAGAAGAGGGCTATATAAGGAACCTAAGTAGTCCTAATTAGATAGCCATTGTATTGTAACTGAGTTCTAGAAGCTGTGAAATGTAATTTTACCGATTCTCTCTAATACCGAATATGTTCTTCACTTACCGAGTCTCACTCTAACTCATCACATCTTCTAATCTCATCATGATTTGACCTATCAAGTAGTCCTTGGACCCAACCTCCTCGAGCTCGATTGACCTCATACGGACTCTAACCTCCTCAAGCCTGATTATGAGTCCCCAGCCTCCACAGGCCCTGCTGGTGTTAAACACAATGCGCACATAATACTACATAATCACGGTAAGCATGCAATCATCTAACTATCATGGAAACCATTATCTAAACATAGCAATATCACTATATTAAAGCATGGTAATAGGATAAATCACAGTAGCATGGCATGCTACTTAAACTCTATCCGGAGATAGACCCACTTACCAATCACTAGCTTCAGTTCAGTTATCTAACTCTGAGCTTCCTCCTTGTTCTTATCTCCTGAGAACAATATAAACCAAGCTAGTATAGTGCTCTAATCAAAATTAGACACACGGGCAGTATAACGGCTAAAAACTGGCACTTGGTAAATTTTCTAAAAATCTGACCATAAGAAGTTGGTCTCAGGCCATCGGGAGTAGGTCTCAGACCATCGGGAGTAGATCTAGACCTTCAGGAGTAGGTCTTGATCTTTGGGAGTAGGTCCTAACCTTCAGGAGTAGGTCCTAACCTTCGGGAGTAGGTCCTGACCTTCAAGAGTAGGTCCTGACCTTCGGAAGTAGGTCCTGACCTTCGAAAGTAGGTCTCAGACCATCGACCGAGGGTGTTTTTTAGCAGCAATAGCTGCAAAAGTGACGGGTTTTGCCCAAAAATCACCAAATCTCGTTCTTGGACTCAAATTTCACCTTAAAACCAACTGCATCTTGTTTATAGAACACTTTAGGACATAAACCCACAAGAATTACACACACAACATCAATTTGTATCAATTTGACACCAAACTCACTTTTTGACCAAACCTAACTTTAAAACCCAATTTGACACAAATTTGGACATGAAAACACGCAAATCTTACCTTGTTAGATTCACAATGACACGAGGAACTGATTTCTAACTTGATTCAAACACAAAAATGAGATTGGATGATTTAGGGTTTTCAAGTAGGTGAAAAGTTAGGTATGAGTGAGTTTAGGTGAATTTTCTGGAAAGTGTAGAAATGGAGCTGAATACACACATTTATTTGGCTCCAAACACATACCCCATCACACACGGGTATATACCAGTTATCTGGTATCTTTCGTATATCAATAGACAATCGTAACGGAGTCTAAATAAAATAAACAAACATGTTCTGGGACCCTTGTCATAAACTGGTCATAACCAAATAATAAAATAACAATAAGCATTAAATTAAAATAAAAGCATATATAACCACACATATATGTATAAGGGTAAAAATATCATCTTACATCTAGCCCAGGTTTCTACCTATTACAAGTTTGCCTCGCTGCTATCACCTACCCAACGAGCTATAGTACCATCACCAAACCAGGGTAACCCACAGACTTGTAAGAAAATATCTTAACAAATTCACATGTGGAGGGAGTTCAGCGTTCAAAAACTAATAATTCAACTTTAAGAAAGCCACAATAATCTCTCCTAAGAATAACTTATATATATATATATATATATATATATATATATATATATATATATATATATACACACACACACACACACACACACACACATATATATATATATATATATATATATATATATATATATATAGGGGAAGGATCCAGCGCTAAGTAGCTTTATTGGGATAAGGGGATAAGTGATTTTGTGATTTCTATATCTTTAGTTCTACAGATCCGATTTAAAAAAAAAAAATTGCTGGTATCTATTTTTATTGTGTAGATTCAGAAAAAAATAAAAAAATTAAAGATTTCATAATCTTCGCGGAGTATTTCACTAATGTAATCAATACTTCATTATTCAGTTTTATTGATATTTCCTCAGTGAATCATGTTGGTGCTTATGGAACTCTTGCTAACTTCGCAAGGTACGAATGATGTTTTCTGGAAAGTTTCAAGTACATCGAAAATGAAAGTGTAAAATCAAACATGTATTTGAATAATACACTTGATTTATTATGAAATGGAATCTATTAAGTCGAAGCAGAGATTATATTTAACGATTGTTAAGTCATTAACAAAGGATGTACATCATAGCATATTAATAACATGAACTAACCGAGTAGTTAAGATTCACACGTAATATCTTAGTACAAAAAGATTTATTTTGATCTCAAAATTCATATATATATAAAATATACATATAATTTCTTCAGAGGGAATGAGTTAATACTTCATAACTCATTGATACGATATACGCGTTGTTGATTAGTGATGATGTTTACAGTGATTATGGATCTGGCGGAGCTTGTGATGTTGTAGATGCTGCTGATGCTGACGATGCTGACGGTACTGACGGTGCTGGTGATGCTGACGGTACGTTGATGCTGCTGGTAAAACAGATCTAGCTTGTAAATCGTGCACCATTCCGATCAAGGTTTTATTTCATCATTTCTATTCGCTCACTCATCTGGTTTACAATTAGAACTAGAATAAGTAATCTCTAAAACTTTTAGAAACTACATATTCTCTGAAGAATATTTCTTCGATGAAGTTATGAATCAATACTTCATCGTTTGTTGTTGTTGGTATTCCTTGGTATCTATGGTGTGTATGACGTTGATGTTCGAGGTACAGATTGTGATGTTGAGGTGTGGGATGCAGATGTTGTTGGTAGTGGTGGTAATGATACTGTTGGTGTTGATGATGGTGGTAATGTTGATGCCGGTGATACTGCTAGTGCTTGTAATCTTTACACCATTCTCTCCAAAGCCACTACCCGAGCACGAAGCTCGTTGACTTCTTCTACTACACTGGGATGATTGGCGGTTCGGACGAGTGGATGAATAAGATCCAGAATTTGAGATAGTATATAATCGTGACGAGATACTCGGGAAATGAGAGAGAAAATAGTATTACGAACAGGTTCACCGGTAAGTGCTTCAGGATCTTCGCCAAGAGGGGAATGTGGTGGATGGAAGGGATCACCTTCTTCTTGTCTCCAATGATTAAGTAGACTACGAACCCATCCCCAATTCATCCAGAATAGATGATGGCTGATTGGTTGATCCATTCCGGTTACACTGTCTTCGGAGTTCAGGTGAATATCCATATCGAAATAGCTGTCGGAGTTTAAGGAATTTGAACTAGATACTGGATCCATCTTGTATAATTAGAGAGATGATTTTTGATATGAAATAGATTATAGAATTTAGATTGGTACTCTTCAATACATAATTTACATATGTATATATAATACCAAAATTCCATAAATCACGGAGGAATTTTCGGAAGATGTCAAACAAAGTTTACAGAAATAGAAATGCTAAGATTTGAATTCGTCTATACACTATGTATGCAATAAATGCAGGAAACGTGTCTAGACTTAAGAATGATAAACATGTAATTTTCGACAAGAAATGATAAGTAAAACTCGGTAAAAACAGATACGGTCATAGTCCAGACTCACTAATGCATCCTAACAATTACCAGTTAAACACTAATGCAAATTCTGGTTCCCTATGACCTCGAGCTCTGATGCCAACTGTGCTGACCCGTCCAAATCCCTTTGGACGAATACATCATTCATCGATTTCACAGTGAGGTACTGACCTCTACATGATATGTTTTGTAAACATTGCATTCTTTTGAAAAGGCATGCCATAAATGAATATCAAATTCTAAGGTTTTTGACATTTGATGATTTTTACATATAGACAATCACCGTAAATAATAGTTTACAATACTACATCCATTGACAATGCAGTTAAAATAAGAAACATGGTGATGATTTTGTGAATGCAAAGTGTTCTCGAATAAAGCATGTATGACTCCATGCACATAGCTTGTATAACGTATAAACAAACAGCGGAAGACTTCTAGGAACCTGAGAATAAACATGCTTAAAATTGTCAACACAAAGGTTGGTGAGTTCATAGTTTTAGTGTTGCGCATAATCTGTATATAAAGGTGGATCACAAGATTTCAGTTGTTTCATCCAGAAATGTTTATCAAAATATTCTACGAAATTGAGCACCTTGGTAACTAAACTTAACGTATATATAATAAGTACCCCTATTTTAATATACATGCAACCAACATGTATAATACACGCAAACCAACGTGTACTAAACTCAAATAGCATACGTCCTCTTTATAGTTCAGGCTAGGGTCTCTGTACCTGGAATGGACGGAGATGTCAAGCCCTATGGATCAATATACGACTATTCGCGCCCACCAGTTCTTATAACCGGCAGTTACTAGTTACCAAAGCTAAGGGATTTTCGGTTCAAACTCGGTGTAGAATTTAGTATGTACTTGTATCCATTGCGTTTAAAATAAAGTGCATGTATTCTCAGCCCAAAAATATAGATTGCAAAAGCATTTAAAAAGGGAGCAAATGAAACTCACCTTAGCAGCACATAATGTCATTCATCGAAATGTAACCGAAACTCGAAATGCAAAGTAACCATAGATCTCAACCTAGAGAACATATGTTGGTCAATAAATGTCTAACAAGCTAGGTCAGGTCATAGTGTATCATAATCCTAATTCTCGAGACTGACATGCAAAAGTTAACAAAAGTCATCTCAAAAGTCAACCTGACCCAATATGATCTTTAAATCTATATATGTTTATTATCATAGTATATGTCTTGATAATTGAACGAATTTGTAGTTTATCAAACTCCAAATATTATTTATTTCAGGAGCTATATTTTATTTGAATTATCATGTCAATCGAAAATATTTTATTATTTCACATAGCTTTCCAATACTTGTAAGATCATATTATAGTGTTTATAAAGCTTTAAAACATGATAAAACAGTCAACTTTGACAATTGATCAACAAAACAAAAAGTGCCTTATATAGAAATTCATTTACTCGATTAGTAACATATAAAAATCTCATTTATCAATCTCATAGACAAGTTGTTTAAATATTAATTTACAGTTTCAAACACAATTTCAATTAACGTTAACCATAATTCAGTTGACCATATCTTTTAATCCGTTCATCAAAATCACGCGATTTCTAAATGAAAAGTTATTAATTTTTCGCCAGCTTTCCAATAACATGCATATCATATACCTTATATAAGTAGTATATGTATTAAATTCGTGATTTATCATAAAACTATCTAACGACGAAATTTAGCATACAAGCATGTATAAACATATATACTCGAGCACTAGACATGGATACACTATTAATATATAAAAGATAAGATATGAATACTCACGTATCAATATTGTAATTCAATATTGTAGGAAAGTACGTAGACGCAACGGAGATGATAAACACTAGGTTTGACTCACGAGCTATACCCCCGAACTATACCCATAACCTCCATAACTATAACCCATAATTTCCTTAGCTCTATCTCGCTCGAAAAGCTTGTTTTGAAATAACACGCTCATGACATCGTCGTAGTATTTTATGTATAATAATACTAATAATAATACTAATACTACCAATAATAATATTAGAATTAATAATAATCTTTATTAATAACAATAATAATAATAATAATAATAATAATAATAATAATAATAATAATAATAATAATAATAATAATAATAATAATAATAATAATAATAATAATAATAATAATAATAATAATAATAATAATAATAATAATAATAAAAATAATAATAAAATAAATCTTACGGAGTGTATAGAGAACAGAGATTGAAATTGTGAATTATGAGAACAAGAAATCAAGCAATTTAAAGGAGTTGAACCCACCTACCACACCATTCGATCGCATGGGCTGGTGGGCATTTTGCCATGCGATCGCATGGCTGTATGTTACAGCTCACATTTACAACTTTTGGACTGCCAACACATTTGTAATGTGTGTGTGTGTGTGTGTATATATATATATATATATATATATATTATTTAATATATAATATATTTAATCTTTAGAATTAATTAAATATTATATTATATTCTCGTGCATAGTTGATTTGTAATTTTTACACCGATGTGTTGTACGTTAACCCTCGACTTAAGTACCGGTTCTGGTTTTTCGAACGCATTTTCGTACGCTTAGAAAACTGGTACTTTATGTTTCGTGTAATGTACCTTTATCAATAACAAGACTCAAATCAATGAAAAATTATCCCACTCAAAGTGTAACTTATTCATTTGAGTGTTTTGGTCATTTGTTTCTATAAATCGACATCTCGTTATTTACCAATATATATTATAATAATACTATTTTAAATCTAAAACGTTTTACGACCAAGTTAATATTATATTTTATCACTTTGTAAAATAATGATATTATCATTTAAAAAATAAACTTATATATTTTAGAAATATTTATTTGCTAATATAATATTTAGTTTTTCAAAAACTAATTATATTTCAAAGTTTAATATATTTAAAATCGTTTAAATGTTAGATATTATTATATCACTTTACGTTTTACGCTCTAGTACATAATTTGATATGATTCATTTATGTGCCAATGTTTAATTTAACTTTTCAAACGTTCTAATTAACATATCTATAAATTAATTGAATCAATAAACAAGTGTTACCATCGATTACTTAACTTATCGATATTCATTTTCTAAGTTATCTATATTCCCCAATTTTACTTTTACATTAAATAATAAGAAAGTTAAATAGTTTATCTTATCAAAAGTCACGAGGCAATTATTGTAAGGCATGTATTGGAAATCAACAGGAATTTCCACCAATCTGTCTAGCTCTCGCTACTTGACACTTTCTCCTTACTCGAAGATCACTTTACGATTTATTCCGAATACCGTTAAAAAAAAGAAAAGAAAGGTTTTCTAATTCAAAGTGGACCTCTCAACAGGACTCGTAATTATATCACAATGTATATGATAATTCAATCATTTGATATTATCTTTTAATTTCGTCGATAAGCATATATGGAAACTAATGCGTTTATGTAAAGTATTATTCATCAAATACTTTGTTAACGTTTTCAAGTTATATAATAATTTCATATCAACCAAACCGTTAAATGTTTTATTAATATTTCTCAATTTAATAATCATACATGTATATATTCATACATATCTATTTACACATAATTGTTCGTGAATCATCGAGAGCAGTCGAAGGGTAAATGAATACATGAACACGGTTCCAAATTTTTGAGATTTCAACATTACAGACTTTGCTTATCGTGTCGGAAACATATACAGATTAAATTTTAAATTTGATCGGAAATTTTCGGGTTGTCACAGTACCTACCCGTTAAAGAAATTTCGGCCCGAAATTTGATTGAAATGGTCATGGCTGATAATAAGTATGTTTTCATGACACATACAAGCTGAAAATTAGAGTTTTATCATCAGCGAGTAATTTGGATAAAACAATTCATTTATGTGAAGAGTATGAGTGAAGTTATCATAAAAGAGTGAAATGAGAAAATAAAGTTTCGTCATATCTTTTGACGTAGATAGGGTTGATTTCCGGAGTTCAAGGGATTTAGAGAAAATTGTCGTAATAAGATTTGATTTTTCGGTAATTAAGGAAATTAGGATCCGCTTTGGTTAAATACGATAATCTGTTTTGATTGCTCTGTCAGATATTTCACTATAAATCCGCCCTCTTCATTTCCTTATTTTCCACAGCTCATACCTTCTATTCTTTCTCCCTCAATTCATATTTTAAAGCATTCGTCAATATGTTCTATCCAGTTTTGCTTCTTGATATACTCCTAACTTTCATATCTGTCATTCTTCTTTTCCATATCCCGCTGAAAGAATCTATTTACTTCTACTATGCTCTTGGTTTATAGTGTTTTTAGTTCTCCCCTGTCTTTATATTGCTATATGCATCAATATATACGGTTTGTAAATTTCTGGGTTGTTGTTGGGTTTTATACCTTCCCTTACATGTGGGACAAGCCACACTTCATGGCCGACCAATGGAACTATATAGGGACGTGCCACTTTCTTTTTAGATAAAGCTTATGAATTATCAAACCCCACTTTCAACTATTATGTCACGAGACTTATAACTAAACTGAAACCAATTTTTGGACCGAGGGGCAATAGAATGGGCTGCAACGTCTGTTGGGCCTTTACAAAACCCACCACTAAACTAACCAACAAAATCACCTTTGTTGCTGCTGCAATGTTTCTTTTCTGTTTCAGCAATCTACCTGCGATATCTATTTTGTTGATATTATAAACCGTTACACAACCACCTTCTCCCACCTCCTAACAATACGACATCCTCAATTCATCATTACTAATTGTTGCTACTGTTAAACTTATTTCTTCTTTTATCGAGCACTTTAACAAAAGGAGTGGGGTAGGATATATTTCACAATTTAAAATTCTGCAACTTGGTTATAGAATACTATATATGTGGTGCTTTAAAAAAATTAACCAAGAGGATCAAAATAAGCACATGGTCGACAGGATGGGTCACTCAAAAAGAAGTTGCATTACACTTTATTTTATGAAATAATTATAATGATAATTACATAAGGCATGTGGTTTATGTTAACTATCGAGAGTGTTGTTGCATGTGTTCTGTTTCTATATAATAAAGTTGATAAAGGTTAATGAAGGTGTACATGATGATGAAGGTGTACATGATGATGAAGATGCCAGATGGGTCAGTTGACGAAAAAGATTAAAAACCTACGGGATTATATCCTAAAAACAGAAACCCTTCTTGGCTACTAGTGGGCTTGGTGAATTCATTTAAACTAAGACAAATGAGCCGAGTTCTATTATAGTGTAGTTGGGCCGGGATTTAATTTAACTGTTGGGCTCATGAAATTGTTGTTGGGCTCCTTAAAACACCTTAAATATGTTTGGGTTAAGAATTAATTCAGAAAAACTGAATTGGACGAGTGGTTTGTGGTGTTATCGGAATAGCGGAAGGTCACGGGTTCGAGCCCGGGCTGCGACATCTTTTTAGGAAGCTATTCTTTAAGGTTCGTGAATCCGAGGCCAACTCTGCATTGTTCAGTTCCGTCGTATGCATATTTTTACTAAAAAATATCGTATCGTCAGTTCATTTGATTCCCTTTTACTCTTTACATTTTTGGGACTGAGAATACATGCGCTGCATTTATAACTGCTTTATTTAAATGCTTTTGAAATATATTTTGAACTGCGAATACATGAAATGCTTATATAAATGTTTGACGAGATAGACACAAGCAAAACATTCCTCGAATGAATTATTATACAGACAGAAGTTCTGTGGATTATTATTGAATTATGTGGACATGATAATTGCCACCAATTGATGTGAATATTTTCCCCTGATTATTATTGCTTGGTAACCTAAGAATTAGAATCGGGTATGGCCCTAATTCAAGCGAATCCTAAAGGTATCTACCGGGTTTAACACCCCCACCCAGAATGTTCACTAGACGGAAGACCTAGTGGGCGTGGTGTTTAGTACTTCGACGTTTATATATTATACAGACGAGATGTTCTGTTTTGGGGATATTATTGATGCGCATTATATGTTAAGGTCGGTTACCAAGCTAAGCTATGAAAGTAAAGTGAATGTTATGTATCGAGAGAATGATTTTTATACACAGGTTATGTTTATTATTTTTGTGCACGAGATATGTGTACGGTTATTTAAAAATTGCGAGACAACCTACGGGGGAGAAAAGGATACGAACCTACTCAGCTAAGCATTATGAAAAATGGTTTTGTACACGAGATAGGTGTACTGTATTTAAATCTTGTGGTCTATCAAAATGATGAATTTTATTGTTTATGATAAACTTATGAACTCACCAACCTTTTGGTTGACACTTTAAAGCATGTTTATTCTCAGGTATGAAAGAAATCTTCGGCTGTACATTTGCTCATATTACATGGAGTCATTCATGGCATATTGAGGTCAGAACCTCGCAATAGGACCAGCTGTTGAAGACTTCGTCCAGATGGAGTAGGACGGGTCACTTCAGGTGGTATCAGAGCGGTGGTCTTAGCGAACTAGGTCTTGCATTAGTGTGTCTAACTGGTAGTTGTTAGGATGCATTAATGAGTCTGGACTTCGACCTAGTAGTTATTAGGATACATTAATAAGTCTGGACTTGAACCTGGTCTGCATGTCAAAAGTTTTGCTTACCATTCTTTGTCGAAAAATATCTACTTATCATTATTAGTCTCGACACGTCTTATTGCAATTATTGCATAGATGATGTACAGACAAATTCATATCCCATCACATTAAACCTTGTCTGACACGTCTCCTTAATTCCCTCTGTAATCTACGGGATACTCTGTACTATATATAGGTATTAGGTATTCTATGTAATTAGAATATTATCCGATATCTGAAAATCATTTCATATCGAAAATCCTTTATCTAACCGTGCAAGATGAATTCTGCAACTAGTTCAAGTTCCTCAGATTCGATAGCTATTCCTATACGGATTTCCATTCGAGATCCAAAAACAGTGTAACCGGAATGAATCAACCAATCAGTCATCACCAATTTTGGATGAATTGGGGATGGGTTCGTAGTCGACTTAGCCAACGGAGACGAGAAGAAGACGATCCTTTCCATCAACTAAATTGCCCTCTTGACGAAGAACCAGAATCACTTACCGGCAAACCAATTCGAAACACCATAATTACCCTCATAGCTCGCAACGATTACGTAATATCTACTATACTAAATCTTATTCATCCGCTCGTTCCAACCGACAATCATCCCAAAATAATGGAAAACAAATCAACGAGCTTCGCGCTTGAATAATCAAATTGGAGAATATGGTGCAAAACTTACCAGCTTCAGCAACATCACCAACACCAACAGTACCACTAACATCCACACTAGTAATACCAACAACCCAAGTTTCAACATCACACGCCTCAACATCTCATTACCCCCGAGCATAATCATCATTCTACGAATCGTTCTACATCATTTATCTTCGTTCTACACGATGATTATATAATATCTAATGTTTTAGAGATTATGTATTCTAGTTCTAACGGTAAATCAAATGAGTTAACATTATATTGGCTCATTAAATCCATGATTACATCTAAACAAAATACATATGTATATATATATTTTCATAAATATCGTAATTAAAAGTTCTATTGTACAAACTGTTAATGGTGAAAATAATTTAACGGGTAGGTAATACCCGAGGAATATTTAGTTTTCACATTAATAAGTTACACTGTACATCCTTCAATTCAGATTCAGCAGTCATTAACAATACTGCTCGAATCCACGCATCTACGTATCCGTTCACCAAAGAACAACTATTTTCATTCAATTCAATTTCATATTTGGATTTTGACTGATCAGAATCCAAGTCAAGATTTGACAAGTGGCATAATGAAGAAAATAATGGACAAAATAAAATTGATTAGTAACCAATAAATTAACTACGTAAAACTTCTTCATCATCTTCTGATCTTAAATATTTTAAATTTTAAAATTATATATTGGACTATTGGATTACTAACATTGGACTAACCTTGGACAATTAAAAAGTATTAAAAGAGTAGGAAATATTAATTATAACACTTTTTGATCTAAAATATTGTTAATAAGTTACATCTACTACAGTTAAATATTTCCTCAAGTTTGCCACTTGATTCCAAATTAAACATCATTTGTATCTTGATGATTACCATCTGCATTCAAACCCTTCAAAATTCTTGAAAATACCTCGGATTGGTAACCAATGATTCAGATATGAGAATACTAATGAAGCAGTATAAACGGCTGAAAAGACTTAGGAGACAGAAGTGTAATAAAAAAATAGTACGTTGAAAAAGCTCGGAAAAAGATCGAAATCTTCTTTCCTCATTATAAATATCTTCAATATTCCTCGATATTTTTATATTTTCCTTCATTATAAACATCCTCAACATCGTGAAGGAATCCTTATATCATTCATATTTGTAAATTACCTTCGCCGTCATTCTATCCTTGATATATCATATCGAAAAACTGCTTTGACTTTTAAATTTCTTTGAAACCCTAGAAGCTTTAAATCCTTGGATATTTTCGAGTAATATTGGAATGAAAGCATGAGTTAATGTAATATAATTACACTTGATCAACGTGATTATATTACAGTAAGTCATGCGAAAATTCTAATGGATTGTGATAATGGTAATACTTGATCAACATTACCATCACCATGAACCGTGTTACTTAACTTGTATTCATCATGAACCATGATACTTGATTTGAATTCATCATGAAACTGAACTCAACCGGAGGGAGGCAGTCAAGAAACTATCTGCGTATCAAACTTGAAGAAATCATATCATTTTATTCTTCGAAGAAACATTCTTTGACAACTAAAATCTTTCTATTAGAAACC
The DNA here is from genome assembly GCF_046630445.1 of Rutidosis leptorrhynchoides. NCBI lineage: Eukaryota > Viridiplantae > Streptophyta > Magnoliopsida > Asterales > Asteraceae > Rutidosis > Rutidosis leptorrhynchoides. The sequence goes on along the minus strand of NC_092342.1, from coordinate 136,771,428 downwards.
TGAGTTCAAATATGGTACTCAAACATTATCGATTTCAATTCCAACTGTCACCACTCAAATTTCGGGACGAAATTTCTTTAACGGGTAGGTACTGTAACAACTCGGAAATTTTTGACTAATTTTAAACCAAACTCTCGATACAATTTAATACTTTTGACACGATAAGCTAAGTCTGTAACCCGGAGTCTCAAAAATTTTGAACTATATTCATGAATGCATATGACCTCTGATTATTTTCAACGATTCACGAACAATTGTGTGTGTGTGTATATATATATATATATATATATATATATATATATATATATAATTGATGATTATATGTATATTGTAATATATTAAAATGTATAAATCTTAAATATTCAATATATGTATGTATCAAATATTACATAATTAATAATATGTAATATTAATATAATAAATTTAATTACAAACAAAATATAAAATTTATAGTTATCACTTTCATTATTATTATTAACATCAATATTATTGATATGATTATCATATTTAGTATTATTATTATTAATAGACAATAATACAATTTATTATTATTATCATTAATAATATTTTTATTATCATTATTTTTATTACTCTTATTATTCTTAGTATTATTTTGATATTATTGTTATTAAAATTATTATTAACAAATATTATTACAATTTATTATTACTAATATTAACAGACTTAATATTATTAATATAATTATATATATTAATTATTAATATAAAATTTATAAAATCACAAAATAATTGAGATTCAGTTTCAGGTATCAATATAACTGTATATGATTTGTTTCCTGTTTGATCAAATCCTTTATTACATTCATTCAAATTGTACAAATAAATTGAAATTAAATCATCTGTATCTGTTTTATTTTTCTTCTTTTGTTTTGATCTTCTTTTTCTTCTGACACAAATTGATTCTCTGTCTACCACTTCTTCGCTGCAAAACAATCAAGATCAAAATTGTTAGCTGTCAATAACAGTTAAAACGTACGAATCCGTTGCAAGTCTCTATCTATTTCTGCTTTCTTATTTTTTTTCTCCTGCTTATGATTCTTCCTATCTCATATTATTAGATATCAAAATTAAAGAATTGTACGAATCAGTTTTCCATTACTATCACAAATTTGTTTTCTATCTAACCTTTAATATATGTCGATTTCAATTTCATTATAAAACAAATTGGTTAGAAATCAGTAACAGATGAGCGTACGAATTTGTTACCTGTCATAATCTACTTTATATTTTTCTTTGTTTTCTCCTCCTGGCTCGAATATTTCTGACAACATTCTCCATCAGTTTTCTTTTATTATTTTGTTGTTATCTCTTCGGATTGATTCTTCTTGTCGATCTTGAATCACACTACAATGAAATTGTCTTTCACAATCTGTTACACATCCAAATCAAATTTCAATACAAACAATTACGATCGAATCTTGTGCTGTATATATCGTACAAATCTGTTACACTTCACTATCTGCTTTATTTCTTTTCTTGTTTGTTTCTTCCTGGCTCGAATAACTCTGTCGACACCACAAATCATTTAGTGTGATTCTTATTCTCTTGCTCTCTATTTAATTATATAAGTACATATACACTTACATGAGTTATATGAAACCAATCACTACCATGACACCATCCTCCTTTCCTCTTGAAACCGTCGCCAACTTTCATCACTAAACCCACTTGTTATATTTCCCATGTACTTGGTCGAGCTTGATAACCATTCACCACCACTTCAAAACCCTATCACCACCATCATGATTACGAAACAGCTGCAACAAATTCATCAGCTAGTGTTTCTGCTATAACTGTTGTGGAACACCAACTTAAACTCACCTATGGCTACTACACGCTGCTACTTAAACTACAATTGTTGTTGTTTTTCTACCACTGCATCCTTGCTTTTGTTAGAGTTAAAAACCAAACCACACGCCACTTGTTTGTGTTTCTATCTCAGCAAAAAAGGGAAGAATATATATATATATATATATATATATATATATATATATATATATATATATATATATATATATATATATATATATATATATATATATATATATATATATATATATATATATATAAAGATGAGTCACAGTTTAAATACATAGCAATTGGATTATTGAATTCCAATGCCTTGGCGAAATATAATTTTACATGTGGGACAAGCCACACTTCATGGCCGACCAATGGAACTATATAGGGATGTGCCACTTTCTTTTTAGATAAAGCTTATGAATTATCAAACCCCACTTCCAACTATTATGTCACGAGACTTATAACTAAACTTAAACCAATTTTTGGACCGAGGGGAATAGAATGGGCTGCAACGTCTGTTGGGCCTTTACAAAACCCACCACTAAACTAACCAACAAAATCACCTTTGTTGCTGCTGCTGCATTTCTTTTCTGTTTCCGCAATCTTCCTGCGATTTCTATTTTGTTGCTATTATAAACTGTTGCACAACCACCTTCTCCCACCTCCTAACAATACGCCATCCTCAATTCATCATCACTAATTGCTGCTACTGTTAAACTTATTTCTTTTTTTGTTGAGCACTTTAACAAAAGGAGAGGGGTAGGATATATTTCACAATTTAAAATTCTGCAACTTGGTTATAGAATACTATATATGTGGTGCTTTAAAAAAATTAACCAAGTGGATCAAAATAAGCACATGGCCGACAGGATGGGTCACTCAAAAAGAAGTTGCATTACACTTTATTTTATGAAATAATTATAATGATAATTACATAAGGCATGTGGTTTATGTTAACTATCGAGAGTGTTGTTGCATGCGTTTTGTTTCTATATAATAAAGTTGATAAAGGTTAATGAAGGCGTACATGATGATGAAAATGCCAGATGGGTCTGGTGACGAAAAAGATTAAAAACCTACGGGATTATATCCTAAAAACCGAAACCCTTCTTGGTTACTAGTGGGCTTAGTGAATTCATTTAAACTAAGATAAATGAGCCGAGTTCTATTATAGTGTAGTTGGGCCGAGATTTAATTTAACTGTTGGGCTCATGAAATTGTTGTTGGGCTCCTTAAAACGCCTTAAATATGTTTGGGTTACGAATTAATTCAGAAAAACTGAATTGGACTAGTGGTTTGTGGTGTTATTTGAATAGCGGAAGGTCACGGGTTTGAGCCCGAGCTGTGACATCTTTTTAGGAAGCTATTCTTTAAGGTTCGTAAATCCGAGGCCAACTCTGCATTGTTCAGTTCCGTCGTATGCATATTTTTACTACAAAATATCGTATCGTGAGTTCATTTAATTCCCTTTTACTCTTTACATTTTTGGGACTGAGAATACATGCGCTACTTTTATAACTACTTTATTTAAATGCTTTTGAAATATATTTTGAACTGCGAATACATGAAATGCTTATATAAATGTTTGACGAGATAGACACAAGCAAAACATTCCTAGAATGAATTATTATGCAGACAGAAGTTCTGTGGATTATTATTGAATTATGTGGACATGATAATTGCCACCAATTGATGTGAATATTTTCCCCTAATTATTATTGCTTGGTAACCTAAGAATTAGAATCGGGTATGGCCCTAATTCACGAGAATCCTAAAGGTAGCTACCGAGTTTAACACCCCCACCCAGAATGTTCACTAGACGGAAGAGCTAGTGGGCGTGGTGTTTAGTACTTCGAAGTTTATATATTATACAGACGATATGTTCTATTTTGGGGATATTATTGATGCGCATTATATGTTAAGGTCGGTTACCAAGCCAAGCTATAAAAGTAAAGTGAATGCTATGTATCGAGAGAATGATTTTTATACACAGGTTATGTGTATTATTTTTGTGCACGAGATATGTGTACGGTTATTTAAAAATCGCGCGGCAACCTACGGGGGAGAAAAGGATATGAACCTACTCTGCTAAGCATTATGAAAAATAGTTTCGTACACGAGATAGGTGTACTATATTTAAATCTCGTGGTCTATCAAAATGATGAATTTTATTATTTATGATAAACTTATGAACTCACCAACCTTTTGGTTGACACTTTAAAGCATGTTTATTCTCAGGTATGAAAGAAATCTTTCGTTCTGCATTTGCTCATATTATATGGAGTCGTTCATGGCATATAGAGGTCAGAACCTCGCAATGGGACCAGCTGTTGATGACTTCGTCCAGATGAATTAGGACGGGTCACTACACTACTTCAATAACATTCATAATTTAAGTTCAAACTTTTCAGAATTTAGAAACTAAAACAGTTTTCTTTTTTTTTTATGTATACAGATAACGCGAAGAGATATATGATTTTAGATAAGAATAGTTATGAAAATATCTTCAGAAATATCGAGGATATTTATAATGGAAAATACGATGATATCTTAGAATTTCTAATCTCGAAGGATGTTGAAGAAGATTTGTCCGTAAAAGTTTAGAGTCAGGAGCAAGGTATTCGTTAATGACTTCAGCAGATACTGAATCATTTGAATTCTTTGAATTCAGGTTTAGTCTTTGTGATTTGTCCACAGCCTCCTTCATGGTTTGCTCAATTCGTTTTTCAGTACCAAATTTTCTCTTTTTCTGAGCTTTGCCAACACGCTATTCTTTATCGTCAAACTTTTGACTGTTAAGGTCATTTACAGTTTTTGCTGCTTCATCAGCTTTTTCAACATTCAGAGTATTGATTCGTAGACTGGTTGCTTTTTAGATTTTCAGAATGAAAGCTCATAATTCTAAAAGATGAATGTTATATGTATACATATGATGTTCTAGTACAGTTTTGAATTCAAAGTATGGCATTTGAAAGATGTAAGAATCTAAGAGTGATGTTTTCTGTTAAATCTTGGCTTGGATTATGATTTTTCAAAATCAGAATATGTAATCAAATTTGGATGCGAATGGTTGTTTTGATTCCTAGGAAAGAATGTATATCGTTGTGAAAGTAGTGAGTATAGTTGATGATTTGCTGAATCAGAATCGAAGAATGTAACATATTAATTGTGAATTTATATATCTTTCGGGTATTACCTACCCGTTAAAAGTTTCACAAGTAATATTTTGTATCAGAGAATTGTATTACAGTCTTTATGAAAATATATGTATGTATATTTTTTCAGATATAATATAGATTTAATGAGTTAATATCATATTAAGCTCATTTGATTTTCGGCTGGATTAGAAATGAATAATCTCTAAAACATTAAAGATTTCATAATCTTCGCGGAGTATTTCACTAATGTAATCAATACTTCGTTATTCAGTTTTATTGATATTTCCTCAGTGAATCATGTTGGTGCTTATGGAACTCTTGCTAACTTCGCAAGGTACGAATGATGTTTTCTAGAAAGTTTCAAGTTCATCGAAAATGAAAGTGTAAAATCAAACATGTATTTGAATAATAAACTTGATTTATTATGAAATGAAATCTATTAAGTCAAAGCAGAGATTATAGTTAACGATTGTTAAGTCATTAACGAAGGATGTACATCATAGCATATTAGTAACATGAACTAACCGAGTAGTTAAGATTCACACGTAATAGCTTAGTACAAAAAGATTTATTTTGATCTCAAAATTCATATATATATATATATATATATATATATATATATATATATATATATATATATATATATATATATATATATATACATATAATTTTTTCAGAGGGAATGAGTTAATACTACATAACTCGTTGATACGATATACGCGTTGTTGATTAGTGATGATGTTTGCAGTGATTATGGATCTGGCGGAGCTTGTGATGTTGTAGATGCTGCTGATGCTAACGATGCTGATGGTACTGACGGTGCTGGTGATGTTGACGGTACTGTTGATGCTGCTGGTAAAACAGATCTAGCTTGTAAATCGTGCACCATTCCGATCAAGGTTTTATTTCATCATTTCTATTCGCTCACTCATCTGGTTTAAAATTAGAACTAGAATAAGTAATCTCTAAAACTTTTAGAAACTACCTATTCTCTGCAGAATATTTCTTCGATGAAGTTATGAATCAATACTTCATCGTTTGTTGTTGTTGGTATTCCTTGGTATCTATGGTGCGTATGAAGTTGATGTTCGAGGTACAGATTGTGTTGTTGGGGTGTGGGATGCAGATGTTGTTGGTGGTGGTTACTGTTGGTGTTGATGATGGTGGTACTATTGATGCCGGTGATGCTGTTGGTGCTTGTAATCTTTGCACCATACTCTCCAAAGCCACTACCCAAGCGCGAAGCTCGTTGACTTCTTCTACTACACCGGGATGATTGGCGGTTCGGACGAGCGGATGAATAAGATCCAGAATTTGAGATAGTATATAATCGTGACGAGATACTCAGAAAATGAGAGAGAAAATAGTATTACGAACAGGTTCGCCGGAAAGTGCTTCAAGTTCTTCGCCAAGAGGGGAATGTGGTGGATGGAAGGGATCACCTTCTTCTTGTCTCTAATGATTAAGTAGACTACGAACCCATCCCCAATTCATCCAGAATAGATGATTGCTGATTTTTTGATCCATTCCGGTTACACTGTCTTCGGAGTTCAGGTGAATATCCATATCGGAATAGCTGTCGGAGTTTAAGGAATTTGAACAAGATACGGGATCCATCTTGTATAATTAGAGAGATAATTTTTGATATGAAATAGATTATAGAATTTAGATTGGTACTCTTCAATACATAATTTACATATGTATATATAATACCAAAATTTCATAAATCACGGAGGAATTTTCGGAAGATGTCAAGCAAAGTTTACAGTAATAGAAATGCTAAGATTTGAATTCGTCTGTACACTATGTATGGAATAAATGCAGGAAATGTGTCTAGACTTAAGAATGATAAACATGTAATTTTTGACAAGAAATGATAAGTAAAACTCGGTAAAAACGGATACGGTCATAGTCCAGACTCACTAATGCATCCTAACAATTACCAGTTAAACACACTAATGCAAATTCTGGTTCCCTATGACCTCAAGCTCTGATGCCAACTGTGATGACCCGTCCAAATCCCTTTGGACGAATACATCATTCATCGATTTCACAGTGAGGTACTGACCTCTACATGATACGTTTTGTAAACAATGCATTCTTTTGAAAAGGCACGCCATAAATGAATATCAAATTCTAAGGTTTTTGACATTTGATGATTTCTACATATAGACAATCACCGTAAATAATAGTTTACAATATTACATTCGTTGACAATGCAGTCAAAATAAGAAACATGGTGATGATTTTGTGAATGCAAAGTGTTCTCGAATAAAGCATGTATGACTCCATGCACATAGCTTGTATAACGTATAAGCAAACAGCGGAAGACTTCTAGGAACCTGAGAATAAACATGCTTAAAATTGTCAACACAAAGGTTGGTGAGTTCATAGTTTTAGTGTTGCGCATAATCTGTATATAAAGGTGGATCACAAGATTTCAGTTGTTTCATCCAGAAATGTTTATCAAAATATTCTACAAAATTGAGCACCTTGGTAACTAAACTTAACGTATATATAATAAGTACCCCTATTTTAATATACATGCAACCAACATGTATAATACACGCAAACCAACGTGTACTAAACTCAAATAGCATACGTCCTCTTTATAGTTCAGGCTAGGGTCTCTGTACCTGGAACGGACGGAGATGTCAAGCCCTATGGATCAATATACGACTATTCGCGCCCACCAGTTCTTATAACCGGCAGTTACTAGTTACCAAAGCTAAGGGATTTTCGGTTCAAACTCGGTGTAGAATTTAGTATGTACTTGTATCCATTGCGTTTAAAATAAAGTGCATGTATTCTCAGCCAAAAATATAGATTGCAAAAGCATTTAAAAAGGGAGCAAATGAAACTCACCTTAGCAGCACATAATGTCATTCATCGAAATGTAACCGAAACTCGAAATGCAAAGTAACCATAGATCTCAACCTAGAGAACATATGTTGGTCAACAAATGTCTAACAAGCTAGGTCAGGTCATAGTGTATAATAATCCTAATGCTCGAGACCGACATGCAAAAGTTAACAAAAGTCATCTCAAAACTCAACCTGACCCAATATGATCTTTTAATCTATATATGTTTATTATCATAGTATATGTCTTGATAATTGAACGAATTTGTAGTTTATCAAACTCTAAATATTATTTATTTTAGGAGCTATATTATATTTGAATTATCATGTCAATCGAAAATATTTTATTATTTAACATAGTTTTCCAATACTTGTAAAATCATATTATAGTGTTTATAAAGCTTTAAAACATGATAAAACAGTCAACTTTGACAATTGATCAACAAAACAAAACGTGCCTTATATAGAAATTTATTTACTCGATTAGTAATATATAAAAATCCCATTTATCAATCTCATAGACAAGTTGTTTAAATATTAATTTACAGTTTCAAACACAATTTCAATTAACGTTAACCATAATTCAGTTGACCATATCTTTTAATCCGTTCATCGAAATCACGCGATTTCTAAATGAAAAGTTATTAACTTTTCGCCAGCTATCCAATAACATGCATATCATATACCTTATATCAGTAGTATATGTATTAAATTCGTGATTTATCGTAAAACTATCTAACGACGAAATTTAGCATACAAGCATGTATAAACATATATACTCGAGCACTAAACATGGATACACTATTAATATATAAAAGATAAGATATGAATGCTCACGTATCAATATTGTGATTCAATATTGTAGGAAAGTACGTAGACGCAACGGAGATGATAAACACTAGGTTTGACTCACGAGCTATACCCCCGAACTATACCCATAACCTCCATAGCTATAACCCATAATTTCCTTAGCTCTATCCCGCTCGAAAAGCTTGTTTTGAAATAACTCGCTCATGACATCGTCCTAGTATTTTATGTATAATAATACTAATAATAATAATAATAATAATAATAATAATAATACTAATACTACTAATAATAATATTAGAATTAATAATAATCTTTATTATTAACAATAATAATAATAATATTAATAATAATAATAATAATAAAATAATTCTTACGGAGTGTATAGAGAAGAGAGATTGAAATTGTGAATTATGAGAACAAGAAATCGAGCAATTTAAAGGAGTTGAACCCATCTACCGCACCATGCGATCGCATGGGCTGGTGGGCATTTTGCCATGCGATCGCATGGCTATATGTTACAACTCACATTTACAACTTTTGGAGTGCCGACACATTTGTAATGTGTGTATATATATATATATATATATATATATATATATATATATATATATATTATTTAATATATAATATATTTAATCTTTAGAATTAATTAAATATTATATTATATTCTCGTGCATAGTTGATTTGTAATTTTTACACCGATGTGTTGTACGTTAACCCTCGACTTAAGTACTAGTTCCGGTTTTTCGAACTCATTTTCGTACGCTTAGAAAACTGGTACTTTACGTTTCGTGTAATGTACCTTTATCAATAACAAGACTCAAATCAATGAAAAATTATCCCACTCAAAGAGTAACTTATTCATTTGAGTGTTTTAGTCATTTGCTTCTATAAATTGACGTCTCGTTATTTACCAATATATATTATAATAATACTATTTTAAATTCAAAACGTCTTACGACCTCGTTAATATTATATTTTATCACTTTGTAAAATAATGATATTATCATTTAAAAATATAAACTTATATATTTTAGAAATATTTATTTGCTAATATAATATTTAGTTTTTCAAAAACTAATTATATTTCAAAGTTTAATATATTTAAAATTGTTTAAATGTTAGATATTATTATATCACTCTACGTTTTACGCTCTAGTACATAATTTGATATGATTCATTTATGTGCCAACGTTTAATATAACTTTTCAAACATTCTAATTAACATATCTATAAATTAATCGAATCAATAAACAAGTGTTACTATCGATTACTTAACTTATCGATATTCATTTTCTAAGTTATCTATATTCCCCAATTTACTTTTACATTAAATAATAAGAAAGTTAAATAGTTTATCTTATCAAAAGTCACGAGGCAATTATTGTAAGGCATGTATTGGAAATCAACAGGAATTTCCACCAATCTGTCTAGCTCTCGCTACTTGACACTTTGTCCTTACTCGAAGATCACTTTAACATTTATTTCGAATACCGTTAAAAAAAAAGGTTTCCTAATTCTAAATGGACCTCTCAACAGGACTCGTAATCATATCACAATGTATATGATAATTCAATCATTTGATATTATCTTTTAATTTCGTCGATAAGCATATATGGAAACTAATGCGTTTATGTAAAGTATTATTCATCAAATACTTTGTTAACGTTTTCAAGTTATATAATAATTTCATAACTTATTTTCATATCAACCAAACCGTTAAATATTTTATTAATATTTCTCAATTTAATAATCACACATGTATATATTCATACATATCTATTTACACATAATTGTTCGTGAATTATCGAGAGCAGTCGAAGGGTAAATGAATACATGAACACAGTTCCAAATTTTTGAGATTTCAACATTACAGACTTTGCTTATCGTGTCGGAAACATATAAAGATTAAATTTTAAATTTGATCGGAAATTTATGGGTTGTCACACAGAGCCAAACGGGCTGCCACTTTGGAGCCACACTGGCAGCCACACGGGCTGCCATGCCTAGCCACACGACTAGTACACCAAGGTTTTTAATGATAACAAGTAAAATGTTTCATGTTTCGTTTGTTTAAATTTTATACCCGTTCCGTTTCATATCTATTGTCCATTTTTCCTTTTTTTGGATGTCCCAAATTAATTGTCTATTTTTTATAAATGAAAAAAAAATAATGTGATAAATTTCTTTTGTGCCTCTACTTTATACATGTAAAACAAAAAATTGATAAAAAGTAAGAGGAAAAACTAGAAGGTTAACAGAAAAGTACACGTGTCAGGTACTTTTTTCTTAATCTGTTTGTTTTTTGTCGGAAGACAATATATTTGGGATGGAGGGAGTAATAAACAAAGGTAGTATATATTAATAAAAGAATTATTTAATTTAATTATGTAACTAGCTTAAGACCCGCAGATTCACGGGTTTCGTCAATAAAAAATTTAAAAAATATTTATTATGTGTTAGCTCATTTAAAAATTCGCTACCAATTTTGTATAATAAACAAATGAAGGCAAAGAATGTAGGTAAACAAAATATTAGATAACATTAAGTATAATGCAAACATTAAATATAAGTAAATTCAATTGGATAAAAAAATATAATTTGTAACACCAAGTTGGATATATTGGGTTACTATTATTTTATGATAGTAGACTATTAATTTGTAGCTAAGCATGTCTCCGACGACTTTTCCATAGATTATTCAATGCATCAAAACGTTTGAAGTAGTCATTTAGTGTCAACAATGAAGCAACTTGTGGTTACAGAAATATGGAGTTTTTTTGTGGTTACAGAAATAGTTATAAGGTTACAGTTAGATCCAATGGTTGATAAGGAAAGGCATTTGAGGTCGTTTGTTTAATCTAAGGGTTCAGATTCAAAATTGCTAATAAAAGGTATCTCAATTTGACTTTTCTTTTGATGTATAGATATAGATATAGATATAGATATAGATATAGATAGATGAAGATAGATGATGATGATGATGATGATGATGATTGGTAAATCGACAAAAATGGAAGGTTAGAATTGAAGGGGTAGTCTAAATCTACCTGCATTTTTTTGCTTAACATACCAAGTCAACTATCAATACCTATTAATTACAAGCTTTCACAATTTCAAGATGGCATACACTTAATTATGGGAATATGATTATAATCATCTTTATTATTATTTAATTAATATTTTTTATTAGTGTCATTAATATATATTATTATACTCCGTGATTATAATTTAACTAAAATTTAATATTCGTATTTTAATTATATAAAAATTAATCATTATAAAATTATATTATATTTATATATTTTATATATCTAATTATTATTATTATTATTATTATTATTTTTATTTTAAATCTAATTTATATTTATATATATACTAATTTACGTAATATAAAATTAGTGAATATATATAAAAACCCGTTTAATTGTTATTGTTATAAAATACTAAAATACGGAGTAATTTTTGCAATTTATACTTAACATTTACATTGGAGTTTGAGCCAAGCAACAACAAAAGTTGTTTTAATCAAACCTCGTATAGGGACTTCAACAAAAGTTGGTAAATGATTTTATGAACAGCTTAAAAAATTTAAGTTTGTTACTGTACAATTTAAATTTAAAATATTAAATATTTATCATTTAGTTATTTAGATGACTATAAGCCCTATAGTATAGTATAGGGACTTCAATTTCCAATGACCAGTTAACTATCTTTTAAAACAGTTAAAGTATTTTCTCTCTCTTTTGACCGGGTGGATTTAACAATACCCGAATTGAATTATATGGTGTCTTAGTGTCTTGGTGAGGTAGGTAAAGACCAATTAAGTTAAAATAAAGTATAGTCGTCAAATTTTAATTGGGATCAAGTCTTCTTTTGGGAAGAGTTTACGTCATCTAATATCACTGAAAGTGTTCTACAACGTTTGATCAAAACATAAATCATACGATATAAGTAATTTTTATTTATATTAATTAATTTATAACCTTATCCTTTTTCTTTTTCTTTTTCTTTTTTTTTTATTTTACACACGTACGGGAAATAGTGATTATTATTATTATTATTATTTTATATATATATATATATATATATATATATATATATATATATATATATATATATATATATATATATATATATGTATATATATATATATGGGCAGGATCAATGGGAAGTAACCAATCGGGGGGAAGCGGGGGGAAATAAATTTTTTTTTTTGTTTTTTTGGAATTTTTTTTCCCGGCATCAGGATCACACGAAAATATGAACATTTAGAAGAGACACTTCGTGATGAATTTTATTATTTAGGCGGAAAAACCATCGACAAAAATAACATTCAAGATAATAATGTTCGTTAAGAATATGAACGTTTTTTTTTTCTTCATGTTTTGTGAAGTAAAATTTAGCCCGATTTAGAGTTTATGGTTTAGGGTTTAGGGCTTAGGGTTTGGTATTTTGGGTTTATGGACACCAAACCCTAAACCTAAACCCTAAACTCTAAACCGTTCGTGTTAAAAACTCAATCTAAATCCTAAATCTAAACCCTAAACCCTAAATTTCTAAACCCTAATATCTAAACCCTATAAACCCTAATATCTAAACCCTAATATCTAAACCTCAATAGCTAAAACCTCAACATACGCTCGAAAAACACGATAATTGTTATATATTACTTCTTCGAGCGTTTTTCCGCCAAAATAAAAACATTTATCACAAAGTGTCTCTACTAAATGTTCATATTTTCATCCCATCTATAATGTTCGTGAACAAAGTTTTTTCAAAAAACGAAAAAAAAAAAGTTTTTGCTTCCCCCGTTTCCCCCGATTGGTTACTTCCATCTTGATCCTACCACTATATATATATATATATATATATATATATATATATATATATATATATATATATATATATATATATATATATATATATATATATATATATATATATATATAGTATTGCTTTTAACACGAAACTACGTTTTAAGAAATTTAATTTAATACTAATATGAAATAGAGTTTTGATAACGTATCTTTTGACATTTTTTAATATAGATTCAATTCCAAATTTCTTTAATATCAAAATTTATTATTATTAACAAATGTATAAATTGATAATCTATTACTACCTAAATATTGACACTCTGTGTCATAAATTAGCTACATTAAATTCTATTTCAATTATCTATTATTACCTATATAATCTATAAAAAAATACATATAAATTTAGTTTTTTTTTAAAAAAAAACCTTCATAAATAAATAATCTTAAAAGTGACCCCAAGAGTCATAACTCATAAATAAGCTTATTTAATCATGTTAGTGTATTAAATAGAATTCCTATTAAATTAGATTAAATAAATGAAATAAAATAATATATCTATATATAAAAAATGAATAATAAATAAGCTTACTTAATCATGTGTTGATGTATTAAATACAATTTTTAAATTAAATTAAATAATTGTAACAAAATAATATATATATATATATATAAATGAATATAAGATTTAATATTAATTTTATGAACCGGATTAAATCAATATTAGTAACTTACATATAATATATATTTATTATTTATTCAATATCAATTAAATGATAAATAAAGAATTAAATAGTAGTAAAATAAATAATATATATATATATATATATATATATATATATATATATATATAAATGAATATAAGATTTAATATTAATTTTATTAACCGAATTAAATCAATATTAGTAACTTAGATATAATATATATTTATTATTTATTCAATATCAATTAAATGATAAATAAAGAATTAAATAGTAGTAAAATAAATAATAAATATATGGTAAACCAAAAATGAACAATAAATATACGAACCTTTCATTTTCTTACTAAATTAACTTATTTTTTACTAGCCTATAAATATGTATGTCATCTTCACTTTTCAATAGGAATCATACAATGGGAAGATCGCATCATATTATTACTAAAAGATGAATATTCAAGATATGTATAATGAGGTAAATATATGTAATATATATTCAAATATGTATATGTATATATATACGTAGATAAATGTACATATATAACATTGATTTAATCATGAAGTATATATTTTCGGAATATATATATATATATATATATATATATATATATATATATATATATATATATATATATATATATATATATACTGTAATTTGTTTTGTATCCTACATCTCCACTTTTCAGTAGCAATCATACAATGAGAAGATAACGCCATATTACTAAAAGATGAATATTTAAGTTATGTATCATGGGGTAAATATGTGTAATCTATATTTTCTTTTATGATTTAAAATATTATTTAACATATATATATATATATATATATATATATATATATATATATATATATATATATATATAGTGTGTGTGTGTGTGTGTGTGTATTCGAATATGTATATGTGTGTGAGTATATATATATATATATATATATATATATATATATATATTAATTATAACTTTTGAGTTTCTCATTTAATTGTTATCATTCATCACTTATATCATTTTATATGTTTATATGAATAAAACATCACTTTATATTTAAATATACGGATCATCAAAAGTCTCTCATTGATTATTTTAATAATATATGTAGTATGTAAATTATTTACGATTTAAAATATTATTTAATATATATATATATATGTGTGTGTGTGTGTGTGTGTGTGTGTAATATTGATATATAATTATATATACATACATATATAATTAAATATAATGCGTGTTTGTTTGTTTTTGTAGCTACTGAAGAAACGTTGAATTAAAAAAAATGTCAAATGTAGACTTGCCAAGAAGACACGTGGTTGGCTCTATGTTGGATGAATTCGTTCGAAGATTCTTTTTTTTAATGTTTATAATGTAATTATTATATTGTATAATTGTATTTATATATTTAAGTTAATTTAAATTTCTTATATAAATTTTCTTACAATTCTATCCTTTTAATTATTAAATAGTATAGTATAAAAATATATATGTTAAAAAAGTTCAAATCAATTACCAGGATCCTTAACCCAACACCCTAAACAAATCTATGTATTCATTCGCTTTTTGGAGATTCGTAGAAGATTAGCATACATTTTGTCTACGTCGGCACTTAGTTACCTATTTTGATGTTCGTGGAAGTTTTTGCTTATTTATTACGATTATTATGGACTGTTTTTTTTTTTATAAAGCATTATTATGGACTGTTAAGAACTCTTTGTTTCATATGGTCGTTATTATATATGTCCTCCCAATAAGAACTATTACGTACGAGACAAACACATACTTTACTTTAAAATAAAAAATGCAAAACGTAAAAATATCCGTGCAACGCACGGGCAATGCTTCTAGTAGTCATAAAGATTCACGATAGCAAAACTCTATATTAAATAATTCAAATAAAAAATTTATTTTATAAAAACTAAATCGATCAATATATATCATCTGTAGCTATCTATATATATCTTTATATCTATTTCTATAATCTATTTATAAAAAGGATAATATGGTGGCCTAAAAACTAGATTCCAATAATTTGGGTGCATTGAATGGGCCCAAAAAGTAGCTATCATTCAACTCACACAAACAAATAATGATCGAATATACCGTACTCCCCCGATCCTATTTTATTATTCCCTTATCTTTATTTTATTTTTTTTAAGCGAAGAAACACTTATATGAACGATCATATTAGCTCTCCATAGAAGTAAAGCCCCGAGACCTGGTACCGGATGAATTGCGCATTATGCGCACCCTCTAGTCACACTCCCTTTTTGAACAATTTGACATAGCCATGAATTAAACCCGGGTGATGTACTTCATTGGACAACTCGATGGTCACTCATACAAGGCTGAGTGGTTATTTCCTTATCTTTATTTTATTGAAGTTTTAAATTAATTATTTACTTCTATAATAAAGAGTTTGAATTAAGTTTTTATATATCATAATATATACACGCAAGATAAAAATTATGTAAATAATAAGAGACAAAATTGAAAGCAAAAAAAAAAAAAAATACTTGTAATAATAACATTTTTAAATTGTATATCTTTGTCCGAATACAATCAAATATCGGACGGATGTACTTAATTTAGGACAATTTGGGACCAAGAAAATCATGTTCAAATCGGGAATGGTGCTTTGCATTTCGATTGTGTTCTTCATTTCGATTGCACTCTTTATTTCGAAATCTAAACCTAAGTTGTGCAAGTATGAACAAAGAGTCGGAGACAGGGCGGAAGTAGTAGGGGACAAGCGGGGGCACCCTCCCCAGTGAATTCGAAATTTTTATTGTAAAGATTTTGTGTGTTTTATTTTTCCCCCAGTGAATTTTTTTTTTGGTCCAAAAGTCTTCCTATTTTGCCCCCAAGCCTCCATATTTTGCCCAAAAGTTTCAGTATATTGCCCAAAAACCTTCATATTTTACCCAAAATCTTCCATATCTTGCCAAAAAAATTGTTACGTTTTTAAATGTTTTTCGCCCTGGTGAAAAAAATTTATTCTTCCGCCACTGATTGGAAACAAGTTTATATTGATGGATTTGAAGTTTTAATTTATAAATTTGGGGGAGATATGAATTTGAGGTTATAATTGGTTTGAAATAATAACGCCGTTGGTAACTGTGGTTTGTTTACATTATCATGACAACACTTAAACTTTTCTTTTTGCGTAGTTGCTACCTAGATTTTGTGTAACTTGCGTGGTTCGTACCTCTTGCTAACTACAATTAAATTTTAATGGTTAACCTCTCAAATGTACCACGCATGTGGTATATTCGTCCGTTTATACCATTCTTTCCAAATTAATTGTTGGGTACAAAACCTTTGTTTTCTTAAATAAATGAATGAATGAATAGGATCACTTAGTATTATTATGAGTATTATCGTAGGAAGATGTTGACCAAAGGTCAAAATCCAACCTTTGATGTAACAATCTCGAATCGGGCCTAGCGGTAAATGACCTTTTTACCCTTAGTTAATATTAATTTATTAATATTAGTAATTTTAATAATTATGGGTTAATAATTATTTGATTAGTTAGTTGTGTGCGCTTTCTGATAAGGGTCACAGAACATGTTTCGTTATGTGAATTGGACCTCGTTAGGGCCACCTAATGAGGTACATTGTGTTTTAGATAACTGGTAAATACCCGTATGTTAGACGGAAGAGGTTTCCTCATAGTGAAGAAACCCTTAAATGAATATATATACTCCTGTACGTTCTTTATCTTTCCTATTTTAGTAACATTAAACCCTAAACACACCTACTGCTCCTAAATTCTTGAAATTAAAAGTGCAAGATCAAAGATTGTGATTTCGTTTATTTGATTCTAGCATTTACAAGGATTAAAACAAGGTAAACATCATTGAATTTGGTGAATTTAAAAGTGAGTTTGGGTTAAAATGGGTTTTGATGATTTTTGAGCTTGATTCTTGATTATATGTGTTTGTTATGCTTGATTGATGTTAGAAATAGTTTATATATGTATTATGTGGTATTCTTGATGCATTAGATTGACCAAAACAAGCAAAAATCGAGTTTTGGGTGTTAAAAACGCGAAAACAGCGAGCTGGAACTGATTTTCAGCACCCACACTTTTGACAGCTTAACCACGCGGTTGAGCACACTTTTGAGGGCTCAACCATGCGGTTGAGGGCTCAACCGAACGTTTGAGGTCTCAGCCACGTGGTTGAGCAGTGGTCAGCTTTTGGTAAAATTGAAAAGGCTATAACTTTCAAACTGTAACTCCGTTTTTGACAAATAAACTATCGTTGGAATCGTCTCGAGGTTTAATTTCCAATGATAATGTTTTAAAACACTAAATAAAACTTTTTGTTGGGTGAAAAAAGCTCGAATTGCAATTATGCTGCTGTTCTTGCCCAACCGTGCGAGTGAGGCACTCACCCGTACAGATGAGGTGTCCAACCGTGCGTGTAAGTTACTTAATCATGCGAGTGAATTTAAAGTCACTCTTGGGAATAGGTTTTCAGTCGTGCGAGTGAGCATACTCATCCGTACGAGTGAGCTAGTCAGTCGCACGAGTGAGATCTCATCCGTGCGAGTGATAGTGTTTGTATATTTGGGTCAAGTGCTATTATGACTCATTACTGTATTGATGTGTTCATTTCTTCTGATGTGTAATCTGATTGAAATGGGTACTAACTAGAGAAATAATATTCTCAGGTGATAAAGGAAAATGTGAAGGCTCAATAAAATAAGACTACTGAGTTCTTGTATTTCCAGGTGAGTGGGACTATCGTAATGTTTATAAGTATTTAGTAGCAGGTTATGCTACTGTTACCTTGGCTTACTCAACTGAATACTCATTATCTGATATACTGTGTTATATTCTGTGACTTGTTGTGGCCACCTTGATGCCGGCTACGGGTTAGTAGTCTGGTAGTTGATATTGCCGATTGCGGGTTTTGTAGCGGCAGCTGGCTTACATGTGGGGCAGCTATGGTTTTGTAGTTATGCCAAA
Organism: Rutidosis leptorrhynchoides; assembly: GCF_046630445.1. NCBI lineage: Eukaryota > Viridiplantae > Streptophyta > Magnoliopsida > Asterales > Asteraceae > Rutidosis > Rutidosis leptorrhynchoides. Next base: position 136,752,294 of record NC_092342.1, on the reverse strand, counting down.
TTTGTAAGTTGGGCAAGAGGCATGAATGAGTCTTTCTGGTTCAGGAGTTACTATTCGCGTAGTATAGTTGAACGATGCACCCCCTGCATCTGGATACTATGCGGCGGAGACAGTAACTGGAATTATCGGTATACTCTAGCCTGATCAGTTGGAGTTAAGGGCCCGGCCAGGCGGCCGATCCTCTTGTTATCATGACCTTGTTTGTATATTGGTTAGCTTGATGTTATATGCTTATACCTGTTAGGACTGTGCCATTCACTTAGTCTTGTGCTAACTCCCTCACTTCCTCCCTGTAGGTAGGCTTATACGCTAGGGTTTTGGGAGGAGTTTGTTTTGCTGGATATGTTTGAAGATCAAACTCTGATGTCTTTTGTATAACATAATAATAGTTGTTCAACGTAACACCAGATGATTTATAATATCCGTGTGGTAATGTAGAACATAAATATGGATATGTAATTATTATATTTGTAAAGTTTCCGCTGTGTATTAAAAAAAAAAAAATGGACGGTGTCACATTTAATTTTGAAAAAGATGGTCTTTTATGTGAGCAACAGGAAAAAGATTTGAACTTCGAATATGGGTTTAACTTATTTGAAGAAAAAATTCAAATCTTGAAACAAAAAGACCAATTTTATACTCATTTTGAACATGATCTTTTATGGGAAGAAGATGAGCTTTCTACTCTTATAGCTAAAGGAAAAAATGCCGGTTTAGGAGATGATGGGTTTGATTAATGATAGTTTTCTAATGGGTTTAAGAAAAGAATCCGTTGATTGGATGATTAAGGTCAGCAATGGTTGTGGATTTGTTGCAACCACCACCATTTTAGCTATTAATTACTTTGATAAGTTCTTGTATAGCCCTAATTTTCAAAGAGATAAACCATGGATGAATCAACTAGCTGCTGTCGCTTGCCTTTCGTTAGTATCAAAAGTAGAAGAAATTCAAGCACCTTTTCTTATGGATTTACAAGTATGTTTTATTATGTTTAAGTTTGTCTTTCAATTTTTTGTGAAATGTCAATGTGGGTAAGTAGTTTTGTTATTTAACTAATGTAGAGTTATTTTATATTTTATTAGGTGTAAAGAATAAAATTAAAATTTGTGTTTGAATCAAAGACTATACTGAAAATGGAACTTTTGGTGCTTTCTTCTCTTCAATGGAAGATGAATCCAGTAACCCCACTTTTGGTTACTAATAAATGGACGAATATATCCTCTGGTACATGTGAGGGGTTAACCATTTAAAATTTGACTGCAGTTAGTCAGGGGTACCAATCATGCAAATTAAACAAAATCTAAGTACCAACTACGCAAAAACAAAAAGTTTAAATGTTGTCATGATAATATAAATAAACCACAGGTTCTAACGATGTAATTTTTTTTTCAATTGGTATTGATTGAAAGTTGGATTTGGCTGTTACTAGAAATGATGGCGGGTGGGTGTTATTGGAAATGGTTCACATATTTTATTTTTTTGGCGAACAAACTATAAATATTACTATACTATCTAAAAGACAATGCGGGGGAGTCCAAAGGATTCGTTCGTAGGGGTTCCTGAGTCACCAAAAAAAAGACAAAATCATGTAGCATTATTCATCAATAGTAATCAGGGGTATTATCGTCATTTCACCTTTAAAAAAAATTCTTTTTTACAAAATAGATCAACTAACTTTAAAAAAAAAATGAACGCTAAAGAAGCAACTTTCACAAAAGGAACAACCCTTCAATGTTAGATATCGAAAAAATTCTTTTTTACAAAATAGATCAAGACTTTTTTTTTAACTCGCATTCAAAACAGAGCCCGGGCGCGAAGCGAGAGCTCCACAACTAGTTATAACTAATTGAGAATTCATCATAAAAAAGAACTCCAAGAAACGATTACAACCAAGAACATACAAGCTCAACCTAACAAAAAATTAACGAAAGCTCACAACAAACTGAAAAAAATAACGAAACAAAAGTGCGGCTATGTATCCATTATCCACACACTTGTTTACTGACTTTTTCTTCCACCAATTTACATATCATTTTCGTAGTTGTATTCTTTAAATGCGTTTGCTTGGTATAATGAGGTTTTTATCCTTTTCAAAAAATTTATGTGATTTGCAACTTTAGATGTAGATAGAAGTATTAGATTTAGATTTGAAATTTTAATTTTAATTAGGGCTTTCTTTGTCTCTTACACAATGAACAAATAACCTAATTTTAATTTTAAAATATGAATAAGTTACTTGTACATTATTAATAACCTAATTACTTGATACTTAAATTATTCTTTTTAACATAAACTATAGATCTATCACTAGATAAATACTTTTTTATTCAAATATGTGTTATCTTACAAATTTTCGAGTGGTTGTAAACTTGTAACCACTGTTGTAAAAATCCTCAATTACTCCTGATTAATTCATGACTATCTTTTTAATAGCAGTCCGTTTCGGTTTTCTAAATCCATTTAATTAATCGATCAACGTCGGTTAATGGTAAAAAAAAAATCATATGTGTTGATCAAAGTCGATTAAAGTCAAAATTGATCAACATATAACATAAATATAAACTATAACTTTAGAGTTTTGAACAAAATAAACGATTTAAAACAATTATGTTAATGTTTATGTATATGATTTTTTTTATGTATTTATACATATAATTTTGAAATTGAATATATAAATGAAAGTACAAACCTATAGGAGTTTTGGCCGATTAATTCCCGAATAAGGAGTTTTGCAACCTTTTTTTTGTAACCATCCCTTTCCCCAGACACGCGGACGCAGTTGGCCCCGGGTTTTGAAAATTTTAAATTTTAGCCATGTGACACCGCCCTGCAATGCGCTATTTTTTGACATATTCCTTCACGCTCGAAAATTAAAAATAAAAAGAAAAATGAAATAGAAATTGGGAAGTAGCTGTTGGGAAGGACTCGTTGGGCTTTTTTTTCTATAAATACTATACCTTAACTCATAAATTTCATACTACAACTACAAATAAAACAACTAAAAAAAATTAATCTTCTTTAAATTTCCAAGCATGGATCGAGATCGAGAAGATGAAATATACGAAGAGGCGGTGGATATTGCAAATGCTTATTATCCACTTCAAGCTCTCGAAGCTACCGATTTTTTGGAACAAGAAGAAGTCGAAAACGAAGGTCCGTCTATACCAAGAGCTCCTCGAAGACATTTTTCACGAGATAGTGAAGGAAAAGCAAAACAACTCTACAATAATTATTTTTCGGACGATCCCACTTTCCCGCTTGATAAGTTTCGTAGACGTTATCGTATGAGCAAGTCTTTGTTTATCCGCATTTGTCAAGGTATCATTAACTTTAATCAAGAACCTATTCCCCCTTATTTTACATACTTTAAAAAAAAAGATGCTACGGGTCAATGGGGTTTTAATGTTTTTCAAAAATGTACGTCCGCTATTAGACAATTAGCGTACGGTGTTGCACCCGATATATTTGACGAATATTTGCACATGGGTGAATCTACTAGTTATTTGTGTTTGGAAAACTTTTGCAAAAGTGTTTTACACTTATATTTGGCGGAGTACTTGAGAACGCCAAATGCACACGATGTGCAACGTTTTATTTCAAAACATGAAGAAATACATGGTTTTCCGGGAATGTTGGGGAGCATCGATTGTATGCATGGGGGTTGGAAAAATTGTCCCGTTGCTTGGAAAGGGCAATATACACGTGGTGATCATGGTTACCCAACAATTATGTTAGAAGCTGTTGCCTCGTATGATACATGGATTTGGCATGCCTATTTTGGTCCCGCGGGTTCAAACAATGACATTAACGTTTTAAATCAATCGGATTTATTTAAAGATTTATTAAAAGATGAGTTACCTCCATGTAACTATACCGTTAATGAGTTGCAATTTAGGAGAGGGTATTATTTGGCGGATGGAATATATCCGGAATGGTCAACTCTAGTTAAATCTTTTAAAAATACTAACGATCTGAAGGCAAAGAAATTTAAAAGATTCCAAGAGTCAGCAATAAAAGATATTGAACGAACTTTCGGTATACTTCAAGGTCGATTTGCAATTACAAAAAATTCGGCGCGACAATTCTATATAAAGATGATTCAAAATATTATGTATACTTGTGTGCTCTTACATAATATGATAACCGAAGACAATGGCCGTGCATTTTGTGAACTTGAAGAAGAATATCCGTCAGCGCGTCGTCCCCGACAATTAAACCTTCACGAACGACTTGAACTACATATGCGAATGGATAAAGAACTTAGAGATAAAAGCAGTCATCATTTTCTTAGAGATAATCTTATCGAACATGTTTGGAGTCTTCCACCAAACCACCGCATTCGCTATGATCCGACTGCCGGACCTTCAAACGTTCCCGAACATGTCAATGATGTAAGACCCTAATCTTCATTGTACAGCAGAATAAATAGAGTACATAAAGTGTGGGATTGATTGTGCAGTTAAACAGAAGACATATACTGATCTGAGCTTAGTGCGCTCAGCGCACACATAAGGGTGCGCGTGGCTCACTCTTCACTGTAGCCGGGTTCTGCTTGTTTTATTCAGATATTTTGATGGGTATTTTGGTAATTTCACCTGTGGACGAGTTAAAGGCCAGTAGGTCAGTTTGTGGAGTATCATTCACTCCATTTTCAACAACCTTATCTTCTTCACTTTAATTTTAGAGAGAGAGTGTGATTTCTTGAGTGAGAAAGCTTAAATCCAAGAGGAAAAAGTTGTTCTCTGGCCAAAGTGCGGGTATTAAAGTCGTTCATCTACTCACTAGCTATGTTGTGGTTGTAGTGGTAAGCTCTAATCTTGATTTCCTTATTTTAAATTTGTGTAAGGGTTAGGGTTTGGGATAGTGATGAACATAAAACCCAAATTTGATGATTTTGGGTGTTCTTGGGTAAGATTGAGTCATGAAGACTCAATAGTAACTAACCTAGGGTTTCAAAGTGGTAATTGATGTTTATGAGTCCTAATTGGTTAGTTAATTACTAGCACACCTAGCTAATTGGTAAATGGGTGTTAGTTGGGTTGGTGGATGACCCGAAATGGGTGTGTTGACTTTAAATGAGTCAAAGGGGTTAATGATTGACCTAGTTGGGGATTATGGGTATGAATTACCCTAATTATGTTATAGTTAGTGTTGTTGGACCTTAATCACTAGCTTTTAAGTGATTAATGGTGGTCTTGACCCTTAAGGGCGGTTTTGGTGAAAATGGGGCATTTAATGCATTAAGTCATTAAATGCACATAAGTGAATTGTTGGTATTTAGTCCAACTAGATTATGTGTTGATTGAAGTACTTATTATATTAGGTACTTTGCTTTAAAGCTTGCGAAAGTATAAAACCGTCACCGAATCATTAAGGTGAGTGGAATAATTATATGCGTAGATATATAATGTATTTATTTGTGGTAGCTTGAGATGTGAAGTGTCGAAGTGTTAAGGCACTACGTTTCACGTGACGAGTGAAGCATCGAGGTGTTAAGGTGCCACTCTAAGTAATCGGCGGGTGAAGTATCGAGGTGTTAAGATGCCACCTAGAGGTGAAGCATCGAGGTGTTAAGATACCACCTAGGAGTGAAGTGTCGAGGTGTTAAGACACCACTCTAAGTAAAATAAAGGGTGAAGTATCGAGGTGTTAAGATGCCACTCAAGGGTTTAGTGATATGAGGTGTTAAGTACACTAACGGATGTTATGAACACCGATGGCCTTTCGCGAGCGCCATTCTCTTGTACGATTGGTTAACCATGGTTATTGTGTTGTAAGCGAAAGCATATTATATTGTTCGAGTTATATATATTTATGTGATTGTTATGCTAGCTTGTGGCATTGGAGGTTGGTAGCCTCGTATTGATGATAAGCTAATTGTGTTGCTAGTATGTATGCGGTATGTGTATGAGTGTTTGCAAGTAGGTATATTATATATGTATGTGTATAATTATTGCATTCACTAAGCTTTAGCTTACCCTCTCGTTGTTTATCTTTTTATAGGCTCCGGCGTGGACAAGGGTAAGGGCATTCGGTTGGATTAGAGATCCCACTTTATTTGTTAGGGGACGCTTTTGGATTTGATAGCTTTTGGAGTTGACCGGAACTTGGGTAGTTTAACCCCCAAACACCATGCTCATAGTGTCGTTTGGAAATTAAACTAATGTGGACGAAACTCATGTTTTGTATGAAACTCGTAGATTGGGCCGATGTGGGCCCTATTTTGTAAAACTTATTTTATTATTGAATCGTGCTAGTTTTTCATATTAGAACATGTTGTGAAAAGCGTTTCGTCTAAATATGTCAGGAAGTGGGAGATCTTTTTACGTGAAAACGACCAATCTGGACAGCAGGCTGCCAGGCCCTGTGCACGCTGCGCACAGGAAGGGTTGCGCGCCACGCACCCTGCCTGGACAGGCCTACTTCAATTTTTTTTTTTGAGGTCTGTTTTCGGTTGTATAATGGGTCGGGTTGTTACAAGTGGTATCAGAGCATGGTCTAAGGGATTTAGGCGACTTGAGATAGGTGCCTAGACTTAGACTTATTTGCGTATGCGCTTTATGCGGGACTTGTAGGAGACGGGTCGGACCGGGAGTTGATTATTGCTTAGGTTTATGTGAATTAACCTTGCACTAACTGTTTTGTGTTGTTTTAGCAATCATCAAGCGAGATAGACGTTGTACTAGCGAATTAATGCGACGTGATCGCGTAACAATGATTAGCTACCATTGTTACGGGTTCAAATCGTGTCAAACAAGCGATGTACGACGATTGTTGAGCAAGATGGGGTAGTGTGATGTATATGTATACACATATGTGTTAAGTCCTTTCGTTTCGTTGCTTAATTTACTTCGTTTTATAGAATGAAGATGAGAAATGAACACGACACCAATGTCGGAAGTACGAGTGAGGACGTTGAACTCACGGCCAAAGTTGAGGCCATCTTTAAAAGGCTAAAAAAGGATTTTCTTGACGATGTTCGAAAGGTTTTCCAAGAGTCGGTTGATGGGCAAGTAATCGAAATGATAAATGAGCGAATGAATGCCGCGATTGAGGAGGCATTAGAAGCTAGAAACATTCATCCTCGTAGTGAAGGGGGTGATGGTAACAGTGGGAATGGAAGGCGGGACTTCCATTACAAAAATTTTAAGGATGCTACCCGATGTTTAATGGGGTACGAGATCAGTTAAAAAGTACATGTTGGATCTCCGACATCGAGGGAGATTTCCGTACCGCGGAGTGTCCTCCCGAGAAGAAAGCAAGGTACGGTTCTAGTATGTTACGGGAAGAAGCTAAGTTGTGGTGGGATGATAAAATCAACTTATATGGTGAGGAGCAATGTATGAGTTTGATGTGGGAAGAGTTTAAGAAGGAATTTTTCAAAGAATACCGAACTTCTTCCGATCTTGATAGAATCCGGGACGAGTTGCACAATTTGCAACAAGGTTCAATTGACTTGGTTACTCTCAAGTCTACCTTCTTGGCAAAGACTCGTTTTTGTCCGGAATATGTTGGTGACGATCACAAGCTAATGAAAGATTTCTACCGTACCATGAATGATGAGTTCAAGAGTAAGATTAGTCTAGGAGCGGCTAAGTCTTTTAACGAGTTATTTGAGTTGGCTCGGGGTTTTGAGCCGGAGGTTCCAAGGAAAAGTGATTTCACTTTTTCTAAAAGAAAGTTTGAAGGTTCTAGTCATTCTAACTTTTCAAACAAGAAGAACAAGAACAAGAAGAGTTCCGAAAGTGTCAATAGCGTGAAGAAGGGCGCTTCTGGTGGTTTTTCTTATACGTGCTACAATTGTGGGCAAGCGGGTCATATGGCTCGTGATTTTCCGAAACCATCTTCCGGAAACAAGCTCACTTGTTTTAATTGCGGTAAAGAAGGGCATAAGAAGCCGGAGTGTCTCGATTTGCGAAACGATAATGTTAAGCGTCTAGAGGAGGCCGTGGGCACGGCTAGGGGTCGCAACTATTTGATGACGAATGATGGAGCCAAGCAATCCAACGAAGTTGTCTCAGGTACTTTTGTGGTTAACTCTAATCCGGCAAGAATTCTATTTGATAGCGATGCAAATTTGTCGTTTGTGTCTCCAAAATTTGTGCCTAAACTTAATAGACTGTTAGCTAAGTTAAGTCATCCGGTAGAAGTCGAAATAGCGGACGGCAAAATGGTGCTAGTGGTTGATGTGTGTAAAAATTGTGATGTTGTGTTTGGTGCCGAAAACTTTAAAATTGATCTCATCCCGATGACTTTGGGCGATTTTGATATTGTTGTTGGTATGGATTGGCTCGATCATAATAGATCCGATATTGCATGCAATGAAAAATCTATTCGGGTGAAAACCCCAAGTGGGGGAGAGTTAATTATTCATGGCGATAAGCGGAGAAGACTTGTGCTGATATGCACTTTTGCACGGGCACGTCGTTTTCTTGTTAGTGGTGGCATGGCTTTTCTTGCCCATGTTGTTGATACTCGTGATAAGCCACCACCCATTCGTGATGAGCCACCACCCATTCGTGAAATTCCGGTGGTAAATGAGTTTGAAGACATTTTTCCGGATGAGTTACCGGGTGTTCCGGTGGAAAGACAAGTTGAATTTCGCATTGAGTTGGTTCCGGGAGCTACCCCCATTGCTAAAACTCCTTATCATTTAGCGTCGACGGAAATACAAGAGTTGTTAAATCAAACCCAAGAGCTACTTGAAAATGGTTTTATCCGACCGAGTGCTTCGCCATGGGGCGCTCCGGTTTTATTCGTGAAGAAGAAGGTGAAAGGACCCGTCCTAATCCATCTGGACGAAGTCACCAACATCTGGTTCCATTGCGATGATCGACTCCAAATAATGTCTTTAAAATGAGCAAATGCACAGCGGAATGTTTCTTTCATACCTGAGAATAAACATGCTTTCAAGTGTCAACCAAAAGGTTGGTGAGTTCATAAGTTTATCATAAAACAATAAAATTCATCATTTTGATAGACCACAAAATTTAAATGCTGCATGGTACAAATGGGCCCGAATCCTATACCCACCTGTAATGTACATGTTATATCTTTTAAATACAGTACATCTTTCTCGTGTACGAAACCATTTTCATAAATCATATTAACCGTACACATATCTTGTGCACAAAAATAACATACACATAACCTGTGTATAAAATCATTCACTCGATATATAACATTCACATCAACTGATGGCAATTATCATGTCCACATAATTCAATGGTGGCAATTATCATGTCCACATAATTCAATGGTGGCAATTATCATGTCCACATAATTCAATGGTGGCAATTATCATGTTCACATAATTCAGTAATAATCCGCAGAACTTCTGTCTGCATAATAATTCATTCGAGAAATGTTTTGTTTGTGTCTATCTCATCAAACATTTATAAAAGCATTTCATGTATTCGCAGTTCAAAATATATTTCAAAAGCATTTATAAAAATAGCGCATGTATTCTCAGTCCCAAAAATGTAAAGAGTAAAAGGGAATCAAATGAACTCACCGTATTGTATTTTGTTGTAAAAATACATATGACGACATTGAACAACTAAACAATGTAGGGTTGACCTCGGATTCACGAACCTATATAATTCGTATATATATTAACACGTAAATATAATCGAACAAAAAATATATATTATTATTGGTGATGTAACAAATTAATAAGTTTTGTTATATATATTTTCATTTGAAATATATATATATAGCAATATTAATATAGTTAAGTTTTGTAATTTAAATATATATATTTATATATATATATAATCTTTATTTATATACATATAATCTTAACAACGTTATTAAAGCTTTTATTTTCATAATCAATATTATTTTTATAATAATGATATAGATAATACTTAATAGTAATAATAATGATAGTTCTTAATTATAAGAGCAATCTTGTTAATTATGAAATTTTCAATACAAATGTTAATCTTAATACTAATATTAGTGAAAAATAATAATAATTTGTATAGTTTTTATAATAACAATGAAATAATCCTAATCCTAATCATATTAATAATAGTAATACTTATATTAGTAGTAGTCTTATAAAATCAATAATAACGATAATAATAATAATAATAATAATATTTAGTGATATTACTAATAATGATAATAATTGTAATTTTAGTAATAATAACAATGATTAATAATAATAAAGTTTATCATAAGTAATAACATTAATAATAATAATAATAAGACTAACAATAATAACAAATAATAATAATAGTAATTAGTAATATTAATAACATAAAAATAACAATAATAATAATCAAGAAACTACCTCAAGGTTTTTCTAAAAATAAACGTCTCAGACCGGACTCGAACCCGCAACCTCCCGCTAATAGGACACCACGCCATACCAGCTGATCCAATCCGTTTTTCTTATTAAGTTACGGACCTAATACCATTTAACCCGTATTACTTACCACTTACCGTTTCAGCCCAACTACAATCACGGCCCAACAAGGAGTAAGTCTCAGTCCAGTAACGAAAAGCCCAAACAAGAACTTGGTAGCTGTTTGATTCTCTGAACCTCCACCGAAATTTTATTAAAAGAAAAATATAATAAGCAGCCACCATTTAACCTCTTATATTTATCACGACATCATCGTTATCATAGCATAACATCATCATCTTTAACATCATCAGAGAATCACGATCATTCTCTTTATCAATTTTCATCGTTAATATTTATCATCGCTTATTGTTATCATCTTCATCATTACAAAACATCCTCTCATCATCATGTAAACAGTAACCGTAGCAGTATTTGAATGAAAACAAGGATGGTGATTATCGTTTGAATGGAACCAGAAAGAAATATAGCAACAAACAGTAGCTAGTGTTGATGGTTTTGGGTCCGGTTGTTTTGTGGTTTCACGAAGGAAAAATAGAGGCAAACTTGGGTGATCTTTGGTTTGGGACTCGACACAAACATCTTACAATTAAGCTGTGAACAGTAAGTAGTAGTAGCAGTGAATAGCAGGAGGTTCAAATGATGGTGGTTGATAGTTCATGATGGTGGTGACTCACGGTGGAGGTTTGTACACGGTCGGGGTCTTGGTTGCAATAGAAAATCGGCACAGGAGAAAACAAACAAACTGATGGTTATGGTGGTTTATGTTAGTGGTGTTTTAATGGAAAACAGAAACAAGAATGGTGTCGGGTTGGTTGTCCAAAGTAAAAAAAATTGATGCAATGGTGGCTTGATCAGTCGAAGATGGTGATTGGTTTTTGTTGATGATCCTTTGACCGAAATCAACAAGTGGTTTTGCTGGGTTTCAATCGAAAATATTTCGAATAGGAGCAGTAACAATTGACAAGTGGTGTTGTTTATGGTGGTTCTCGAGTGGTGGTGATCACGGTTATGGTGATCGAGGGAAAAGAAGGTAAACGAAAAAAAAACAAAAATATAGAAAACATGAAATGGTGGTGAGGGTGATGATATGGTGATGGAAAGTTGTGGGTGTTGGGTGGCATCCGGTGGTGATGATGGTTGTCGAGATCAGAGACATAAAAGCAGCCTTAGTAATAATCAACATAGGTGAGTTGTTTGTGGTTATGAAGGCAGAGTTTTATGGTGTCTTCTTGGCGATTGTTGTACGAAGATGGTGAAGGTCGTGAGAGTTGATTCATGGTGATGGTGGTTGGTTGGGTAGCTGGTGGTTGTCCAGTAAAGGTGAAGTGGTGATGTCGAAGAAAAAAAATGAAGTAAAGAAGGATGGTTGGTTAAGCTAATGTCAAGTATATGTATATGTAATTAGATATAGAAATTAACATGTGATAATATAATAATACAACTAATTCACAGAGTCTTGCAAAAACAGTAACATGAATAATACATTTGCAATTATCCTCCTGATATTTGGATCATTCTACCGACAGTTTATCCCGGACGGCTATATCGTGTCCATTGCTAAACAGTTAATGTATAAAAGTATTCCTAAAAATCTCAAATTTTTAGATTAAATATATTTAATTATTTCACTCATTAACTGTTTGAAACCTGATCAAAAAGGTTCGGTAATTATTTATTTTCTATACCAAATAATATATACAGAGTACTAAAATTTAAACTAAAAAGATAAAAATATTTTTGACAAATCTAAAATCTTCGTAATCAATTTACAGTCCAACTTTTATTTCAATTATTCATGAACATGTACAATATCTATATTAAAACTAATAAAACATCAATCGAATGTTACCGACGTTTACTAATTAAGCTCAAAATTATTTATCTTTAATATATGCTCTTTCTATATATATAACCATTCTTAATTAACAAGTTTAAGTAAATAAATATATTAATTGTATCTTTTTAAACAAATAAATATAATATTATATATTTACAAGTATTATTATATATAAACATAAATATCAGTATATATATATATATATATATATATATATATATATATATATATATATATATTTATATTTAATAACATAATAGTTTTTATTACATCGCATATTAATTTACATATTTATTTCCTACCATTAATTCATATAATATTTCAAATAATATTCCAAATTATTATTTATACATACATTTAATTATATATGTATTTATTAACAAATAGTTGTTCGTGAATCGTCGGGAATGGTCGATGGTCAATTGAATATATGAACATTGTTCCAAAATTTTCTAGACTCAATTCTACATATTTTGCTTATCGTATCGAAAACATATAAAGATTAAGTTTAAATTTAGTCGGAAATTTCCGGGTCACTACAGAAGGATGGTTGTAACGACCCGGCTTTTTCGACTTGCTTTTATGCCTTGTATTTTTGCGAAACTGCGTATTTGTGCGTACTGTGTTACTTTATTACTCCGAAACCTTGGCACACGTGTTTTATATTCATATATACTTTAAAACGTGCCTTGGTGTATGTAGAATGCTTAACTTGTCCACCAGATGCTTTATACCCGTTAGTGTTACTTGCTGTTACGAATAAACCGCGGACTGCGCGCACGTTTGACTTTTGTCGGAACCGGAATATTTGGGCAGCGAAATATTAATTATTATTTTATAATAATAATTACTTGGGCCTTTGGATGCTTAATTTTATTTATTTAATTGCTAAAGCCCAATAGTTAGTCTTGTTGGACTTTCTACCTTGTTGGGCTCAAGCCCACCCTACTCTAGCTAGTGACCCAATTAATTAGCCCAAGTATTATTACTAGTTACCCATAATAATAAATAAATAATAAATAAATTAATTAATGAGTCATACTATCATAATGGATAAGGTTTATCTAATTGTCACATGGAATTCTAGCAAAAGAACACACTTTAGACAACCACTAACCAAAAAGCAACATGGTGTCTCCCCCTCCCCCCTCAAAAATTTCGGCCACCATGAGGTCTCATGGCCACCTCATCAATCCATGTGATACTCATTTGCTTATAAATACTAGCCTAATCCCATTCATTTAACACTTACTCTCATTTTGTTTTTTCACACACTTGTTCTTTCTTTCTTTCCATATTTGTAAGTTTTCTTTTTCTTCCTCTTTTCTTCATCAATTTCGTGTACATCATCATCATTCTTATGGAGATCAAGTTCCTTGTAGCTTTGATCTTACTTATATCTTGTTGATTCAAGCATGAATCTTTCAAGAACATGGAAGATTCAAGCTTTCTAGCTTGAATCTTCATATCTTTTGTAGATCTACTTCTTTTTTACTTTAATCTTATTATTTTGTGATAAAGATTCAAACTTTTGTTTGAAATCTTCATGCATCTTCAAGATCCAAGCTTTATGCTTCAAGATCTTCAAGAACAATCAAGATGCAAGCTTTCTAGCTTGAATCTTCATATCTTTTTGTTAGATCTAAGTTCTTTTTGCTTTAATCATGTTGTTTTGTGAAAAAGATTCAAACTTGTGTTTGTTATCTTCATATATCTTAAAGATCCAAGCTTTATGCTTCAAGATCTTCAAGAACACTTAAAGGTTCAAGCTTTCTAGCTTTGAAACCTTGTAACTTGTGTGAAATGGATCCAAGCTCTCAAGCTTAGGATTCCATCACCTCATTTGACTTAGATTGTGCTATTACTTGTTGAATTAATGTAAAGTTTGTAACTTTAGTTGTTATTGTGAATTGAAATTGTGTTAAGACTAAGGATATGATGTAACCTTGGTTCATCATCCATCTAAGACTCATGAATGAGTTGTGTTCTTACTTGGTCTTAATATATTGTGTATTTATGGTGAATCTTGGTCAAAAGTGATGCTAAACCATCAACGAGTTGTACACTTGAAGCTACAAGCATCAAGGATGAGAACCGTGATGAGCATCAAGCACCAAGAACCCCACCGGAGCACTTGTCCACTGATTTTCATATCTGATCAGACCACCTGGGCTACTGGAAAGTTGATTTTCAGTTAGTTCGGTTCGATTAGACGATTTTCCGTTTAGGCCTCGTCTTAATCCGAGTTACGGTTTAGGATTTATGGCCCTCCGAGAGTCACTACACCCTATTAACGTTGTGCTGAAATTTCTGACCTACTCGCACTTAAACCGTCGCCACGGTCTAACGAAGACAAGTTAGGTTCTGGAAATCGGTCAGTGATTAGGGGACTCATATACCGAGCCATAGCCACTGACTATGCGTCTTTTTGATTTACGTAGAGGTTGTAGCAGCTGACCGAAGTCAGCCTATTGTTTCGATCTCTATTCTTGTCGAACTTACTTATCTTTTATGATGATGAATGATGATGATGATGACACTTAAACTTATTTTCTGCACTATTAGACTTTATAAAGACAACCTACTGACCTAGTAACCCTTAATTTAGGTTGACGACCTTTCGGACCGACTTACTACTTGCGTACTTTCATTACCGAATTTACCGCTTTTATCACTGTGAGTTATAGCATCCCTTTTTACTTTAACTATTTTGGGACTGAGAATACATGCGCTTTTACGTTTTACATACTAGGCACGAGTACTTAAACTTTATATGTGTGTGGGTTATATAACGGCATAAACATTCCCTTTAGCACGTTAACGTTTAGTCATTGGTTTTTGAACCGGTGAACGCGAATCTTAGATATAGATCCATAGGGTTTGACATCCCCACTCGGGCTAGTCGTGCTAGCATTTAACGGGTGTTTAATACTTGTTTAATACTTCGTAGATATACGCACTCGCCAAGTGTACTTTCAGGGGGTTATAAACGTTAAGTCTAGTTATCGGGTGCCCACGATTATACATATACTTTACATACTGTTTTGAATACTGATTTATACTGCTGGTTAAAGCACTGAAATCTCGTGGCCTACATTACATTACTGATTACAAACAAACTATAGCTCACCAACATTCGTGTTGACTTTTTAAGCATGTATTTCTCAGGTGCTTAGACGTTGTTGCTTCCGCTATTAGACTTGCTGCCTTGGAGTTATAAACTTGCTGTTAGACTTGCTGTTATAGACTTGCTGTGTTAGACTTCCGCTGCATTACTTAGAGATGTCTTAAACATGGAACTTTTACTTTACATTCGCAACTTATGTTACTTTTTCAAAACAATAGCTTTGTAATGACCTTTGTATTAAGTACTCATGTTAATGTTTTCTAGTCATCTTTTGTAAAACACTATCTTTTCATGAATGCAAAACTGGTTTTCAAACAACATATAGTGTTTGACCTTGTAATGATCCTGTTGTTGATGATCCATACACGATGGTTTTGTACGGGGCGTCACAGTTGGTATCAGAGCATTGGTTGTAGGGAATTAGGCTGCATTAGTGAGTCTAGACCAACCCGAGTAGGATTCACTAATAGGACTAATCTACAACTTGCTGGTTTACTTGTTACTGCTTACTACTGCTGCATGTTACTGCTTACTTATACTGCCATATGATCTGCTGTATGCTACTGCTTACTCTTACTGCTATGTGAACTCGCTGTATGCTATTGCTTATCCTCGCTACTGCATACTACTATCTGCTTTCGATTGCATGTTACTTCTGTTTAAGTACTATTAATACTGCCATGCTATATACTGCTGTAGATGATCTAGGTTGCTGTAGTGCCGGATTACGTGCTTGCTTCATGCCTGCTATTCGCTGTACCGACTTGGAAAACTTACCTTTCCTAGTTCAGATGTTTTTCTGAACCCTTTTCCCAC
The DNA here is from genome assembly GCF_046630445.1 of Rutidosis leptorrhynchoides. NCBI lineage: Eukaryota > Viridiplantae > Streptophyta > Magnoliopsida > Asterales > Asteraceae > Rutidosis > Rutidosis leptorrhynchoides. The sequence continues at coordinate 136,736,136 of NC_092342.1, read as the reverse complement.
ACGTCTAACCCTAAGGATTGGTGTTGTAATCCACCTGTTACTATCGTTCCACCATTCTGGAGATCAAAACGATTCTTCACGCAATCTTGGAGGAGTACCCCTCGGATTACACGCCCACTAAAGTCGATCCTCGGAGGAGGAGATATTGGAGGATTTGTCAGAGTAACCGCACCCCGAGCTCACTCTAAATAGCCACGTACGACGTGTGAACATTCGAAGGTTGTTCAGTTCCCGCAAGATGGATCGTATCTCGTACGCTTTCATGACCGTCACTTATCTCTTTCGTTCTTCACCACTACTCGACGATCTGACGACATTTTTGGATTTAGTACCCTAACACTCTTAGGCATTGGGGAAGTCGGGAGGACATCTCCTTTCACAAGGTTAGAGTGCCTTCTACTGATGCTCAGCCATACCCAAAGACTTGGGAGTCGCCTCAAGACATATCGTATTACTACTTGCTACACAAATTACTCGACGCGAGACCCTGATTGAATTTCTAGAAAGGAACCTAATGACGTTACCTGAACCTGAACATTTTGAAGAAATTTCGGGACATTTAGGCATTGGTGCATGACCTACGAAACTTACGCACCCACACCGAGAAACCGTGAGATTAATTATGTAGATTTTGTTTTGAGATAGCATAGATAACCGTTGGATGAAATTGAGTAGAACTGGAAGTGATCACGTTACATTGACCATATGGAGTGATATTGGAATGAACGTACGATTTAGTACAATATAATGACGCCAGGCCAGCGTAATTATATTGAAGTGAATCATACAGAAGTCCCAATGTTACTACATAAGGAATATGAAGCGATTCAAAGGAAATTTTGGTAGGAACCACTTGAGTATACGCATTATGGTCTGATAAAGGTAGGAATAACCACTTAGTCTAGATACTGTACGAGAAGGGCCTGGACTGCAGAATTGATAACCCGAAAATTTGTTATAGATATAGACACCCTGGATACTTAAGGAAAAAGTTCTCAAATAGGAAAAACTTTGGACTCACATACGATAGAGCAATCGTTATCTCAACTATGGAGACTCGCATGGATCCTGATTTTAGTAGGGTACGTTTCTTCACAACGATTTATCGTCTCGGAATTGTTTAATACTAGAGTGATAGAAACCTTATATCTAAGAAGCCTAGTGTGATGACTAATAAGCCATTAACAACCATGAGAGTTAAGTATTCTATAGGACAAGCTAATGGTAAGTTGGCAGAGATAGAGGAGTAATTTAAGATAGTACCTTAAAAATTAACAGGTGGGTCATTTGGAGATGACCTCATGCCAACAAAACTTGGAAGTTTTATAGTAGTAGTTGGAAAGGATTAGTTACCTGCGCACAAGCAGATGTTATTTGAGAAGGTTGATAAAAATTTTCACGGCAGTATAATAAGATTTAGTTGGAACGGACCTTAAGAATAACCTAATACTCATCGAGTTAGGAAGCTTTGAGGAAATAGTTGGAACAGACTGACTTTCAAGGATGAAAGCGAAAGTTATTTATAGTAAGAAGATTATTCGTATACCTCGCGAGAATGGTGAGCTAAAAGCCATCTGGGTTACTTCAACAACCCGAGATCCCACAATGGAAATGGGAAGGGATGACGATGGATTTCATCCTGAAACTACCGAAAACAATAGGCAGTTATGACACTATCTAGGTTATTGTTGACCGCCTCACCAAGTCTGCTCACTTTCTAACCATGAAAGAAACCGATACAATGGACAATGATACATAAAGGAAACTGTATCCCGTCACTTCAGCAATTCAAATTCTATACTACCCAAGAATCGTATTTGATGCTCATTCTTATGCGACACTGAATCCTAACTTATTCTGAGAGAATTCTTAATCAATGATAATCACACCATCACCCTTCTTACGTCGATATTAGTCATACCAGTTCGAGATTTCCAAAATCAATGGGTAGTTAATTCCCACCCTCATACTCTCCCTTTCGTATCTCACTTATAAGCAACAACTTTACACTTAAGCATTTTTGGTCAAAGGACTTATGCCCTACTAATAGTCATCAACCACATTTAAATTCAACAGCTTTCATTACCTCGTGATATTGATGCTCAAATGTCACCCAAAATTTTCAAAAAAATCTTTTACTCGATCTTTTTCCAACTTGTAACCTCCGAAATATGAAAATTTTTGCTGCCAAAATTTTTCACACACTATTTTACTGTGCGATCCTCCCAAGGTTTTATAAAAGTAAATTTATTTTGTTTGTCATTTGTGCAAATTTTTGAAATCATATATGTTATATAAAATAAAGTAAATGATTACTTATTTTTGACAAATACATATGAAATTTTACTTTCGCATTTACAAATCAAATCTTTTATTCAAAAGATATTTTACTTTAAATGGTACTTTTTGTACATAACCCTAGTTTACTAAGAACTTCGTTTCTTTTCTTACATTGTCACCTAAAAACGGTTTCTATAAAACTTTCGTTGCTTATTATATAAAATTTTTCGTTGCTTATTCGTATCCAAGTCATCATGAAGACTTTACAACCGTCGAAATTGAGAGATTCATGTGTGTATGTATGTAATGAAGGCACTTACTACCACGTCATGCAGAGCCCTCGGGCATCCACTAACACTTAAACCATTCAAAATTACTGCGTTACCCCCGGAATCTTATTTGTCCTAACCTATTCCAAGGGATTCTCACCTAGCGATATTAACACCATTAGTATTCCGACCTTATTATTAGCCATAACCTATTTGGCATTTTTGCAAAGTCAAGAAGCAATTAACTTCTCATCCTCATGCTCTATCCTTCATACCTCACTTTTTAGCAACGGCTTCACACGTGAACATTTTTGCCCAAAGACTCGTGTTATCAAAACTACATTTAATTCATTAGTTTTCATTACCTAGTAACATATCAACCGATGATCCAAACTTAAACCATTCAAAATTACTGCGTTACCCCCGGAATCTTATTTGTCCTAACCTATTCCAAGGGATTCTCACCTAGCGATATTAACACCATTAGTATTCCGACTTTATTATTAGCCATAACCTATTTGGCATTTTTGCAAAGTCAAGAAGCAATTAACTTCTCATCCTCATGCTCTATCCTTCATACCTCACTTTTTAGCAACGGCTTCACACGTGAACATTTTTGCCCAAAGACTCGTGTTATCAAAACTACATTTAATTCATTAGTTTTCATTACCTAGTAACATATCAACCGATGATCCAAAGATTTTTCACTCGACCTTTTTCAACTCGTAACCTATGAAATACGAAAAACTATGTTTATCAAAAATTTTACACGTTGTTTATTCGTGCGGTCCTTACGAGATTTACGGACAAATGAAAGTCATAAAATTTTTCTATCACTGATGCGATTTATAAAATTTTATATGTATAAATTCACCCTTACTTATTTTGGTTAGTACATACCAAGTTATACCTTCAAATTATTTAAACATCACTCCTTATTCGAGTTGTTTAACTTAAGCCAAATAGTTTTGTGCAAAATGGTACACGTTGTACATACTTCTAAATTTAATAAGAACTTCGTTCCGTTTATGTTGTCACATCAAACGTTTAAAGATTTTTCAAAACTTTCTTGGTTGATTTTATTAAAGGTTTCCGTATTAGACTACACCATGTAGGGATCACACTTCTTCTCTCCCTCCGTTAGGGATGAAGATTACTATTAAAATCCTTGTTAAAAACGCTTGAGCCACTTTGGGTGGCAGATTTATAAAAATTTGTTAGGAAATCTTTGTACTCGAAAAATGTTCCTTTTAAGGTTAAACATGGCAAAATCGCGGGCCGATAAATCAGTTTTCTGAGGTACACTCAAAGGTCACCCCATTGTAGGAAGGGCACTAAGTGGGTTTCTATTCTCAATATTTCACGGCTAATCGTAACATCCTCGTAAACATCATCTCTATGAATTAGTAGGTTGAGGTACAAGGAATCGTTTTGAGATTCTTTTCACTTAGAGTAAATTGTTCTTTACGACCAAGGGTCCACGTATCTTCTTGTCCGCGCATCTCCTTAAGTATAAGGATAAATTCAGAACAAACCGCTCGAAGAGTCCACCTTGGTTCAAAGATCACACCTTTCGTGCGATTCTCTTTCGGAAATGTAAAGTAACATACTTTAGGAATCTATAAATCTTGTTATCCTCTTGGAAGGGACTGCTTAAAACATCTGTAATACGGATATGGTTACTCTATACATTCCTTCCTTCGTTGGTTGCAACTATATGTTGTTCTAGTTAATGTTAACCCTAACTTCAACATGTAACTGAAAGGATAAAGTTACATTATGGAACTGTTCTTTCATTCCATCTAAGGATAAGTTCACCTACAGTATGGTAAACTGGGTGATATCCTTCATTGTTCGTTCAGACCGTCCTGAAGGCACTATAGATAATTATGGCTTGCATTGCATATAAGTCCGATTATTCACTTCCAGAAAAAATGTCAATTCATATAGTCAAATGAAACGTTCTTAAATATCGGGTTCTTCATACCTATGGTCTCCTTCCGAAATTAAGGGATTAGTACAAAATCCGTGGCTAACACTATCCAGACATCAAATCGCATGGTTATGATCACCATGTTTTCCATTCTACCTGTCAGCTTTGTATTGCGACATAAGCGCTCAATGTTTTAGATGAGTTTGATGCATTCCATGCATCCAGCTTACTGAAGATGCCTGTAAGGTTAAAAACATCATCTTTCCTTCTGTGGATACATATATTCGGATGACATACTCATGTTAGCCAGAAACGAAATCAATTTGTTGATCTCTTAGGATAAGAGACTTAATTAATGGAATATACCTATTCCTACTTTCATACGCCCGAGTACCTTTCAAGGTAAATAACTCACTTCTGAGCCCACAAGTCTCACAGAACTTTGATACGCTCCTTCTTATTCAAATACGGTACCATTATTGAGCACTCCTCAAATTTCGAGACGGAATTTCCGTTAACAGGTGGGTAATGTAAAGAGCCGGCTTTTTCGACTTGCTTTTATGCCTTGTATTTTTGCGAAACTGCGTATTTGTGCGTACTGTGTTACTTTATTACTCTGGAACCTTGGCACACATGTTTTATATTCATATATACTTTAAAACGTGCCTTGGTGTATGTAGAATGCTTAACTTGTCCACCGGATGCTTTATACCCGTTAGTGTTACTTGCCGTTACGAATAAACCGCGGACTGCGCGCACGTTTGACTTTTGTCGGAACCGGAATATTTGGGCAGCGAAATATTAATTATTATTTTATAATAATAATTACTTGGGCCTTTGGATGCTTAATTTTATTTATTTAATTGCTAAAGCCCAATAGTTAGTCTTGTTGGACTTTCTACCTTGTTGGGCTCAAGCCCACCCTACTCTAGCTAGTGACCCAATTAATTAGCCCAAGTATTATTACTAGTTACCCATAATAATAAATAAATAATAAATTAATTAATTAATGAGTCATACTAGCATAATGGATAAGGTTTATCTAATTTTCACATGGGATTCTAGCAAAAGAACACACTTTAGACAACCACTAACCAAAAAGCAACATGGTGTCTCCCCCTCCCCCCTCAAAAATTTCGGCCACCATGAGGCCTCATGGCCACCTCATCAATCCATGTGATACTCATTTGCTTATAAATACTAGCCTAATCCCATTCATTTAACACTTACTCTCATTTTGTTTTTTCACACACTTGTTCTTTCTTTCTTTCCATACTTGTAACTTTTCTTTTTCTTCCTATTTTCTTCATCAACTTCGTGTACATCATCATCATTCTTATGGAGATCAAGTTCCTTGTAGCTTTGATCTTACTTATATCTTGTTGATTCAAGCATGAATCTTTCAAGAACATGGAAGATTCAAGCTTTCTAGCTTGAATCTTCATATCTTTTGTAGATCTACTTCTTTTTTACTTTAATCTTATTATTTTGTGATAAAGATTCAAACTTTTGTTTGAAATCTTCATGCATCTTCAAGATCCAAGCTTTATGCTTCAAGATCTTCAAGAACAATCAAGATGCAAGCTTTCTAGCTTGAATCTTCATATCTTTTTGTTAGATCTAAGTTCTTTTTGCTTTAATCATGTTGTTTTGTGAAAAAGATTCAAACTTGTGTTTGTTATCTTCATATATCTTAAAGATCCAAGCTTTATGCTTCAAGATCCTCAAGAACACTTAAAGGTTCAAGCTTTCTAGCTTTGCAACCTTGTAACTTGTGTGAAATGGATCCAAGCTCTCAAGCTTAGGGTTCCATCACCTCATTTGACTTAGATTGTGCTATTACTTGTTGAATTAATGTAAAGTTTGTAACTTTAGTTGTTATTGTGAATTGAAATTGTGTTAAGACTAAGGATATGATGTAACCTTGGTTCATCATCCATCTAAGACTCATGAATGAGTTGTGTTCTTACTTGGTCTTAACATATTGTGTATTGATGGTGAATCTTGGTCAAAAGTGATGCTAAACCATCAACGAGTTGTACACTTGAAGCTACAAGCATCAAGGATGAGAACCGTGATGAGCATCAAGCACCAAGAACCCCACCGGAGCACTTGTCTACTGATTTTTGTATCTGATCAGACCACCTGGGCTACTGGAAAGTTTATTTTCAGTTAGTTCGGTTCGATTAGATGATAGTTCGGTTCGATTAGATGATTTTCTATTTAGGCCTCGTCTTAATCCGAGTTACGGTTTAGGATTTATGGCCCTCCGAGAGTCACTACACCCTATTAACGTTGTGCTGAAATTTCTGACCTACTCGCACTTAAACCGTCGCCACAGTCAAACGAAGAAGAGTTAGGTTCTGGAAATTGGTCAGTGGTTAGGGGACTCATATACCGAGCCATAGCCACTGACTATGCGTCTTTTCGATTTATGTAGAGGTCGTAGCAGCTGACCGAAGTCAGCCTATTGTTTCGATCTCTATTCTTGTCGAACTTACTTAGCTTTTATGATGATGAATGATGATGATGATGACACTTAAACTTATTTTATGCACTATTAGAATTTATAAAAACAACCTACTGACCTAGTAACCCTTGATTTAGGTTGACGACCTTTCGGACCGACTTACTACTTGCGTACTTTCATTACCGACTTTACCGCTTTTATCACTGTGAGTTATAGCATCCCTTTTTACTTTAACTATTTTAGGACTGAGAATACATGCGCTTTTACGTTTTACATACTAGGCACGAGTACTTAAACTTTATATGTGTGTGGGTTATATAACGGCATAAACATTCCCTTTAGCACGATAATGTTTAGTCATTGGTTTTTGAACCGGTGAACGCGAATCTTAGATATGGATCCATAGGGTTTGACATCCCCACTCGGGCTAGTCGCGCTAGCATTTAACGGGTGTTTAATACTTTGTAGACATACGCACTCGCCAAGTGTACTTTCAGGGGGTTATAAACGTTAAGTCTAGTTACCGGGTGCCCACGGTTATACATATACTTTACATACTGTTTTGAATACTGATTTATACTACTGGTTGAAGCACTGAAATCTCGTGGCCTACATTACATTACTGATTACAAACAAACTATAGCTCACCAACATTAGTGTTGACTTTTTAAGCATGTATTTCTCAGGTGCTTAGACGTTGTTGCTTCCGCTATTAGACTTGCTGCCTTGGTGTTATAAACTTGCTATTAGACTTGCTGTTACAGACTTGCTGTGTTAGACTTCCGCTGCATTACTTAGAGATGTCTCAAACATGGAACTTTTACTTTGCATTCGCAACTTATGTTACATTTTCAAAACAATAGCTTTGTAATGACCTTTGTATTATGTACTCATGTTAATGTTTTCTAGTCATCTTTTGTAAAACGCTATCTTTTCATGAATGCAAAACTGGTTTTCAAACAGCATATAGTGTTTGACCTTGTAATGATCCTGTTGTTGATGATCCGTACACGATGGTTTTGTACGGGGCGTCACAATGGTAGTATGCGGATGTGCATCGATTATCGGGAGTTGAAAAAGTGACGATCAACAATCGTTATCCATTGCCTAGGATTGACAATTTGTTTGACCAACTCCAAGGTGCAACGTATTTCTCCAAAATCGACCTACGGTCCAGCTATCATTAAATGCGGGTCCGTGAGGAAGATATTGAGAAAACGGCTTTTCGAACGCGTTATGGGCATTTTAAGTTTGTAGTTATGCCTTTTGGTCTTACGAATGCACGGGCGGCATTCATGGATCTTATGAACCGAGTGTGCCAACCTATGTTGGACAAGTCGGTAATTGTGTTCATTGACGACATACTTGTCTATTCGAAGAGTATGAAGGAACATGAACATCATTTGCGGAGTGTGTTAAAGACGTTACGGAAGGAGAAGTTGTATGCTAAATTCTCCAAATGTGAATTTTGGCTAAGGTAAGTTCAATTCCTTGGCCATATTGTGAACGAAAATGGTATTCAAGTAGACCCGGGGAAGATTGAGACGGTAAAGAGTTGGGGACGATTGACTATGCCTACGGAAATCCGAAGTTTTCTCGGATTGGCCGGTTATTATTGTCGGTTTATCCAAGACTTTTCTAAGATCGCTTCTCCATTGACGAAATTGACGAGAAAGAAAGCGAGGTTTAATTGGGAGAACGAGCAAGAAATTGCTTTTCAATTGTTAAAAGAGAAGTTATGTCAAGCTCCGGTGTTAGTGTTACCGGAAGGGGTAGAAGACATGACGGTTTATTGTGATGCTTCTCTAAATGGGCTCGGGTGTGTTCTAATGCAAAGGGGTAAAGTCATCGCTTATGCCTCTCGACAATTAAAGGAACACAAAACGAGATATCCGACTCATGATCTTGAGTTGGCGGTGGTTGTTCATGCGTTGAAAATTTGGTGCCATTACTTGTATGGTGTCAAGTGTACGATTTATTTGGATCACAAGAGTTTGAAACATCTTTTTGATCAAAGAGATTTGAATTATCGTCAACGTAGATGGATGGATGTGGTAAAAGATTATGATTGTGAAATACTTTATCATCCGGGCAAGGCAAATGTGGTCGCGGATGCGTTAAGTCGAAAGAGTCACCACCCGGCGTTACGATTGGGATTGTTACGTATGATTATTACTAACGATTTTCTTGAAAAACTTGGTGTGATTCAAATTGAAGCTTACGTTCACAAAAATCATGCGGAACGAATTGTGGGGCAATCAGAATTCATTACTATGGGTTCACGTGGTTTGTTGTCTTTTCAAGGAAGAGTGTGGGTGCCTAAGATGGGGGATTATTGATGAGTGCTACTTGATGAAGCACATAAGTCAAAGTATTCCATTCATCCGGGCGCGACGAAAATGTATCTCGATTTGAGAAAGGATTATTGGTGGACGGGCATGAAACGTGATGTTGTTAAGTATGTTGAGCAATGTGTCACGTGTTTGCAAGTTAAAGCCGAACACCAAAAGCCGTATGGTAAGTTACAACCGTTAGAAATCCCTAAGTGGAAATAGGAGCACATTACCATGGATTTCATCACAAAGTTACCTAAAACGGCGAGAACCCAATTCGATTCGATTTGGGTGATAGTTGATCGATTGACGAAGAGTGCTTTGTTTCTTCCCATTCGGGAAGCGATATCGTCGGAAACCTTGGCAAAGTTGTTCGTCAAGGAAGTGATATCGAGACACAGGGTTCCTATATCTATTATTTTGGATCGAGATACCCGTTTTACATCTCGGTTTTGGGAGAAGTTTCACGAAGATATGGGTACACAATTGAAATTAAGCACGGCGTATCATCCTTAAACGGATGGTCAAACCGAACGTACGAATCAAACATTGGAGGATATGTTACGGGCGTGTATTATTGATTTCGGTGGTAGTTGGGATGCGCACTTACCTTTGGTGGAATTCTCGTACAATAATAGTTATCATACTAGTATTGGGATGCCACCTTATGAGATGCTTTAGGGGCGGAGGTGTCGAACTCCAATTTGTTGGGGTGAAGTGGGTCAAAGAGAAATCGGGAGTATCGATTTGGTCTTAGAAACGAATAGTAAGATTGATATTATTCAGGATCATTTGAAAAAGGCGCAAGATAGACAAAAGTCGTACGCCGACAAGCGTAGACGAATGATCGAATTTCAAGAAGATGACATGGTGATGCTTAAGGTTTCAACATGGAAAGATGTTATTCGGTTTCAAAAACGGGGAAAGTTAGCTCCTCGGTTTATTGGGCCATTTATCTAGCTCGTGTTGGTGAAGTTGCGTATCATTTGGAATTACCCGAAGAGCTTACGGGGATCCATAATACATTTCATGTTTCCCATCTCCGCAAGTGTCTTGCTGATGATTCATCTTGGGTACCGTTAGACGAGATTAAGCTAAACAATAAGTTAGAATATATTGAGGAGCCGATTGCCATACTCGATGAGAAGGTCAAAAGGTTGAGAAATAAAGAAGTGAAAACTTTTAAAGTTCAATGGCGTCGTAGTAAAGGTTCCGAGTTTACTTGGGAGCCTGAAGAATTCGTGTTGGTTTACCTTCCCTCTTGTCATGCGGCCTGGATCACGAGGACGCACTCCGATTCAAGTGGGGGAGAGTTGTAAGACCCTAATCTTCATTGTACAGCAGAATAAATAGAGTACATAAAGTGTGGGATTGATTGTGCAGTTAAACAGAAGACAGAGACTGATCTGAGCTTAGTGCGCTCAGCGCACACATAAGGGTGCACATGGCGCACTCTTCACTGTCGCCGGGTTCTGCTTGTTTTATTCAGATATTGTGATGGGTATTTTGGTAATTTCACCTGTGGACGATGTAGTGACCCGAACTTTTCCATGTTTATATATATTAAATGAAATTGATATTTACATGATTAAGTGTTTCCAACATGTTAAGCAATCAAACTTATTAAGACTTGATTAATTGGAATAGGTTTCATATAGACAAATGACCACCCAAGTTGACCGGTGATTCACGAACGTTAAAACTTGTAAAAACTATACGATGACATATATATGGTTATATATATAGTTAACATGATTTTATTATAAGTATGTATCTCATTAGGTATTTTAACAATGAGTTATATACATAAAAATGAGACTATTAAATTAAGAAACTCGAAAATGATATATATAACGATTATCGTTATAACGTCTTACTAGGTACATATGAATCATATTAAGATATTGATACACTTGGTTAATTATGTTAAATGATAAGTAAATATATCATTAAGTGTATTAACAATGAACTACATATATAAAAATAAGACTACTAACTTAATGATTTTGAAACGAGACATATATGTAACGATTATCGTTGTAACGACATTTAATGTATATAGATCATATTAAGAGATATTCGTACATCATAATATTATGATAATATAATAATTTAAAATCTCATTTGATATTATAAACATTGGGTTAACAACATTTAACAAGATCGTTAACCTAAAGGTTTCAAAACAACATTTACATGTAACGACTAACGATGACTTAACGACTCAGTTAAAATGTATATACATGTAGTGTTTTAATATGTATTCATACACTTTTGAAAGACTTCAATACACTTATCAAAATACTTCTACTTAACAAAAATGCTTACAATTACATCCTCGTTCAGTTTCATCAACAAATCTACTCGTATGCACCCGTATTCGTACTCGTACAATACACAGCTTTTAGATGTATGTACTATTGGTATATACACTCCAATGATCAGCTCTTAGCAGCCCATGTGAGTCACCTAACACATGTGAGAACCATCATTTGGCAACTAGCATGAAATATCTCATAAAATTACAAAAATATGAGTAATCATTCATGACTTATTTACATGAAAACAAAATTACATATCCTTTATATCTAATCCATACACCAACGACCAAAAACACCTACAAACACTTTCATTCTTCAATTTTCTTCATCTAATTGATCTCTCTCAAGTTCTATCTTCAAGTTCTAAGTATTCTTCATAAATTCCAAAAGTTCTAGTTTCATAAAATCAAGAATACTTTCAAGATTGCAAGTTTATTTCCAAGTTTTCTAAATCCATTCCAAGTAATCATCCAAGATCAAGAAACCTTTGTTACTTACATTAGGTTATCTTTCTAATACAAGGTAATAATCATATTCAAACTTTAATTCAATTTCTATAACTATAACAATCTTATTTCGAGTGGAAATCTTACTTGAAATTGTTTTCGTGTCATGATTCTGCTTCAAGAACTTTCAAGCCATCCAAGGATCCTTTGAAGCTAGATCCATTTTTCTCATTTTCAGTAGGTTTATCCAAGGAACTTGAGGTAGTAATGATGTTCATAACATCATTCGATTCATACATAAAAAGCTGTCTTATTCAACGTTATAAACTTGTAATCACTAGAACATAGTTTAGTTAATTCTAAACTTGTTTGCAAATAAAGTTAATCCTTCTAACTAGACTTTTAAAATCAACTAAACACATGTTCTATATCTATATGATATGCTAACTTAATGATTTAAAACCCGGAAACACGATAAATACCATAAAACTGGATATACGCCGTCGTAGTAAAACCGGGGGCTGTTTTGGTTGGGATAATTAAAAGCTAAGAAGAACTTTGATTTAAAAGCTATACTTATGTAAAAATGATTTTTCTTATGAACATGAAACTATATCCAAAAATCATGGTTAAACTCAAAGTGAAAGTATGTTTTTCAAAATGGTCATCAAGATGCCGTTCTTTCAACGGAAATGACTACCTCTTTTAAAAATGACTTGTAACTTGTATTTCAGACTATAAACTTATACTTTTCTATTTAGATTCATAAATTTAAGTTCAATACGAAACCGTGGCCACTGGAATCACTCAAAACGGATTAGAAACGAAGAAATGGCGAGTAAAACAAGATTGATAAAAACTACTCATTTTACCTACGTGAAAGTTAGTAATAAATCTATTCCAACCATAACCTAATCAACTTATATTGTATATTATGTAATCTTGAGATACCATAGACACGTATACAATGTTTCGACCTATCATGTCGACCCATCTATATATATATATATATATTGCGGAACAACCATAGACACTCTATATGTGAATGTTGGAGTTAGCTATACAGGGTTGAGGTTGATTCCAAAATATATATATAGTTTGAGTTGTGATCAATACTGAGATACGTATACACTGGGTCGTGGATTGATTCAAGATAATATTTATCGATTTATTTCTGTATATCTAACTGTGGACACCTAGTTTTAGGTTACTAATGAGGACAGCTGACTTAATAAACTTAAAACATCAAAATGTATTAAAAGTATTGTAAATATATTTTGAACATACTTTGATATATATGTATATATTGTTATAGGTTCGTGAATCAACCAGTGGCCAAGTCTTTCTTCCCGACGAAGTAAATATCTGTGAAAGTGAGTTATAGTCCCACTTTTAAAATCTAATATTTTTGGGATGAGAATACATGCAGGTTTTATAAATGATTTACAAAATAGACACAAGTACGTGAAACTACATTCTATGGTTGAATTATTGAAATCGAATATGCCCCTTTTTATTAAGTCTGGTAATCTAAGAATTACGGAACAGACACCCTAATTGACGCGAATCCTAAAGATAGATCTATTGGGCCTAACAAACCCCATCCAAAGTACCGGATGCTTTAGTACTTCGAAATTTATATCATATCCGAAGGGTGTCCCGGAATGATGGGGATATTCTTATATATGCATCTTGTTAATGTCGGTTACCAGGTGTTCACCATATGAATGATTTTTATCTCTATGTATGGGATGTGTATTGATATATGAAATCTTGTGGTCTATTGTTACGATTTGATATATATAGGTTAAACCTATAACTCACCAACATTTTTGTTGACGTTTAAAGCATGTTTATTCTCAGGTGAATACTAAGAGCTTCCGCTGTTGCATACTAAAATAAGGACAAGATTTGGAGTCCATGTTTGTATGATATTGTGTAAAAACTGCATTCAAGAAACTGATTTCGATGTAACATATTTGTATTGTAAACCATTATGTAGTTGTCGGGTGTAAACATGATATTTTAGATTATCATTATTTGATAATCTACGTAAAGCTTTTTAAACCTTTATTTATGAAATAAAGGTTATGGTTTGTTTTAAAAATGAATGCAACCTTTGAAAAAAATGTCTCATACAGAGGTCAAAACCTCGCAACGAAATCAATTAATATGGAACGTTTTTAATCAATAAGAACGGGACATTTCAGTTGGTATCCGAGCGTTGGTCTTAGAGGACCAGAATTTTGCATTAGTGTGTCTTATCGAGTTTGTTAGGATGCATTAGTGAGTCTGGACTTCGACCGTGTTTACTTGAAAAATGATTGCTTAACAAATTTTGTTGGAAACTATATATTTTTAACATGTGAATATTATGTGATATATTAATCTCTTAACGTGTTTGATATTATGTGATAGATGTCTACCTCTAATACAAGTCCCATTGACTCACCTAATAATAATGAAGAGTCAAATGTAATTTGGAATGATTCGTAGACTGATTCACAAGTTCCCGAAGAGGAACAGGAAGAAGAATCGGAACCGGAAGAAGAATCGGAACCGGAGGAGGAGGAACCGGAAGAAGAAATAGAACCGGTGGGGAAATAATAAAACGGTTAAGTAAAAGAAAATCCTCAACCAACCGACCAAGGTTAATTATGGTCAACGGTGTTTCTGCTAAGGAAGCAAAATATTGGGAGGATTACCAATTCTCCGATGAATCGGATCCCGACGAGGATTCCGATGATGTTATAGAAATTACCCCAACTGAATTTAAAAACGCAAAAGAGAATAATAAGGGAAAGGGCATAAAAATAGAGAAATCTGATTCCAACCCCGATGAACTTTATATGTATCATCAACACCCGTATTTCTTAAGTTGTAACAATAACCCGGGAACCTCTAAACCACCAGGTTTTTCTAGACCAATGTGGAAAACGACGGCTCGTATTAGGGGAACATCATATATCCCTAAAAACTTAGCAAAAAGAACCAAGTTCAAAAAAGAAGAAACGAGTGAGTCGGAATAAGATAGTTGTATTTGTGCGGTGTAATATATGTAATATAGTGTGCTTATGCTTTACGATATATGTAAAAATTACTTGTATTAATAAGTATTTTTTATGAATCTAACTTTTGTTTATTTTACAGTATAAAAACACAAAATGGATAGGCAACTCAATATTTTAGAAGACTTACCCGGAGACATGATTGATGAAATCTTGTTTAGAGTCGGTCAGAATTCCTCGGCACAACTATTTATGGCAAAATCGGTTTGTAAGACATTCGAAGAACGTTCCAAGAATGCCTTGGTTTATAAAAGGCTTTCGTTTGAAAGATGGGGGATATCACATTGGGAAACCCATAAGTTACGATGTGTTTACTTTGACGCATATATTGCGGGGAACCCAAATGCTATTTTACGCAACGGGTTAAGAAATTATTTTGACTCAATGTATCCGAATATAGGACTTCATGATTTAGAAAAAGCGGCTAACATGCAACATAAAGAAGCATGTTATGCTTACGGGTTAGTAATGTTCGCTTCTCACCAAAGTGAGAAAAAGAACATCGGGCTACAACTATTAAACAAAATGTTCCCACAAGTGACGGAGTCGGTAATTGGGGTAAGAAATGAGGTTTTTAGGTTATTACGAGACTGTTGGTCATTACGTAACTTTCATCCTTTTGACGACGTTACAACACGTTGTCATACTATCGGTCACAACGATTACGTTCCACAAGACCAAGGATGGGAAGTGGTATTAGTAAAACCAGAATGCAAGACTTGTTTCTGGACGTATGAATTACATGTCTTTGTTGCCTTTGCTGAACGCCTTATTTATTAACTAGAATTATCTTCGCAACTACTTTGTATCAAAGTTTTAAGTGCTATATGTAAAATAGCGGTATTGTAAGTTTGCAAGTTATTGTATAAAAGTTTGAATATGATATATATTTTTTTGTGATTAGTTTTTCATATAGAATTTTAGTAGTTGAAATGGTTTGTTAGCTACTAAGTATGAACTTAACGGGTAGGTACTACCCGAATTAAAGAGTATAAAATGCTAATATGAAGAAAGAGCTTTTATAAATAAGTTCATATTACGCTACAAAATACTATTGACTACTCTTGATATTCTATATGATTAACTCGTTTCAATTGACTATTTTGAAGGAAATGGCACCGACTACTCGACACACCTTGAATATGAGTGAAGAGGAATTTCGTGCCTTTCTTGCTTCAAACATAGCCGTAGTACAGGCCGTGCTACATACCAACAATAACCTTGGATCTAGCAGTACAGGAAATCGTGTAGGATGCACCTACAAAGAATTCACTGCCTGCAAACCTTTGGAATTTGATGGAACCGAAGGACCGATCGGATTGAAACGGTGGACCGAGAAGGTCGAATCGGTGTTTGCCATGAGTAAGTGTACTGAAGAGGACAAAGTGAAGTACGCTACGCATACCTTCACAAGTTCTGCGTTAACATGGTGAAATACCTATCTAGAGCAAGTGGGACAAGATGATGCTTACGCACTATCGTGGTCAGCATTCAAGCACTTGATGAACGAGAAGTACCATCCCAGAACTGAGGTCAATAAGCTCAAGACAGAAATTAGAGGGTTACGAACCCAAGGATTTGATATTACCACGTACGAAAGACGATTCACAGAATTATGCCTATTGTGTCCGGGAGCATTCGAAGATGAGGAAGAGAAGATCGACGCGTTTGTGAAAGGATTACTGGAAAGAATCCAAGAAGATATAAGTTCACACGAGCCCGCCTCCATACAACAGGCATGTAGAATGGCTCACAAACTAGTGAACCAGATTGAAGAAAGAATTAAAGAACAGACTGCTGAAGAGGCCAATGTGAAGCAAGTCAAAAGAAAGTGGGAGGAAAACGGTGATAAGAATCACCAATACAACAACAACAGCAATTACAACAATAATCGCAACAACTATCCTAACAATCGCAACATCAATCGCAACTACAACAAACGGCCCAACAACAACAACAACAATAACAACAACAACAGCAACTACAACAATCATCTTAACAACAATAATAACCGCAACAACAACAACAATCAGAAGCAGCTATGCCAAAGGTGTGAAAAGTATCACTCGGGGTTCTGCACCAAATTTTGCAACAAGTGTAAAAGAAATGGTCATAGCGCGGCGAAGTGTGAGGTCTACGGACCAGGGGTTAATAGAACGAAAGGAACAAATGGTGTCGGAACGAGTAATGGCGGAGCAAGTAGTGTCGGAGCAAGTTATGCCAATGTAGTTTGTTATAAATGTGGAAAACCGGGCCACATTATTAGAAATTGCCTGAACCAGGAGAACACGAATGGACAAGGCCACGGAAGAGTTTTCAATACTAATGCGGCAGAGGCACAGGAAGACCCGGAGCTTGTTACGGGTACGTTTCTTATTGACAATAAATCTTCTTACGTTTTATTTGATTCGGGTGCGGATAGAAGCTATATGAGTAGAGATTTTTGTGCTAAATTAAGTTGTCCATTGACGCCTTTGGATAGTTGATTTTTACTCGAATTAGCAAATGGTAAATTAATTTCAGCAGATAATATATGTCGGAATCGAGAAATTAAACTGGTTAGCGAAACATTTAAGATTGACTTGATACCAATAGAGTTAGGGAGTTTTAATGTGATAATCGGTATGGACTGGTTGAAAGAAGTGAAAGCAGAGATCGTTTGTTACAAAAATGCAATTCGCATTATACGAGAAAAAAGAAAACCCTTAATGGTGTACGGAGAAAAGGGCAACACGAAGCTACATCTTATTAGTAATTTGAAGGCACAAAAACTAATAAGAAAAGGTTGCTATGCTAATCTAGCACACGTCGAGAAAGTACAAACTGAAGAAAAGAGCATCAATGATGTTCCCGTCGCAAAAGAATTTCCCGATGTATTTCCGAAAGAATTACCGGGATTACCCCCACATCGATCCGTTGAATTTCAAATAGATCTTGTACCAGGAGCTGCACCAATAGCTCGTGCTCCTTACAGACTCGCTCCCAGCGAGATGAAAGAACTGCAAAGCCAATTACAAGAACTTTTAGAGCGTGGTTTCATTCGACCAAGCACATCACCGTGGGGAGCTCCTGTTTTGTTTGTCAAGAAGAAAGATGGTACATTCAGATTGTGTATCGACTTCCGAGAGTTGAACAAACTTACCATCAAGAACCGCTACCCACTACCGAGAATCGACGACTTATTTGATCAACTATAGGGCTCGTCTGTTTATTCAAAGATTGACTTACGTTCTGGGTATCATCAAATGCGGGTGAAAGAAGATGATATTCCAAAGACTGCTTTCAGAACACATTACGGTCATTACGAGTTTATGGTCATGCCGTTTGGTTTAACTAATGCACCAGCTGTGTTCATGGACCTTATGAACCGAGTGTGTGGACCATACCTTGACAAGTTTGTCATTGTTTTCATTGATGACATACTTATTTACTCAAAGAATGACCAAGAACATGGTGAACATTTGAGAAAGGTGTTAGAAGTATTGAGGAAGGAAGAATTGTACGCTAAATTTTCAAAGTGTGCATTTTGGTTGGAAGAAGTTCAATTCCTCGGTCACATAGTGAACAAAGAAGGTATTAAGGTGGATCCGGCAAAGATAGAAACTGTTGAAAAGCGGTAAACAGCGGACTAGCTGGTTACTACAGAAGGTTCATCCAAGACTTTTCCAGAATAGCAAAACCCTTGACTGCATTAACGCATAAAGGGAAGAAATTTGAATGGAAGGATGAACAAGAGAAAGCGTTTCAGTTATTGAAGAAAAAGCTAACTACGGCACCTATATTGTCATTGCCTGAAGGGAATGATGATTTTGTGATTTATTGTGACGCATCAAAGCAAGGTCTCGGTTGTGTATTAATGCAACGAACGAAGGTGATTGCTTATGCGTCTAGATAATTGAAGATTCACGAACATAATTATACGACGCATGATTTGGAATTAGGCGCGGTTGTTTTTGCATTAAAGACTTGGAGGCACTAATTATATGGGCTCAAAAGTATTATATATACCGACCACAAAAGTCTTCAACACATATTTAATCGGAAACAACTGAATATGAGGCAACGTAGGTGGATTGAATTGTTGAATGATTACGACTTTGAGATTCGTTACCACCCGGTGAAGGCAAATGTGGTAGCCGATGCCTTGAGCAGGAAGGACAGAGAACCCATTCGAGTAAAATCTATGAATATAATGATTCACAATAACCTTACTACTCAAATAAAGGAGGCGCAACAAGGAGTTTTAAAAGAGGGAAATTTAAAGGATGAAATACCCAAAGGATCGGAGAAGCATCTTAATATTCGGGAAGACGGAACCCGGTATAGGGCTGAAAGGATTTGGGTACCAAAATTTGGTGATATGAGAGAAATGGTACTTAGAGAAGCTCATAAAACCAGATACTCAATACATCCTGGAACGGGGAAGATGTACAAGGATCTCAAGAAACATTTTTGGTGGCCGGGTATGAAAGCCGATGTTGCTAAATACTTAGGAGAATGTTTGACGTGTTCTAAGGTTAAAGCTGAGCATCAGAAACTATCAGGTCTACTTCAACAACCGGAAATCCCGGAATGGAAATGGGAAAACATTACCATGGATTTCATCACTAAATTGCCAAGGACTGCAAGTGGTTTTGATACTATTTGGGTAATAGTTGATCGTCTCACCAAATCAGCACACTTCCTGCCAATAAGAGAAGATGACAAGATGGATAAGTTAGCACGACTGTATTTGAAGGAAGTCGTCTCCAATGGAATACCAATCTCTATTATCTCTGATAGGGATGGCAGATTTATTTCAAGATTCTGGCAGACATTACAGCAAGCATTAGGAACTCGTCTAGACATGAGTACTGCCTATCATCCACAAACTGATAGGCAGAGCGAAAGGACGATACAAACGCATGAAGACATGCTACGAGCATGTGTTATTAATTTCGGAAACAGTTGGGATCGACACCTACCGTTAGCAGAATTTTCCTACAACAACAGTTATCATTTTAGTATTGAGATGGCGCCGTTTGAGGCACTTTATGGTAGAAAGTGCAGGTCTCCGATTTGTTGGAATGAAGTGGGGGATAGACAGATTACGGGTCCGGAGATAATACAAGAAACTACCTAGAAAATCATCCAAATTCAACAAAGATTGAAAACCGCCCAGAGTCAACAAAAGAGCTACGCGGACAGTAAAAGAAAAGATATAGAGTTTGAAATTGGAGAAATGGTCATGCTTAAGGTTTCACCTTGGAAAGGCGTTGTTCGATTTGGTAAACGGGGGAAACTAAATCCAAAGTACATTGGACCATTCAAGATTATAGATCGTGTCGGACCAGTAGCTTACCAACTGGAGCTACCTCAACAACTCACGGTTGTACATAACACTTTCCACATCTCAAATTTGAAGAAATGTTTTGCTAAAGAAGATCTCACTATTCCGTTGGACGAAATCCAAATCAATGAAAAACTTCAATTCATTGAAGAACCCGTCGAAATAATGGATCGTGAGGTTAAGAGACTTAAACAAAACAAGATACCGATTGTTAAGGTTCGATGGAATGCTCGTAGAGGACCCGAGTTCACCTGGGAGCGTGAAGATCAAATGAAGAAGAAATACCCGAATCTATTTCTAGAAGATTCGTCAACACTTTCAACAGCTTAAAATTTCGGGACGAAATTTATTTAACGGGTAGGTACTGTAGTGACCCGAACTTTTCCATGTTTATATATATTAAATGAAATTGATATTTACATGATTAAGTGTTTCCAACATGTTAAGTAATCAAACTTATTAAGACTTGATTAATTGGAATAGGTTTCATATAGACAAATGACCACCCAAGTTGACCGGTGATTCACGAACGTTAAAACTTGTAAAAACTATACGATGACATATATATGGTTATATAAATAGTTAACATGATTTTATTATAAGTATGTATCTCATTAGGTATTTTAACAATGAGTTATATACATAAAAATGAGACTATTAAATTAAGAAATTCGAAAACGATATATATAACGATTATCGTTATAACGTCTTACTCGGTACATATGAATCATATTAAGATATTGATACACTTGGTTAATTATGTTAAATTATAAGTAAATATATCATTAAATGTATTAACAATGAACTACATATGTAAAAATAAGACTACTAACTTAATAATTTTGAAACGAGACATATATGTAACGATTATCGTTGTAACGACATTTAATGTATATAGATCATATTAAGAGATATTCGTACATCATAATATCATGATAATATAATAATTTAAAATCTCATTTGATATTATAAACATTGGGTTAACAACATTTAACAAGATCGTTAACCTAAAGGTTTCAAAACAACATTTACATGTAACGACTAACGATGACTTAACGACTCAGTTAAAATGTATATACATGTAGTGTTTTAATATGTATTCATACACTTTTGAAAGACTTCAAGAAACTTATCAAAATACTTCTACTTAACAAAAATGCTTACAATTACATCCTCGTTCAGTTTCATCAACAAATCTACTCGTATGCACCCGTATTCGTACTCGTACAATACACAGCTTTTAGATGTATGTACTATTGGTATATATACTCCAATGATCAGCTCTTAGAAGCCCATGTGAGTCACCTAACACATGTGGGAACCATCATTTGGCAACTAGCATGAAATATCTCATAAAATTACAAAAATATGAGTAATCATTCATGACTTATTTACATGAAAACAAAATTACATATCCTTTATATCTAATCCAAACACCAACGACCAAAAACACCTACAAACACTTTCATTCTTCAATTTTATTCATATAATTGATTTCTCTCAAGTTCTATCTTCAAGTTCTAAGTGTTCTTCATAAATTCCAAAAGTTCTAGTTTCATAAAATCAAGAATACTTCCAAGATTGCAAGTTTACTTCCAAGTTTTCTAAATCCATTCCAAGTAATCATCCAAGATCAAGAAACCTTTGTTACTTACAGTAGGTTATCTTTCTAATACAAGGTAATAATCATATTCAAACTTTAATTCAATTTCTATAACTATAACAATCTTATTTCGAGTGGAAATCTTACTTGAAATTGTTTTCGTGTCATGATTCTGCTTCAAGAACTTTCAAGCCATCCAAGGATCCTTTGAAGCTAGATCCATTTTTTTCATTTCCAGTAGGTTTATCCAAGGAACTTGAGGTAGTAATTATGTTCATAACATCATTCGATTCATACATAAAAAGCTGTCTTATTCAACGTTATAAACTTGTAATCACTAGAACATAGTTTAGTTAATTCTAAACTTGTTCGCAAATAAAGTTAATCCTTCTAACTAGACTTTTAAAATCAACTAAACACATGTTCTATATCTATATGATATGCTAACTTAATGATTTAAAACCCAGAAACACGATAAACACCATAAAACTGGATATACGCCGTCGTAGTAAAACCGGGGGCTGTTTTGGTTGGGATAATTAAAAGCTAAGAAGAAATTTGATTTAAAAGCTATACTTCTGTAAAAATGATTTTTCTTATGAACATGAAACCATATCCAAAAATCATGGTTAAACTCAAAGTGAAAGTATGTTTTTCAAAATGGTCATCAAGATGTCGTTCTTTCGACGGAAATGACTACCTCTTTTAAAAACGACTTGTAACTTGTATTTCCGACTATAAACTTATACTTTTTCTATTTAGATTCATAAAGTTAAGTTCAATACGAAACCGTGGCCACTGGAATCACTCAAAACGGATTAGAAACGAAGAAATGGCGAGTAAAACAAGATTGATAAAAACTACTCATTTTACCTACGTGAAAGTTAGTAATAAATCTATTCCAACCATAACCTAATCAACTTATATTGTATATTATGTAATCTTGAGATACCATAAATACGTATACAATGTTTTGACCTATCATGTCGACCCATATATATATATATATATATATTGCGGAACAACCATAGACACTCTATATGTGAATGTTGGAGTTAGCTATACAGGGTTGAGGTTGATTCCAAAATATATATATAGTTTGAGTTGTGATCAATACTGAGATACGTATACACTGGGTCGTGGATTGATTCAAGATAATATTTATCGATTTATTTCTGTACATCTAACTGTGGACAACCAGTTGTAGGTTACTAACGAGGACAGCTGACTTAATAAACTTAAAACATCAAAATGTATTAAAATTATTGCAAATATACTTTGAACATACTTTGATATATATGTATATATTGTTATAGGTTCGTGAATCAACCAGTGGCCAAGTCTTTCTTCCCGACGAAGTAAAAATCCGTGAAAGTGAGTTATAGTCCCACTTTTAAAATCTAATATTTTTGGGATGAGAATACATGCATGTTTTATAAATGATTTACAAAATAGACACAAGTACGTGAAACTACATTCTATAGTTGAATTATCAAAATCGAATATGCCCCTTTTTATTAAGTCTGGTAATCTAAGAATTAGGGAACAGACACCCTAATTGACGCGAATCCTAAAGATAGATCTATTGGGCCTAACAAACCCCATCCAAAGTACCGGATGCTTTAGTACTTCGAAATTTATATCATATCCGAAGGGTGTCCCGGAATGATGGGGATATTCTTATATATGCATCTTGTTAATTTCGGTTACCAGGTGTTCACCATATGAATGATTTTTATCTGTATGTATGGGATGTGTATTGAAATATGAAATCTTGTGGTCTATTGTTACGATTTGATATATATAGGTTAAACCTATAACTCACCAACATTTTTGTTGACGTTTAAAGCATGTTTATTCTCAGGTGAATACTAAGAGCTTTCACTATTGCATACTAAAATAAGGACAAGATTTGGAGTCCATGTTTGTATGATATTGTGTAAAAACTTCATTCAAGAAACTGATTTCGATGTAACATATTTGTATTGTAAACCATTATGTAGTGGTCGTGTGTAAACAGGATATTTTAGATTATCATTATTTGATAATCTACGTAAAGCTTTTTAAACCTTTATTTATGAAATAAAGGTTATGGTTTGTTTTAAAAATGAATGCAGTCTTTGAAAAAAACGTCTCATACAGAAGTCAAAACCTCGCAACGAAATCAATTAATATGGAACGTTTTTAATCAATAAGAACGGAACATTTCAGTTGGTATCCGAGCATTGGTCTTAGAGAACCAAAATTTTGCATTAGTGTGTCTTATCGAGTTTGTTAGGATGCATTAGTGAGTCTGTACTTCGACCGTGTTTACTTGAAAAATGATTGCTTAACAAATTTTGTTGGAAACTATATATTTTTAACATGTGAATATTTTGTGATATATTAATCTCTTAACGTGTTTGATATTATGTGATAGATGTCTACCTCTAATACAAGTCCCATTGACTCACCTAATAATAATGAAGAGTCAAATGTAATTTGGAATGATTCGTGGACTGATTCACAAGTTCCCGAAGAGGAACCGGAAGAAGAATCGGAACCGAAAGAAGAATCGGAACCGGAGGAGGAGGAACCGGAAGAAGAAATAGAACCGGTGGGGGAAATAATAAAACGGTTAAGTAAAAGAAAATCCTCAACCAACCGACCAAGGTTAATTATGGTCAACGGTGTTTTCGCCAAGGAAGCAAAATATTGGGAGGATTACCAATTCTCCGATGAATCGGATCCCGACGAGGATTCCGATGATGTTATAGAAATTACCCCAACTGAATTTAAAAAGGCAAAAGAGAATAATAAAGGAAAGGGCATAAAAATAGAGAAATCTGATTCTAATCCCGATGAACTTTATATGTATCATCAACACCCGTATTTCTTAAGTTGTAACAATAACCCGGGAACCTCTAAACCACCAGGTTTTTCTAGACCAATGTGGAAAACGACGGCTCGTATTAGGGGAACATCATATATTCCTAAAAACTTAGCAAAAAGAACCAAGTTCGAAAAAGAAGAAACGAGTGAGTTGGAATAAGATAGTTGTATTTGTGCGGTGTAATATATGTAATATATTGTGCTTATGCTTTACGATATATGTAAAAATTGGTTGTATTAATAAGTATCTTTTATGAATCTAACTTTTGTTTATTTTACAGTATAAAAACACAAAATGGATAGACAACCCAATATTTTAGAAGACTTA
This sequence comes from Rutidosis leptorrhynchoides, assembly GCF_046630445.1. Taxonomy (NCBI): domain Eukaryota; kingdom Viridiplantae; phylum Streptophyta; class Magnoliopsida; order Asterales; family Asteraceae; genus Rutidosis; species Rutidosis leptorrhynchoides. Next base: position 136,710,885 of record NC_092342.1, on the reverse strand, counting down.
CCCGGAGACATGATTGATGAAATCTTGTCTAGAGTCGGTCAGAATTCCTCGACACAACTATTTATGGCAAAATCGGTTTGTAAGACATTCGAAGAACGTTCCAAGAATGCCTTGGTTTATAAAAGGCTTTCGTTTGAAAGATGGGGGATATCACATTGGGAAACCCATAAGTTACGATGTGTTTACTTTGACGCATATATTGCGGGGAACCCAAATGCTATTTTACGCAACGGGTTAAGAAATTATTTTGACTCAATGTATCCGAATATAGGACTTCATGATTTAGAAAAAGCAGCTAACATGCAACATAAAGAAGCATGTTATGCTTACGGGTTAGTAATGTTCGCTTCTCACCAAAGTGAGAAAAAGAACATCGGGCTACAACTATTAAACAAAACGTTCTCACAAGTGACGGAGTCGGTAATTGGGGTAAGAAATGAGGTTTTTAGGTTATTACGAGACTGTTGGTCATTACGTAACCTTCGTCCTTTTGACGACGTTACAACACGTTGTCATACTATCGGTCACAACGGTTACGTTCCACAAGACCAAGGATGGGAAGTGGTATTAGTAAAACCAGAATGCATGACTTGTTTCTGGACGTATGAATTACGTGTCTTTGTTGCCTTTGCTGAACGCCTTATTTATTAACTAGAATTATCTTTGCAACTACTTTGTATCAAAGTTTTATGTACTATATGTAAAATAGCGGTATTGTAAGTTTGCAAGTTATTGTATAAAGGTTTGAATATGATATATATTTTTTGTGATTAATTTTTCATATAGAATTTTAGTAGTTGAAATGGTATGTTAGCTACTAAGTATGAACTTAACGGGTAGGTACTACCCGAATTAAAGAGTATAAAACGCTAATATGAAGAAAGAGCTTTTATAAATAAGTTCATATTACGCTACAAAATACTATTGACTACTCTTGATATTCTATATGATTAACTCGTTTCATTTGACTATTTTGAAGGAAATGGCACCGACTACTCGACACACCTTGAATATGAGTGAAGAGGAATTTCGTGCCTTTCTTCCTTCAAACATAGCCGCAGTACAGGCCGCGCTACATACCAACAATAACCTTGGATCTAGCAGTACAGGAAATCGTGTAGGATGCACCTACAAAGAATTCACTGCCTGCAAACCTTTGGAATTTGATGGAACCGAAGGACCGATCGGATTGAAACGGTGGACCGAGAAGGCCGAATCGGTGTTTGCCATAAGTAAGTGTACTGAAGAGGACAAAGTGAAGTACGCTACGCATACCTTCACAGGTTCTGCGTTAACATGGTGGAATACCTATCTAGAGCAAGTGGGACAAGATGATGCTTATGCACTATCGTGGACAGCATTCAAGCACTTGATGAACGAGAAGTACCGTCCCAGAACCGAGGTCAATAAGCTCAAGACAGAATTTAGAGGGTTACGAACCCAAGGATTTGATATTACCACGTACGAAAGACGATTCACAGAATTATGCCTATTGTGTCCGGGAGCGTTCGAAGATGAGGAAGAGAAGATCGACGCATTTGTGAAAGGATTACCGGAAAGAATCCAAGAAGATATAAGTTCACACGAGCCCGCCTCCATACAACAGGCATGTAGAATGGCTCACAAACTAGTGAACCAGATTGAAGAAAGAATTAAAGAACAGACTGCTGAAGAGGCCAATGTGAAGCAAGTCAAAAGAAAGTGGGAGGAAAACGGTGATAAGAATCACCAATACAACAACAACAGCAATTACAACAATAATCGCAACAACTATCCTAACAATCGCAGCATCAATCGCAACTACAACAAACGGCCCAACAACAACAACAACAACAACAACTATAACAATCATCTTAACAACAATAATAACCGCAACAACAACAACAATCAGAAGCAGCTATGCCAAAGGTGTGAAAAGTATCACTCGGGGTTCTGCACCAAATTTTGCAACAAGTGTAAAATAAATGATCATAGCGCGGCGAAGTGTGAGGTCTACGGACCAGGGGTTAACAGAATGAAAGGAACAAATGGTGTCAGAACGAGTAATGGCGGAGCAAGTAGTGTCGGAGCAAGTTATGCCAATGTAGTTTGTTATAAATGTGGAAAACCGGGCCACATTATTAGAAATTGCCCGAACCAGGAGAACACGAATGGACAAGGCCACGGAAGAGTTTTCAATACTAATGCGGCAGAGGCACAGGAAGACCCGGAGCTTGTTACGGGTACGTTTCTTATTGACAATAAATCTGCTTACGTTTTATTGGATTCGGGTGCGGATAGAAGCTATATGAGTAGAGATTTTTGTGCTAAATTAAGCTGTCCATTGACGCCTTTGGATAGTAGATTTTTACTCGAATTAGCAAATGGTAAATTAATTTCAGCAGATAATATATGTCGGAATCGAGAAATTAAACTGGTTAGTGAAACATTTAAGATTGACTTGATACCAGTAGAGTTAGGGAGTTTTAATGTGATAATCGGTATGGACTGGTTGAAAGAAGTGAAAGCAGAGATCGTTTGTTACAAAAATGTAATTCGCATTATACGAGAAAAAGGAAAACCCTTAATGGTGTACGGAGAAAATGGCAACACGAAGCTACATCTTATTAGTAATTTGAAGGCACAAAAACTAATAAGAAAAGGTTGCTATGCTGTTCTAGCACACGTCGAAAAAGTACAAACTGAAGAAAAGAGCATCAATGATGTTCCCGTCGCAAAAGAATATCCCGATGTATTTCCGAAAGAATTACCGGGATTACCCCCACATCGATCCGTTGAATTTCAAATAGATCTTGTACCAGGAGTTGCACCAATAGCTCGTGCTCCTTACAGACTCGCTCCCAGCGAGATGAAAGAACTGCAAAGCCAATTACAAGAACTTTTAGAGCGTGGTTTCATTCGACCAAGCACATCACCGTGGGGAGCTCCTGTTTTGTTTGTCAAGAAGAAAGATGGTACATTCAGGTTGTGTATCGACTACCGAGAGTTGAACAAACTTACCATCAAGAACCTCTACCCACTACCGAGAATCGATGACTTATTTGATCAACTACAAGGCTCGTCTGTTTATTCAAAGATTGACTTACGTTCCGGGTATCATCAAATGCAGGTGAAAGAAGATGATATTCCAAAGACTGCTTTCAGAACACGTTACGGTCATTACGAGTTTATGGTCATGCCGTTTGGTTTAACTAATGCACCAGCTGTGTTCATGGACCTTATGAACCGAGTGTGTGGACCATACCTTGACAAGTTTGTCATTGTTTTCATTGATGACATACTTATTTACTCAAAGAATGACCAAGAACATGGTGAACATTTGAGAAAGGTGTTAGAAGTATTGAGGAAGGAAGAATTGTACGCTAAATTTTCAAAGTGTGCATTTTGGTTGGAAGAAGTTCAATTCCTCGGTCACATAGTGAACAAAGAAGGTATTAAGGTGGATCCTGCAAAGATAGAAACTGTTGAAAAGTGGGAAACCCCGAAAACTTCGAAACACATACGCCAGTTTTTAGGACTAGCTGGTTACTACAGAAGGTTCATCCAAGACTTTTCCAGAATAGCAAAACCCTTGACTGCATTAACGCATAAAGGGAAGAAATTTGAATGGAAGGATGAACAAGAGAAAGCGTTTCAGTTATTGAAGAAAAAGCTAACTACGGCACCTATATTGTCATTGCCTGAAGGAAATGATGATTTTGTGATTTATTGTGACGCATCAAAGCAAGGTCTCGGTTGTGTATTAATGCAACGAACGAAGGTGATTGCTTATGCGTCTAGACAATTGAAGATTCACGAACAAAATTATACGACGCATGATTTGGAATTAGGCGCGGTTGTTTTTGCATTAAAGACTTGGACGCACTAATTATATGGGGTCAAAAGTATTATATATACCGACCACAAAAGTCTTCAACACATATTTAATCAGAAACAACTGAATATGAGGCAGCGTAGGTGGATTGAATTATTGAATGATTACGACTTTGAGATTCGTTACCACCCGGGGAAGGCAAATGTGGTAGCCGATGCCTTGAGCAGGAAGGACAGAGAACCCATTCGAGTAAAATCTATGAATATAATGATTCACAATAACCTTACTACTCAAATAAAGGAGGCGCAACAAGGAGTTTTAAAAGAGGGAAATTTAAAGGATGAAATACCCAAAGGATCGGAGAAGCATCTTAATATTCGGGAAGACGGAACCCGGTATAGGGCTGAAAGGATTTGGGTACCAAAATTTGGTGATATGAGAGAAATGGTACTTAGAGAAGCTCATAAAACCAGATACTCAATACATCCTGGAACGGGGAAGATGTACAAGGATCTCAAGAAACATTTTTGGTGGCCGGGTATGAAAGCCGATGTTGCTAAATACGTAGGAGAATGTTTGACGTGTTCTAAGGTCAAAGCTGAGCATCAGAAACTATCAGGTCTACTTCAACAACCGGAAATCCCGGAATGGAAATGGGAAAACATTACCATGGATTTATCACTAAATTGCCAAGGACTGCAAGTGGTTTTGATACTATTTGGGTAATAGTTGATCGTCTCACCAAATCAGCACACTTCCTGCCAATAAGAGAAGATGCCAAGATGGATAAGTTAGCACGACTGTATTTGAAGGAAGTCGTCTCCAGTCATGGAATACCAATCTCTATTATCTCTGATAGGGATGGCAGATTTATTTCAAGATTCTGGCAGACATTACAGCAAGCATCAGGAACTCGTCTAGACATGAGTACTGCCTATCATCCACAAACTGATGGGCAGAGCGAAAGGATGATACAAACGCTTGAAGACATGCTACGAGCATGTGTTATTGATTTCGAAAACAGTTGGGATCGACACCTACCGTTAGCAGAATTTTCCTACAACAACAGTTATCATTCTAGTATTGAGATGGCACCGTTTGAGGCACTTTATGGTAGAAAGTGCAGGTCTCCGATTTGTTGGAATGAAGTGGGGGATAGACAGATTACGGGTCCGGAGATAATACAAGAAACTACCGAGAAAATCATCCTAATTCAACAAAGTTTGAAAACCGCCCAGAGTCGACAAAAGAGCTACGCGGACAGTAAAAGAAAAGATATAGAGTTTGAAATTGGAGAAATGGTCATGCTTAAGGTTTCACCTTGGAAAGGCGTTGTTCGATTTGGTAAACGGGGGAAACTAAATCCAAAGTACATTGGACCATTCAAGATTATAGATCGTGTCGGACCAGTAGCTTACCAACTGGAGCTACCTTAACAACTCACGGCTGTACATAACACTTTCCACGTCTCAAATTTGAAGAAATGTTTTGCTAAAGAAGATCTCACTATTCCGTTGGACGAAATCCAAATCAATGAAAAACTTCAATTCATTGAAGAACCCGTCGAAATAATGGATCGTGAGGTTAAGAGACTTAAACAAAACAAGATACCGATTGTTAAGGTTCGATGGAATGCTCGTAGAGGACCCGAGTTCACCTGGGAGCATGAAGATCAGATGAAGAAGAAATACCCGCATCTATTTCTAGAAGATTCATCAACACTTTCAACAGCTTAAAATTTCAGGACGAAATTTATTTAACGGGTAGGTACTGTAGTGACCCGAACTTTTCCATGTTTATATATATTAAATGAAAATGATATTTACATGATTAAGTGTTTCCAACATGTTAAGTAATCAAACTTATTAAGACTTGATTAATTGGAATAGGTTTCATATAGACAAATGACCACCCAAGTTGACCGGTGATTCACGAACGTTAAAACTTGTAAAAACTATACGATGACATATATATGGTTATATATATAGTTAACATGATTTTATTATAAGTATGTATCTCATTAGGTATTATAACAATGAGTTATATACATAAAAATAAGACTATTAAATTAAGAAACTCGAAAACGATATATATAACGATTATCGTTATAACGTCTTACTAGGTACATATGAATCATATTAAGATATTGATACACTTGGTTAATTATGTTAAATGATAAGTAAATATATCATTAAATGTATTAACAATGAACTACATATGTAAAAATAAGACTACTAACTTAATGATTTTGAAACGAGACATATATGTAATGATTATCGTTGTAACGACATTTAATGTATATCGATCATATTAAGAGATATTCGTACATCATAATATCATGATAATATAATAATTTAAAATCTCATTTGATATTATAAATATTGGGTTAACAACATTTAACAAGATCGTTAACCTAAAGGTTTCAAAACAACATTTGCATGTAACGACTAACGATGACTTAACGACTCAGTTAAAATGTATATACATGTAGTGTTTTAATATGTATTCATACACTTTTGAAAGACTTCAAGATACTTATCAAAATACTTCTACTTAACAAAAATGCTTACAATTACATCCTCGTTCAGTTTCATCAACAAATCTACTCGTATGCACCCGTATTCGTACTCGTACAATACACAGCTTTTAGATGTATGTACTATTGGTATATATACTCCAATGATCAGCTCTTAGCAGCCCATGTGAGTCACCTAACACATGTGAGAACCATCATTTGGCAACTAGCATGAAATATCACATAAAATTACAAAAATATGAGTAATCATTCATGACTTATTTACATGAAAACAAAATTACATATCCTTTATATCTAATCCATGCACCAATGACCAAAAACACCTACAAACACTTTAATTCTTCAATTTTCTTCATCTAATTGATCTCTCTCAAGTTCTAAGTGTTCTTCATAAATTCCAAAAGTTCTAGTTTCATAAAATCAAGAATACTTCCAAGATTGCAAATTTACTTCCAAGTTTTCTAAATCCATTCCAAGTAATCATCCAAGATCAAGAAACCTTTGTTACTTACAGTAGGTTATCTTTCTAATACAAGGTAATAATCATATTCAAACTTTAATTCAATTTCTATAACTATAACAATCTTATTTCGAGTGGAAATCTTACTTGAAATTGTTTTCGTGTCATGATTCTGCTTCAAGAACTTTCAAGCCATCCAAGGATCCTTTGAAGCTAGATCCATTTTTTTTCATTTCCAGTAGGTTTATCCAAGGAACTTGAGGTAGTAATGATGTTCATAACATCATTCGATTCATACATAAAAAGCTGTCTTATTCAACGTTATAAACTTGTAATCACTAGAACATAGTTTAGTTAATTCTAAACTTGTTCGCAAATAAAGTTAATCTTTCTAACTAGACTTTTAAAATCAACTAAACACATATTTTATATCTATATGATATGCTAACTTAATGATTTAAAACCCGGAAACACGATAAACACCATAAAACTGGATATACGCCGTCGTAGTAAAACCGGGGGCTGTTTTGGTTGGGATAATTAAAAGCTAAGAAGAACTTTGATTTAAAAGCTATACTTCTGGAAAAATGATTATTCTTATGAACATGAAACTATATCCAAAAATCATGGTTAAACTCAAAGTGAAAGTATGTTTTTCAAAATGGTCATCAAGATGTCGTTCTTTCGACGGAAATGACTACCTCTTTCAAAAACGACTTGTAACTTGTATTTTTGACTATAAACTTATACTTTTTCTATTTAGATTCATAAAGTTAAGTTCAATACGAAACCGTGGCCACTAGAATCACTCAAAACGGATTAGAAACGAAGAAATGGCGAGTAAAACAAGATTGATAAAAACTACTCATTTTACCTACGTGAAAGTTAGTAATAAATCTATTCCAACCATAACCTAATCAACTTATATTGTATATTATGTAATCTTGAGATACCATAGACACGTATACAATGTTTCGACCTATCATGTCGACCCATCTATATATATATTGCGGAACAACCATAGACACTCTATATGTGAATGTTGGAGTTAGCTATACAGGGTTGAGGTTGATTCCAAAATATATATATAGTTTGAGTTGTGATCAATACTGAGATACGTATACACTGGGTTGTGGATTAATTCAAGATAATATTTATCGATTTATTTCTGTACATCTAACTGTAGACAACCAGTTGTAGGTTACTAACGAGGACAGCTGACTTAATAAACTTAAAACATCAAAATGTATTAAAATTATTGTAAATATATTTTGAACATACTTTGATATATATGTATATATTGTTATAGGTTCGTGAATCAACTAGTAGCCAAGTCTTTCTTCCCGACGAAGTAAAAATCTGTGAAAGTGAGTTATAGTCCCACTTTTAAAATCTAATATTTTTGGGATGAGAATACATGCAGGTTTTATAAATGATTTACAAAATAGACACAAGTACGTGAAACTACATTCTATGGTTGAATTATCGAAATTGAATATGCCCCTTTTTATTAAGTCTGGTAATCTAAGAATTAGGGAACAGACACCCTAATTGACGCGAATCCTAAAGATAGATCTATTGGGCCTAACAAACCTCATCCAAAGTACCGGATGCTTTAGTACTTCGAAATTTATATCATATCCGAAGGGTGTCCCGAAATGATGGGGATATTCTTATATATGCATCTTGTTAATGTCGGTTACCAGGTGTTCACCATATGAATGATTTTTATCTCTATGTATCGGATGTGTATTGAAATATGAAATCTTGTGGTCTATTGTTACGATTTGATATATATAGGTTAAACCTATAACTCACCAACATTTTTGTTGACGTTTAAAGCATGTTTATTCTCAGGTGAATACTAAGAGCTTCCGCTGTTGTATACTAAAATAAGGACAAGATTTGGAGTCCATGTTTGTATGATATTGTGTAAAAACTGCATTCAAGAAACTGATTTCGATGTAACATATTTGTATTGTAAACCATTATGTAGTGGTCATGTGTAAACATGATATTTTAGATTATCATTATTTGATAATCTACGTAAAGCTTTTTAAACCTTTATTTATGAAATAAAAGTTATGGTTTGTTTTAAAAATGAATGCAGTCTTTGAAAAAAACGTCTCATATAGGGGTCAAAACCTCGCAACGAAATCAATTAATATGGAACGTTTTTAATCAATAAGAACGGGACATTTCAGACGAGTTAAAAGCCAGTAGGTCAGTTTGTGGAGTATCATTCACTCCATTTTCAACAACATTATCTTGTTCACTTTAATTTTAGAGAGAGAGTGTGATTTCTTGAGTGAGAAAGCTTAAATCCAAGAGGAAGAAGTTGTTCTCGGGCTAAAGTGCGGGTATTAAAATTGTTCATCTACTCACTAGCTACGTTGTGGTTGTAGTGGTAAGCTCTAATCTTGATTTCCTTGTTTTAAATTTGTGTAAGGGTTAGGGTTTGGGATAGTGATGAACATAAAACCCATATTTGATGATTTTGGGTGTTCTTGGGTAAGATTGAGTCATGAAGATTCAATGGTAACTAACCTAGGGTTTCAGAGTGGTAATTGATGTTTATGAGTCCTAAATGGTTAGTTAATTACTAGCACACCTAGCTAATTGGTAAATGGGTGTTAGTTGGGTTGGTGTGAAATGTCCCGTTCTTATTGATTAAAAACGTTCCATATTAATTGATTTTGTTGCTAGGTTTTGACCTCTATATGAGACGTTTTTTCAAAGACTGCATTCATTTTTAAAACAAACCATAACCTTTATTTCATAAATAAAGGTTTAAAAAGCTTTATGTAGATTATCAAATAATGATAATCTAAAATATCCTGTTTACACACGACCATTACATAATGGTTTACAATACAAATATGTTACATCGAAATCAGTTTCTTGAATGCAGTTTTTACACAATATCATACAAACATGGACTCCAAATCTTGTCCTTATTTTAGTATGCAACAGCGGAAGCTCTTAGTATTCACCTGAGAATAAACATGCTTTAAACGTCAACAAAAATGTTGGTGAGTTATAGGTTTAACCTATATATATCAAATCGTAACAATAGACCACAAGATTTCATATTTCAATACACATCCCATACATAGAGATAAAAATCATTCATATGGTGAACACCTGGTAACCGACATTAACAAGATGCATATATAAGAATATCCCCATCATTCCGGGACACCATTTGGATATGATATAAATTTTGAAGTACTAAAGCATCTGGTACTTTGGATGGGGTTTGTTAGGCCCAATAGATCTATCTTTAGGATTCGCGTCAATTAGGGTGTCTGTTCCCTAATTCTTAGATTACCAGACTTAATAAAAAGGGGCATATTCGATTTCGATAATTCAACCATAGAATGTAGTTTCATGTACTTGTGTCTATTTTGTAAATCATTTATAAAACCTGCATGTATTCTCATCCCAAAAATATTAGATTTTAAAAGTGGGACTATAACTCACTTTCACAGATTTTTACTTCGTCGGGAAGTAAGACTTGGCCACTGGTTGATTCACGAACCTATAACAATATATACATATATATCAAAGTATGTTCAAAATATATTTACAACACTTTTAATATATTTTGATGTTTTAAGTTTATTAAGTCAGCTGTCCTCGTTAGTAACCTACAACTAGTTGTCCACAGTTAGATGTACAGAAATCAATCGATAAATATTATCTTGAATCAATCCATGACCCAGTGTATACGTATCTCAGTATTGATCACAACTCAAACAATATATATTTTGGAATCAACCTCAACCCTGTATAGCTAACTCCAACATTCACATATAGAGTGTCTATGGTTGTTCCGAAATATATATAGATGTGTCGACATGATAGGTCGAAACATTGTATACATGTCTATGGTATCTCAAGATTACATAATATACAATACAAGTTGATTAGTTATGGTTGGAATAGATTTGTTACCAATTTTCACGTAGCTAAAATGAGAAAAATTATCCAATCTTGTTTTACCCATAACTTCTTCATTTTAAATCCGTTTTGAGTGAATCAAATTGCTATGATTTCATATTGAACTCTATTTTATGAATCTAAACAGAAAATGTATAGGTTTATGGTCAGAAAAATAAGTTACAAGTCGTTTTTGTAAAGGTAGTCATTTCAGTCGAAAGAACGACGTCTAGATGACCATTTTAGAAAACATACTTCCACTTTGAGTTTAACCATAATTTCTGGATATAGTTTCATGTTCATAATAAAAATCATTTTCCCAGAATAACAACTTTTAAATCAAAGTTTATCATAGTTTTTAATTAACTAACCCAAAACAGCCCGCGGTGTTACTACGACGGCGTAAATCCGATTTTACGGTGTTTTTCGTGTTTCCAGGTTTTAAATCATTAAGTTAGCATATCATATAGATATAGAACATGTGTTTAGTTGATTTTAAAATTCAAGTTAGAAGGATTAACTTTTATTTGCGAACAAGTTTAGAATTAACTAAACTATGTTCTAGTGATTACAAGTTTAAACCTTCGAATAAGATAGCTTTATATGTATGAATCGAATGATGTTATGAACATCATTACTACCTCAAGTTCCTTGGATAAACCTACTGGAAATGACAAAAATAGATCTAGCTTCAAAGGATCCTTGGATGGCTTGAAAGTTCTTGAAGCAGAATCATGACACGAAAATAATTTCAAGTAAGATTTCCACTCGAAATAAGATTGTTATAGTTATAGAAATTGAATTAAAGTTTGAATATGATTATTACCTTGTATTATAAAGATAACCTACTGTAAGTAACAAAGGTTTCTTGATCTTGGATGATTACTTGGAATGGATTTAGAAAACTTGGAAGTAAACTTGCAATCTTGGAAGTATTCTTGATTTTATGAAACTAGAACTTTTGGAATTTATGAAGAACACTTAGAACTTGAAGATAGAACTTGAGAGAGATTAATTAGATGAAGAAAATTGAAGAATAAAAGTGTTTGTAGGTGTTTTTGGTCGTTGGTATATGGATTAGATATAAAGGATATGTAATTTTGTTTTAATGTAAATAAGTGATGAATGATTACTCATATTTTTGTAATTTTATGAGATATTTCATGCTAGTTGCCAAATGATGGTTCCCACATGTGTTAGGTGACTCACATGGGCTGCTACGAGCTGATCATTGGAGTGTATATACCAATAGTACATACATCTAAAAGCTGTGTATTGTACGAGTACGAATACGGGTGCATACGAGTAGAATTGTTAATGAAACTGAACGAGGATGTAATTGTAAGCATTTTTGTTAAGTAGAAGTATTTTGATAAGTGTCTTGAAGTCTTTCAAAAGTGTATGAATACATATTAAAACACTACATGTATATACATTTTAACTGAGTCGTTAAGTCATCGTTAGTCGTTACATGTAAATGTTGTTTTGAAACCTTTAGGTTAACGATCTTGTTGAATGTTGTTAACCCATTGTTTATTATAACAAATGAGATGTTAAATTGTTATATTATCATGATATTATGATATATAATATATCTTAGTATGATATATATACAGTTAAATGTCGTTACAACGATAATCGTTACATATATGTCTCGTTTCGAAATCATTAAGTTAGTAGTCTTATTTTTACATATGTATTTCATTGTTAATACACTTAATAATATATTTACTTATCATTTAACATAATTAACCAATTGTATCAATATCTTAATATGATTCATATGTACCTAGTAAGACGTTGTTATAACGATAATCGTTATATATATCATTTTCGAGTTTCTTAAATTAATAGTCTCATTTTTATGTATATAACTCATTGTTAAAATACCTAATGAGATACATACTTATAATAAAATCATGTTAACTATATATATAACCATATATATGTCATCGTATAGTTTTTACAAGTTTTAACGTTCGTGAATCACCGGTCAACTTGGGTGGTCAATTGTCTATATGAAACCTATTTCAATTAATCAAGTCTTAACAAGTTTGATTGCTTAACATGTTGGAAACACTTAATCATGTAAATAACAATTTCATTTAATATATATATAAACATGGAAAAGTTCGGGTCACTACAGTACCTACCCGTTAAATAAATTTCGTCCCGAAATTTTAAGCAGTTGGAGGTGTTGACGTATCTTCTGGAAATAAATGCGGGTATTTCTTCTTCATCTGATCTTCATGCTCCCAGGTGAACTCGGGTCCTCTACAAGCATTCCATCGAACCTTAACAATCGGTATCTTGTTTTGTTTAAGTCTCTTAACCTCATGATCCATTATTTCGACGGGTTCTTCAATGAATTGAAGTTTTTCATTGATTTGGATTTCGTCCAATGGAATAGTGAGATCTTCTTTAGCAAAACATTTCTTCAAATTTGAGACGTGGAAAGTGTTATGTACATCCGCGAGTTGTTGAGGTAGCTCCAGTTGGTAAGTTACTGGTCCGACACGATCTATAATCTTGAATGGTCCAATGTACCTTGGATTTAGTTTCCCCCGTTTACCAAATCGAACTACGCCTTTCCAAGGTGAAACCTTAAGCATGACCATTTCTCCAATTTCAAACTCTATATCTTTTCTTTTACTGTCCGCGTAGCTCTTTTGTCTACTCTGGGCGGTTTTCAATCTTTGTTGAATTTGGATGATTTTCTCGGTAGTTTCTTGTATTATCTCCGGACCCGTAATCTGTCTATCCCCCACTTCACTCCAACAAATCGGAGACCTGCACTTTCTACCATAAAGTGCTTCAAACGGCGCCATCTCAATGCTTGAATGGTAGCTGTTGTTGTAAGAAAATTCTGCTAACGGTAGATGTCGATCCCAACTGTTTCCGAAATCAATAACACAAGCTCGTAGCATGTCTTCAAGCGTTTGTATCGTCCTTTCACTCTGCCCATCAGTTTGTGGATGATAGGCAGTACTCAGGTCTAGACGAGTTCCCAATGCTTGCTGTAATGTCTGCTAGAATCTTGAAATAAATCTGCCACCCCTATCAGAGATAATAGAGATTGGTATTCCATGTCTGGAGACGACTTCCTTCAAATACAGTCGTGCTAACTTCTCCATCTTGTCATCTTCTCTTATTGGCAGGAAGTGTGCTGACTTGGTGAGACGATCAACTATTACCCAAATAGTATCATAACCACTTGCAGTCCTTGGCAATTTAGTAATGAAATCCATGGTAATGTTTTCCCATTTCCATTCCGGGATTTCAGGTTGTTGTAGTAGACCTGATGGTTTCTGATGTTCAGCTTTAACCTTAGAACACGTCAAACATTCTCCTACATATTTAGCAATATCAGCTTTCATACCTGGCCACCAAAAATGTTTCTTAAGATCCTTGTACATCTTCCCCGTTCCAGGATGTATTGAGTATCTGGTTTTATGAGCTTCTCTAAGTACCATTTCTCTCATATCTCCAAATTTTGGTACCCAAATTCTTTCAACCCTATACCGGGTTCCGTCTTCCCGAATATTAAGATGCTTCTCCGATCCTTTGGGTATTTCATCCTTTAAATTTCCCTCTTTTAAAACTCCTTGTTGCGCCTCCTTTATTTGAGTAGTAAGATTAGTGTGAATCATTATATTCATAGATTTTACTCGAATGGGTTCTCTGTCCTTTCTGCTCAAGGCGTCGGCTACCACATTTGCCTTCCCCGGGTGGTAACGAATCTCAAAGTCATAATCATTCAACAATTTAATCCACCTACGCTGCCTCATATTCAGTTGTTTCTGATTAAATATGTGTTGAAGACTTTTGTGGTCGGTATATATAATACTTTTGACCCCATATAATTAGTGCGTCCAAGTCTTTAATGCAAAAACAACCGCGCCTAATTCCAAATCATGCGTCGTATAATTTTGCTCGTGAATCTTCAATTGTCTAGACGCATAAGCAATCACCTTCGTTCGTTTCATTAATACACAACCGAGACCTTGCTTTGATGCGTCACAATAAATCACAAAATCATCATTTCCTTCAGGCAATGACAATATAGGTGCCGTAGTTAGCTTTTTCTTCAATAATTGAAACGCCTTCTCTTGTTCATCCTTCCATTCAAATTTCTTCCCTTTATGCGTTAATGCAGTCAAGGGTTTTGCTATTTTGGAGAAATCTTGGATGAATCTTCTGTAGTAACCAGCCAATCCTAAAAATTGACGTATATGCTTCGGAGTTTTTGGGGTTTCCCACTTTTCAACGGTTTCGATCTTTGCCGGGTCCACCTGGATACCTTCTTTGTTCACTATGTGACCGAGGAATTGAACTTCTTCCAACCAAAATGCACACTTTGAAAACTTAGCGTACAATTTTTCTTTCCTCAATACTTCTAGCACTTTTCTCAAATGTTCTTCGTGCTCTTGATCATTCTTTGAGTAAATAAGTATGTCATCGATGAAAACAATGACAAACTTGTCAAGATATGGCCCACACACTCGGTTCATAAGGTCCATGAACACAGCTGGTGCGTTAGTCAATCCAAACGGCATAACCATAAACTCGTAATGACCATAACGCGTCCTAAAAGCAGTTTTTGGAATATCATCCTCCTTTACTCGCATTTGATGATATCCAGAACGTAAATCGATCTTCGAATAAACCGACGAGCCTTGTAGTTGATCAAATAAGTCGTCAATTCTCGGCAGTGGATAACGGTTTTTGATGGTAAGTTTGTTCAACTCTCTGTAGTCAATACACAACCTAAATGTACCACCCTTCTTCTTGACAAACAAAACAGGAGCTCCCCATGGTGATGTGCTTGGTCGAATGAAACCACGTTCTAATAGTTCTTGCAGTTGGCTTTGCAGTTCTTTCATCTCGCTGGGTGCGAGTCTATAAGGAGCACGAGCTATTGGTGCAGCTCCTGGTACAAGATCTATTTGAAATTCAACAGATCGATGTGGAGGTAGTCCCGGTAATTCTTTCGGAAATACATCGGGAAATTCTTTTGCGACGGGAACATCATTGATGCTCTTTTCTTCAGTTTGTACTTTCTTGACGTGTGCTAGAACAGCATACCAACCTTTTCTTATTAGTTTTTGTGCCTTCAAATTACTAATAAGATGTAGCTTCATGTTGCCCTTTTCTCCGTACACCATTAAGGGTTCTCCTTCTTCTCGTACAATGCGAATTGCATTTTTATAACATACGATCTCTGCTTTTACCTTCTTCAGCCAGTCCATGCCAACTATTACATCAAAACTCCCTAACTCTACTGGTATCAAATCAATCTTAAATATTTCGCTACCCAGTTTAATTTCTCGATTCCGGCATATATTATCTGCTGAAATTAATTTACCGTTTGCTAATTCGAGTAAAAATTTACTATCCAACGGCGTCATTGGACAACTTAATTTAGCACAAAAATCTCTACTCATATAGCTTCTATCCGCACCCGAATCAAATAAAACGTAAGCAGATTTATTGTCAATAAGAAACGTACCCTTAACAAGCTCCGGGTCTTCCTGTGCCTCTGCCGTATTAATATTGAAAACTCTTCCGCGGCCTTGTCCATTCGTGTTCTCCTGGTTCGGGCAATTTCTAATAATGTGGCCCAGTTTTTCACATTTATAACAAACTACATTGGCATAACTTGCTCCGACACTACTTGCTCCGCCATTACTCGTTCCGACACCATTTGTTCCTTTCGTTTTGTTAACCCCTGGTCCGTAGACCTCACACTTCGCCGCGCTATGACCATTTCTTTTACACTTATTGCAAAATTTGGTGCAGAACCCCGAGTGATACTTTTCACACCTTTGGCATAGCTGCTTCTGATTGTTGTTGTTGTTGTTGTGGTTGTTATTGTTGTTGGGATGATTGTTGTAGTTGCTGTTGTTGTTGTTGTTGTTGTTGTTGTTGGGCCGTTTGTTGTAGTTGCGATTGATGTTGCGATTGTTGGGATAATTGTTGCGATTATTATTGTAATTGCTGTTGTTGTTGTATTGGTGATTCTTATCACCGTTTTCCTCCCACTTTCTTTTGACTTGCTTTACATTGGCCTCTTCAGCCGTCTGTTCTTTAATTCTTTCCTCAATCTGGTTCACTAGTTTGTGAGCCATTCTACATGCCTGTAGTATGGAGGCGTGCTCGTGTGAACTTATATCTTCTTGGATTCTTTCCGGTAATTGATAAGGCTAAAAAGGAACATATATTTCATAGCATTATTCCCCAAGAAAGACAAGATTTTAGTTGCAATTGTTCTATTTTCAAGTAATATTCGTTTATATTAAATAAGTGCGAAGACAAAAGGCAGATTCGACGAATTGAAGACACAAAGGTCCGAAAAGCTAAAAAGTACAAGATACAATTAAAGTGGTTCAATTTATTGATGAGAAACGTCTAAAAATGACAAGAGTACAAGACGCAAAACACAAAGTACACGATATAAAATAGTACGAAAGAGCGTTCGAAAATCCGGAACTGAGGCATGAACCAACTTTCAACGCTCGACGCGACGGAGCTGAAAGTACAAGTCAACTATGCACAAGAATATAATATAATATTTAAATAATTCATAATAAGAATAATATTAAATAATAAAAAGTTGTTAATTGAGCATAGTTCAGGGGTCATAAGTGAAAATTTCAATTTATCATTTGCCTATAAAAGGCCATCTAAATCGATGATTTAGATACACCTTTTTCCAATCTTCTTTCTTTCTTATGTAATTTATATTTATATTTATTAAGTTTAATTTAAGATTAATAATAATTGGGTTATTGTAAGAAATGTTTTACGGGTTTTAAAGTAGGAACTCTGTCCGTGTAACGCTACGCGATTAATCACCACTGTAAGCTATGTTCTTCCTTTTTAAATTAATGTATCGTAACTAAGTTATTATTATGCTTATTTGAGCCAAAGTAATCGTGATGTTGGGCTAAAATATTAAGAAGGGATTATTGAACTTTGGACCATAATTAAGGTTTGGGCAAAAGACCGACACTTGTGGAAATTGAACTATTGACTATTAATAGATGGGGGGTATTGTCTAATTGAGTGACAACTCATTGGAGTCTGTCGAACCTATCTTCAAATTAATTAACCTAATAATTAATAATGATTATGGTTGTCCTATTTAGTGATGTTCATATGGAATCTGTTATAATCATTTAATTAATCAATTGGGTTGGGTAATTGATTATTCATTCTGATCAAGTGGATGAATTAATATTCATAAACTAATTAAAACAGGGGTGGATTACATACAGTGATAACTGGTGTAATTATTGACAGAAGTGATAACTGCGTCACAGTTTAAATCCTTAATCAGTTGGAATATTTGACTTCGGGTATAAGGGTAATTTGACGAGGATACTCGCACTTTATATTTATGACCGATGGACTATTATGGACAAAAACCAGATAGACGTATCAAATAAACCAGGACAAAGGACAATTAACCCATGGTAATAAATTAAAATCAACACGTCAAACATCATGATTACGGAAGTTTAAATAAGCATAATTCTTTTATTATATTTCTCATCGTATCTTTATTTACTGTCATTTTATTACTCGCAATTTTATTTACTGTCATTTTATTTATTGTCATTATTTTACGCACTTTAATTATCGTCATTTATCTTTACGCTTAAAATATAGAATCGACAAACCGGTCATTAAACGGTAAAACCCCCCTTTTATAATAATATTACTACTTATATAATTATATATATTTTGTATAAATATAGTTAAAAATATAGTAAGTATCACCAGCTCCCTGTGGAACGAACCGGACTTACTAAAAACTACACTACTCTACGATTAGGTACACTGCCTATAGTGTTGTAGCAAGGTTTAGGTATATCCCATCCGTAAATTAATAAAACTTGTGTCATATTTTGTAATATTTTGTATTAAAAATAATACTATTTCGTACCCTCACGCTACCACATCAAGTTTTTGGCGCCGCTGCCGGGGAGCGCTAAAACGCTATATTTTTAATTATAATAATATTGAAATAAAATATAATAATATAATAATATTGAAATAGAATATAATAATATAATAATATTTTAGAATCAAAATTTGATACATAAAGTTTTAAAAAGTCGTATTTATTAAATACTTCAGGGGTATATTATGTAACTTGTAATTAATAATTTCTATCATGTCGCTTTCATGTGAATAGTAAATTAATTAATTTCTTTTCATTTACTATTCATGAATAGTAAATGAATTAAAAAAAAAGTTTTGAAAAAAAAATAATAATTATAAAAAAATTATTAATTTGTAAAAAAAATCGTTTTTTTTTAAAAAAAAAAAAGTTGTAAAAAAAAACGTTTTTTTTTAAGAAAAAAATTCGTTTAAAAAAAAAAAAAAAAATTTGTAAAAAAAAATTCGTTTTTTTTTAAAAAAAAAAATTTTAAAAATAATAAATAATAATTTTTTTTTTAAGTTTTATTACCTTTAGATTTTTAGACTATAGTTACAATTTTTAGTATTAAGTTTAGTTTTGCATAGTTATTTTTATTTCTAGAATTTTTAGGTTTGCCGTAAAATCCCTTAAGTGCTTATTCCTTAGACTAAGATTTATGTGCTTTAGAATTTTGCGACGCCGTTTTTCGCGCTACTTTCTTATTTTTATTTTTCGACGCCTATTTTTCGACCTTTTATTTTTCGACCTTTTTCGACGCGCAATCTTTTTCTTTCTTATTTCTCGCTATTCTAGTTTTAGGATAAGATTTTTATTCTACTTCTTATCTAAATTTCTTAAAATTACGAAAATTTATTTTAAGTGGTTAAATTGATAGACATCAAAATTTTCTGGTTCGTAGTAATAGTTGGATTTGTACGTGGACCGGGTTATTGGAGCCAAACAGTACTCAATTATATTGAGACCAAACGAATCCTGCCCCTCTGCTGCATCTTTTGGCTATTCGAAACGTGGGCAAAATCAGAAAAGTCTATTAATTGGATAACTTATATAATTTTTCTTCCCTTTTAAAAACTAATAGGATATTCAGTGAATGCACCGAGTAAAACGTTCACCACCTTTCATACGTTCACCACCTATAACTCGATCAAGACATCTAGCCAATATTGTCGCCGTTGATTTTTCTTTAGAATCATCATCCAGTCGAACAAATACTCCAATTCAAATTTCCGACAATCCATCTTTTGAACCCGATTTCACAACTAAGAAACTGGAGGATATTCAAGGACAATTCCAAGATCCTGAACCACAAACCGTTAAATCAGAGTCCTCTAGTGATTCGTATTCAACGAATTCAATTTTGGAAGTAACGGAACCTCTAAGTATGGAAGATCGAATGAGAGCTAAACGCACGGGCCAAGGTCACGCCATTATTAAGCCAGAAGTTAATGCTCCAGATTATGAAATCAAAGGACAAATTCTACATATGCTAACTAATCAGTGCCAATATAGTGGTACGCTAAAAGAAGATCCCAACGAACATCTTCGTACCTTTAATAGGATCTGTACACTATTCAAAATCCGAGAAGTGGAGGATGAACAGATATATCTCATGTTGTTTCCCTGGACTTTAAAGGGAGAAGCCAAAGATTGGTTAGAATCGTTACCTGAAGGGGCGATTGACACATGGGATGTCTTAGTTGAAAATTTTCTTCAAAGATTCTTTCTGGCATCTAAAGCCGTGAGACTTCAAGGAGAAATTGTTACGTTCACACAAAAGCCAAATGAAACATTATATGAGGCGTGGACAAGATTCGGAAGGATGTTGAGAGGATGTCCTCAACACGGTTTAGACACCTTTCAAATAGTGCAAATCTTCTATAAAGGCGTAGACATCGCCACACGAAAAGACATCGACATAACAGCTGGTGGTTCCATTATGAAGAAAACCGCAACTGAAGCTTACAAAATTATTGATAACACAGCCTCCCACTCTCATGAGTGGCACCAAGAGAAAGATATATATCGTTCATCTAAAGCGGCTAGAGCCGATTCTAGCCATGACTTTGATTCCGTTTCAGCAAAAATAGATGCTTTCGAGAGACGAATGGAAAAGATGAATAAAGATATTCACGCAATATGAATTAGTTGTGAGCAATGCGGTGGACCACACTTATTGAAAGATTGTCACATTGAACTAACGATGGAACAACGAGAGAATGTTTCCTATATGAACCAAAGGCCGGAAAATAATTATCAGAATAATTATCAACCGCCAAAGCTAAACTTTAATCGAAATCAAAACATTCTTTACAATCCAAATGGACCCAACAACAACTCGTACAACCAACAAGGTCCGAATAACCAACCAACTCAAAACAACACTTTCAATCAACAAAGACCTAGCTTGTATAAACCGCCACATCAAACCGAAGAGAAAAAGCCAAATCTAGAAGAAATGATGGCAAAGCTAATGGAATCTCAAACACAATTTATTACGTCTCAAACCCAAACGAACGAGAGGTTTGATCAGTCATTAAGAACTCAACAAGCTTCCATTTTGAATCTAGAAAAACACGTAGGTACTCTTGCTAGCATGATGAGTGAGAGGGAACAAGGAAAGCTACCGAGTGATACTGAAGTAAATCCTCGGAATGAGAATGTTAATATGGTGTCCACGAATTCTGAAAAACCAGCTCCAGAAGTTGGGGAGGTTTTAGATATGAGTAACAATGAAGAAGTTACAACACCACCACCACCCGAGTATGTAAAGCCAGTGGTGGCACCATACAAACCACCCATCCCGTTTCCAAGAAAAGGAGTTGAGTATAAGCAAGTAATAGGTAATAAAGATTGTGATACCTCTGGAAAGAAGAAGAAGAAAAAGAATAAGAAAGTACAAGAAACAAAAGCCGTAGAAGTAAACCCGGGGAATACAGTTCCACCAAAACCTCCACCTAGGGTAGGTGATCCGGGTGAATTTATTGTTCCTTGTCTACTTAGTGATTGTGTCATGTATGATGCACTGGCAGATTTAGGTGCAAGTGTGAGTGTTATGCCTCTTTCCTTATATAAGAGATTAGGTGTAGGTAAGTTAAGTCCAACGGATATGAGTGTTCGACTCCTTGATCAAACCATTAAGCACCCAGTTGGAATTGCTAACAACCTACCCATTCAAGTAGGTAATTTAACCTTTCTAGTCAAATTCATTGTCATTGACATAGAAGAGGACCCAAACATTCCTCTAATTTTAGGTCAACCATTCTTAGCGTCCACCGGGGCAGTATTTGATGTAAGAAATGGTAGAATGACACTTAGTAATGATGAAAAATCGATCACCTTTATGATTCGAAAGTCTAAATCTCCACCAACCAAAACCGTTGAACCAGCAAAAACGATTGGTAAGAACCATGTTGTTTTACCAACTCCAACGGTAGTGCTTAGCAATAATAAAATGCCTAAGTGTGGGGAAAATGAAGTAACACCTAATGATGACCTGATAACAAAGAACCCCGTTGTTGATACGAAAATAAATGACCCCGTTATTAATAGTTCAATGAAGAAACTTATTAAACGGATTCGCGATGCTAGAACCAAGGGGAACTTTAAGTTATGTAACCGGTTAGTATCCAATCTATCACCTAAAGAAAAGGAGAAACTAGTTGAAATTGTGGATATTACACAGGAATCCGACCAATGGCTTAAAGAAAAAGTCACGGATATGCAAGTTGATTATGGACCAAGAAAAATTGACGATGAAGTTAATCACAATTTCGACACCACAGCTACCTAAGTGTGGGGAGATTTAAATGTTCTAAAAAGAAAATGCTGTCTAGAGTTAATTGTTCTGTTCTCGTGTAGTTCCGAGAATGGAATCCGATTGGTCTTTTCCGCTAGCAGACACTAAAGAACTAGTTTTCTCCCACCATTCTGAATTTTTATTTTTTAGGTTTTAATTAATATGCCTTTTAAATTTAAGTTTTGTGTGATTTTAAAAATAAAATTTACTTTATTTCATTAAGTTTAAAAAATTGATTTCTAAAATTTGTCGTGAGTTGAAGACTAGGTCGTTGAACCGAAATTGCTTTACCCAAGGACGGGGCGATAAATTTTGTTATCATTATTTTTTTAATTTTATTGATCTAAAGTATGCAAAATATATATATATATATATATATATATATATATATATATATATATATATATATATATATATATATATAT
Source organism: Rutidosis leptorrhynchoides (assembly GCF_046630445.1). Classification (NCBI taxonomy): domain Eukaryota; kingdom Viridiplantae; phylum Streptophyta; class Magnoliopsida; order Asterales; family Asteraceae; genus Rutidosis; species Rutidosis leptorrhynchoides. Next base: position 136,687,964 of record NC_092342.1, on the reverse strand, counting down.
ATATATTATATTTTATAAATTTTTAAACGTGGGATAATATATCAAACTTTAAAAATATGTTTATATATGTTTGTATTTTATGTTATGTACAAAACAGGGTAAAACAGCGCACTTTCAAAGAATGTCATTAAGTTCAGCAAAAGCTTCTAATTTTGACGACAAGACGCAAAATATCAAATGTGATATAAAACAACATGTTTGCAAACTCGGTATTTCCAATAACTTTTCTACACTAATCACCCTCATGAATTTATAATTAGAGTCTGATTTCATGCAAATGAGGGCATTGCATGATCTTAAGTGTGGGGAAGGGTTATAAATTCTCTCGGGTTTACACTTGGTTTATTTGCCAAATTTAGTGAAAATTTGAAAAATTTTCAACTAAATGAAATCAAAATCATGTTTATATATATTTATGAACGATGAAAACTAGGTGTTAATACCGAAATTATTGTTACCTCAAAAAGGACATAAATTGAGAAACAACCCAAAACGCTTGAATTCATTTAAAATGGAATAAAGGAGAATAAAAAGGCAAAGAAAGAAACTAAGTGTGGGGAGAATATACCAAGTTATTCAATTAAAAACTATCTATCACATGTTTGTGTAAAGTTTATTGCAGGTGCTTTTGTTTTGGACTAAATTAACTGTTTTACCCGATTTATTGTAATACTTTTGAAAGAAGAGATGGATCTACACGATGAATCAATTCCATCATTAAAAGGAAGTAAAGTCTTCCGAAAAAGACACGCGCTTCTTGATTTAGGTCAAGAAGTTGTCGTCCAGACCAGCTGTAGGTTGACGAAAAATCTAGAAAAGTCATCTCTAAAATCAGCAGGAAATCCACGGACCTCAGCATCAAACAGGGTCGCCAGGTGGTCAGATTTATCCTAACCATGAGAAGGATTTATCTCGTACAATGGGGAGGCACCGTGAAAATTAGCTTGATAAGACTAATGAATCAGATCCCCGGAAAGGATAATCTCCTTAAAGATTAAAAAGCAGCATTTAAGCCAGATATTACTCAATCCTTGATATTGACCTTAAAGATTGAGAATTCAAACTCATGGAATTCAATGATATCTAAACTCGAGTTTGAACGAGAAAATATTTTGATCAAAAAATACAAACCGATTTGTTTTCTGAAAATCCATTTTCAATGCGTTCATTATCATTGAACGTAAAATCCTAGGAATTCACCGGGAATTCATTAGGTCACCTGAACCAAATCGGGTGTCAACCGTAAGAACGGTGGTTGCATAGCATGGTCGGAGACAGGACCTTGTGCCAGACCGAAAAATTATAGGATGATCTTTACTATCGCTCCTACCAAGGATAGTTCTAGCATCCGACACGTTAATAAGACCATAATCATCTGCATGTCACGGGACATTGCCTTAACAGTTTCTTGTTCATCGCTTTCCTTTACAACCGGACGGTAGTTTACCGAAAGGTAATATACGGAACAAGTAAACTGGATGTGTGCTTTCCGATACCGGGATAGCAGTGGATTACACGAACCTAAAAGTTTTAGCCAAAATATTGATCCACAAATATATTTTGCAACACCGATGATGGATCAAATCAGAAAACTTATCTAGGGTAAAAGCTAGAATGAATTTTCAAAAGATCAAATGTTTTCATAAAGATCCAATTTCCTTAATGGATCTAAATTTTTATAGTCATGTGGGACTGTAAACCATATCGTTACTACCATTGTTTATACCGCCATATCAAAATCACTGATGTACAAAGTGTGAAGAATAAAGAAGTGATTCTAGTATTTCAAGACTATATTGCTTGAGGACAAGCAACGCTCAAGTGTGGGGATATTGATAAGGCTAAAAAGGAACATATATTTCATAGCATTATTCCCCAAGAAAGACAAGATTTTAGTTGCAATTGTTCTATTTTCAAGTAATATTCGTTTATATTAAATAAGTGCGAAGACAAAAGGCAGATTCGACGAATTGAAGACACAAAGGTCCGAAACGCTAAAAAGTACAAGATACAATTAAAGTGGTTCAATTTATTGATGAGAAACGTCTAAAAATGACAAGAGTACAAGACGCAAAACACAAAGTACACGATATAAAATAGTACGAAAGAGCGTTCGAAAATCCGGAACCGAGGCATGAACCAACTTTCAACGCTCGACGCAACGGAGCTGAAAGTACAAGTCAACTATGCATAAGAATATAATATAATATTTAAATAATTCATAATAAGAATAATATTAAATAATAAAAAGTTGTTAATTGAGCATAGTTCAGGGGTCATAAGTGAAAATTTCAATTTATCATTTGCCTATAAAAGGCCATCTAAATCGATGATTTAGATACACCTTTTTCCAATCTTCTTTCTTTCTTATGTAATTTATATTTATATTTATTAAGTTTAATTTAAGATTAATAATAATTGGGTTATTGTAAGAAATGTTTTACGGGTTTTAAAGTAGGAACTCTGTCCGTGTAACGCTACGCGATTAATCACCACTATAAGCTATGTTCTTCCTTTTTAAATTAATGTATCGTAACTAAGTTATTATTATGCTTATTTGAGCCAAAGTAATCGTGATGTTGGGCTAAAATATTAAGAAGGGGTTATTGAACTTTGGACCATAATTAAGGTTTGGGCAAAAGACCGACACTTGTGGAAATTGAACTATTGACTATTAATAGATGGGGGGTATTGTCTAATTGAGTGACAACTCATTGGAGTCTGTCGAACCTATCTTCAAATTAATTAACCTAATAATTAATAATGATTATGGTTGTCCTATTTAGTGATGTTCATATGGAATCTGTTATAATCATTTAATTAATCAATTGGGTTGGGTAATTGATTATTCATTCTGATCAAGTGGATGAATTAATATTCATAAACTAATTAAAACAGGGGTGGATTACATACAGTGATAACTGGTGTAATTATTGACAGAAGTGATAACTGCGTCACAGTTTAAATCCTTAATCAGTTGGAATATTTGACTTCGGGTATAAGGGTAATTTGACGAGGATACTCGCACTTTATATTTATGACCGATGGACTATTATGGACAAAAACCAGATAGACGTATCAAATAAACCAGGACAAAGGACAATTAACCCATGGTAATAAATTAAAATCAACACGTCAAACATCATGATTACGGAAGTTTAAATAAGCATAATTCTTTTATTATATTTCTCATCGTATCTTTATTTACTGTCATTTTATTACTCGCAATTTTATTTACTGTCATTTTATTTATTGTCATTATTTTACGCACTTTAATTATCGTCATTTATCTTTACGCTTAAAATATAGAATCGACAAACCGGTCATTAAACGGTAAAACCCCCCTTTTATAATAATATTACTACTTATATAATTATATATATTTTGTATAAATATAGTTAAAAATATAGTAAGTATCACCAGCTCCCTGTGGAATGAACCGGACTTACTAAAAACTACACTACTCTACGATTAGGTACACTGCCTATAGTGTTGTAGCAAGGTTTAGGTATATCCCATCCGTAAATTATTAAAACTTGTGTCATATTTTGTAGTATTTTGTATTAAAAATAATACTATTTCGTACCCTCACGCTACCACATCAGTAATCCTTTCACAAACACGTCGATCTTCTCTTTCCTCATCTTCGAACACTCCCGGACACAATAGGCACAATTCTGTGAATCGTCTTTCGTACGTGGTAATATCAAATCCTTGGGTTCGTAACCCTCTAAGTTCTGTCTTGAGCTTATTGACCTCGGTTCTGGGACGGTACTTCTCGTTCATCAAATGCTTGAATGCTGACCACGGTAGTGCGTACGCATCATCTTGTCCCACTTGCTCTAGATAGGTATTCCACCATGTTAACGCAGAACCTGTGAAGGTATGCGTAGCGTACTTCACTTTGTCCTCTTCAGTACACTTACTTATGGCAAACACCGATTCGACCTTCTCGGTCCACCGTTTCAATCCGATCGGTCCTTCGGTTCCATCAAATTCTAAAGGTTTGCAGGCAGTGAATTCTTTGTAGGTGCATCCTACACGATTTCCTGTACTGCTAGATCCAAGGTTATTGTTGGTATGTAGCGCAGCCTGTACTGCGGCTATGTTTGAAGCTAGAAAAGTACGTAATTCCTCTTCATTCATATTCACGGTGTATCGAGTAGTCGGTGCCATTTCCTTCAAAATAGTCAAATGGAACAAGTTAATCATACAGAATATTAAGAGTAGTTAATAGTATTTCGTAGCATAATATGAACTCATTTATAAAAGCTTTTTCTTCATATTAGCGTTTTATAAGTTTAAATTCGGGTAGTACCTACCCGTTAAGTTCATACTTAGTAGCTAATATACAATTCAACTACTACAATTCTATATGAAAAACTGATTATAATAATATTTCGCGTTCAAACTTTTATACAATATTTTACAAACTTACAATACCGCTTATTTTACATAAAGCATGAAATATAGCACACAATAACTTTGATACAAGATAGTTGTGAAGATAATTCTAGCTAGTACACAAGTCGTTCAGCAAAGGCAATAAAGACACGTAATTCATACGTCCAGAAACAAGTCATGCATTCTGGTTTTACTAGGACTACTTCCCATCCTTGGTCTTGTGGAACATAACCATTATGGCCGTTGATAAGACAGCGTGTTGTAACGTCGTCAAAGGGACGAGGGTTACGTAATGACCAACAGTCTCGTAATAACCTAAAAACCTCATTTCTTACCCCAATTACCGACTCCGTCACTTGTGGGAACGTTTTGTTTAATAGTTGTAGCCCGATGTTCTTTTTCTCACTTTGGTGAGAAGCGAACATTACTAACCCGTAAGCATAGCATGCTTCTTTATGTTGCATGTTAGCCGCTTTTTCTAAATCATGAAGTCCTATATTCGGATACATTGAGTCAAAATAATTTCTTAACCCGTTGCGTAAAATAGCATTTGGGTTCCCCGCAATATATGCGTCAAAGTAAACACATCGTAACTTATGGGTTTCTCAATGTGATATCCCCCATCTTTCAAATGAAAGTCTCTTATAAACCAAGACATTCTTGGAACGTTCTTCGAATGTCTTACAAACTGATTTTGCCATAAATAGTTGTGCCGAAGAATTCTGACCTACTCTAGACAAGATTTCATCAATCATGTCTCCGAGTAGGTCTCTTAAAAATATTAGGTTGTCTATCCATTTTGTGTTTTTATACTGTAAAATAGACAAGAGTTAGATTCATAACAAAAAAAATACTTATTAATACAAGCAATTTTTACATATATCATAAAGCATAAGCACACTATATTACATATATTACACCACACGAATACAACTATCTTATTCCGACTCGCTCGTTTCTTCTTCTTCGGTTTTGGTTCGTTTTGCCATGTTTCTAGGGATATATGATGTTCCCCTAATACGAGCTGTCGTTTTCCACAACGGTTTAGAAAAACCTGGTGGTTTAGAGGTTCCCGGGTCATTGTTACAACTTAAGGGCTTCGGGGGTTGACGATACATATAAAGTTCATCGGGGTTGCAATTAGATTTCTCTATTTTTATGCCCTTTCCCTTATTATTTTCTTTTGCCTTTTTAAATTCAGTTGGGGTAATTTCTATAACATCATCGGAATTCTCATCGGAATTCGATTCATCGGAGAATTGGTAATCCTCCCAATATTTTGCTTCCTTGGCGGAAACACCATTGACCATAATTAACCTTGGTCGGTTGGTTGAGGATTTTCTTTTACTTAACCGTTTTATTATTTCCCCCACCGGTTCTATTTCCTCCTCCGGTTCCTCCTCTTCCGGTTCTGATTCTTCTTTCGGTTCTGATTCTTCTTCCGGTTCTTCTTCGGGAACTTGTGAATCAGTCCAATATATATTCGACTCTTCGTTATTATTAGGTGAGTCAATGGGATTTGTGCTAGAGGTAGACATCTATCACACAATATCAAACATGTTAAGAGATTAATATATCACATAATATATACATGTTAATAATATATAGTTTTCAACAAAAATGTTAAGCAATCATTTTTAAAGAAAACACGGTCGAAGTCCAGACTCACTAATGCATCATAACAAACTCGATAAGACACACTAATGCAAATTTTCTGGTTCTCTAAGACCAATGCTCGGATACCAACTGAAATGTCCCGTTCTTATTGATTAAAAACGTTCCATATTAATTGATTTCGTTGCGAGGTTTTGACCTCTATATGAGACATTTTTTCAAAGACTGCATTCATTTTTAAAACAAACCATAACCTTTATTTCATAAATAAAGGTTTAAAAAGCTTTACGTAGATTATCAAATAATGATAATCTAAAATATCCTGTTTACACACGACCATTACATAATGGTTTACAATACAAATATGTTACATTGAAATCAGTTTCTTGAATGCAGTTTTTACACAATATCATACAAACATGGACTCCAAATCTTGTCCTTATTTTAGTATGCAACAGCGGAAGCTCTTAGTATTCACCTGAGAATAAACATGCTTTAAACGTCAACAAAAATGTTGGTGAGTTATAGGTTTAACCTATATATATCAAATCGTAACAATAGACCACAAGATTTCATATTTCAATACACATCCCATACATAGAGATAAAAATCATTCATATGGTGAACACCTGGTAACCGACATTAACAAGATGCATATATAAGAATATCCCCATCATTCCTGGACACCCTTCGGATATGATATAAATTTCGAAGTACTAAAGCATCCGGTACTTTGGATGGGGTTTGTTAGGCCCAATAGATCTATCTTTAGGATTCGCGTCAATTAGGGTGTCTGTTCCCTAATTCTTAGATTACCAGACTTAATAAAAAGGGGCATATTCGATTTCGATAATTCAACCATAGAATGTAGTTTCACGTACTTGTGTCTATTTTGTAAATCATTTATAAAACCTGCATGTATTCTCATCCCAAAAATATTAGATTTTAAAAGTGGGACTATAACTCACTTTCACAGATTTTTACTTCGTCGGGAAGTAAGACTTGGCCAATGGTTGATTCACGAACCTATAACAATATATACATATATATCAAAGTATGTTCAAAATATATTTACAACACTTTAAATATATTTTGATGTTTTAAGTTTATTAAGTCAGCTCTCCTCGTTAGTAACCTACAACTAGTTGTCCACAGTTAGATGTACAGAAATCAATCGATAAATATTATCTTGAATCAATTCACGACCCAGTGTATACGTATCTCAGTATTGATCACAACTCAAACTATATATATTTTGGAATCAACCTCAACCCTGTATAGCTAACTCCAACATTCACATATAGAATGTCTATGGTTGTTCCGAAATATATATAGAGTGTCTATGATAGGTTGTTCCGAAATACATGATAGGTCGAAACATTGTATACGTGTCTATGGTATCTCAAGATTACATAATATACAATACAAGTTGATTAAGTTATGGTTGGAATAGATTTGTTACCAATTTTCACGTAGCTAAAATGAGAAAAATTATCCAATCTTGTTTTACCCATAACTTCTTCATTTTAAATCCGTTTTGAGTGAATCAAATTGCTATGGTTTCATATTAAACTCTATTTTATGAATCTAAACAGAAAAAGTATAGGTTTATAGTCAGAAAAATAAGTTACAAGTCATTTTTGTAAAGGTAGTCATTTCAGTCGAAAGAACGACGTCTAGATGACCATTTTAGAAAACATACTTCCACTTTGAGTTTAACCATAATTTTTGGATATAGTTTCATGTTCATAATAAAAATCATTTTCCCAGAATAACAAATTTTAAATCAAAGTTTATCATAGTTTTTAATTAACTAACCCAAAACAGCCCGCGGTGTTACTACGACGGCGTAAATCCGATTTTACGGTATTTTTCGTGTTTCCAGGTTTTAAATCATTAAGTTAGAATATCATATAGATATAGAACATGTGTTTAGTTAATTTTAAAAGTCAAGTTAGAAGGATTAACTTTTATTTGCGAACAAGTTTAGAATTAACTAAACTATGTTCTAGTGATTACAAGTTTAAACCTTCGAATAAGATAGCTTTATATGTATGAATCGAATGATGTTATGAACATCATTACTACCTCAAGTTCCTTGGATAAACCTACTGGAAATGAGAAAAATAGATCTAGCTTCAAAGGATCCTTGGATGGCTTGAAAGTTCTTGAAGCAGAATCATGACACGAAAACAATTTCAAGTAAGATTTCCACTCGAAATAAGATTGTTATAGTTATAGAAATTGAATTAAAGTTTGAATATGATTATTACCTTGTATTAGAAAGATAACCTACTGTAAGTAACAAAGGTTTCTTGATCTTGGATGATTACTTGGAATGGATTTAGAAAACTTGGAAGTAAACTTGCAATCTTGGAAGTATTCTTGATTTTATGAAACTAGAACTTTTGGAATTTATGAAGAACACTTAGAACTTGAAGATAGAACTTGAGAGAGATCAATTATATGAAGAAAATTGAAGAATGAAAGTGTTTGTAGGTGTTTTTGGTCGTTGGTGTATGGATTAGATATAAAGGATATGTAATTTTGTTTTCATGTAAATAAGTCATGAATGATTACTCATATTTTTGTAATTTTATGAGATATTTCATGCTAGTTGCCAAATGATGGTTCCCACATGTGTTAGGTGACTCACATGGGCTGCTAAGAGCTGATCATTGGAGTGTATATACCAATAGTACATACATCTAAAAGCTGTGTATTGTACGAGTACGAATACGGGTGCATACGAGTAGAATTGTTGATGAAACTGAACGAGGATGTAATTGTAAGCATTTTTGTTAAGTAGAAGTATTTTGATAAGTGTCTTGAAGTCTTTCAAAAGTGTATGAATACATATTAAAACACTACATGTATATACATTTTAACTGAGTCATTAAGTCATCGTTAGTCGTTACATGTAAATGTTGTTTTGAAACCTTTAGGTTAACGATCTTGTTGAATGTTGTTAACCCATTATTTATTATAACAAATGAGATGTTAAATTGTTATATTATCATGATATTATGATATATAATATATCTTAGTATGATATATATACAGTTAAATGTCGTTACAACGATAATCGTTACATATATGTCTCGTTTCGAAATCATTAAGTTAGTAGTCTTATTTTTACATATGTATTTCATTGTTAATACACTTAATAATATATTTACTTATCATTTAACATAATTAACCAAGTGTATCAATATCTTAATATGATTCATATGTACCTAGTAAGACGTTATTATAACGATAATAGTTATATATATCGTTTTCGAGTTTCTTAAATTAATAGTTTCATTTTTATGTATATAACTCATTGTTAAAATACCTAATGAGATACATACTTATAATAAAATCATGTTTACTATATATATAACCATATATATGTCATCGTATAGTTTTTACAAGTTTTAACGTTCGTGAATCACCGGTCAACTTGGGTGGTCAATTGTCTATATGAAACCTATTTCAATTAATCAAGTCTTAACAAGTTTGATTACTTAACATGTTGGAAACACTTAATCATGTAAATAACAATTTCATTTAATATATATATAAACATGGAAAAGTTCGGGTCACTACATGGTGGATGACCCGAAATGGGTGTGTTGACTTTAAATGAGTCAAAGGGGTTAATGATTGACCTAGTTGGGGATTATGTGTATGAATTACCCTAATTATGTTATAGTTAGTGTTGTTGGACCTTAATCACTAGTTTTTAAGTGATTAATGGTGGTCTTGACCCTTAAGGGCGGTTTTGGTGAAAATGGGGCATTTAATGCATTAAGTCATTAAATGCACATAAGTGAATTGTTGGTATTTAGTCCAACTAGATTATGTGTTGATTGAAGTACTTATTATATTAGGTACTTTGCTTTGAAGCTTGCGGAAGTATAAAACCGTCACCGAATCGTTAAGGTGAGTGGAATAATTATATGCGTAGATATATAATGTATTTATTTGTGGTAGTGTGAGATGTGAAGTGTCGAAGTGTTAAGGCACCACGTTTCACGTGACGAGTGAAGCATCGAGGTGTTAAGGTGCCACTCTAAGTAATCGGCGGGTGAAGTATCGAGGTGTTAAGATGCCACCTAGAGGTGAAGCATCGAGGTGTTAAGATGCCACCTAGGAGTGAAGTGTCGAGGTGTTAAGACACCACTCTAAGTAAAATAAAGGGTGAAGTATCGAGGTGTTAATATGCCACCCGAGGGTTTAGTGATACGAGGTGTTAAGTACACTAACGGATGTTATGAACACCGATGGCCTTTCGCGAGCGCCATTCACTTGTACGATTGGTTAACCATGGTTATTGTGTTGTAAGCGAAAGCATATTATATTGTTCGAGTTATATATATTTATGCGATTGTTATGCTAGCTTGTGGTATTGGAGGTTGGTAGCCTCGTATTGATGATAAGCTAATTGTGTTGCTAGCATGTATGCGGTATGTGTATGAGTGTTTGTAAGTAGGTATATTATATATGTATGTGTATAATTATTGCATTCACTAAGCTTTAGCTTACCCTCTCGTTGTTTATCTTTTTATAGGCTCCGGCGTGGACAAGGGTAAGGGCATTCGGTTGGATTAGAGATCTCGCTTTATTTGTTAGGGGACGCTTTTGGATTTGATAGCTTTTGGAGTTGACCGAAACTTGGGTAGTTTAACCCCCAAACACCATGCTCATAGTGTCGTTTGGAAATTAAACTAATGTGGTCGAAACTCATGTTTTGTATGAAACTCGTAGTTCGGGCCGATGTGGGCCCCGTTTTGTAAAACTTATTTTATTATTGAATCGTGCTAGTTTTTCATATTAGAACATGTTGTGAAAAGCGTTTCGTCTAAATATGTTGGAAAGTGGGAGATCTTTTTACGTGAAAACGACCAATCCGGACAGCAGGCTGCCAGGCCCTGTGCGCGCCGCGCACAGGAAGGGTTGCGCGTCGCGCACCCTGCCTGGACAGGCCTGCTTTGAATTTTTTTTTTCGAGGTCTGTTTTCGGTTGTATAATGGGTCGGGTTGTTACAATTGATGATGAAGAAGTTGATGAAGAGGATGATGAAGAAGACGGAGATGAAGAATTTGAAGATGAAGATTGCGACGAAGATTAGTTTATGATTCGAATGTAATGTTATTTATTTTCAATGTAATGTTATTTTAATAAACTTTATATGTAATGTTTTTTATTTTTAATGTAATGTTTTTTATTTTTTTATGTAATCTTATTTTGAAACAACACTTTTATTCAACACATAAACGGTTACATTTTTTTAAAATAGAACCAAATTAAACTGAAATACAATACAACATCTTAAAACACAAACATCGATGAATTCAGTAGAGTTCACCAAAAAAAACGACAATATGTGTCGTACTCTGGAGCCACCTGTTCATCTTTTTCTTCTTCAGCTGCTTCATCGAGGTAATGCCAACCCAACGTCTCTTCATCTTCAAGAACAACATACAGACTAATGCGGTTACCACGATCTTCTAGGGTATCTTTTATCCCGTACCATTGATCATCGGTACGGAGATAGCTTGCCTTTAAATCCGGATCATAATCGTCTTCAAAAAACAGCACACCCGTGTATTCACACGGAACATTTGCCTTCAAAAAGGCTAGCAGATCATCTAAACCAACGTCACGAACATCGATTCCTTCAAATGAATTTTTTTTGCCGAACTTGTAGAGCTTCATTTCATTCCGGAAATCACCTCCGTAATGAACGTCATATGCAACAATCATTGGGAGAATTGTTTTCATTTTGACTGGTTATTTGTGTTTTGATTTTGAGTTAAGAAGTGAAGTGTGTGAAATGATTTGAGTTAGTGGGTGTATTTATAGAGGAAAAAAATTAACCGCTTTTTTGAAATAAAAAAAGAAAATACTAGCCGTTGTATTTGAATTTGAAAAAATAAATTTAATAATATTAATAAAGAAATAAGAAATTAATTATAAAATAAAATATTGATGTGGGGTCAATGTGGTTGGTGTGATGAATGTTAGTGAATGTGGTTGGGAACGTGGTTGGAAGAAGCTGCTGAGGTGGCGCTGATGTTGCAAGATTTGTTGAAAAAGTAGTGTGATGAATAAGAGTGGTCTAAAGGCCGAATGTCTAATATAATATTTATGGGCCTAAAGTTAGAGAGAGTATATTAGTTGATTTTGTTGGTGTTGGTTTTATAGTAGTATGTGTGGTTTGGAGTGTTATGACTAGGGATGGAAATGGTCACCCGATCCACCCGCTTCATGATGGATATGGATGAACTTAAATGAATATGGATACGGATATGGATGAACCTAAATGGATATGGATATGGACATGGATGAAAAGTTTCATTCATGGATATATCCATTACCACCCGAAATAGATGTACAAATACATAAATATAGATATATTCTTATATATATACTATTACAAGCTCATATACCATTAGATTTACATTTTGCTTTCAAACCTATAACGATATAACTATAAATAAAATATTACAATAAAACATGTATATTTAACAAAGTAAACTTGCACATTTCATATTTAATTTTTTATAATCTATGTCTTATATTAAATTTAACAAATTCTGTTATATTTTCGACAAAGATTACACATTTTTATGGATAGAATTAAATAATGTCATGTTATATTTATTTTTGCTATACTACGTTTTCGTTTTAATCGTATATTAGAAAATATTATAACATTTTTTAAATATTCATTGGACATTCATTAACCCGCTTAATCCACTGGATATGGATACGGACGGATGACGAGAAACAAAATGGATATAGATATGGATGTGGATGAACAAAAAACTAAATGAATATGGATATGGATACGGCGTCACCCGATCCATATCCGATCTATTGCCATCCCTAGTTATGACTGAGTTTATTTTTTAGTCTTATAGGTTTGCTAGTTTATTGCTAGGTTATTGCTAGTTATTTTTTAGTCTAATAGTTTTGCTAATTTATTGCTAGTTTTTTTATACAATTTTTGCATAAAAAAAGTGAGAGTTGGAGCGAAGAACTTTTATATTATTAATATATCATTAGAACATATGGGAACACTATTTACACCATTTTCTTAATGACTAAATGGTATTTTTGTCTTTTCCAACTTTTAGATATTTATTAATTAGGATTTATACACCCATGTCTTTAGATCCTTACATTCACTTTCTTCATCGTTTGTATCTGCTTCTGCCAATTTCTAGTTAACATCATTATATGCTTGAATATAGTTCAATTTATAAATTAACATCATTATATGGCTGAGTATATAGTTCACTTTATAAGTCAAGTGTTTATTGTTTACGTTTATTTAATAGTTTAGAAAATAATTCTTCTTACATTTAATGAGTATTCTTAAAAGATAAAAAGAAAAAAAAACAGGTCATATCATTATACCATATCATATACAGCAAACAAACAAACAACTCATTTAACCATGTGAGTGGTGGTGACATGGTAAGACTCTGACCTTCCAATGTGGAGGTTAAGGGTTCGATTCTTGCCATTCACAAAGTTATTTTCCCTTATGGCCACGGGGATTCGCCTGCAATGACTTCGGACTGCTTGTAAAGCGGATAGTGGTCCTCGGATTAGCCAGTTAAAAAAAATGATTGGATACCAAGTTAATAAAAAAAAAACAAACAACCCAATTTTGCATTCGTCCATACTGTGGCACATATTTAATAACACGTAACTTCGAGGTCTAATTTTGCATTACCCGTCATTACCCGCTCCTTACCCGTAGTTACCCGTAATGAACCATAGGCACGGATTAGTTACCCGCGTTAGTTACCCGCATTCACCATGGATTTAATGGAAGTATTTAGGTTAGTTATAGGAATTGTGGGTCCCAGTGGCTTTTTATTGTTGGACTTGATGCTTTATTGCTTGTACGTTGTATATTAAGAAGAGTATTGTTTTAGCCATGATAGGGAGTGTTTAGTTATGAGTTAGTTATAGGATATTGGTGTTGATGTGGCGTTGATGTAAAAGATTAAGAGGATGAATAATTTAGTTACGATAGGGAGTTCCCTAATACGAATTTCTTATAAAAGATAACGAGCGCCACGTCATCATAAATTAAAGGTCCATGTTGGATTACCGGGCAGCACCAATAACCTGCCCGTAAACCACCTCATCATCATGCATTACCAATAGTTTTGTTTCATCATATCTCTAATAAAATTTATCTCCCACCATATCCCAAAACCATGACCACCCTATTCCACCCCCAAATCACCACCTCCCACCACCGTCACCGCCACCCGATTCCGCCTATAAAAGCCACATTTTCCGGTGATGAAACCCACTCCACTCGCCGGAGGTCCATCATAGCCACCTCCATTTCATTACTAAGTTTAAACACCCTTAATTATTCGGGTGTAGCATTAGCCGAAAACTGGGGTACTAGATCGTTCATAAAAGAACGGTTTTTCGAGCCAGGGTTGTCTGCTGAGGACGCCGTGGCTCGAATTAGACAAACTAGAGAAGGGTTGCATAGCATTAGAAACATGTTGGAAACAATGTCTTGGAGGTATGTGTTGTTTTATATAAGATTAAAATCGGCTTATTTATCCCAGGATTTGAAGAATGCAATGTCGATGGTACCCGAAATTAATAAAAGTTCTTATGTTAAAGCTGCTAATGAGTTGGTTGATAACATGTCTGAGGTATAATCTTTACTTGCTCCAATACTTGTTCATTCTTTTATGTTTTTTACTATTTACTAATATAACTTTAACTCAATAATTGAAAAAAACAATAATCATGCCTAACTTAATTTGTGTGGCAGTTTGATTACTATGTTCGGACGCCAAAGGTGTACGAATCTTACTTATACTATGAGAAGACATTGAAATCGATTGATGATCTTGTGGCCGTACTAGCATAGCAAACTATATATATATAGATATGAATTGTAATTGTATTGCCTGTATCCGTTTAACTTTATATTTTTAATGTATAAAAGTGAACATATAGTACACATTAAGTTTAAAATCATTACATTTCATTTGAGTATTACACGCGATATCAATCAAGAAAACAAGGTAAAATTACACACAGATATAGGTCACACTGAACGACTAGAGTTTAATTCATCAAAGGATGACGCGTTTAGCTTGTCTAGATAATGCAATGGCCCCAAGCAAGATCACAAGTATAAGCACAACGATTGCTCCAAACGATCCAATGAGTGAACCAGATGCACCTTGACAAAAATCCCCGTATTGTTGGCACACTGGTAACCAATTTGTTGATGTGTTTCCGTTATGAGCTAAGTAGACGATTGATGCAGCCGCTGATGCCCCCGCAGTTAGAAGAGCTAGCATCACCTTCAAAACGTACAATACTTTTATTGTTAATGGCCGGTTAGTTATAAGAAACACATAAAAGCTATTGTCAAGTGGATGTTCTTCCAAAATTAACTGACTGCGGTCTAGATACACTAACTAGAGGTCCCAGGTTCAAACCTTGCTACTAGCATATTTTGAAGTGATCGGAGAAAAAAGGGTCAAAATAGGTGATGGGATAATTAACATGGTTCTGAGTAAAAAGATGATGAGTGTCGTAATACCGTGTCAAGAATAATTAAGAGGATTCTGCTTCCTCTTGCGACGCTCCTCATGATGTGAACAATCGATAAAGGGATGGTGAGAACGAAATATGCACATACAATCGCGTTAACAACCACAAACAACCTAAAAGAGGTTAAAAGCACAAAATAAGTAGTGTGGTTTTGTAAAAACAAAGACAATGTAAACTATAAGAGTGCTTTAGAAAAAATATAATAGCTAGTTTATATTGTATTGCCGACCTGAAAGCCCTGAAATCATCATATTGTGCATCGAAACGCACAAACCTAGTGAAGAACGGTAGAGTTTGTTCATTGGTTCCCATAGCAATTGCGGCACCTAATGTACCTGCGATACCAACAAGTCGTAGAACAAGATCCATCACCGAAAGACCTTTATTTGAACGAACGGGCACTGAGACTTTGGATGCGTCTCCCTCTTCCAATCGTACGGCCTTTGACATCGTCGATTTTGTTGTCTTTCAAACGAACTTGCCTACGTAGCTTGTTAATGTTATAAGATGGTATGAAAACAGTTTGAGAAAAATTGAAGTTAAATGTGAGAATTTATACAACCAAAACATAGTTGAGTTGGTATGGATTATATATAAAACATGGTGTGGTGTGGTAGTTGTCTTGGTGTATTTTTAGCTTTGATCAACCTGCTCAACTTTGGATACCAACTTCCTACTCCATCAGTTCGTCAACTTTTTGAGCTTTTTGGTGGATTTAATTTCACGAACTACTCTACCTTACAACCTTTTATAAATAATTATTAAATGCACAAGTATAAACAATCAAAATAGTATAATTCATTTATTAGCGTATAGGATATATGTGTTGTGTGTGGTTTAAAAATACTAAATGCATGTATTCTTGATTATTAAACAATAACGTTAGGGCAAATAGCCCAGAAACATAACGTGTGATGCATTTGTTTCTTATTAGAAGTTAATACATTTTGATCCGTATCTGGCTCTATTTATTGAGGCAAAAACAAGCGTCGATTTATTGGCGACTTGACTGCCGCATGGAGAGCCTAAATTGAACCATATGCAGGTTTTAAAACCCATGAAAATTTGATCCCACCATTTTCATGGCGTCTCTTTTTATCCCGTTTTTATTTTGTTTTTATTTTTTGTTTTTATTTATTTATTTATTTTTTTTTTTTTTTTTTGCCGGAGGTCCTCTCGGAAGCAATCTCTCTACTTTGGAGTAGAAAGGGGATGACTTTCTCTTTCGGTGGGTGGAGAATTTTTTCTCAACTCGTGGTTAGAGAGACGACTTCTCTTGTATTCTAGGGTAGAAGAAGGATTATCTACATCTCACCTCCCCCATACCTCACATGTGCGTGATTAGATATTGTTGTTGTGTACATTTTAATCGGTATCATCGAAAGTCAACTAAACTAATTCATCACTCTTGCACCTAATTGGTTATGTTTTTCCATTCATATGTAGTTTGATTGATATTAATTGCCACCCCCACCATTAAAACCAATTTTTCATCTTCGAAATTCAAACCTATCGTTATTTTTGGGCTTTTTTTTAACAGCTCACAGTTATGTTGCGGCAGTCGTGTGTACAAAGCCGGATTGAAAAGTGAGTTTAGTTAGAGACGCGGGCCGAACGAAACCAAAAAAAATGTTGAAATATAACGTCCATCCAGTATATAAATAGTAATGTCAATGCGATTTATGAAAGGTCGCCGGGGGTTTTCTCAACCTTCGATGGTACTGCCAACATCGTCGTGGATTGAGTTTTCTCCTAACGTGTGTGTGAGTGACATATGATCGCGAAGGTGGTTAACTCCCCTTTGGATGATGCTAATATCGCCATTCGAAAAAAAATCCAATATATAAAAAGTATGGAGGCCGAATTCCAGTCTTCGCCCTCCTCAAATGTGCAACTCTCGGTTAATAAGGTTTTGGACATGTCGTTGATTGTTAAACTGCCAGCAGATTGTTTTTCAAATGATCTTGTTGCTTCGACATATGATGCGTGCTAGGGGTACGAAGACGAGTTAAACACGAATTGGTTATTAAGCTGGAGTCCTATCCAGACCGGGATAGCCTTCATCGCAACCAGGATGACCTAAAAAATATGTTCAGTAGCATCAGGTCGTTTTTGAAGCTCCATCGAGACCGGGATGGCTTCCATCGAGACCGTGATAGGGTATGACGGGAAGAATTGGATATGGACTATGAGTTCGTGTTTGCTTCAAATTCGTTGTTCTTATTGCACTATAAATACCTCCATATGTAACCTATAGAGTTGTATTCCTTTGAAACCAAAAATTTGCTTGAAATTTAATGGACCAATCATAGCGCGACATGTGGCGCGACAATCACATGTGATTGGGAAAAAAAAACTAAAAAAAAAATTTTAAATTTTTTTTTTTTTAAAATTTAAAAAAAAAAAATTTCGAAATTTTTTTTATTTATGAAATAGTTTTTTTTTTTAAATTTAGCATGTCAAATCCAATCACATGTGATTGTAAAACCCAATCACATGTGATTTTGGAACTCAATCACATGTGATTCTACATATCAAATCCAATCAAATGTGATTAAAAAAATTACAATTTTTTTAAAAAAAAATTCAACTGGAAACGTACTTTAATTCGGTGATTTGATCAAGTTTGTTAGCGTTTCGTGATCATATCTTCAAAATTTTAGACGTTAATTCGGTGATTTGATCAAGTTTTGATCCAAAACTTGGTGTTTGAAGGTTTTAGCACAAATTTAGTGAAATTCGTCATTATTCGTCATTTTACTGAATTTTATTTTTCAATCACATGTGATTGGATTTGGCATGCAATAATCACATGTGATTGGGTTTTACAATCACATGTGATTGGCATACCCAATCACATGTGATTTACTGCATGTCAAATTTAATCACAAGTGATTGAAAAAAAAAAATTGAAAAAAAAAATTTCGAAAAAAAAAATTTTTGAAATTTTTTTTTTCCAATCACATGTGATTATCGCGCCACGTGTCGCAATCTGATTGGTCCCTTGAATCTCAACTTAAAACTTGGTCTCATTTGAATATTCCATACCAATGAAAATTTATAAAAGATTACTCTTTGCTTGGCGGAGGATTAAAGTAGTCAAGTTTGATTACATATAACCTAGTTAAATTCTTGTCTTTTGTTATCGTTTTTGCTAGTTTCTTCGCGCACCTCATCTTTTTCGTTTATTGTCTTGTGGGTTTGATATCCAGGGGTTTGTCAAGTCTTGTTAGGGCTCACCTAATCGTCCTAACAAGTGGTATCAGAGCTTACGCTCACGTGTTTACGGGAAAAATGGCGAAAAAGAGTGATGTGAAGATTGATCGGTTTGATGGAACTGATTTTAGCTTTTGGAAGATGCAAATTGAAGACCTTCTCAATCAAAAGAAGCTTTACCAACCCTTAATGGGTATTAAATGGGAAGAGATGGGGCAAGGTGAGTGGGATTTGTTAGATAGGCAAGCCGTAGGTGTTGTTCGACTTTCTCTGGCCAAGAACGTTGCTTACAACATTGTGGATGAAACCACAACCGCAGGATTTATTGTGGCGTTATCCAATATGTATGAAAAGTCATCCGCTTTGAACAAAGTTTTATTGATTCGGCAATTGGTAAATGCTAGGATGATGTAGAGTTCCTCGGTGACGGATCATGTTAATGAATTTAATATAATTTTAGCTCGGTCGAAATCGGTCGACATTAACTTCGATGATGAGCTTGAGGCATTGTTTATTTCTATCTTCATTACCCGATAGTTAGGCCGGTACGCTTACAGCGATTAGTGGGTCATTCGGAACTACGAAGCTCACTTTTAAAGGAAACCGTGATTTGATTCTTAGCGAAGGTATTAGAAGGAAAGATTCAAGTGGGAGTTCGTGTTCGGTTCTAAGTGTTAGTTGGGGAAGAGCTAGGTCAAGGAGTCCACCAAGGAGCAAGAATGTGGGGTGATCGAATTGTCAACAAGTTGGTCATTACAAGTCAAAGTGCCCGCGTTTAGAGTCGGGTGGGAGCGTATCGACTATGGTGATCGAGGATGCGTTAATGTGCCAAGAGAAGTGTGACGACCCGGAAATTTCCGACTAAATTTAAACTTTATCTTTATATTATTCTGACACGATAAGCAATGTTTGTTAAGTTAAATCTCAAGGATTTTAAACTATGTTTATACATTCATTTAAACCTCGACCAAATTTCAATGATTCACGAACCATTAAATGAACATATATGAATATGTATGTATATGTGTATATGTTATAAATTGAAAATGTCAACAAAGTATTTAAAAGTATAATGCTTTATATGAACATATTTGTTTCAATATGATTATCGACGAAATTAAAAAAATATATATTAAATGATTGAATTATTAGAAACATTAATTATGATTACAAGTCTCTGTTGAGAGGTCCACTATGATTTGAGAAAATCTATTCCTCTTAACGATATTCGAAATAATTTGTAACGCTATTTATAAATAAAAATAAAAAGTGTCATTTACGAAAGTTAGACAAAAGCTAGTGGAGAATTGGTTTCCATAATATTCTATTAATCTGTTTTCAAACGTACAAAAACGTTTTCAGTTTAAAAAGAACTTTATTATTAAAACGTATATAACTTTTATAAATATCTAGAATCACTTTTGACAACTCATTACTTAACCAGTATAATAAATATAACGATATTTATATTTTATTTCATTAAATATATATAACGATTTAAATTAATATTATATATATTTATACGCGTATTATACATACATAGTTTTTATACTTTTACTATACTTTAACTTTACCTTTACTTTACTTTTACTTTACTTTAACTTTAATAATTTACTTTAATAATTCATACTTTAATAATTCACTTTAATAATTCATACTTTAATAATTCACTTTAATAATTCATACTTTAATAATTCACTTTAATAATTTATACTTTAATAATTCACTTTAATAATTCAAAAATCTATTATAAATAGAATTCAATAGGTTTCATTATTTCATAGAAACTTGAAAATATATTTCTCGAAACTCTCTCAATCGATTTATATATATATATATATATATATATATATATATATATATATATATATATATATATATATATATATATATATATATATATTTGCTCTATATTATTTCAAGATATTATTAGTATACATAAAATATTACGACGGAGTGATGTCCTGGTGATTTCAAAATAGTTTTTTTGAATGAGTCGAAGCTAAGGAGATTATGGGTTATAGCTATGGAGGTGATGGGTATGGTTCATGGGTATGCTCGTGAGGTCAATCTAGTGTTTATCATCTCCGTTGTGTCTACGTACTTTCCTGCAATATTGAATCTCAATATTGATACGTGAGCACTCATAAGTTAACTTTTATATATCAATAGTGTATCCCTGACTAGTGCTCGAGTATATAGGATTATGCATGCTTGTACATTCGATATTGTCCTTAGATATGTTTGTTGAATCCTGAATTAGATACATACGCTACTGAGATAGGGTATATGATATGCATGTCATTGGAAAGCTAGCGAAAAATTAAGAACTTTTCATTTAGATATCGAATGGTTTCGATGAACGGATTAGAAGTTATAGTCAACTGAATTTTAGTATTATTGTTAAAATGATTATTATTACTATCGTCGTTATTATTTTAATAGAAATATCATTATTATTATAAAATATCATTATTACTATTATGTTAGTATTATCATTTTATCATAATACCATTTTTAGTAAATATAAATATTGTTATTTTTTTATAGAATAATAATAATTATTATTACAAAATAATACAACTTTTACTTATTAGTATTATGATCAATATTATTTTATCAAATAAATAGGGGATACAAAGATATTTTTCACCACGCGTAATATAATTACATTAATAATACTTACCACTATAGTTTTAAGATATTAAGTGAACTTTATAAATTTTACTACTTAAGATATATAAAAGTATATTTTATCATATATAAACGTTAATATAAATTTTTATTAATAAATGACTTTTATTATTATAAAATCTAATAAATATATTTAAACATATAAAACGACTATAGTTAAGTTATATAATAAACACGTATAAATTTTAGAAGTCATTTTGGGTCAAGTTGACTTTTGTTGACTTTTGCATATTAGTCTCGAGCATTAGGATTGTGGTACACTATGACTTGACCAAAAATTGTTAGACAAATATTGACCAAGATATAAATATATATAATTAATATAGGTTCGTGAATCTGAGGCCAACCTTGCACTTGTTAAATGACGTTATATGTATTTTTACTACGAAATACAGTATGGTGAGTTTCATTTGCTCCCTTATATATATATTTTTGGGACTGAGAATACATGCGCTGTTTTTTATAAATGTTTTACGAAATAGGCACAAGTACTAAAACTAATTCTACGTGGGTTTAAACCAGAAATATACCCTTAGCTTGGTAACATTAAACTACTTGTCTATGTACGGTAGGCGCGAATCCTAAAGATAGATCTATTGGGCCTAACAAACCCCATCCTGACTATGGGATGCTTTAGTACTTCGAGGTTATTTTAAACACACCTGATCTGGTGTACTTCAGAGGGTAAAACATGAACGTTAAGGCTTGTTACAGGGTGCCTACAATTTATAGAATACTCTTATACACTTGCGAGTGTACATATATTTATAAACGGAAATCTTGTGGTCTATTAATATATTGAAATGATTGTTATGATAAACCTATGAACTCACCAACCTTTTGGTTGATACTTTAAAGCATGTTTATTCTCAGGTATTAAAAAAATCTTCCGCTGTGCATTAGCTCATTTTAAGGATATTACTTGGAGTCATTCATGGCATATTTTGAAAGACGTTGCATTCGAGTCATTGAGTTCATCAAGATTATTATTATGTCAATTATAGTTGGATGTATTATGAAATGGTGTGCATGCCGTCAACTTTCGTTGTAAAGAAAGTTTGTCTTTTAAAAACGAATGCAATGTTTGTAAAATGTATCATATAGAGGTCAAAATACCTCGCGATGTAATCAACTATTGTGAATCGTTTATAATGTATATGAACGGGTCCTTTCAGTTGGTATCAGAGCGGTGGTCTTAGCGAACCAGGTCTGCTTTAGTGTGTCTAACTGATAGTTGTTAGGATGCATTAGTGAGCCTGGACTTCGACCGTGTCTGCATGTCAAAAGTTTTGCTTATAATTTTTGTCGGAAATTGCCTGCTTATCATTCTTAGTCTAGACACGTCTTACTGCATTGATTTCATGAATAGTGTATAGACAAAATTCATATCTTAGCGTATCTGCTAATCCATATCTTAGCGTATCTGTTACTGTAAACTTTGCCTAACATATCCCGTAATTTCCTCCGTAATCTACGAAATCTTTTGCGCTATATATATAGATATTCTATGTAATTAGAATACCACCCGATAGCCGAAAAATCATTCCATATCGAAAAATTCTTTATTCAATCGAACGAAATGGAATTCGTCATTAGTTCAAGTCCCTCGAATTCCGATATGGAATCCCACTCAAGCTCCGAAAGCAGTGTGACCAGAATAGATCAACCAATTAGCCATCATCTATTATGAATGAATTGGGGATAGGTTCGTAGCTTCCTCAATAATTGGAGACAAGAAGAAGGTGATCCCTTCCATCCACCACATTGCCCTCTTGGCGATGAACCTGAAGCACTTACCGGCGAACTGGTCCGAAACACCATTTTCTCTCTCATTTTCAGAGTATCTCGTTACGATTATATACTACATCAAATTCTAAATTTTATTTATCCGCTCGTCCGAACCGACAATCACCCCGGTGTAATAGAAGAAGTCAACGAGCTTCGCACTCGAGTAGTGGCTTTAGAGAATATGGTGCAAGGGTTACAAACACCAACAAATAACGAAGTATTAATTCATAATTTCAATTTTATTGAATAAATACTCCGTAAAAGTTATGTAATTTCTAAAGTCTTTAGGGATTATTCAGTTCTAGTTTCAACCGTAAATCAAATGAGTTTAATTTAATATTAACTCATTAAATCTATGTTACATCTGAAGAAAATATGCACATATATATTTTCATAAAGACTGTAATAAAATTCTGTTGTACAAAATATTAATTGTGAAATTTTTTTAACGGGTAGAAAATAGCCGAGAGATATATAAATTCACAATTAATATATTACATTTTTCGAATCTGATTAAGCAAATCATCAACTATACTCCCAAAATCTCACAACAATATACATTCTTGTATAGAAATCAAAACAACCATTCTCACCTAAATTTGATTACGCATTCTGATTTTGACAAATCAAAATCCAAGTCATGATTTAACAGAAGACATCACTCTTAGATTCCTACATCTTTCAAAGCTATACTTTGACTTCAAAACCGTGTTAGAATATCATATGTATATTAACGATTACAAACTGTGTTCAAACTCTCCGAAGTTTTCGAAGACACTTCAAACAATGAACAATCGAGATGATGATCCAACCACATAATACCCACATTTATGTACCTAAAAAGCTCTCGAAGCCAAAGTCATATTTCGACGCGTATCCGTGTCAGACCCTTTGGCATTTATTAGCTAAAATGACTTTTCAATTCCTTTTCAAAGTAGACAGTTTTGTCACAGCTCCAGCAAGTCAACTTCGACTTTTCAGTCGGACTAGTCTTATTATAACCTCGATAGATACGTTGCCCTTTCGTCATCGTTACTGGGGACCTTTCATATCTCACCACCTTAGCAATAAACTTACCAACAACTTCAATTATCTTTGACTTTTCGAAAAATCATTATATTTATTGAAATCACATCATTTACTCATTCGCATCTTGTAACGAGAATTGTCATACGAATCATCGGAAAACAGTAACCAGTATTTTGAAATCTCGCAGCATGTCTACGCCAACAGTTATATGTGTACGTAAAACGTCTATCTCCTAGACTTACATACTTTGAATGTGAAGTTCTGAAAAATATTTTGAACTGCAAACTAGTTCTTGAAATGCTGACGAAGCATCAAAAATTGTAAACGATCTTAACAGTAAAAAGTTTGATGACAAAGAATAGTAAGGTGGTAAAGCTGAGAAACAGAGAAGGTTTGGAACTAGAAAACGGATTGAACAGACTATGAAGGAGGCTGTGGACAAATCACAAAGACTAAATCTGCCTTCAAAGAATCCAAATGATTCAGTGCCTGCTAAAGTCATTAACGAATACCTTACTCTTTATTCTAAACCTTTACAGAAAAATCTTCATCATCATCCATCAATATTAGAAATTCTAAGATATTATCATATCTTTCATTATAAATATCCGCGATATTTCTGAAGATATTTTCACAACTAATCTTATCTAAAGTCATTTATCTCTTTGCGCTATCAGTGTTACATCATATAAGAAACTATTAGTTTCTATATTCTATAAACTTTCGAGTTTAAATTATGAATGTTTTGAAGTAGTGTTGGGAACTGAAGCATCAGTTAGTATAATATAATGACACATGATCAACGTGATTATATTACAGTAAGTCATGCTGAGTTTCTAATGAGACATGACGATTCACAGACCATGCCGTCATCATGTTGCATGTTACACGACTCTTGTATTCTATTTAATCTCTAAAAATATCAAGAATATATTTTCTTGATGATTCGGTCTTTTCAGGGAATTCTGGTAAATTAACAAATCAAGATCGTGCCATTACCATTTCCTTCTTAGAACATTAACTATGTTCATTCTGAAATTCATATCTGCGAATACTGGACCATTACAAACGTTGCTTAATCGCAAGAAGAAGAAACGAAAGGACAAAACTCCAAAATAGAAATTGGAGTATAAATCGCAGCAAATAGAAGGGAGCATTAACTGTGGATGTCAATGATTATAGAAGACAAAAGCAGGGGCTTTGAAATATAAGGGAAGATATAAAACCCAACAACCACCCAAAAAGTATAAACCGTATATATCGATGCATATAGCAATATAAAGACACGGAAGAACTAAAAACACTATAAAACTGAGAGTATAGTAGAAGTAAATAGATTCTTCCGTAGGCAGAAGAAAAAGAAGAACGACAGATATGAAAGTGAGGAGTATATCGAGAATCAGTACTGGATGAAGCATATTGACAAATACTTTAAAATATGAGTTGAGGGAGAAAGAATAGAAGGTGTGAGTTGTAAGGAAACGAAGGAGGTGGATTTATAGTGAAATACCCGACAGAGAAATCAAGATGGAATATCGTATTAATTTGAAGAGAATCATAATCTCCTTAATCACCGAAGCATCAAATCCAACATAGATTACAAAGATTTTCTTTAAATTCGGAGATCAATTATGATGACGTCAAAAGATATGACGAATCACTATAATCTTATTTCCTTCATTTACGATAACTTCCCTCATACGCTTTGAGTAATCAAATTATTTTATCCATACTTCTTAGACATGATAAAACTTCATAATCGTCATAATAACATTCTCATTGTTAGCCATAACGACCTCTATCAAATTTCGGGGACGAAATTTCTTTAACGGGTAGGTACTGTGACGACCCGGAAATTTCCGACTAAATTTAAACTTTATCTTTATATTATTCTGACACGATAAGCAATGTTTGTTAAGTTAAATCTCAAGGATTTTAAACTATGTTTATACATTCATTTAAACATCGACCAAATTTCAATGATTCACGAACCATTAAATGAACATATATGAATATGTATGTATATGTGTATATGTTATAAATTGAAAATGTCAACAAAGTATTTAAAAGTATAATGCTTTATATGAACGTATTTGTTTCAATATGATTATCGACGAAATTAAAAAAAATATATTAAATGATTGAATTATCAGAAACATTGAATTATGATTACAAGTCTCTGTTGAGAGGTCCACTATGATTTGAGAAAATCTATTCCTCTTAACGATATTCGAAATAATTTGTAACGCTATTTATAAATAAAAATAAAAAGTGTCATTTACGAAAGTTAGACAAAAGCTAGTGGAGAATTGGTTTCCATAATATTCTATTAATCTGTTTTCAAACGTACAAAAATGTTTTCAGTTTAAAAAGAACTTTATTATTAAAACGTATATAACTTTTATAAATATCTAGAATCACTTTTGACAACTCATTACTTAACCAGTATAATAAATATAACGATATTTATATTTTATTTCATTAAATATATATAACGATTTAAATTAATATTATATATATTTATACGCGTATTATACATACATAGTTTTTATACTTTTACTATACTTTAACTTTACCTTTACTTTACTTTTACTTTACTTTAACTTTAATAATTTACTTTAATAATTCATACTTTAATAATTCACTTTAATAATTCATACTTTAATAATTCACTTTAATAATTCATACTTTAATAATTCACTTTAATAATTCATACTTTAATAATTCACTTTAATAATTTATACTTTAATAATTCACTTTAATAATTCAAAAATCTATTATAAATAGAATTCAATAGGTTTCATTATTTCATAGAAACTTGAAAATATATTTCTCTAAACTCTCTCAATCGATTTACACACACACACACACACACACACACACACACACATATATATATATATATATATATATATATATATATATATATATATATATATATATATATATTTGCTCTATATTATTTCAAGATATTATTAGTATACATAAAATATTACGACGGAGTGTTGTCCGAGTGATTTCAAAATAGTTTTTTTGAATGAGTCGAAGCTAAGGAGATTATGGGTTATAGCTATGGAGGTGATGGGTATGGTTCATGGGTATGCTCGTGGGGTCAATCTAGTGTTTATCATCTCCGTTGTGTCTACGTACTTTCCTGCAATATTGATACGTGAGCACTCATAAGTTAACTTTTATATATCAATAGTGTATCCCTGACTAGTGCTCGAGTATATAGGATTATGCATGCTTGTACATTCGATATTGTCCTTAGATAGGTTTGTTGAATCCTGAATTAGATACATATGCTACTGAGATAGGGTATATGATATGCATGTCATTGGAAAGCTAGCGAAAAATTAAGAACTTTTCATTTAGATATCGAATGGTTTCGATGAACGGATTAGAAGTTATAGTCAACTGAATTTTAGTATTATTGTTAAAATGATTATTATTACTATCGTCGTTATTATTTTAATAGAAATATCATTGTTATTATAAAATATCATTATTACTATTATGTTAGTATTATCATTTTATCATAATACCATTTTTAGTAAATATAAATATTGTTATTTTTTTATAGAATAATAATAATTATTATTACAAAATAATACAACTTTTACTTATTGTTATTATGATCAATATTATTTTATCAAATAAATAGGGGATACAAAGATATTTTTCACCACGCGTAATATAATTACATTAATAATACTTACCACTATAGTTTTAAGATATTAAGTGAACTTTATAAATTTTACTACTTAAGATATATAAAAGTATATTTTATCATATATAAACGTTAATATAAATTTTATTAATAAATGACTTTTATTATTATAAAATCTAATAAATATATTTAAACATATAAAACGACTATAGTTAAGTTATATAATAAACACGTATAAATTTTAGAAGTCATTTTGGGTCAAGTTGACTTTTGTTGACTTTTGCATATTAGTCTCGAGCATTAGGATTGTGGTACACTATGATTTGACCAAAAATTGTTAGACAAATATTGACCAAGATATAAATATATATAATTAATATAGGTTCGTGAATCTGAGGCCAACCTTGCACTTGTTAAATGACGTTATATGTATTTTTACTACGAAATACAGTATGGTGAGTTTCATTTGCTCCCTTTTATATATATTTTTGGGACTGAGAATACATGCGCTGTTTTTTATAAATGTTTTACGAAATAGGCACAAGTACTAAAACTAATTCTACGTGGGTTTAAACCAGAAATATACCCTTAGCTTGGTAACATTAAACTACTTGTCTATGTACGGTAGGCGCGAATCCTAAAGATAGATCTATTGGGCCTGACAAACCCCATCCTGACTATGGGATGCTTTAGTACTTCGAGGTTATTTTAAACACACCTGATCTGGTGTACTTCAGAGGGTAAAACATGAACGTTAAGGCTTGTTACCGGGTGCCTACAATTTATAGAATACTCTTATACACTTGCGAGTGTACATATATTTATAAACGGAAATCTTGTGGTCTATTAATATATTGAAATGATTGTTATGATAAACCTATGAACTCACCAACCTTTTGGTTGATACTTTAAAGCATGTTTATTCTCAGGTATTAAAGAAATCTTCCGCTGTGCATTAGCTCATTTTAAGGATATTACTTGGAGTCATTCATGGCATATTTTGAAAGACGTTGCATTCGAGTCATTGAGTTCATCAAGATTATTATTATGTCAATTATAGTTGGATGTATTATGAAATGGTGTGCATGCCGTCAACTTTCGTTGTAAAGAAAGTTTGTCTTTTAAAAACGAATGCAATGTTTGTAAAATGTATCATATAGAGGTCAAAATACCTCGCGATGTAATCAACTATTGTGAATCGTTTATAATGTATATGAACGGGTCCTTTCAGTTCTTGACGAATCTTGGTTTCTATATTCGGGTGCCTCATATCATGCTACCACATACATGAACGAGATGGTGAATTTCAAGTTGTATTCCGGTAGAGTTCGAGTGCGAATGGGAGTACTCTTGATGTTGCGGGTATTGGTGATCTCGTGGTTAGACACTTGAATTATGCTTTGATCTTGAGAAACGTGAGGTTTATCCCCAAGCTCACGAGAAGATTAATCTCGATTGAGAAATTGGATGATGATATGTGTCATGTTCTATCTGGGGGTCAAAATTAGATAGTGTTTAAAAGAGATTATGTTATTGCGCGCGGGTACAAAAAGGAAATCACGTATATGGTTGATATTCCTTCTGAGGAATGGGTAGATGGTTTTGTAGGTGCTAAAAATCCTAGCGTGCTAATGCTTTCCGGTATTGTTGAGGGGTCTTTTTTGAGTGAGAGCTCAAACGAAGTCGAAACTAGTGGAGATTCGGGTCGAAGTGGGTACACTATAGTCTTCGTTACTTAGGGTAGATATTCTCCAACAGCAACTTTGTTACCATCGACCGAGGAAGATGAACTAGAGATTTTTCTAGGAGTCATGGTTAATGATAAATCCGTACAATGTGTGTTGGCTCGGGGTGAAAAATCGGGTTTGTCAGAATTTGTACGCATGTATGTGGTCGGTGTTCCAACGGTGAAAGCAAATGTGGTAAAATGGACGATTAAGTGTGCGATTGCGTTCTCGTGCAAGATCTTAATCGGTAATGTTCATGTGTACGTTCTACCAGTGAGTTTATATTTTGTTGGAAAGATAATTTGGGTAAATGATATTGTGTACGGGTGGATCGCTTAGGTGATGTGGTTGATTAGGGAGGGTCAAGATCAAACGACCTGTGATCTCTTAAACTAAGGAGATAGGTGTCGTATCCAAAGAGTAGTTCTTGCTCCCAAGCTAGTAACATAAAAGACCGATTTATAGCTCAGCGGTATTTTTTGGTGTCAAAAGACTTCACTTGCTCGTGGATTAACGAATGAAGTGTGGCGTGATTCGAGTATCTCATCCGACGGTATCAAAAGAAGGTGTAATTACTGGGTCAGGTTGTTGCTGTAGAATGAAAAACATATTAGAGATGGGTGTCGTTTAACGTCTCTTCGAGTGGGAGATTGTTAGGAGTGTAAACACGAGTCAAACACGAATTAGTTACTTAGTTGGAGTCCCATCGAGACCCGGATAGCCTTCATCGCAACCGGGATGGCCTAAAAATATGGTCAGTAGCTTCAGGTTGTTTTTTAAGCTCCATCAAGACCCGGATGACTTCCATCGAGAGCATGATGATGTCCTTGATTCTTTTTCTCATGACGGGTTGAATGCTATTATGGACCATGATACTATCTTGTTGATGGGCCGCAAAGTTTTATGGCTCCTTGTCTTATTTCTTTTAGTTGGCACGTTGATAGTCTAGTCCATGTCAGTTCATCCGGACTCATAGTTGAGAAGGAAGTGTTTGGCTAAGTTTCTGCTTCAAGTAAGTTTGTGGAAGGTTCGAATGTTCGATTAAAACTAAAAAAATGTTCGTAAAAGATTGGGTTGAGTAATGATGGAAATTTTATTGTTCATGATGAATAGATCGATCCAGCAGGAGGTAGCTCATTGAATGCTTTTGAAGGCATTTTCGAGTCGGTGCTTGGTCCCCTTACAACGTAGGTAAATTGGTGGGATTCTCGCGGGTATCTTCTCTTGGGTCTCCTAATACGTATTCGTATTCATCTCGTTTAGGGAAGTCGGTCCTTTTAAAGGTCGACGAAAGGTTTCAAAGACGGGGACGAAAGGAAAGAAAGCTTTTCTCGCAGCGGATGAGTGTGTGCGTTTCTCTTTTGTTTATTAGTTGTAAGGTTTTAGATGCTTGTTGGTTTCTTTAGTTTGTAATTATGTCTGTTTTGCTTTATTTTATCCTGTTATACGCAGTGTTAGTCTTGCCCCTTTGTTATTTGTTAGCTTGTATGCGGTGGTTGTTTTGTTTTGCATGGTTAAACTCGCCTTTATATAATTTTTTTATCTAGTTTTGTTTTTAGATTTTTTTTCTAGTTACGAGGTGTTTCAAGGATTTTCTCTGCTTGTTTGATAAGTTTTCATCGGTTCATAAAAGTACATTGAATATAAAGTCAATGTTTATTTAAAAAAGAAAATGTTGAGTCCCCAAAATAATTAAGGATTTAATTATGACAAAACTGTAATTTATCTGCACTAAAATGTTATGCGCAGCCAGCACAAGTTTGTTTATGTATAGACAGCAGATATTACTGTGTCGAGTGTTTAGTTTGCTGCCTAGTCTACCAGCACAAGGTAGACAGTATTCTTCAATTAAGCACATGATGTGTACTCCGTAATTCAAGAATATCAAGTAACTCAGCAATGAAGAACCAGCATAGCTGGAATGCAGCTTACTACACAAGACAACTATGCTCCATTACAAGCATAGTGGTTTCCTGAGTGGTCTACATCAATCGTAATATTCAACAGAAGTCAAAGACAAAGTTGAACAGAAAAGGACACGCGTCGGCGGCTGACAAGTGACCTTACAAGACCACGTGGGAATGCAGAAGTTTAACGCATGTGCAGACATGTGTTATACTTTGTCAATGACTAGGGAACACAACATTCTATTTGTTTAAACAAATAGTGATGTCAAACCGAATTGGGGTGTTCCTGCAAATAGCTACCAAAGAGGAAAGAGGAGAGCACGCTCTCTGATGCAGTTGTCCCCATAAGTACAGACATCCTATGTACTAGTGGACAATAGAACAATTACATGGATAATAGGACTAGTATAAATTGATGTATCCACTATTGTAACAACTAGTGGTGTGGGTTTGTTTATTTAGAGTCCAAAACGTGTAATACCTTAGAACATACTCTGTAGCTATACTTGGGTAAATCTGTATCAACCAACTATCATTCCGCCGAGGATAGTTGTAATTCTTTGTGATTTAATCAATAAAGAATAACCGTTAAAAAATTACCTTTGACTCTATTTAATTTTCTTGCTTGAATACTAAATTGTGTTTAACTGTTAAGTTAATTAAAAAGAGTATTGTATTCAACCCCTCTACAATACTCATGTTGTTTATCAAGGGACCAACAACTGGTATCATAGCTTTAGTCTTGATAATTTAATATCTTGAATCTGAATTCTCTCATGGCTGCATACTCAAATATAGCTTACCTTGAAAATGGCTCATCCAATAGACCACCCAAATTTGATGAAGATGAGTATGAAACTTGAAAGGCAAGGTTCATGCTTCACCTAGAGTCTTTTGACCCACTCATGCATGGTATTGTCACAGATGGTCCATTTGTCCAAACTAAGACTATTGATAGCATTCCAGCTACTGCTGACACTCCTGCCATTCCTGGTAGAGAGGTTGTTCTCACTCCAGCCAAATGGGATGATGAGGACAAACGTCGTATTGGACTTGACCCTAAGATCAGAACTCTGTTAGCTATCACTTTACCTAACCACCTATTCAAATTGATTAAGGGAAAACTGAATGCTAAGCTTATGTTAGACTATCTAGATGTTACTTATGAAGGTATGGATGAGGTTAGGCAGAACAATATTATTTCTTTGAAAAGAGAGTATGAAATGTTCGTTGCCTATAAGAATGAGAACCTTAAGCAAACCTTCATTAGGTTTAACTCCTTAGTTGCTGACCTGCTTACTTTGAAAATCACATATACTGATTTTTAACAAGTAAGCAAATTCATTGACTCATTGTCTGCTAAATGGAAACCAGTGACTGACCCTCTAAGAACCACCCAGACTTTAAATGTCTTCGCTCTATGGTACACTTTGGAACCATGAGAAGGCAGAAGCTAAACTTGAACTAAACTTGAAAGAAAACTTTAAGTCTGCCCCCACCACTTCAAAATCTTCTAAAACAGATGATACTGCTCTTATTGCTGCTGCTAAAAAGAAAGCTCAAAAAACTTTACTGGTTCAAAAGTTGACAGCAGAAGAAGAGTCAACTGAAGATGATGTGGAGAGTGGTACTGGGTCTGAAGAGAGCAGTGATGATGAAAATGATGTGGAAGGGTTTGCTGAAGATATGGCTTTACTGGCTAGGCAGTTTAAAAGGTTCAATCGTAATAGAACCAGCAAGCCATACAAAGGGAGTAAGAAGCCGAGTGCTAGGTATAATAGCAAATCAGTCAAAGGTCCTAAATCTGAGTGTTACAATTGTGGGAAGGTTGGATATTTTGCTGCTGAATGCATGTCCAGGAAACCTTCAATCTCACATGCTAACTCTTTCTCAAAAGCTGATAAGTACAAGAACAAGTACAAAGCTATGAAAGCTCAGATGAAGGAAAATGCAAAGACTGATAAGAAGGGAAAGAAGCCAGAATAGGTTCTAGTTGCTGAGCATCATGACTGGGATGAAACCAGTTCTTCTTCATCTTCTAACAGTGATACTGATGATGATGATGCTGGTTATGTTTCTGGTAAAAAGCTGTGTTTGATGGCCAAGGAGGTCGAGGAGTCTGATGAGGATGATAATGGTCGTATATTTGTGTCTGATATGAGGTAAGCTGACCTAAAAAAGGATTCACCTCAATGGAAAACTGAAATGCTGTATAAGGTTGACAATTTTTGAACTTATACTGATGATGAAAAAGCTAAAATGTTTGACTACCTAAGAGTTGATCTATGCAGAGGCAGTAAACGTGAAGAAGTTTTGAAAAATGATAACAAATCTTTAAATGATAAACTTAAAAGCAAAACTGATGAAATGATCTTGAAGGATGAAATTTCAAAACTTGAAAAACAAAATTTTGCTTTAAAGTCTCTTTACGTTGAGGCAGCAGATGTTAAGAACCAGCTAAACGACCTCAAGAAGGTTGTTGCTTCATGGTGTACATCTGCTCAACGCACAGCTAAGTGTGTAAATGAGCAGGTGCCTGCCCAAGTTGAAGCTTTCTTTGCTGGTGACTATGCTACTGCTGCTCTTGCAGAAGTTACTTATATGGACCCCATTCTTGAAACTGATCCTGAAGCCGTCTTGCCCAATACTTTTGCCAAGATAGTTAAGGGTAAAAAGGTCTTAACAAATAAGTTTGTCAAACCTACTGAGACCCCACCACCGTCCATGAAAGAAATTTTAGAGGATGAAGTAAAAGCCAAGGTAACCAGTACTTCAATTGATGAAACTACTGCTCCCTCAAGCATTTACTATATGACTCCAAAGGAAAGATGCATTAAAACAATCAAAGAAAGTCAAAAACAATTGATTCCCCTTCGTGTTCAAATTCCACCAATGCTGAGCCAGCTGATGAAAATTGTACTGGTCAACCAGTAGCTGCTCAAGCCAGCAAAACGCAATACTGGCAAGTCAAAGGCAGCAATCAAGATTCACACGAATCGACCGGTATCAGCTGACGGGTCAATAACTTCCCACACTGGCTAGTCGAACAACAAAGGCAAAGCAGTATACCATGATTATGGTACTGGTTCTAAAAGGAAAGCCGCCCTTAAGGGAAAAGCTAAAGTGAACTGATGTTATGCGAGGTGTATACGAAATAGTTATATTTTTATTGCGAAATACTATTAAATACGATACAATTTTACACAAGTTATTTATTTATTTATAGAGTGGATATACCTAAACCTTGCTACAACACTATAGGCAGTGTACCTAATCGTAAAGTAGTATAGTTTTTAATAAGTCCGGTTCGTCCACAGGGAACTAGCCAAGTTTAACGCTATATTTTAAACTATATTTGTATAAATATATATATATATATATATATATATATATATATATATATATATATATATATATATATATATATATATATATATATATATATATATATATATATATATATAAAATTAGTATTATTATTATTATAAAAAGGGGGTTTTACCGTTTAATGACCGATTTGTCGATTTTATGTCTTAAGTCGCAATTAAAACCTAATGTAAAATATTAAATATACAAATGACTTAATTTAAAGCGTAAAGTAAATGACGATAATAAAAGTGCGATAATTTAAAGTGCGATAAATAAAATGACAGTAAATAAAAGTGCGATAATTAAAAGTACGATAATTAAAATTGCGATAATTAAAAAGTACGATAATTAAAAGTGCGATAAGATATAAAATAAAGGAATTATGCTTATTTAAACTTCCGTAATCATGATGTTTGACGTGTTGAATTTAATTTATTACCATGGGCTAATTGTCCTTTGTCCTGGATTATTCAATATGTCCATACGGTTTTTGTCCATAACAGTCCATCAGTCATAAATATAAAGTGCGAGTGTCCTCGTCAAATTATCCTTATACCCGAAGTCAAATATTCCAACTAATTGGGGACTTAAACTGTAACAAGGTCTTAATACTTTGTTTAATAATTACACCAGGATATCGACTGCGTGCAATCTAAAGTTTTAATACTTTATTAACAATTACACCAAATGTCCTTGTATGTAATCCACCCCTGTTTTAATGAGTCCATTGACTATTAATCCATCCCCGTGTTCGGTTAAATGAACGATTATTAATATTTATAAATATCCCGCCCATCGTGTCCGATCGAGTGTATATGGTTATTTATAGATACGTCAAATTGTAAATCTCTATATTAAATTAACGAACTATCATTTAGTTAAACAAATATAAAGCCCATTAATAGTCCATAGTCCAATTTCTACAAGTGTCGGTCTTTTGTCCAAACCTCAATTATGGTCCAAAACCCAATTACCCAATCTTAATAGTTATCCCAACATCACGATTATTTCGGCTTAAATAAGCATAATAATAACTTAGCTACGAGACATTAATTTAAAAATGTTGAACATAACTTACAATGAGTATTAATCGCGTAGTGTTACACGGACAGAATTTCGACTTACAAACTTAAAACATTCACCACTATAACCTTATTATTAATCTTAAATTACAATTAAAATTATAATATATATATATATATATATATATATATATATATATATATATATATATATATATATATATATATATATATATATATATATATATATATATATATATATATATGTTGAGAGAGTACCGAGAAAGGAAAAGAAAAAGATGTGTTTATTTCGTCCGAAAAATGCTTCAATTTATAGATGTGGCCAGACTTTGGGTGCCATGCGATCGCATGGGATTAACTCTTCCAGGCCATGCGATCGCATGGCCTGCTTTTCCAGCTCATGTACTTTTGTTTCTTATTTGCCGACGGTTTTTAATATAAATATAATATATAAATAATTTATAGAATTATTTATATATTATATTATATTCGTGTGCATAGTTGACTTGTAATTTTAGCTCCGTTGCGTCGCGCGTTGATAGTTGGTTCATGTCCCGGTTCCGGATTTTCGAACGTCCTTTCGTACGATTTAATATCTTGTACTTTGCATTTCGCGGCCCGTACTCTTGTAATTTTGAGACGTTTCTCATCAATAAATTGAACCTCTTGGATTGTACTTTGTACTTTTTAGCGTTTTGGTCGTTTGCGTCTTCAAATTGTCGAATCTGTCTTTTGTCTTCACCTTTTAATATTTAAACGAATATCACTTGTAAATAGAACAATTGCAACTAAAAGCTTGTCTTTCTTGAGGGATAATGCTATGAAATATATGTTTTTTTTAGCATTATCATGAACCAAATTGTGGAATCATGTGCTGAGTCATCTATCACTGAGATAATAACTGTCAAGCTTGACCAGCTCATATCTGCCATATCTGAAAGCAGACCCGATCTTACTGCACCCATTTACTCAGTGTATGACCAGTCATCGATACCAAATGTGAGAAAATGCTACAAGTGTGGTAGCAAGTTTCACTTAGCTAACCGGTGTACTCTAACCCTAACCCCATCTGCTGCTGCCTCTTCAAGCAAACCAGCAGACAGGAAGAGATCATCAAAGATGACCCTTCCAGAACCCATCCTTGGATGGGTTCCCAAAAAAGAACTAATCTCTTAGCTACTGTGCAGGGCATTCAAAACAAGCAAATCTGGTATCTCGATAGTGGTTGTTCGAGGCATATAACCGGAAGTAAATCCCTGCTAATGGACTATCAAGAAAAGGATGGTACAGTTGTTTCATATGGAGATAATTTGTTGGGTTACACAAAGGGTTTTGGTAATTTAACAAATGGGAATGTTACATTCTCAAATGTAGCATATGTCATTGGGCTTAAACACAACTTACTCAGCATAAGCCAACTGACAACAAAAATAAGATAGTTCAATTCCGAAGAAAAATTGGCACTATTTTTGATAAGACAGGGAAGCCACTGCTGACAGCCAAAAGACATGAGAACATGTATCAAATTGACATGAACACAGCAGTCACAATAACTAATACTTGTTTTTATTCAAAGGAGGCAGACAATCTCAAATGGTTATGGCACAAGAGACTCTCACAACTCAACTTTAAAGATATTCACAAATTATCTAGTAAAAGTTTGGTGTCTGGACTACCCACAATGTCTTATGTGAAGGACAGATTGTGTCCTGGATGTGAAAAAGGGAAGCATCACCATACCTCATTCAAGTCAAAGCAGATTTCCTCTGTTGAGAAACCATTTCACCTACTTCATATGGATCTTTTTGGTCCTGTTAATATAGCCAGCTGTAGTGGGAAGAAGTATACACTGGTGATTGTTGATGAATATTCCAGATACACTTGGGTATTCTTTTTGAAGCAAAAGAGTGAAGCTGCTGATGAAATTATCAATTTTATCAAAAGAACAAAACTACTGAATGGGAAACTGGTGAAGCAGCTTAGAAGTGATCATGGTACAGAATTCAGAAATGCTACATTGGAAGAATTTTGTCCTGACAAAGGTATTTCACAGAACTTTTCTGCTGTGAGAACACCTCAACAGAATGGTGTTGCAGAAAGAAGAAATAGAACTCTCATTGAAGCAGCAAGATCTATGTTGGCTGAGTCTGGGCTGAAAAATTCATACTGGGCAGAAGCTGTGAACACTGCTTGTTTTACTTAGAATAGATCTTTAATAGTGAAAAGACGTCAGAAAACTACTTATGAAGTTCTCAAAGGCAGAAGACCCTCAATTTCATTTTTTCATGTATTTGGCACTTCTTGTTTCATTCAAAACAATAGGGATCAACTAGACAAGTTTGATGCTAAGGCTGATGAAGGTATATTTCTTGGATATTCCAACATGTTAAAGGCATATAGGGTTTTCAATAGAAGAATGGGTTGTTTTGAAGAATCTATTAATGTTACATTTGATGAAACTGTCCCTACTTCATCTTCTGGTCAAGAAGATGAGGAGTTACTGTTTGAAGAGCCAACTCAGCAAGCTCTAGATGATGAAGAAGAACCAGCAGCAAATCCCTCACCAATCTATGTTGCTGGGTTCTCTGATGATGAGATGGAACACTCTGTTCCATCTGTGTCTAAAATAGGTGGACCTTCTGGCTCTACTGAAGTTTTACAACTTGAGCATAGGTCTACTAGTTCTGAAGGATCTCAAGCTGGTACTGGTTACACTCATAATGAACAGTTGTCTCCCATTGCTGCTCATTCCTCTGAGCCAGCTGATGATCAAGATGCCGTGTGTTCCATAACAAGCTCACCCGTTCATAACACTAGATGGACAAAGGAGCATCCAATTGAACAAGTTATTGGTAATCTGGCCAGTGGTGTTAAAACAAGAAGACATGCAACCAGCAATTTTTGTATGCATGTAAACTTTGTATCTACCATTGAACCTACATGTCCTAAAGAAGCAATCAAAGATCCAAGCTGGGCAGGAGCTATGCAAGAAGAGATCTCCCGGTTTGACAGGAATAAGGTTTGGACATTGGTACCTTAACCTGATGATGAAACTAAAAAGATCATTGGTACCAAGTGGGTTTTCAAAAATAAGATGGATGAAGATGGGATTGTGATCAGAAACAAAGCTAGATTGGTAGCTCAAGGTTTCAAACAGGAAGAAGGATTGGATTATGGAGAGACATATGCTCCAGTGGCTAGGATGGAAGCTATCAGATTGTTCTTGGCATATGCTGCTAAGATGAACTTTATGGTATTCCAGATGGATGTTAAGTCTGCATTTCTAAATAGGAAGCTGTAAGAAGAAGTTTATGTCAAACAGCCTCCTGGTTTTGTAAGCAGTAAATATCCAGACCATATCTACAAGTTAAACAAAGCTCTTTATGGCCTCAAACAGGCACCAAAAGCATGATATGAGACACTTCATGTGTATCTCACTGGTATAGGTTTTAAAGTTGGAACAATTGATACCACTCTATTCTCAAAAGAGATAGATGGTGATCTCTTGCTGGTACAGATCTATGTGGATGATATTATTTATGGATCTAAAAATGAGGAACATTGTCAAGATTTTTCAAAACTTATGTCAAAGACATATGAAATGAGCTTACAAAGAGATTTGCAATACTTTTTAGGATTGCAAATTAAACAACTTGATGATGGAATTTTTATAAGTCAAGATAAATATAGAGGTATGATTGGGTCCTTACTTTATCTCACAGCCAGCAGACCAGATATTATGTTTGCCACTTGTCTCTATGTCAGTATCAAGCTGATCCTAAAGAGTCACATTTGCTAGCAGTAAAAAGGATATTTAGGTATCAGAAAGGTACTACTAAACATGGTTTTTGGTATCCCAAAGACCAGGATTTTGAGCTAATCGGGTATTCAGATGCTGATTTTGCAGGGTGTAAAATAGACAGGAAAAGTACTACTGGTGGTTGCCAGTTACTGGGTGGTAGGCTAGTCAGCTGGACGAGCAAAAAGTAAAATACCGTGTCCACATCTACTGCTGAGGCAGAATATGTTTATGCTTGTAGTTGTACTGCTCAAGTGTTGTGGATGCAAAGCCAGCTGAAGGACTATGGTGTTCATGTTACTAAAACTCCAATCTACTTTGACAACACAAGTGCAATTGCTATTACCAACAATCCTGTGATGCATTCAAGGACAAAGCACGTTGACGTTCGATATCACTTCATAAGGGATCATGTTCAAAAAGGAGATGTGAAGCTACATTTTATTTCCACAGACCAGCAGTTAGCAGATCTTTTCATAAAGCCCTTAGATGAGAAACGTTTTAACTATCTCATCTCTGAGCTGGGAATGCTTGAACTTTGAAATAAAAGACAACTTTGTTGGTGTGCTGGTTCTACAACATGTAGGGCAACCCGGTAAGTCACAAATTCTTTACTTACTACCTACATGTCAAACAATCAGCATAACAAGGTCTTTTATATCATGGTTACTCAATGTCTAAAATGAAATAATAAATAGCTCACAACATTAAATGATACCTTAAAACAGAAACTCATTTACTCCCAATTATTTACAATTAAATTTATAACATATTAAATGTAATAAAGAATTTTTGTATTTTATACAAACTTTATTTTGTGGTCTTTAACTTCATTTTGAATTAAAACCTGCTGCATTTAATGCTTAATGGAAGATATGAGTGCTCAAGCCGATTATATGTCATGTCAATAGTCTGTGTCCCCTCGAAAATGTACCAGTCTGTCACATCTGCCCACGCACCTGCAGATGACAGTTGCCATCTTTCTCTCTCTTGCACTTTTTCCACCAATCCGAAAGGTTAAATAAGGCAATCCATTTCTCATAATAACCTTCGGTTATTAACTCTTCAATTTACCTTTCAAAAACACACTCTTCTCTCTAAATCCCCAAATTTTTAAATCATTCATGCATTCATCTTCAACAAAATCATCAATGGCAGACCAACAACAATCACCACCCATCGAGAACCAACCGGAGGAACAACAACAACCAGAACAGCAACCTCCTCCAGTCATAGAGGAACAGGTTGAAGATGGACCATTGTTCAATCTTCACCCGAACCTGATCAGGGTTGCTAATGCACCAGATCCTGCACTCATTCGCCTATCCAGAGACAATGCTACTCATGCCCTTTCAATTCCAAAGTCCAAAGCCAACATGGGTTATGACACACTCATCGCTTACATTAGGCAATCACCTCTGGCTTGAGCAATTACCAGTGTTCCCTCTCATCTGTATCCAGCTTGCTTAGCCAGATTCTGGTACACTGCCACCATGGCCACCACTCAAGAGAATGCTTCATGTATTCGTGGCATGGTTACTGAAACCCTAAACTGTTCAATCACCGTTGATGCCATTCAACGAGCCCTTCAACTGCCAAGTGGACCATTTGTTGATTCACCAACAAGTGATGAATTCAGAAGGGAGGTCCTTGAAATTATTGGGTTTAATCGACCAGTGGCTCATACGACTTTAAGGAAGAATATGCCACCTCTTTGGTATTACTTCTTTGGATTGCTGACACAATGCATCAGCCAGAAGTCTGGTAGTTTTGACCAATGCTCAGATTTTGAGCTGAAGATTGGTCATGGGTTGCTGTTCAACCGAAATATTAATTATGCCGGTGAAATCTTCTTGAGGCTAAGGGAAATGGTGCTTGCACCCAAAAGAACACATTTAATCCCCTTTCCAAGGTTTTTGAGCCTTGTTTTTGAAAACGAGCTGGGAAATGCTTACCAGCAGATTACTGATGAATCGGTCGCCCTGCCCGTGAAACAAGGGGGAATGACCAAAGATGCTCCTACTGCTCCATATGCTGCCTTGACGCCAGGCATGCTCGAGTATCTTGCTGCTCGGGGTGGAGTTCACCAATCGACCGTCTCTGGTGTTACACCAGCTGTTAAAAGGAAGAAGCCAGCTACCTCAACTAGTACATCCACCGTCTCATATACTAGTAAAGCAGTAGTTATATTAGAATCTAGTGCTCTCTGATAATAAAGAACAGCCCTAGTCTTATATACTGACTACCCACTTCTAGTATTGGAATCAGTTGCTTATCTATTTCTTGGTAACAGGCAAATCCAAACGAGCTAAAGCTGGCTCCAAGCAAACCACAGGGGAGATTGCCCCAGTCTTAACTGCTACTTCTGAAAAGAAGGCTGCTATGGAACCTGGTGCGTCTCTAGACCAAACAGCAGAAATCTCTAACTTAATGAAAACTATTTTAACTTCTGACTTGAAAAATGAAAGTGGAGTTAAAGGTACAACCTTGACTCCCAAGCTGGCTGGTTTTAAAACTAGTGTTAAGAAGAGTACCATCCCATACTCTTCTATCCAGGCACTTCCATATTTTTCAAAATTATCCTTCAAGAAATATCCTCTGCTGACAGTAGAACCAGCAGAGAATATAACTGACCCCCAAAGCAGACTTGAGCTAGCTCCTCATCATGTTGAGTCAACTCAGGCTAATGCACAACCCAAATGTTACTTGGATCATGATAAGAGTCACACTCCTACATCATTACCAGCCAGAACTCTTACACAATTTGGGTCAACATGTGTTGCCAATGAGTCAGCAGAGTCACAACTGCACTTACAGACACCTTACTCTGTCTCAATGAAAGGGCTGATTAAATCACCAGTCTGTCCCCAGAGAC
This sequence comes from Rutidosis leptorrhynchoides, assembly GCF_046630445.1. Taxonomy (NCBI): domain Eukaryota; kingdom Viridiplantae; phylum Streptophyta; class Magnoliopsida; order Asterales; family Asteraceae; genus Rutidosis; species Rutidosis leptorrhynchoides. Next base: position 136,645,229 of record NC_092342.1, on the reverse strand, counting down.
CAACAACAGATGCAATTGTTTCGTCAAATTTATTTGGTTCTACAGTTGTTAACATAAAATGTTCTTTTGTTTCAGTTCTTAGCAGGGTAGATGAACAGGCAGAGGGGGAGCAAAAAAAGATGGTTATTATTTCTACTGATGAGCTCTCTGTTTCTGCTACTAGTGTTGGTGCTACTGATTTACCTACTAGTGGTGCTGATACTCATACTGTTGTCTCTACTGCTGCTGGTACTACTGGAGAGATTGTGGATGTTGGTTCCACTGACCTCACTGTTAATGAGGAGTTAGCTACTGCTGATATTTCTACTGCTGCTCCTGCTGTCTCCGGTATTGCTACTTCAACCACTGCTTCTGAGGTGGTTGATGAAATGATAATGGAACCTCCTCCTGCACTTGAAAAAGTTATTGATAATATTGTTAAGGAGGTTCTTGATTTCGAGGTTACTGGGTCTACCACTGTTACTCCTCCAACTGATGCTACTGAGGAAGTTTCTACAGGTGGTGACCAGGGTGACGTGGTACTTACTAATGAGCTTATTGCAGCAAATGCTGCCTATTCTGCACATGTCACTGGTTCCACGGAACCCTCTTTGGATGCTGGTCCCCCACTGCTACTACTACTGACACTACTCAGGCTTCTGTTTCTGGTGAAAAGCCCAAGTATGTGTGCCAGGTACCAGATCCAGATGAAGTTGTGCCCAACTTCATATATAAGGGGGCCTCTATCACCCCCAAGATTGCCTTGCTGGTGGATTAGCTGACAATTTATCCTCAAAGTGCTTTAGTCTCAGCCAGCAAGCTACCACATAAAGAGCTGATTGAACTACTATCTCAGCTTGATCGACCAGCAAGAGAAGCGGTTTATGAGAGGCTGGCCACTTTACAACAAGTCAATGAGCAACCATACCACCATTACTTTGGTATGGCTCCAGCTGCTTCTCCATGGCCTGGTACATGGAGGCCTCTCAAGTTTATCATCAATCCTGCTACTGGTAAATGTGTCATGCAAGATGTTTCTGATTCACCAGTACCTTCTAATTCATCAGCTTCTTCCTCATCATCTTCTTCATCTGATGATGATGCTGATAAAGGTACTGGTAAGGACGAGCCAGTCATTCATGATAATGTGACTGGTTCTAAAGACACACCAGTGGATTTTACTGATGATGCTGATAATGATGCTGACAAGGATACAAGTGGTTCTAAACCTTCGGGTGAAGGCAAAAATGGTGGTGATCATGGTGATGAGTCAGATTCTGACCTTTCACCTCCACCACCCTACGGTGGTACTCCTATTGTTACTGCTAGTGATCGCCCCTCAACCAGTAGTTTTGATCCTACTGAGGTGGTTGCCATTTCCACTCTGGTTGTTTATCGTACTATAGCCAGAATCACACTAGACATCCAAAGATCCATCCGATCTACTATTACTGATCGAATGACTAAAGCCATACACAGGGCTGGGGATGTTACAACTTCCTCTATTGAAGCCCAGCTCAAGCAGGTATGTGCTTTTGCAGATCTCGCAGTGGATGCGATTGTCCAACACCATGAGGAAGAGGAGGACCTTAAAAAGCAAATCATCTCTCACAATGAATATGCTGATCATATTGCCCATCTTCAAGCTGATCTTGATGCTGCTAATTGAAGAATTCTTTTTCTTAATGAGGAGAATAGGGTATTGGAAGAGAGGTTGGATTCGCAGGAATAGCAAATGGCTACAATGGTTCCTGCCTCTGCTTATGTTCAAATGGTGGAGGTGATGCATGTAACGACCCGACAAAATCATCATTGACGGCGCCGTTAACTTAGGTCCCATTACATGGTCATAGTCCCTATATGAGACGCGTTTGACCAAAAATTATGTCGCATTCATTTGAAACGTACAAGACTTACAAAGTTTAGTTTACCAAACGGTTTGACAACGAGTTTAAGTTTACAAAAGTAACAAATTATAACTGAAATAACTTGCGACATAATTAGTTAAAAATCACGGTTGCTATAAATAGCGTAAGTAGGTATGCTTAAAGTTTAAATCCAAATGTGCTAGTCCTAGCGTATGCATGCATGGTTGACTCCTAGAAAGTAGTCAAAGTGTGCGGAAGCATGTATCAAATAGCCATGTATGAACCTAAGAAACATATAGAAAACTGTCAATGAAAAACGTTAGTGAAATCATAGGTGTATTTGTAAACGTTGTCTTTGAACCACAAGATTTATAACGTTGAAGTAATAGTTAAATCATTCTAAAAATTGTTATCACGAGCACCCAATTATCAAGGCTTAACTAACGTTACCCCATCATATAGTGTTAGAACATACACTTATTCTCGAAAATATATTTCATCAGCATAACGGTAGCGAACCGTCTGAATGAGGGTTTGTCAAACCCATATAGCCATACAACATAAGTTCTCGCTTACACCCGACAAGTGTAACTAATGATAATCGAATTGAGAATTTTTGTTCTAACTCATACGTAGAATGTTTGTTTTCGTACTTGTGTTCAAAGTATAAAAGTATGATACGTATATGTTTCTCATCCCATAGTTTAAAGAGTAAAAGTTGTTGAAAAGGTGGGACTATAATCTCACCGTAGTTGCATGCCAAAGTACTTGAAATTAAACGTTGTGCAAATGAAAGTTGCTTAGCCTTGACCTAAACGAATAAGTCGTATCAATTACCGGTTACGACACAAGGTCGATCGAAATGTGTTCAATTAGTCCTATGGCTCGTTATGACTCGATTATATAGCATGTGAATCAAGTTGTCAAGTTTCATACAAGATATAAGTATAAAAGCACGTTAGAACGATTGCATAAGTGTTTGGTTAAGTTTGACTAAAAGTCAAACTTGGTCAAGTAAAAGTCAAAGTCAACGAGGTCGGGTCGGGTATCCGACAATTTTTCTTCAATTAGTAATCATATATGAACATGTTAACCAAGTTTCATGTTAATTGGAGGTGCGTAGCATAGTTAGAATTAAACGGTAAACGACCAAACAAAGTAGAAATCTGCAGTTCATTTGGATGGCGTCCAGATTGGTTGGACGGTGTCCAGCAATGAAGGCCTGGACGGCGTCCAAGGTGTGGGATGGCGTCCAAATGATTTACAGATTGTTGTTGCTGCAAATTTGACAAGTCTCGAACCAAACTCATTTCAAACACAACTTATGAAATGCAAACACTTAAAATGCAAATCATACATAGTTGGAAAGGTATTTTAATGAGGAATACAACTAAATACATATTGTCAAACAATCACATCGTTTTAAATGACCAAATCCTCGTCGAATGATCGTTAAAAGTTCATCATTCAAGTTTCAAGTTCGTAAAACGCATTTCATGATTCGAGAACTTACTACACATATATAATATGCCGTTTCGTAGTTAATTACGCATACAATACAACTAAACACTTTCCAACAACATTGCGAAGCATTTAATGCATCAAAAGTTTGTTTTAAAAATCTATCAAACCCTAACCAAGAATCATAAAATCAATAATCATGTTAATGTAAGGTTTTCGTGTCATCCAACATACCAAAACGAAGCATATGAAGCTAGTAACACAATTAACACATGAACTTTAACATCTAACAACATTAAATCACCCAAAACCAAAGATTAAACTAACCCATTTTTCATATTCAAGCTAGTTACTCAAAACAAACAAATCGAGCAAACTAAACACATATTCATGTTAGACTTGAGCCATAGACACTAATTAACACAATTTTAAGTCAAAAACACTAAGAACATGAAATCTAGAATTTTTAGAAAGTTACCCAAAAGTGATGAAGTTAGTATCAAAATGTAGAGGATGAAGAGAGGATTCCAAATATGTAATCGGATTTGTTGTGAGCTTCCTAGATCGATTTTAGATGATGATTTAATGATTTGGGTGTTGAGAGAAAAAGGATGGAAGTATTAGAGTGAGGAGGTGAAATGAATGGAGGAGGAAGAAGGTTTGACCATTTGACCTAGTCACCTCTTTGCCCATTTGACAACATTGGTCCCTTGACTTTGAAAGCGATTGCGTGAATTAACCAAACGAATTATTTTAAAAACGCTAGAGTAAACGAGAGATGTTATAATTAAATAACGAAAATATTGGAAACACTTATTACCGAGGGATACGAATTTAGATAACGAAAGATATTATCTAAAAAAAAGACGGTGTTAAAATAAATTTAACGGAAAAAGGCGGGATGTTACATTACCTACACCTTAAAAGAAATTTTGTCCCGAAATTTAGTTGGAAGTAGTAGTCGTCGTTTCTTCCTCGAAATCTTGCGTTGCCAATTCTACGAATGAGTGAAGGTACTTCCTTGGGCATTCCAACGAACTTTGACGGTCGGGATTTTACGTTGTTTTAGAGTTTGGTTTCACGATTCATAATTTCAACCGGTTCTCCTAGGAAATGTAGTTTGTCATCGATTTTAAGCTCATCGAAAGGAATAACAAGTTCTTGTTCGGCAAGACGCCTCTTTAAGTTTTATACATGGAATGTAGGATGAACGGAATTCGATTGAGTTGAGAGATTGAAATGGAAGCAACGGGTTCAATACGCTCCAAGATTTTCAAAGGATCAAAATATTGCGGATTTAGCGTTCTACGTTTTTCGAAATGGATTACACCTTTACAAGGTGCGATTTTAAAATATTACGCCATCACCCACTAGGTATTTGAGAGGCTTACTTCTAACATCGGCATAGTGGTGATTACGAGCCGTCTTGGGTCTTTCTTGAATTTTAACGATCTTAACGGTTATTTCATGAATGAGTTCGGGTCCGGTGGTTTGCTTGTCACCTACTTCGGTCCAACAAATATGAGAACGAAATTTGCGGCTATATAAAGTTTCGAAAAGGTGTGGCGTTAATACTAGAATGATAACTATCGTTGTAAGAGGAATCAATTAAAGGCAACAATACAAGTTCGTGATATGTTTTTCAAGGTTTGAATTTTATGTTTGCTTAGTCCGTCGGTTTGTGGATGGTACGCGGTACTCATGTTTAAACGTGTTCCCAAGGCTTCTTGTAATGTACTCCAAAATCTAGAAGTGAAACGAGCATCTCGATTCGAAACAAATGACAAAGGCACACCGTGTCGAGATAGAATTCCTATAATGTATAGTTGTACAAGTTTTTCCCAACTTGTCGGTTTCTGAAGAACATTTGTTGGGACAAGTTTCTTATAGATTTCTGAAAACGTTCGTTAAGACTATTCACCCTCGATGCGAATACTAGTATAACATGAAGAGTCTCTCTCTCCATTGAGAATTTAGATAAAAGATTTCATTATACGGATGTACGAGTGTAATATGAGAGAAGTTTCCTCCTCGATGTGAGCATACCAAGCATATTGTAGTTCGTCGATAAAACTGTGTGAAAACGAGATAGTATACACGTATAACATATGTTTTGAAGTTGGAAGAATTGTTCGTTCGTTCAGTAGCATAAATATGATTTGACAATAATCGAAGGTGTGTCCTTGGTATGGTTGTTATCGATATTCTCGAAGTTTTTGGATGGAAACAAGGAAAAATAAAGTCATGTACATGGCACATGATGGTGATTAGGTTGATCGAGTCCAATCACCATCACGAGTCATTAGAACTTTGGTATGACTTACCATAATATAACCACGTTGATCGAGTGTCGTTATATTATGCTAACTCATACCTCCATTCCCACATCACTCCATAGAATCAAGTTCGTGTAATCGTGAAGTTTTAAAATGAACAAAGTGTAATGACGTCTCTAACGTGACTCGTATCAAATCGAAAGAATTTGTTCAACTCTGAAGAAGCGTTTCCCGAGGGAAGTGTATAAACGATTGTTCACGTCAATGCGGTTCAAGTCAACCAATAATGTCTTTAGGTACGAAAAGAATAACGAATTATGATAACGAGTAGTACGCAATCGTGGTAATAAATGGTGATGACGATACTCATCTAGAGTAGTGATGGTAGCAACAAGAAGTGGGAGATAGTGAAGGTTACCGGTGTAACATCGATAGTGGTTAGTGATTGCCCTAGTGGTGGGAACTTTATAGTACTCGTGGATAGTAAGCTGGGACGGTGGTGAATAACAACCTGGGAGACAAAGTTCCCGAACTAGTGTAACGAATGAAGTCGTCGTCATCCTTACGCGTACGAATCTTGAATTTACGTGTGTTACCAGAAAGTGGCAGAATATGTGACGACCCAAAAATTTTTGACCAAATTTAAACTTAATCTTTATATGGTTTCGACACGATAAGCAGAGTCTGTAATGTTGAAATCTTAAAAACTTTGAACTGTGTTTAATATATTCATTTGACCTTCGACTGCTCTTGATGATTCACGAACAATTAATTGTAAATAGATATGTATGTATGCATGTATATATAAATAATAATTCGAAATATAATTTGAAGTATTATATGTTGTTGTTATTAAAAATTAATAAAATAAAAATAGGATATTATAATAATTATTATTTAAAATATATCTCTATATATAAATAAAGTATATTAAAAATAAATATTAAATGATTGTAATACTCGTTTGATGTTTCGATTGATATTAAGCAAGTTAAATTATAGTTGTTATAGTAATATTATTATTACTTTCAATATTAACATCTATATTAGTATTATTAATGATATTACTCAAATTAGTCATATCTTTAGTCGTAATATCGCGTCTTATTGTTGTTTATTTCATATGTAAACATACTAATTTCGTTTGTATTTCATAGTATTGTAATATAGTCTAGAATCATTGTAAACTTGAAGAAATATGAAGATTATGTATGATAACAGCTCAGAGATCGAAAACAAGACCAGAAACCCAAAGACAGAAGAGTGCGCTCAGCGCACCACAAAGGGTGCGCTCAGCGCACATTGTATAAATTTGATCAGAGGATTTCTTGGCCAAAACCAAAGTGCGCCAAGCGCACATTTTTTTGGTGCGTGCCACGCACAGTAGTGCGCTCAGCGCACCCATACTCGCACTTTTAACAGAAAAGAAGATTTGAACGTGCCTTGTCGAGCTGTAAAGTAAAAAGTGAAGTAGGTGAGAGTGCGCTCAACGCACCCTTACTGTGCGCGCCGCCCACAGTGCTTTTCACCAACTGATCAGCTTATTTAATTCCATTTCCAGTTTCATTTCAAGAGTACCAGTTTCCTTTCTGTTCATAGACGAAAACATACGATTCAAATCAGTTCTTGGGCTTATCAAAGTGCATCTAAGCACTCAAATCATTGAAGAATCCAAGATCATTCAAGAGCTTCATCCAATATTACTCCTAAAAGGTTAATCTTGTATTTATAATGAATTCTATCTTTGTTACTGTTGTGTTTAAGTTTTCAAGCATGATTGTTGGCTAGTCCATCATATGTTCATCTAGATAAATAACCGAGATGTTGAATGTTTACTATTGATTGATTGTTATTATGTACGATAGTTTGATGTTTGAATACAAGAACCATTCTTGTTAAGTTTAATCCTTTCAATTTAACTAGTTGATATGTTCATTTGATTAAGAAACATCATCTTGTTAAGTTAATGTATTGATTTACACCTAGTGACATGTGTTTATCCGTCTTTTATCAAAAGGGATAAGTTGAGTTCAAATGGTTAATTTACATAAGAATGTAAGAACGACTCTTGTAGATACTTTGGAATAGCTTAATTAGTATGTGTAATTGTCTAAGAGAATGACCAACTCCTTAGAATCTGTTATACACACTTTCAACTACCTAGTTCCATCAATTGACATGTGTTAGTGATTTGCCTTATCTAGTGACGTTTATAGGGATCTTATTATAACACTTAGTTAATTATTTGGGTTGGGTAAATTGAGCGTTTAACCGGACCAAGGGAATGAACTAAGTTAAACCTTTAGTTGATATAGGAGTGAATCATGTACAACACACCATTGACTTGATCATTCTTCAAGTCTTTAAACTAGTTGAATTAGTTGATTACAAATAGGAGGTCTTAGATGACAAGAACATCACTTGCATCGTGTAATCCCGTTTGAGTGTTTGCGCAAGACTACTCTTGGTGAACCAATTAATTAGTTCTCGTGCATAACCAATCAATCCGATCTTAATCCTAAATAACATTCAACATTAAGGGTAAAAAGTCTAGATGAGCATATCTCTTTAATTTGATATCAAAACTATCTTTCTTATTTCATAAATTATAAATACCAAAAATATTGTCTTTTTAATCTTATTCATCACTTGATTCTCCCACCGTAAAAGGGTAAACCAAAATATATCTTGTACTTATAATTTTCTTAGTTAATCACAATTTAGTCTATAATCCTAATTTGATTTAGATACTGTCCTTGGAACGATACAAGGATTTTACCATTTACTATACTACTACACGATCGGGTACACTGCCCGTTAGTGTGTAGCAATCTCTAATCGGTATTTTTCCATACTATTTCATACGATAATTCATATACCACGTTTTGTACATCAAGTTTTTGGCGCCGCTGCCGGGGACAGTTTTGTGTCAAAATAGAATTGTTAACTAATTTGTGATTAAGTAGTTTCTTAATTATTTTAAATTATTAATAGTGTTTGATTTTAATTTTGTAGAATCGGTGCATTTAATAGTTTTGTTAGTTGTGTGATTGACAGATTTTAGGTTGCATATGCCCCATACCCGAAGTTCAGATTCTCCATTACTTATACCGCTCACAGAACCTGATAGGAAGCTTAGTAGAATCCCAAAAGAAGTACTTGAACTTTTTGAATCTTCATCAAAGCAAGAAACTTTTGATTCAGAATCAAGTACGACCAAGCCAAGATATTCTGAATTTGAACCAGTTCATCCCCCAAATTTTGAAATGGAAGGAGAAGCAAGACAAGTGGTACCAAGACAATCAATGGCGGCTAAGATGAAGGCAACCCGAACCGGACAAGGTAGTGCCATTACTCCGCCCACAGGTGAAGAAAAATTTGAAATAAAAGGACCTATTCTCCAAATGATTAACAACAGATGTCAATTTTGTGGTGGTCCGAATGAAGATGCAAACGAACATATTCGTCTTTTTCAAGAGATATGTCTTCTTTTCAAACTTAAACCAGACACTGACCAGGCCATATTTTTAAGACTTTTCCCATGGACACTCCACGGGGAAGCACGAAGTTGGTTAGACTCATTGGCCGAGGCTACGATAGAAACTTGGGATGGTATGTTGAAAAAATTTCTTAAGAAATATTTTCCAGCTTCTAAGTCCGCGAGACTCCAACAAGAAATTACCCAATTTTTTCAAAAGCCGATGGAAACCTTGTACGAAGCATGGAATCAATTTTCCAAAATGCTAAGAGGTTGTCCGAATCATGGTTTGGATACCTTCCAAAAAGTCCAAATCTTTTACAAGGGTTGTGATGTTGCAACCCGAATTTCCATTGATCAAGCAGCCGGAGGTTCACTCATGGACAAAACCGAGCAAGAGGCTTATGAGATAATCGAGAAACTAGCTGATTATTCTCATGAGTGGCATCAAGAACGACCAATTACTCATAATGCTCAAGTATAAAGCACCGGTGCTTATGATGACCTTAGTTCCCTAAGTGTGAAAATAGACAGTGTTGCTCGAACCATGGACAAAATCACCAAGGAAATTCATAGTAATAAAGTAGGTTGTGAATACTGTGGTGGTCTCCATTTAGGAAAAGATTGTGATGCCGGTTTAACAATGGCTCAAAAAGAAGAAGTGGCTTTCATAAGCCAAAGAAATAATAATCAATTTCAAGGAAGAGCCCAGTTTAACCGAAATTTTAACAACCCCTACAACCCTCAAGGTCAAAATTCCAATTACCAACAAGAGTCAAGTAGTGGGTTCCAACAACAAACTCCGGGTTTTTATCAAAAACCCCAACAGGAAGAAAAAAAGTTAAATTTGGAGAGTATGTTGGAAAAGTTGATTGCATCACAAACCCAGCTTGTTACAAACATAAATCAAATGAACGAGAAAAACGAACACCAGTTTAGGAACCAACAAGCCTCAATTCAGAATTTGGAGAAGCAAATGAATGGTTTAGCTAGTTTACTTAGTGAGAGAAAACCAGGAAGTTTACCGGACGATACCAATAAGAACCCCGAAAATGAGCACGCCAATGTTATCACCACACGGAGTGGTCTAGCATACGAAGCTCCAAGAATGCCCGAAGATTCTGATTTCAGTGTTCCGTTGAACAAAAATGATGAACCGGTTAAGGAGCCGGAACAAGTAGTTGAGAAGGAAGAACGTGAGAAACCCGTAGTGAAGCCATATCAACCACCGCTCCCATACCCAAGGAAACAACAACAAGAAAGGCTCGAAGCCGAAAGGTCAAAATTTTTAGATATGTTTAAATAAAGTAACATAAATATGCCTTTCATTGATGTGATTTTAGGTATGCCCAAGTATGCTAAGTTCTTAAAAGACTTACTTAATAATCGGAAGAAAATGGAGGAACTTTCATCCGTCACCGTGAATGCTAATTGTTCCGCAATTTTGATGAACAAAATACCAAAGAAGTTAGCAGATCCTGGGAGTTTTACCATACCATGTCTTCTAGGAGATTTGAAATGCATTAAAGCATTAGCGGATTTAGGGGCTAGCATTAATTTGATGCCTTATTCATTATATGTTAAGCTAGACCCCGGGGTGCTAAAACCAACCCGAATGGCAATTCAACTAGCGGACCGCTCTATTAAATTCCCTCGTGGAATTTTAGAGAATATGTTAGTAAAAGTGGGTACCCTAGTATTTCCGGCCGATTTTGTAATTTTGGACATGGAAGAGGATACACGTGTGCCTCTTATATTGGGTCGACCTTTCCTCAATACCGCTAGAGCTATGATAGTTGTTCATGAGCAGAAATTGACCCTTAGCATTGAGGATATTAAGGTTACCTTTTTCGTTGACCATGCCTTGCAATACCCTGAGTCTACTGATGATAAATGTTATTATTTGCAAACCGTAGACACGTATTCAGAATTATTGCAGGAATTTCCAGAATTGCAAGGTTCAGGAGAATGCATTTTAGCGGAAGGTGATGAAGAGAACATGGTGGAAGAAGTAGAGATGTTGACCACCTTGATGGCCAACGGTTATGAGCCAAATGATGAAGAATACAGAAAGTTGGATTTAAAAAATGAGTACCGATGTAAAACATCGATTGAAGAACCTCCCGTTTTAGAACTAAAGTCACTTCCAAGTCACTTGGAATATGCTTACCTTCAAGAGGATTCTACTCTCCCGGTTATCATTTCATTCGAACTCTCTGTAAGTGAGAAGTCTAAACTTGTTTCCATGTTAAAAGCCCATAAACCGGCTCTAGCATGGAAAATTCATGACATCAAGGGTATAAGTCCCTCTTATTGTACACATAAGATTTTAATAGAAGATAACTATAAGCCATGTGTACAAAGACAAAGGCGACTGAACCCTAATATGCAAGAAGTCGTTAAAAAGGAGATTATCAAACTCCTTGATGCTGGTCTTATTTACCCAATTTCGGATAGTCCTTGGGTGAGTTCGGTCCAATGTGTACCCAAAAAGGGTGGCTTGACCGTTATCACCAACGAAAATGACCAATTAATTTCCACTAGGACTGTCACGGGTTGGAGGGTATGTATTGATTATAGAAAATTAAATGATGCTACCCGAAAAGACCAATATCCCCTTCCTTACATTGATCAAATGTTGGAAAGGTTAGCAGGAAAGAACTTTTATTGTTTTCTTGACAGTTTCTCGGGATATTTCCAAATCCCTATAGCACCCGAGGACCAAGAGAAACCACCTTTACATGCCCTTATGGTACTTTCTCCTATCGACATATGCCCTTTGGCTTATGCAATGCTCCTGCTACCTTTCAAAGGTGTATGGTAGCTATTTTTCATGATATGATTGAAGACTTTATGGAAGTATTCATGGATGACTTTTCAGTCTTCGGTGATTCTTTTGACTCATGTCTTAATAATCTTGAGCGTATGTTGATAAGGTGTGAAGAATCTAATCTTGTGCTTAACTGGGAAAAATGCCATTTCATGGTAAGAGAGGGCATTGTATTAGGTAATAAAATTTCTTGTGCGGGATTGGAGGTGGATAGAGCTAAAGTGGAAGTCATAGCCAAATTACCACCACCGACAAATGTGAAAGGTGTAAGAAGTTTTCTGGGGCACGCCGGTTTTTATCGACGGTTCATTAAAGATTTTTTTAAAATTGTAACCCCGATGAACAAACTTCTTGATAAAGACGCTCCATTTGTCTTTACGAACGAGTGTCTTAACGCCTTTAACCTCCTTAAAAAAAAGCTCACACAATCACCCATTCTCATATCGCCGAATTGGTCAATTCCATTCGAACTTATGTGTGATGCTAGTGACTTTGCTATTGGTGCTGTCTTGGGGCAAAGAATTGAAAAACATTTCCAGCCCATTTATTATGCTAGTAAGACATTTCAAGGAGCCCAACTTAATTACACTATCACCGAGAAGGAACTCCTGGCAATTATCTTTTCGTTTGATAAATTCCGATCCTATTTGGTACTAGCAAAGACGGTTGTCTATACAGACCATTCAGCATTAAAGTACTTGCTTGCTAAGCAAGATGCTAAACCCCGGTTAATACGTTGGGTCTTGCTTTTGCAAGAATTCGACATTGATATTAAAGACAAAAAGGGGGCCGAAAACCTAGCTGCCGATCACCTTTCTCGCCTTGAGAACCCGAATCTTGAGGTTCTCCATGAGACTGTTATCCAAGATAACTTTCCGGACGAAAATCTCATGAAAATTGAGAGAATTGATGATCCTTGGTTTGTTGACATAGCCAAGTATCTTGCGGGTGGATTCCTAGAAACCGGTATGTCACATCAAAAACGAAAGAAATTTTTCAGTGACTTGAAATACTATTTTTGGGAAAACCCGTATCTCTTTAAACGGTGTCCCGATGGGATAATCCGTCGATGTGTCTCCGGGGAATAATGCAATCAAATTCTTCTCCAATGTCATCTTGGTCCCACTGGTGGACATTTCGGACCCCAAATCACGAGGAGAAAAGTCTATGAGGCCGTTTTTATTGGCCTACCATCTTTAAAGATGCCCACCGTATATGTAAATCATGCGATTCTTGCCAAAGGGCAGGAAAGATTAGTCAAAGAGACGAAATGCCTCAAAACATAATCCAAGTTTGTGAGGTTTTCGATATTTGGGGCATTGATTTCATGGGACCATTCCTAAAATATCATTCCAACCAATACATACTTGTTGCCGTTGACTACGTCTCAAATTGGGCTGAGGCAAAGGCTCTCCCCACAAATGATGCACGAGTTGTTGTAACTTTTCTTAAAGAGCTTTTTCCCGGTTTGGTACCCCGAAGGCTTTAATTAGTGATCATGGTACCCATTTTCGCAACACTCAATTAGAAAAGGTGTTAAAACGATATGGGATAACCCATAAAATTTCTACATCTTATCACCCACAAACAAGTGGGCAAGTTGAAAATACGAATCGGGCACTTAAAAGGATTCTTAAGAAAATGGTTGGGTCCAATCCTAAGGTGTGGTCAATGAAGCTTGACGATGCTTTGTGGGCATTTAGAACCGCCTACAAAACTCCTATTGGAACCACACCTTACCGCCTAGTCTATGGGAAGGCATGTCATCTCCCTTTGGAGATAGAGCACAAATCACATTGGGCTCTTAAGACTTGTAATCTCGATCTTGAAGATGCGGGAAACCTTCATTTAAACCAACTAAATGAGTTGGATGAGTTGAGACATAACGCCTATGAAAACTCGCTCATATACATGGAAAAGACCAAAGTTTGGCACGATAACCATCTTAAGAATCCGAAAGATTTTAAAGAGGGTGATCGCGTTTTGTCATTTAACTCACGATTTAAACTTTTCCCTGGAAAACTCAAGTCCCGATGGATGGGACCATTTGTTGTTAACAAGGTTTTTCCATATGGAACGGTGGAATTACGGAATGCGAAGGGTGATACGTTTAAGGTAAACGGACACAAGGTCAAACTATATGTTGACGGACCCATGAACATTGAAGATGAGGTGAAACTCATTTTCAACCCCAAAGCTACCTAAGTTTGGGGGAAGAGTCGGGTGAAGCGACTCGTTTTTTTTTTTTTAAACCTTCACAAATGTTAAAAATAGTTTTTGTGTGAATTACATGATTTTGAGTGATTTTAATTTTTGTTGAATGCCATTACGTTCACCAATCTGTTACCAACCTCCCTGTACAGACCAAATGCGAAAAACAGCTGAAAAACAACTGTGCGTGCCGCGCACCCCTCAGATGTGCGCTCGGCGCACTTTGTAAAAACTTGGTCAGAAGTTTTTTTTAGCTCAGATCACTAGTGCGCGCCGCGCACCCACAAATGTGCGCTTGGCGCACTCTCTCAAAAATCTCGGAACAGCTTCAAATTTTTGTGGGGTCCACGATTTTATCTCCTCTTTTACACCACACACTCGATTTTCATCCATTCCTCACCCAAAATTGCAGATCTTTTTCTCTCTTATTCTAAAACACTTCAAAACCCTAATTTAAATTCTTCCAAATCTAACCAAGTCTTTTCAAATCAAAGCCTAAATCAAGATGCCTAGGGTATGTTCATATGATTCCACTTAATTTTCTTTCCAATACTTCGATTTCATGCTTAATTTTTCGGATTGCTTAAGAAATTTATGTGGGTTTTCTTGAATTGATAATTGTTATATACATTAACATACTTTAGGTTGTTATAATTGCCTTGTATGCCTCGAAATCATATTACATTGTGTTTTTAGCGTATATACATGATTCTAAGGTTTATGTAGAATTTAAATCCGAATTTTGGCTTTAAATTTGGTTGAATTTGGTTCCTAGCAAAGTGTTTATGAATGTTTGAGATAATTTGTGTACTTCATAAGTATGTATCATATTTTGAGCATAACATGGTTCATGTTTTGTAAATCTAACATATTTTGGTTCTTAATTGATATAAATACTTGAAAATTGTCAAGTTTCCATTACTTTGTGTCTAATGTGATAGTTTGAGGGATGAGAATGATATGAGGTTCATGTTCAAATTTGGTTTCTAGAATGCTAGACTAGTTATGTTAATCTTGGGTCTTTTGAGAAAATGTTTACATGGATGATTAACATAATTATGTGCTATATGTATTTTTGAACATATACTTGATTTATGATGAACTCACACTAATGCATACTATTGTCTATGTGCCTCTTTTGTTTTGGTGTATGTTTTATGTGTGCAGTACAACTTTAGATCAAGGGGAAATCAACGACAAGAAGAACCTTCACACCGGTACCGAGAAGAACAAGATTCTTCATATGAACAAAATTCTCCACCAAATGAACGAAAACCTTCACCTGAAGGATCACCGGATCAAAATGATCCAAGGGTTTGGTTAGCTTTTGTTTGAGACCATTCGGATTATGCAAGTGCATATAATTGGATAGCGAACAAATCATGTGATGCCACTTGGTATTTTGACCCGGCTCCTTTGGTAGTAGCAAGGGAATATGATAGAGTGTCGAGAATGTTGGAAGTTAAATACCGGATTTTAACTGGCAGGTTAATAACAATCAGGGCATGGAAAAGAATTATGGGATTCAACGATGTCATATACCCGGAATTATGCAAAAAATTCATAGCATCTTTACGTTTTGATCTCATTATGGACCCGACAAATCAAAATTTCATGAGATTTCGTTTAGGTGGGATCGATCGGGCACTTAGTCAAATTGAGTTGGCCCGAATATTTGATCTGTATATAGAACTAGATGATGACCAACTCAATGCTTATTTACGGTCAGCCGAGTATTATGACGATTCTTATGATCCACGCCCGTTTTGGAACGATATGAGCGACACTCAATTCTCCTCTAGCCGAAGCAAGTTCACCGATATAAATGATAAAGACAAAAGAATGCTTCATCGACTAGTTGCATGTACGTTTAATGCAAGAAAACGTGGCACAAATAAGGTAACACGTCTAGATGTTTTTCTTGTAGACAAAATCTACAACCAAAGTAGTGTCAGCATTCCATCTACTTTGGCGGATTATCTTGATAATTCGCGGGGAGATAGAGGGTTGAATCAGATTGTTGGTGGGCATTACATCACCCAGATTGCCAGGCATTTTGGTGTCGATTTCTCTCGGTTGATTCCAAACAGTACAACAATGAAGCCTTTAAGTAAGACTTATTATCTGAATGCAGAATTTTTGAGATATAATAATCATCAAAGGCTTATTCCATCTGTCCCGAGGGTAAACGAACCACCACGTGTCCATGATCATGAAGCGGGTGGTAGTGGTGTTGGAAGAGATGATACGGAGGAAGAGGTTCAAATGGAAGAACCTGAAACTGAAGGAGAGTTACCATAAGCTCAAAGGCAAAGGCGAAGGCGTAGGCGGACACAAAGGTCAAGGGAAGAAGAGTTGGAGGAAGTGATTTCCGGTTTTCATGATATGAGGGTAGGTTATCAACACAGGGATGACCAATATGAGCAACAAAGGCAACAATTCAACCAATATCATGAAGAGCAGCGCGAGCATAATAGGGCTGTAAGGTATGACCAAAGGTGGGTGAATTACAGGGGCGATTGTCTTCGCCATAATGTTGGTTTATATATGCAAAACCCACAAGAATATTATGTTACTTCCTACCAACATCCGACCTATTACAACACCCCAAACCGAATTCCGAGTCCTTCGTTATATGAGGAACAAGCGGCCATGCAAGATGCACAAAGACACTTTGAGGAGCAATACCCGCAGGGAAGACCTAGGAATGATGGTTCGGGCACCTACTCCGGCTGGCCTTTTGGTAACTTCTTTGGTGACAATTAGAGGGCTCATGTGCCCTATTTGGTAATATTTGGTAACATTTTGGAAATATTTTCAGAATTGTTTCTTTTAAGACAATGGTGTGTAATAATTAGAATATTTATGTTGTACGCTTGACGTTTGTGGTGGTTGTGTTACATACACCACTTTTATCTATTTTATTTTGTGTGTTTGTTTATTTCTTATTGTTAAGGTTTAGTGATGCTGGCATTAAGTTCAGTGAAGTACAATCAATTTGGAATTTGTGATAGAGATCAAGGAATGAACGATGTTCTTATGCTGGCATTAAGTTCAGCGCCATAGCTCACCTACATTTCACGATCTCCGGCTTTATGCCAAGGTTTTTTTGAACTCTTTTCACACTAATGCCCTCGTGAATTTTTAAATTATTTCTGATTTTAAGTAATGAGGGTCTTACTTAATCTTAAGTGTGGGGGGTAATTCTCTCGGATATGCGATGCAACTTGGCTTATTGTCGCATTTTATGAAAATTTTTAAATTTTTGAACTAAAAGTATTAGCGAAAAAGCCAAGTGTGGGGGATGTTACTAATCTTTTCGAATTATTATCACAAATTGTTGCAAGTTAAACTGATTAAAGTACTTTTGGCTTGGAAATAAAAGAAATAAAAGTCACTGAACAAAAAGGATGAATCAAGTCCATCCCTTAAGGAAGTAAAGTCTTTCAAAATGACACATTTGCTAACTTATGTTAGAAGATGTAGTCCAGAACAGCTGTAGGTTGACGAAAAAACTTAAAAAGTCATCTCTATCATCGGCTAGAAATCCACCTCACCTCAGCATCAAATAGGGTTTTTGGTGGTCAGACTTATCCTAATCATGAGATGGATCTATCTCGTACAATGGGGGGGCACATTGCAAATTAGCTTTTAAGACTAATGAATCTAATCCCCAGATGGATGATCTCCGTAAAGATCAACCACATCTATGTTTGACCGCGGTCAACATACATTTGCCATAACAAATTGAGGTGTGCAAACTCATGGTTCACCGATGATATTTGGACACGATATAAGTTTCTTCTAAAACTTATGATATTTTATGAACTATATTGTGTAAAATCATTTTTAGGACATTCGGTTTCAAGTTCCATTATACTTCAATCATGGGGGCGGATAGCTTGCTAATTGCTAACCGAGACTTCAGTTTTCAGTTACCCTCAACCGGAATTTGAGGTTAAATGTAACACCCCAGGTAAACGTTCCCCGTAGCATGATATTGTCCGCTTTGCAGAGATAGGGACGTACCCTTGTCTCCCCCGTAGGTTGCTCACGGATTTTTCTTGGCGACCACATACGATGAACACTTTCCCAGGAGGTCACCCATCCTAGTAGTGCTCTCGCCTGAGCACGCTTAACTGTAGAGTTCTCATGGAATCTGCTGCGCTTGTGGTCCCAAAACGCGTCATGCTAGAAAAGGTCTCCACACCCTTATAAGGCATGCTTCGTTCCCCTCTCCAACCGATGTGGGACAGATGTAACACGGGTGTTACAATCCTCCCCCCTAATGGGACACAGCGTCCTCGCTGTGCACGTTTGGTCCGGGGCCTAGCTCTGATACCATCTGTAACACCCCAGGTAAACGTTCCCCATAGCATGATATTGTCCGCTTTGCAGAGATAGGGACGTACCCTTGTCTCCCCCGTAGGTTGCTCACGGATTTTTCTTGGCGACCACATACGATGAACACTTTCCCAGGAGGTCACCCATCCTAGTAGTGCTCTCGCCTGAGCACGCTTAACTGCAGAGTTCTCATGGGATCTGCTGCGCTTGTGGTCCCAAAACGCGTCATGCTAGAAAAGGTCTCCACACCCTTATAAGGCATGCTTCGTTCCCCTCTCCAACCGATGTGGGACAGATGTAACACGGGTGTTACATTAAAACCGAAAAACGTGTCTAGTTTAAAAACTAGCATTGACATTTTTAAAATATTAAAACATTTTCTCAAATATCCAATTTTGCCTAAGGATCCAAACTTTTAAAGAACTTTCACCAAAGTTCGTCTCTCCCCAAATAATCCAAATGTGTGCATGTGTTTCATAAATTGTGTGTGAGTACCTCAACGCGTGTGTATTCCATTTGTGTAATTTAGGTTTCATATAGCGTGAGTTTGTGTGTATTTTGCGTGATTCATGTGATTCGTGTAATATGTACTTCAAATAAATGCTTGTGATTCATTTATGTTTGTGTTTTGCATACGAATGATTAGAACAAGACTTGCTTGAGGACAAGCAAGAGTTAAGTATGGGGGATTTTGATATTACTCAAATTAGTCATATCTTTAGTCGTAATATCGCGTCTTATTGTTGTTTATTTCATATGTAAACATAGTAATTCCGTTTGTATTTCATAGTATTGTAATATAGTCTAGAATCATTGTAAACTTGAAGAAATATGAAGATTATGTATGATAACAGCTCAGAGATCGAAAACAAGACCAGAAACCCAAAGACAGAAGAGTGCGCTCAGCGCACCACAAAGGGTGCACTCAGCGCACATTGCATAAATTTGATCAGAGGATTTCTTGGCCAAAACCAAAGTGCGCCAAGCGCACATTTTGATGGTGCGCGCTGCGCACAGTAGTACGCTCAGCGCACCCATACGCGCACTTTTAACAGAAAAGCAGATTTGAACGTGCGTTGTTGAGCTGTAAAGTAAAAAAGTGAAGTAGGTGAGAGTGCGCTCAGCGCGCCCTTACTGTGCGCGCCACGCACAGTGCTTTTCACCAACTGATCAGCTTATTTAATTCCATTTCCAGTTTCATTTCAAGAGTACCAGTTCCCTGTCTGTTCAGAGATGAAAACATACGATTCAAAGCAGTTTTTGGGCTTATCAAAGTGCAGCTAAGCACTCAAATCATTGTAGAATCCAAGATCATTCAAGTGCTTCATCCAAGATTACTCCTAAAAGGTTAATCTTGTATTTACAATGAATTCTATCTTTGTTACTGTTGTGTTTAAGTTTTCAAGCATGATTGTTGGCTAGTCCATCTTATGTTCATCTAAATAAATAACCCAGATGTTGAATGTTTACTATTGATTGATTGTTATTATGTACGATAGTTTGATGTTTGAATACAAGTACCATTCTTGTTAAGTTTAATCCTTTCGATTCAACTAGTTGATATGTTCATTTGATTAAGAAACATCATCTTATTAAGTTAATGTATTGATTTACACCTAGTGACATGTGTTTATCCGTCTTTTACCAAAAGGGATAAGTTGAGTTCAAATGGTTAATTTACATAAGAATGTAAGAACGACTCTTGTAGATACTTTGGAATAGCTTAATTAGTATGTGTAATTGTCTAGGAGAATGACCAATTCCTTATACCTAGTTCCATTAATTGACATGTGTTATTGATTTGCCTTATCTAGTGACGTTTATAGGGATCTTATTATAACACTTAGTTAATTATTTGGGTTGGGTAAATTGAGCATTTAACTGGACCAAGGGAATGAACTAAGTTAAACCTTTAGTTGATATAGGAGTGGATCATGTACAACACACCATTGACTTGATCATTCTTCAAGTCTTTAAATTAGTTGAATTAGTTGATTACAAATAGGAGGTCTTAGATGACAAGAACATCACTTGCATCGTGTAATCCCGTTTGAGTGTTTGCGGAAGAATACTCTTGGTGAACCAATTAATTAGTTCTCGTGCATAACCAATCAATCCGGTCTTAATCCTAAATAACATTCAACATTAAGGGTAAAAAGTCTAGATGAGCATATCTCTTTAATTTGATATCAAAACTATCTTTCTGATTTCATAAACTAAAAATACAAAAAATATTGTCTTTTTAATCTTATTCATCACTTGATTCGCCCATCGTAAAAGGGTAAACCAAAAATATATCTTGGAACGATACACGGATTTTACCATTTACTATACTACTACACGATCGGGTACACTGCCCGTTAGTGTGTAGCAATCTCTAATCGGTATTTTTCCATACTATTTCATACGATAATTCATATACCAAGTTTTGTACATCAATTAATATTATTATTTTAAATATATGACATATAAGATATAAAAACGGATATATATATATATATATATATATATATATATATATATATATATATATATATATATATATATATATATATACATATATATATATATATATACATTGTTGTATTAGTATTATTATCAGTAATAATATAAATATTATTACAATTAGGATAGTGATATGATTATTATCATTAATAATATATATATTTTTTTATCATTATTAAATATCATTATTTTTGGTATCATTTTTATATTATTATTTTGGTATTATTATTAATTTAAATTTTATTATTTCTATTATTCTCCTTACTAACAGAAATTATATATTTTTTTGAAATATTATTTATTATTATTAATATTAAAAGTATTACAATTATTTTTGTATATTAATTATTAATTATTAATAATATTTATATAAACATCATACGTAAAAACATTAGGAATCAGATTCAGTTGAATGTCTTGATCAGAACTATAGCTAATTTTTGTTTTCTGTCTCATGATTGTACAAATCAATTTCATAAGGAACAAAATCCGTTAGCCTTCATAATCAAACTGCACACTATTTTTGTTTCCTGTTAATGACTGATTAATGGTTACAAGTCGACTTCAAATCCATTACGGAACAAATAACAGAAATTTGTTACACATCACCATCAATTCCATTTTCTTTCTCTTTTTTTTCTTCATCCCTGTATGATCATGAAATATCCTGTCGACCACCATTACTAGATAACAAACAAATATACTACTACAATTATGCGTTTAACCTCATTTAATTCGTTTATATAACTACTATTAACTCCTGCTAATGAGAATTAAAACAGAAATTTACGAAACCAAAACTTACTTGATTATCACCATCTCCTTCACCCTTCTCTCTCACTCATATCTCTCTCTTCTCCATGATTAAACGAACACCCAACATCTCCACTTGCAACTCGGTTTCTTCTATATTTTATTACCATTGGAGATCATTACAGCTATCACCCTTTTGTTCGATTTACACCATCTGAGACCAACACAGCGAATTCTTTATGCTGGAGTAACAATCGACACACACTACCACCTTTCTATATTTTTTCTCATTTCATGTTTTCATCCACCATAAACAAATCACCATTTCATTTTTTTCTTCTTCTTCACCTCCTTGGTAAAAACCGCCGCTGTCACCTATATTATCACCACCTTCGATCATTGTTGCTATCACTTCTTCCTGTTTCAAATAGGGTCACTAAACCCAACCCAATTGCTCATGAAGCTGCGGATATAATGAAAAGCATGATATAGATAAATGAGTACCCTTTTTCTTTTTCATTTATGCCGACACTTGTTTCAATATGATTTGGGCCATCGAATACTTTCATTGTGGGGCTGCGGTATATATCCTTTCTGTCGAGCACTAACTAAAGTGCTATGGATTCATTTAAAAAAAAAGAAGAAGAAGGTAATGAAGATATGGGACGGATGGATTATAGAATACAACACCAAAATCAATATTGCATGTGGACATGGGATCTAATGGCAGACCAGTGGATAATCCATGATACCGATTGATTTTTATTTTTTTTAGTGAAGTCCCCACCAAAAATAAACAAGACTTTGTGGAGTCCATTAGGTGATGTTTATTGTTAATAGACGAGTTGTGACCGAGTTGTTTTTAAAAATGGGGTACGGACGAAATGGTAACTCCATGAGGAGGTTAAGTAAAGAAAATAGAGGTGTGGACATGAAGAGACACCCACGTGGCGATTCAATCTCTGCACGAATACGGGTTAAAAGAAAATAGAGTAGTGATTTAAATCAAGTAATAACAGATGGTGAAATGGTTAGGTGTGTTGTGGGTTGAGCGAGAGATCACGAGTTCGAGCCCGGGTAGTGGTGTTTTATTTTTAAATCTTCCTTCTTCAAAGGTTATACTCTTTTATTATTATTATTATTATCATTTTTATTATTATTATTATTATTATTACTTTTATTAATATGATTATTATTATTATTATTATTGATAGTATTAG
This sequence comes from Rutidosis leptorrhynchoides, assembly GCF_046630445.1. Taxonomy (NCBI): domain Eukaryota; kingdom Viridiplantae; phylum Streptophyta; class Magnoliopsida; order Asterales; family Asteraceae; genus Rutidosis; species Rutidosis leptorrhynchoides. The sequence continues at coordinate 136,622,304 of NC_092342.1, read as the reverse complement.
AATTATTATTATTATTATTATTATTATTATTATTATTATTATTATTATTATTATTATTATTATTATTATTATTATTTCTATTATGATTAAAAGTATCATTATTATTATTAGTAGTAATATTAACATTACTTTTATTTTTAATATTATTATTATTATTATCATTATTGTCTTATCATTACTTTTATTATTAATATTATTATCAAAATTATTAATACCAATATCATTACGAAACCTAATTATTATTAGTGTTATTATTATTATTATTATCATAAAAATATACAACTTTTTATTTATAATTATTAATATTATTTTACTAAATAAATACTAGTTATATAAACACATATAATATAACAAATTATGGATTTGTAATAATACTAACCATATATATATATACATTAATAAAACTATATAAATATTAATTATATTAAATATATATACAAATTAAAACTATATAACATATAAATTATAATATAATATATAAATTTATTCGATTACAATTATATGTGTTAATATATATATATATATATATATATATATATATATATAAATGATATAGGTTCGTGAATCCAAGGCCAACCCTGCATTGTTCCGTATCGTCGTATGAATATTTTTACTACAAAATATTGTAGAGTGAGTTTCATTTGCCTTTTTACCCTTTATATTTTTGGGCTGAGAATACATGCGCAATTTTTATAAATGTTTTATGAAATAGATATAAGTAATTGAAACTACATTATATGGGTGAATGATCGAAGCCGAATATACCCCTTTTGCTTGGTAACCTAAGAATTAGTAAACCGATCTACTAATTGACACGAATCCTAAAGATAGATCTATTGGGCCTAACAAACCCCATCCATGGTTGCGGATGCTTTAGTACTTCGATGTTGTTTTATCATGTCCGAAGGATTTCCCGGAATGATAGGGGATATTCTTATATGCATCTTGTTAATGTCGGTTACCAGGTGTTCACCATATGAATGATTATTTTTGTCTCTATGCATGGGACGTATATTTATGAGAACTGGAAATGAAATTCTTGTGGTCTATTAAAAAGATGAAAATGAATTATTAGGATAAACTAATGAACTCACTAACCTTTTGGTTGACACTTTAAAGCATGTTTATTCTCAGGTATGAAAGAAATCTTCCGCTGTGCATTTGCTCATATTAGAGATATTACTTGGAGTCATTCATGGCATATTTCAAAAGATGTTGCATTCAAGTCGTTGAGTTCAGTAAAGATTATGATTAAGTAAATGACAGATTAGATCATTTATAGATGGATATTATGAAATGGTATACATGCCTGTCAACTTTCGATGTAATGAAAGTTTGTCTTTTAAAACGAATGCAATGTTTGTAAAATGTATCATATAGAGGTCAAATACCTCGCGATGTAATCATATGTTATTGTATTCGTTCTTATGAATTAAGATGGGTCTTTACATGTGGTATCAGAGCGGTGGTCTTAGCGAACCAGGTCTGCATTAGTGTGTCTAACTAATAGTCGTTAGGATACATTAGTGAGTCTGGACTTCGACCGTGTCTGCATGTCAAAAGTTTTGCTTATCATTTAGTGTCGAAAATTATTTGCTTATCATCCTTAAAGTCTAGACACGTCTTACTGCCTCTATTGCATAGACATTGTATAGATAAATTCATATCTTAGCGTATCTGTTATTGTTACCTTTGCCTGATAGCTTCCGTAGATTCCTCCGTAACTTATGGGATTTTAGTATTATATATGCATATGTAAACTAGGTATTGCAGGGTACTAATCTACATCCTATAATCTATTTCTTATCCAAAATACTTCATCTGATAGTACGAGATGAATCCCTCAACTAGTTCGAGTCCCTCAGATTCCGATAGCTATTCTGATAGTTATTCCGACAGCTATTCCGACATGGATGTTCACCTAAGCTCCGAAAGTAGCATCACCAGAATGAATCAACCAATCATCCATTCCCAATTCATCTGATGGGTTCGTTGCCTACTTAATCATTGGAGACAAGAAGAAGGTGATCCCTTCTATCCACCACATTCCCCTCTTGGCGAAGAACCTGAAGCACTTTTCGGCGAACCTGTTCGTAATACCATTTTCTCTCTCATTTCCAGAATATCTTATCACGACTATATATTATCTCAAATTCTAGATCTTATTCATCCACTCGTTCGAACCGACAATCATCCCAGAGTAATAGAAGAAGTCAACGAGCTACGCGCTCGGGTAGTGACTTTGGAGAATATGGTGCAAAATTTACCAGTTTCAGCAACATCACCGGCACCAACAGTACCATCAGTAATAGCACCAGTACCATCAACAATCCATGCCTCAACATCTCATTCTATACCTCGAATATAATCATCGTTCTACGTATCGTTCTACATCAATTATCTTCGTTCTTCATGTCGATTATGTAATCTCTAAAGTCTTAGAGATTATTTATTCTAGCTCAACCCGAAAAGCAAATTAGATTAATATCATATTAACTCATTAAATCCATGATTACATCTGAAAATATATATATATATATATATATATATATATATATATATATATATATATATATATATATATATATATATATATATATATATATATATATATATATATATATATATGTGTGTGTGTGTGTGTGTGTGTGTGTGTGTGTGTGTTTTAATAAAGGTTGTAATTAAAAATTCTTTCGTACAAACAGTTAATGGTGAAAATATTTTAACGGGTAGGTAATACCCGAGGAATATTTAGATTTCACATTAATAAGTTACACTGTACATTCTTCCAATCTGATTCAACAGTCATTCACAATCCTATTTACAACCACCGATATACGTATCCGTTCACCGTAGAATAACCCTTTTCATTAAATTTCATATTTGGATTTTGATCGATCAGAATCCAACAAGTGGCATAATGAAGAAAATATTGGACAAAAATAAAATTTGTTAGAAACAAACAAATTAACCATGAGAAAATTTTGTTAAGAATCCACGCTAACAAAATCCTAGCTAACTGTTAATTACTTATTACATTTTATTATCGCAATTTATTTATCACAGTTTATTTATCGCAAGTTATATTCTCGAAATTTTATTTATCGTCATTTAATTTCTGTTATTTATTTTACGCACTTTATTTATTAAAGGACCCGTCCTAATCCATCCGGACGAAGTCCATATTGATTACAAACGATTCACAACAGTTGATTACATCGCGAGGTAATTGACCTCTATATGATAAATATTACAAACATTGCATTCATTTTTAAAAGACAAACTTTTGTTACATCGACAGTTGACAGGTATGTAAAGCATTTCATAATATATCCAAATATAATTGACTTAATAATAATCTTGATGAACTCAACGACTCGAATGCAACATCTTTTGAAATATGTCATGAATGACTCCAAGTAATATCTCTAATATGAGCAAATGCACAGCGGAAGATTTCTTTCGTACCTGAGAATAAACATACTTTAAAGTGTCAACCAAAAGGTTGGTGAGTTCATTAGTTTATCATAAAGAATCATTTCAAAATTTTAATAGACCACAAGATTTCATACTTCCATTTCTCATAATCATACGTCCCATGCATAGAGACAAAAATATCATTCATATGGATTGAACACCTGGTAACCGACATTCACAATATGCATAATAAAATATCCCCATCATTCCGGGATCCTCCTTCGGACATGATATAAATTTCGAAGTACTAAAGCATCCGGTACTTTGGATGGGGCTTGTTGGGCCCGATAGATCTATCTTTAGAGTTCGCGTCAATTAGGGTGTATGTTCCCTAATTCTTAGATTACCAGACTTAATAAGGGGCATACTCAGTTTAATAATCCAACCATAGAATGTAGTTTCATTTACTCGTGTCTATTTCGTAAAACAGTTATAAAAACAGCGCATGTATTCTCAGTCCCAAAAACATATATTGCAAAAGCATTTAAAAAGGGATTAATGAAACTCACACATATAAATATTGTAAAACAGTTAATAAAGCATTTGTATGTATTCTCAGCCCAAAAACGTAAAGAGTAAAAAGGGCAAATGAAACTCACTGTAATGTATTTTGTAGTAAAAATACATATGACGATATTGAACAACAGAACAATGCAGGGTTGGCCTTCGATTCACGAACCTATATCATTCATTTATGTATTAAAACGTATACTGGAAATCACATAATTTCATTTGTTAATATATGTTATTTATGTAAGTGTAGTTATATAAAATTTATACTAACTTTCATTTAAATCATATATTTATATTATATCTTAAATTATATGTTATATATGTTTATTTTGTATATATATCAAAAATGATTATTATAGTTATATTAGTATCTATATATATTTAGTATTATTTTAAAAATAACTAATTTGTATATGTAACCATATATAATGATAATATGTTTTTCATATAGTTATATGGATTATCAATATAATTATAATATATAGATATATAGATATATCATAAGGGTGTTTTTATGTACAAAATATTTACTTGTTAGAAATGATAGTTTTGATATTATTGTTCTACTAGATAATAATAATAACTTTATTAATAATGATAATATTAATAATAATAGTGATATTGTTAATAATGATACTTATGTTAGTAATAATCTTAATAAACATAACAATGATATTAATACTAGTATTAATGAAAATAATAATGTTATTTCCAATACTAATGCTAGTAATAATAATAACAATAACAATTTATAATAACAATGATGATAATAATAATAATAACAATAATAATGATGATAATAATATTAATGAGTTTTAATATGTAAAACTACCTTAAGAGTTCCTTTGAAAAAGAAATGCACCAAGTAGGAATCGAACCCGAGACCTCTTGAAACCCGACACCAACACTTAACCATTAGACCATTTGTTCCATTCTGAATTACAACCTCAAGGTTATTTAATTAACCCAATTTTGTTTTCTGTTATATCATCCTCCTCCTTCAATACTCAGTCGACCAGAAATCACACAACTAGCAAATCTTGTTTTCTTATTAACTTTAGGACTTAATATTTATACATAAACGATTTCCTGTGATTGGTTAATTCAGAAAAGAAAGGAAAAAAAATTAAAAACCGCTGTGACAGAAAAAAATACACGCGTATGAACTTGGAATCCATATCGATATTTTTTGAATGTTTTAGACTGAGATCTTAACATGAAAAAGTTTTTAAATGGTTATTAGAAACTTTCTAAATACTCAATTTGACTGGAATCATTAAAACGAGTTCTAATTTTGTGATGAACAGATGGTTGACTTTTTGATTCCAAAAGTTTGACTCTAAAATTCGTTCTCGATGAAAAGAATTGGGTTTTGCAAATTTACAGATAGTTTAGACTGAAGATTTATAACATGTTTGCATTAATACATTTTTGATTTCAAATCGTTTTCTTACTTTTCAATTTTTGGAACTAAAACAGAGAATGACGGGTTTAATTCAGTTTTTCCTTAAAAAATCTCAATCTGATTTTGACAGTAATGGTTTTATTTGATAATGATAATACAAAACAGACTGTGTTGTTCCCATTCATCGAGTAATTTGTTTATTAAGTAATCAAATGGTGTGACAGATTTCATTATTTGAACAGCAGAAGAAAAATAAAATAAATAAAGTGGCGTACGATTTCTTAACTGATTTTGTTTGATACTGTGACTTAATTTCAATCTGTGACCAAATTAGAGACATAAGTCAATTATCTATACAGTTGATCATGATATTAAACTGTTGTTTGTTTCTTTAGTTGATTGATACACCGTAATGTGATTAAATATATATATATATATATATATTAATAATCATAATTCTTATTAATATTAGTAATAGTAATCAATAATAATAAATAATAATACTAATAATAATATAAATGTATAAAGAATTTATAATTTCAGTTAATAAAGATAATAATAGAAATGATAATAGTATTAGTAAAAATAATAACAATAATATTACTACTAATCATAGTAAATATAACAAATTATATACATATCAAGTTTCATCTTTATTTATATTAAAAATACAAATAATAGTTTTTAATATTACTGATTGTAATATTAATAATAATAATAATAATAATAATAATAATAGTAATATCAATTATAATTATAATATTAGTAATAATAATACTACAATAATTTTATATATATCAAATTCGTATCTATAGATTATATATTTTAAGTAATAATATTAATAACACTATTACTGATATTAATAATGATATTATTATAACACTATTTTATAATTAAATTTAATATAATAGTATTACATATTATTGGTTATGTAATCTAATTATGCATTATGTAATAACTTATTTTGAATATTAAATCTTTTATATAATTTAACATGTATTACAATATATATATATATAATTACAGATAGAATTTATATAAAGTTTTATTTTAATTACAACTTAATTGTTTTATATTTTATTTTACATATTTAATTTTAAATGTTTAAATTATATTATATTATTTCTTTTTATTATTATATATATATACATTTATTTATATTTGCTTCTTTAATTACACATAATTATTCGTGAATCGTCGGGAGCAGTCGAAGGGTAATTGGATACATGAGCATAGTTCCAAAATTTTCGAGACTCAACATTTTAGACTTTGCTTATCGTGTTGAAACATATAAAGATTAAGTTTAAATTTGGTCGGAAATTCCTGGGTCGTCACAGTACCTACCCGTTAAAGAAATTTCGTCCCGAAATTTGAGTGAGGTGGTCATGGCTAACAATAAAAATGTTTTCATGACGAATATGAGTTGATAAATAGAGTTTTATCATCATTGTGTAATATGGATAAGGTAATTCGACTACTTGAAGAGTACGAATGAAGCTATCACAAAAGATTGAAATGAGGAAAATAAAATTCGCCTTAGATTTTGACGTAGGTAGGGTTGAATTTAGAAAATAAGGTGCGTCTTAGCTTTTGACGTTGACTTGGTTGAATTCCGGAATTCAAGGGATTTAAAGAAAATCTTCGAAATCCGAAAGATTTGATTCTTCGACGAATAAGGAAATTAAGATCTTTATAATTAAATACGGTGATCTGCCTCGATTTCTCTGTCTGATATTCCCTTTATAAATTAAACTTTTTCCGTTCCATTATTTTCACCATTCCTATACTTTCTTTCTTAGTTCATACATCCACAGATTGTGAAAATGCTTAATCCAGTTCTGAGCCTTGTCCTTATTCTAACTATCGCAATGATCGTTCTTCTTTTCCAACTCCCACCTGAAGAATCTATTTATTTCTATTATGCTCTAGGGATTTTTGTATTTATAATCCTCCCGTGTCTTTGTATTGCTATACGTACTGATATCCACGGTTTGTAATTTCGGTGTTGTTATTGGGCTTTATATTTTCTCTTATATTTTGGAGCTTTGTCCCTTCGTTTCTTCTTCTTGCGATTAAACACCACTTGTAATGGTTCAGAATTCGCAGATATAAACTTCAGAATGAACATTGTTAATGTTCTAAGAATGAAATCGTAATGGCACGATTTGATTTTTCAAATTACTAGAATATCTGAAAAGATAGAACTATTAAGAATATATGTTCTTGATATACTTGGAGATTGGGTAGAATGTAAGAGTCGTGTAACATGGCACATGATGACATTATGATCTGTGAATCATCACGTTCCATTAGAAACATAGCATGACTTACTGTAATATAATCACGTTGATCAAGTGTCATTATATTATACTAACTCATGCATCAGTTCCCAACATTACTTCAATAACATTCATATTTCAAGCTCAAAAGTTTACAGAATATAGAAACTAACAGTTTCTATATGATGTAACACTGATAGCACGAAGAGATTAATGATTTCAGATAAGAATTGTTATGAAAATATTCTCGGAAATATCAAAGATATTTATGATGATATTTTCAGAATTTCTGAGATCGAATGTTGATGAAGAAAATCCTTTCGCAAGGATTTAGAATAAATAAGGAGCAAGATATTCACTAAAGACTTCATCAGAAACAGAATCATCAGGGTTCTTTATGTACAAGTTTAGTCCTTGTGATTTGCTCAGAGTCTCCTTCATGGTTTGCTCAATTCGTTTTTCAGTACCAAACTTCCTTTTGAGCTTTTCCAACGTATCTTTTTTTTTTTTTATCAAACTTTTGACTGTTAAAATCATCCATAGTTTTTGTTGCTTCATTCAACTTTTCAAAATTTAGAGCATTAATTCACAGACTGGGTGCTTTTCTAAATTTCAGAATGGAAGATCATAGTTCTAAGAGATAAATGTTGTATGGATACATATAATTGTTGATGTAGATATACTGTGAGTTTTCAAAGTACTGATAGCTAATTCCCGGTGATTGGTATGGCAGTTCTCGTTACAAGAAGCGGATGAGTATATGATAGGGTTTCAATGAATAAATATAATGATTTATCGGAGAGATTTAAACCAAGAAGCAACGAGGTTGCTGGTACGTCTGCTGGTAATATGGTAAAATATGAAAGGTACCCCGGTAACAATAAAAGAGCACGTATATATATCAAGGTTATAATAAGGTTGTTTCGAACGGAAAATCGAAGTTGACTTGGTGGAGCTGTGATAAAATTTGCTAATTTGGAAAAAGATCTCAAAGTTATTTTCGATAATAATAATGCTAAAGGAATTAGCACAGCTACGCGTTAAACGTTTACTCAATTTTCGAGAGTTTTCAGGTGCATAACAATATGCATCGATCTTTTCTTCCGCAGGTAATGTTCAGTTGGTTCATCCTTTCGATTGAGGTGTTTTCAAGAATCATGAGAGATTTTGAGCGCAGAATGTAATCGTGAAGATACAAATGAGGTTTAAGATGAAATCAAGTGGCAAACTTGAAGAATTGTTTAGTTTCATATGTTATAATCAGTATTTTAATTCATTTTAATTATCCAGTGTTGGCAGTCCACAGTCGATAGTTCACAGTTAACAGTCCAATAATTCATACATAGTTTAATATATAATATTCGAATTAATTAATTCATATCGTGACCCGTGTACATGTCTCAGACTCGATCACAACTCAAAGTATATATATTATTTGAGAATCAACCTCAACCCTTTATAGAGAACTCGATCATTACTGCATATAGAGTGTCTATGGTGATTCCAAATAATATATATAGATGTGTCGATATGATATGTCAAAACCTTGTATACGTGTCCCGATATTTAAAGTGCGTAAAAAAATAAATAACAGAAATTTAAATGACGATAAATAAAGTGCGTAAAGTAAATAACAGAAATTAAATGACGATAAATAAAATTGCGAGAATGTAAATTGCGATAATTAAATTGCGATAAATAAAATGTAATCAGTTAGCTAGGAACAATTAGCTAGGAACAGTTAGCGTGGATTCTTAACAAAATTTCTCATAGTTAATTTGTTTGTTTCTAACAAATTTTATTTTGTCAAATGTTTTCTTCATTATGCCACTTGTTGGATTCTGATAAATCAAAATCCAAATACGAAATTGGATGAATATGGTTATTCTGTGGTGAACGGATTTGTATATCGGTGGATGTAAGTAGGATAGTATATGACTGTTGAAACAGATTTGAAGAACGTACAATGTAACTTATTAATGTGAAATTTAAATAGTCCTCGGGTATTACCTACCCGTTAAAATATTTTTGCCATTAACAGTTTGTACAAGAGAATTTTTATTCACAATCTTTATGAAAATATACTTACATATATATTTTCTTCAGATGTAACCATGGATTTAATGAGTCAATATGATATTAAACTCTTTTGATTTACCGTTTGAACAAGTAGGTATAATCTCTAAAACATTAGAGTTTACATAATCATCATGTCGAACGAAGATAAATGATGTAGAACGTCATGTGGAACGATGATTATACTCGAGGTACAGAATGAGATGTCGAAGCTGGTGATGCGGATGTTGTTGTTGGTGGTACTAGTGCTGTTGGTGCTAAGGTTGGTGATGTGACTGGTGTTAGTGATACTGCTGATGCTTGCAAACTGTGTACCGTGCTCTCTAAAGTTAACACTCGAGCTCGGAGTTCTTTAACTTCTTCTACTAACCCTGGTTGGTTATCAGTGTGGGGTAGAGGTTGGATATCTTCTCTAGTTCCGTTAATGGTAGTCTCAAGACGAAAAATTCTGGCAAAAAGGGTATAAACGGTGTTACAAACAGGTTCGCCGGTGAGCGGGTTGAGTACTCCAAGGTTAGGTGGTAGATTCGATTCATGATATGGAGTACCTTCTTCCCTTCTCCATAGGGTGAGTATGTCGCGAACCCACCCCCATTTTCTCCAGTAATCACGATAGTTGATTGATTGGTGTGTTCCTGTCACGCTGTCTTCGGAGTCAGAGGAACTTGGTCGATTCGTAGAGGCCATCTTACGCGATCTCAGGAAAGATTTTTGATATGAAGAGTTTAGTGACAGTAATTGATAGCTGGATGCTATTCTTAATGCATAATTTACATAGATATATATAGTACCAGGATCCCTTAAATTAAGGAGAAATTTACGAGAGATATCAGACAAGGTCTACAGTAACAGATACGCTAAGATATGAATTGGCAGATACGCTAAGATACGAATTTTTGTCTATACACTATTCATGCAATCATTGCAGTAAGATGTGTCTAGACTAAGAATGATAAGCAGGTAATTTCCTAAGGATGATAAGCAGATGATTTCCGACTAAAAATTATAAGCAAAACTTTTGACATGCAGACACGTTCGAAGTCCAGACACTAATGCATCCTAACGACTTATCAGTTAGACACACTAATGCAGACATGGTTCGCTAAGACCACCGCTCTGATACCAACTGAAAGGACCCGTCCTAATCCATCCGGACTAAGTCCATATTGATTACAAACGATTCACAACAGTTGATTACATCGCGAGGTAATTGACCTCTATATGATAAATATTACAAACATTGCATTCATTTTTAAAAGAAAAACTTTCGTTACATCGACAGTTGACAGGTATGTAAAGCATTTCATAATATATCCAAATATAATTGACTTAATAATAATCTTGATGAACTCAACGACTCGAATGCAACATCTTTTGAAATATGTCATGAATGACTCCAAGTAATATCTCTAATATGAGCAAATGCACAGCGGAAGATTTCTTTCGTACCTGAGAATAAACATACTTTAAAGTGTCAACCAAAAGGTTGGTGAGTTCATTAGTTTATCATAAAGAATCATTTCAAAATTTTAATAGACCACAAGATTTCATACTTCCATTTCTCATAATCATACGTCCCATGCATAGAGACAAAAATATCATTCATATGGATTGAACAGCTGGTAACCGACATTCATAATATGCATAATAAAATATCCCCATCATTCCGGGATCCTCCTTCGGACATGATATAAATTTCGAAGTACTAAAGCATCCGGTACTTTGGATGGGGCTTGTTGGGCCCGATAGATCTATCTTTAGAGTTAGCGTCAATTAGGGTGTCTGTTCCCTAATTCTTAGATTACCAGACTTAATAAGGGGCATACTCAGTTTAATAATCCAACCATAGAATGTAGTTTCATTTACTCGTGTCTATTTCGTAAAACAGTTATAAAAACAGCGCATGTATTCTCAGTCCCAAAAACATATATTGCAAAAGCATTTAAAAAGGGATTAATGAAACTCACACATATAAATATTGTAAAACAGTTAATAAAGTATTTGCATGTATTCTCAGCCCAAAAACGTAAAGAGTAAAAAGGGCAAATGAAACTCACTGTAATGTATTTTGTAGTAAAAATACATATGACGATATTGAACAACAGAACAATGCAGGGTTGGCCTTCGATTCACGAACCTATATCATTCATTTATGTATTAAAACGTATACTGGAAATCACATAATTTCATTTGTTAATATATGTTATTTATGTAAGTGTAGTTATATAAAATTTATACTAACTTTCATTTAAATCATATATTTATATTATATCTTAAATTATATGTTATATATGTTTATTTTGTATATATATCCAAAATGATTATTATAGTTATATTAGTATCTATATATATTTAGTATTATTTTAAAAATAACTAATTTGTTATATGTAACCATATATAATGATAATATGTTTTTCATATAGTTATATGGATTATCAATATAATTATAATATATAGATATATAGATATATCATAAGGGTGTTTTTATGTAAAAAATATTTACTTGTTAGAAATGATAGTTTTGATATTATTGTTCTACTAGATAATAATAATAACTTTATTAATAATGATAATATTAATAATAATAGTGATATTGTTAATAATGATACTTATGTTAGTAATAATCTTAATAAACATAACAATGATATTAATACTAGTATTAATGAAAATAATAATGTTATTTCCAATACTAATGCTAGTAATAATAATAACAATAACAATTTATAATAACAATGATGATAATAATAATAATAACAATAATAATAATAATGATAATAATAATAATGAGTTTTAATATGTAAAACTACCTTAAGAGTTCCTTTGAAAAAGAAATGCACCAAGTAGGAATCGAACCCGAGACCTCTTAAAACCCGACACCAACACTTAACCATTAGACCATTTGTTCCATTCTGAATTACAACCTCAAGGTTATTTAATTAACCCAATTTTGTTTTCTGTTATATCATCCTCCTCCTTCAATACTCAGTCGACCAGAAATCACACAACTAGCAAATCTTGTTTTCTTATTAACTTTAGGACTTAATATTTATACATAAACGATTTCCTGTGATTGGTTAATTCAGAAAAGAAAGGAAAAAAAAATTAAAAACCGCTGTGACAGAAAAAAATACACGCGTATGAACTTGGAATCCATATCGATATTTTTTGAATGTTTTAGACTGAGATCTTAACATGAAAAAGTTTTTAAATGGTTATTAGAAACTTTCTAAATACTCAATTTGACTGGAATCATTAAAACGAGTTCTAATTTTGTGATGAACAGATGGTTGACTTTTTGATTCCAAAAGTTTGACTCTAAAATTCGTTCTCGATGAAAAGAATTGGGTTTTGCAAATTTGCAGATAGTTTAGACTGAAGATTTATAACATGTTTGCATTAATACATTTTTGATTTCAAATCGTTTTCTTGCTTTTCAATTTTTGGAACCAAAACAGAGAATGACGGGTTTAATTGAGTTTTTCCTTAAAAAATCTCAATCTGATTTTGACAGTAATGGTTTTATTTGATAATGATAATACAAAACAGACTGTGTTGTTCCCATTCATCGAGTAATTCGTTTATTAAGTAATCAAATGGTGTGACAGATTTCATTATTTGAACAGCAGAAGAAAAATAAAATAAATAAAGTGGCGTACGATTTCTTAACTGATTTTGTTTGATACTGTGACTTAATTTCAATCTGTGACCAAATTAGAGACATAAGTCAATTATCTATACAGTTGATCATGATATTAAACTGTTGTTTGTTTCTTTAGTTGATTGATACACCGTAATGTGATTAAATATATATATATATATATATATATATATATATATATATATATATATATATATATATATATATTAATAATCATAATTCTTATTAATATTAATAATAATAATCAATAATAATAAATAATACTAATAATAATATAAATGTATAAAGAATTTATAATTTCAGTTAATAAAGATAATAATAGAAATGATAATAGTATTAGTAAAAATAATAACAATAATATTACTACTAATCATACTAAATATAACAAATTATATACATATCAAGTTTCATCTTTATTTATATTAAAAATACAAATAATAGTTTTTAATATTACTGATTGTAATATTAATAATAATAATAATAATAATAATAATAATAATAATAATAATAGTAATATCAATTATAATTATAATATTAGTAATAATAATACTACAATAATTTTATATATATCAAATTCGTATCTATAGATTATATATTTTAAGTAATAATATTAATAACACTATTACTGATATTAATAATGATATTATTATAACACTATTTTATAATTAAATTTAATATAATAGTATTACATATTATTGGTTATGTAATCTAATTATGCATTATGTAATAACTCATTTTGAATATTAAATCTTTTATATAATTTAACATGTATTACAATATATATATATATATATATATATATATATAATTACAGATAGAATTTATATAAAGTTTTATTTTAATTACAACTTAATTGTTTTATATTTTATTTTACATATTTAATTTTAAATGTTTAAATTATATTATATTATTTCTTTTTATTATTATATATATATACATTTATTTATATTTGCTTCTTTAATTACACATAATTGTTCGTTAATCGTCGAGAGCAGTCGAAGGGTAATTGGATACATGAGCATAGTTCCAAAATTTTCGAGACTCAACATTTTAGACTTTGCTTATCGTGTTGAAACATATAAAGATTAAGTTTAAATTTGGTCGGAAATTCCCGGGTCGTCACAATTTATCGTCATTTAAATACTGTTATTTACGCATTTAAATATCGGGACACGTATACAAGGTTTTGACATATCATATCGACGCATCTATATATATTATTTGGAATAACCATAGACACTCTATATGCAGTAATGATCGAGTTCTCTATACAGGGTTGAGGTTGATTCTTAAATAATATATATACTTTGAGTTGTGATCGAGTCTGAGACATGTACACGGGTCACGATACGTATTAATTAATTCGAATATTATATATTAAACTATATATGAATTATTGGACTGTTAACTGTGGACTATCGACTGTGGACTAATAATATTGTACAATTAAAATGAATTAAAATATTGATTATAACATATGAAACTAAACATTTCTTCAAGTTTTCCACTTGATTTCATCCTAAACCTCATTTGTATCTTAACGATTACCATCTGCGTTCAAACCTTTCATGATTCTTGAAAACACCTCAATCGAGAGGATAAACCAACCGCACTTCATCTACGGAAGGAAAGATTTATGCATATAGTTATACACCTGAAAAACTCTCGGAACCTGAGTAAACGTTCAACACGTATATGTGTTAACTCCTTTGGCATTTTTATTACTGAAAATAACAATGCAATTCTTTTTCAAATTAGCCAATTTTGTCACAGCTCCAACAAGTCAACTTCGACTTTTCATTCGGATTAGCCTTATTATAACCGTGATATATAAGTTACCTTTCATCATCATTACCGAAGAATCGTTTATATTTCACTACATTAGCAGTAAACTTATCAACAACTATGTTGATCTTTGATTTTCAGAAAAATCATTATATTCGTTACAATCCTATCATATACTCATTCGCACCTTGTAACGAGAATTGCCATACCAATTATCTGGAATTAGCAATCAGTATTTTGAATCTCACAGCGTTTCTACATCAAAAGTTATATATCCATATAACATTTATCTCTTAGAATTATGATCTCTCATTCTGAAACTCTGAACAAATCACAAGGACTAAACTTGTACATAAAGAATCCTGATGATTCTGTTTCTGATGAAATTTTTAGCGAATAACTTGCTCCTAAATCGCTCTAAATCATTGTGAATGAATTTCTTCATCACACTATGATTCTAAAATTCTAAGATATTATCGTATCTTTCATTATGAATATCCTCAATATTTCTGAAGATATTTTCATAAATATTCTCGTCCGATATTAATTATCTCTCTGCTCTATCTGTGTTACATCATAAAAGAAACTATTTTAGTTTCTAAAAATCTGAAAAATTCGAATTTGAATTATGAATGTTTTGAAGTAGTGTTGGAAATTGATGCATGAGTTAGTATAATATAATGACACTTGATCAACGTGATTATATTACAGTAAGTCATGCTGAGTTTCTAATGGAACGTGGTGATTCACAGACCATAACGTCATCATGTGCCATGTTACACGACTCTTACATTCTACCTAATCCCCAAACATATTAAGAACATATTTTCTTAATAGTTCTATCTTCTCTCTTGAATTCTGGTAATTTAACCAATCAAGATCGTGTTATTACAATTTCTCTCCTAGAACATTAGTCATGATCATACGAAACTTCATACTTACAAATTTTGGACCATTATTCGTTTGACTTAAAGTCGAGAAGAGAAAACAAAAAGAATGGAACTGCAAAATATAAAGGAAACGAAGGGAGTGGATTTATAGTGAAACATCAGACAGAGCAATCGAGACAGATCATCGCATTTAACCAAAGAGGATTATAATTTCCTTAATTACCGAAGAACTAAATCTTATTACAAAGATTTTCTCTAAATTCCTTGAATTCCGGAAATCAACTGTGTCTACGTCAAGAGATATGACGAAACGTTATTTTCTTATTACACACTTTTGTGATAACTTCACTCGCACACTTCACTTAAACAAATTGTTTTATCCATATTACTCGCTGATGATAAAACTCTAATTTCTAGCTAGTATGCTGATAATGCTAAAAACGAACATATATTTCATAGCATTATTCCTCAAGAAAGACAAGCTTTTAGTTGCAGTTGTCCTATTTACAAGTAATATTCGTTTAAATAATAAAAGGTGAAGACAAAAGACAGATTCAACGAATTGAAGACGCAAACGACCAAGAAGCTAAAAAGTAAAAAGTACAATCAAAGAGGTTCCAATTATTGATAAGAAACGTCTCAAAATTACAAGAGTACAAGATTTGAAACACAAAATACAAGATATTAAATTGTACGCAAGGACGTTCGAAAATCCAGAACTGGGACCAGAGTCATCTCTCAACGCTCGACGCAACGGACTAAAAATTACAAGTCAACTATGCACATGAATATAATATAATATATAATTAATTCTTAAAATTAATATATATATTATATTATATTATATAAACCGTTGGCAAGCTAGGAGCCAAGCTTGTGTGAGCTGGATTCCACAGCTCTGCACTCGCGAAGCTCTGAAGAGCAAAATCCACCACACTCGCGGAGCCCAAAAAGTCAGAAATCCACCTTTAAAAGGCCGAGCATTCGGCCGAATTTTACACCTTTTTCTCTTCACTCATACGTAAACTTATATATATATATATATATATATATATATATATATATATATATATATATATATATATATATATATATATATATATATATATATATATATATATATATATATATATATATATATATATATATATATATTTTAATTTTAATTTTAATCCTAATAATAAGGGTATGTTAGCGAATGTTGTAAGGGTGTAAGTCGAAATTCTGTCCGTGTAATGCTACGCTATTTTTAATCATTGTAAGTTATGTTCAACCTTTTTAATTTAATGTCTCGTAGCTAAGTTATTATTATGCTTATTTAAAACGAAGTAATCATGATGTTGGGCTAATTACTAAAATTGGGTAATTGGGCTTTGTACCATAATTGGGGTTTGGACAAAAGAACGACACTTGTGGAAATTAGACTATGGGCTATTAATGGGCTTTATATTTGTTTAACTAAATGATAGTTTGTTAATTTTAATATAAAGATTTACAATTGGAGGTACCTATAAATAACCATATACACTCAATCGGACACGATGGGCGGGATATTTATATGTACGAATAATCGTTCATTTAACCGGACACGGGAATGGATTAATAGTCCATAGAATTATTAAAACAGGGGTGAAATTATGTACAAGGACACTTGGCATAATTGATAACAAAGTATTAAAACCTTGGGTTACACGCAGTCGATAACCTGGTGTAATTATTAAACAAAGTATTAAGACCTTGTTACAGTTTAAGTCCCCAATTAGTTGGAATATTTGACTTCGGGTATAAGGATAATTTGACGAGGACACTCGCACTTTATATTTATGACTGATGGACTGTTATGGATAAAAACCAGACGGACATATTAAATAATCCAGGACAAAGGACAATTAACCCATGGGAATAAACTAAAATCAACACGTCAAACATCATGATTACGGAAGTTTAAATAAGCATAACTCCTTTATTTTCATATTTAATTGCACTTCTAATTATCGCACTTTTATTTATTGTCATTGTATTTAATTGCACTTTTAATTATCGCACTTTTTAATTATCGCAATTTTATTTCATCGCACTTTTATTTATTGCAATTTCATTATCGTTATTTACTTTACGCTTTAAATTAAGTCTTTTATTTATTTAATATTTTACATTAGGTTTTAACCGTGACTAAAGTTTTAAAAATCGACAAACCGGTCATTAAACGGTAAAAACCCCCCCTTTATAATAATAATATTACTTATATATATTTGTATTTTTATTAATTAAAACTAATATAGCGTTAAGCTTTGTTTAAAAGATTCCCTGTGGAACGAACCGGACTTACTAATAACTACACTACTGTACGATTAGGTACACTGCATATAAGTGTTGTAGCAAGGTTTTGGTATATCCATTCTATAAATAAATAAATATCTTGTGTAAAATTGTATCGTATTTAATAGTATTTCCTAGTAAAAATAAAGCTATTTCATATACACCTCGCAGCACATCAAGTATTTTTGGCGCCGCTGCCGGGGAACTTAAACGCCGAAAGCGCAACGCTAATGATATAAAAAAAATAATAATATAATTTTGTAAAAGTTTTTATTAAGTTCTTCGTGTAAAAATATAAGTTTTTAAAAAAATATAAAAAATATAAAAATACAAAAAGAGTTTGTTAAAAAAATATAGAAAGTTAAAAAGTATTTTTATTTTTGAGTTTAAATATAAGTATTTTATTGTTTTATATAAATATTTGTTTATATTTATATATATTTTATATTTATAGAAAAACAAAAATGAAAAAAAAAATTAATTGAACCTGAGTAAAAAACGAACCCTTTCTCAGTTTAAATTGAACCCTCCGCGACTCGCGGAGCTATTGAACTGGACCTAATCGCACTCGCGGAGGTCAATCTGACAGGTCAAACCTCAAACGCATTAATTACAAAATTAGGGTTAAATTTAAATTATTATTAATTAAAATTTGGGTTTGATTTATTATAATTAGTTTTAGTTTTATTTTAATTTATATTTTTAAGTTATATTTAGTTTTAATAAATTATATAAATTAATAGTTTTATAAAATAAATAATATAAAAATAATATTTTTATAAAAATTGTAATTTTTACAACTTTTAGTTTATTTTTATATTTTGTCCCTTTTTAATTGTTTTAGCGTAATTTTTGTATTTTTCGCTTATATTTAGTTTTTAGACATAGTTTTTGCCATAGTTATTTTTACTTCTAGACTTCTAAGGCTTTGCCATAAAATCCCTTAAGTGCTTTTTCTTTAGACTAAGATTTTAGTGCTTTAGAATTTTGCGACGCCTTTTTATATTTTAGTACCTTTTTAAGATATTTGTGATATAGTATTTCTTTTAAGCTTTAATATTTTTAGACACAACTTTTAATTTTTAAGTTTTAGTACCTTTTTAAGTTTCGACGCGCTACTTTCTTATTTATTTTTCAACGCCTTTTACCTATGTATCAATTATCACTCCAATTAGTAATCTCAATTTGCAATTTTAATTTTAAGTTAGTGATAATAATAAGGTTGGGTTAGTCGAGTGTTTTAAAGTTTTATAAGTCACTCTTTTTCTTTCTTATTTCTCCAATTTTAATACCGACGCGCTCTTTTTCTTTCTTATTTCTCGCCATTCTAGTCTTTAGGACTTAGAATTTTCTCTATTTCTTATCTAATATTTCTTTAAATTTCAAACGAAAAATTATTTTAAGCCGTTAAATTGATAGACATCAAAATTTTCTGGTTCGTAGTAATAGTTGGATTTGTACGTGGACCGGGTTATTGGAGCCAAACAGTACTCATTTATATTGAGACCAAACGAATCCTGCCCCTCTGCTGCATCTTTTGGCTATTCGAAACGTGGGCAAAATCAGAAAAGTCTATTAATTGGATAACTTATATAATTTTTCTTTCTTTATAAAAAAACTAATAAGATATTCAGTGAATGCACCGAGCAAGACGTTCACCACCTTTTGTACGTTCACCACCTGTAACTCGATCAAGACATCTAGCTAATATTACCGCCGTTGATTTTTCTTTAGAATCGACATCCAGTCGACCAAGTACTCCAATTCAAATTTCCGATAATCCATTTTTTGAACCCGACCTCACAATTGAGAATCCGGAGAATATTCAGGGACAATTCATAGATCCTGAACCATTAATCTTTCCTCCAGAACCACCAATCATTCAAACAGAGATTGTTGAGGAACGAACCATTAAATCAGAATCCTCTAGTGATTCAGATTCAACAAATTCAATCATGGAAAATCTGGAACCTCTAAGTATGGAAGACCGAATGAGAGCTAAACGCACTGGCCAAGGTCACGCAATTACTCAACCAGACATTAATGCGCCAGATTATGAAATCAAAGGACAAATCCTACACATGGTGACTAATCAATGCCAATTTAGTGGTGCGCCGAAGGAAGATCCAAATGAACATCTTCGTACCTTTAATAGGATCTGCACTTTATTTAAAATAAGAGAAGTTGAGGATGAACAGATATATCTCATGTTATTTCCCTGGACTTTAAAGGGAGAAGCCAAAGATTGGTTGGAATCATTACCTGAAGGGGCGATTGATACATGGGACGTTTTAGTTGAAAATTTTCTTAAACAATTCTTTCCGGCATCTAAAGCCGTAAGACTTCAAGGAGAAATTGTTACGTTCGCACAGAAGCCAAATGAAACTCTATATGAGGCGTGGACAAGATTTGGAAAGTTATTGAGAGGATGTCCGCAACATGGTTTAGACACCTGTCAAATAGTACAAATATTCTACCAAGGATGCGACATCACTACAAGGAAAGACATCGATATAGCAGCTGGTGGTTCCATTATGAAGAAAACCGAAACTGACGCTTATAAGATTATTGATAACACTGCTTCCCACTCACATGAGTGGCACCAAGAAAAAGATATCGTTAGATCATCTAAAGCGGCTAGAGCCGATTCTAGCCATGACTTAGATTCCATTTCTGCAAAGATAGATGCTGTCGAGAGACGAATGGAAAAGATGACTAAAGATATCCACTCAATACGAATTAGTTGTGAGCAGTGTGGAGGACCACATTTGAAAAAAGATTGTCTCAGTATTGAACTAACAATGGAACAAAGAGAGAATGTTTCATATCTAAACCAAAGGCCTGAAAATAATTATCAGAATAATTATCAACCGCCAAGACCGATTTACAACCAAAACCAGAATTATAATCAAAATGTTCCATACAACAACCAACAAGGTCCTAGCAATCAACAAGTATCCAATAATACTTACAATCAGCAAAGACCTAATTTTCAAAACAAACCACCACAAACCGATGATAAAAAGCCAAATTTAGAAGATATGATGACGAAGCTAGTTGAATCTCAAACACAGTTTTTCACATCTCAGAAACAAACCAATGAACAAAATGCTCAAGCATTTAGAAATCAACAAGCTTCTATTCAAAATCTGGAACAAGAAGTGAGCAACCTAGCAAGGTTAATAGGTGAAAGAAAACCGGGAAGTCTACCTAGTGATACAAATGCTAACTCCCGAAATGAAATAGCTAAAGCCATTACCACAAGAAGTGGTATTACACTTAAACCACCTGAAATACCTGTAATTTCTGAGGAAGCTATTCCTACTCCACAAGAACCACAACCTGAACAAGATAAGAAAAAAGAACCGGTAGTTGAAAAAGTTAATGAAGATAACACAGTTAAGGCTAAACCGTATGTTAAACCATACCAACCACCACTTCCTTACCCCAAGTAAAATGAGAAAAGAGAGACTCGAAGCCGAGCAATCCAAATTCTTGGATATGTTTAAACAGATAAATGTAAATCTTCCTTTCATTGATGTGATTTCAGGAATGCCTAGATATGCTAAATTTCAGAAAGATCTAATCACAAATAGAAAGAAAATGGAAGAACTCTCGGCTGTTACTATGAATGCTAATTGTTCTGCAGTGCTGTTGAATAAGATACCAGAAAAACTATCTAATCCAGGAAGTTTCACAATTCCATGTTTTCTGGGTAGTCTTAGTTCAATAGAAGCATTGGCAGACTTAGGTGCTAGTATAAATTTAATGCCGTATTCACTATACACTAAACTAGACCTTGGAGAATTGAAACCAACAAGAATAAGCATACAACTAGCCGATAGATCAATAAAATATCCTAGAGGGATAATGGAAAACATGCTAGTTAAAGTTGGTACTTTAGTATTTCCAGTAGATTTTGTTATTCTGGACATGGAAGAAGATTCTCAAGTTCCTCTCATATTAGGAAGACCATTCTTAAACACGGCTAAAGCAATGATAGACGTGTTTGGTAAGAAATTGACCCTAAGTATAGAGGACGAGAGTGTTACCTTTTCAGTTGATAGAGCAATGCAACAACCGCAATCTGCAGATGATACATGTTATTAGATTCAAACTATAGAATCACATGCAGAATTGTTAGAAGAATTTCCAGAATTACAAGGAACAGGAGAATGTTCTTTAGGAGAAGGTACTGAACCAATTGATGAAACTGAAATGTTAGCTACACTTATGGCTAATGGATATGAACCAACAACCGAAGAAATTCAAATGTTAAAAGAAGAAGACAGATATCGATATAAATCATCGATAGAAGAACCACCGAAATTAGAGTTAAAGCCACTTCCAAACCATTTGGAATACGCTTATTTACATGGTGAATCTGAATTACCTGTAATAATATCGTCTTCTCTTACTAAAAATGAAAAATCTCAACTCATTTCTGTGCTAGAAACTCATAGACCATCTATTGCATGGAAGATTCATGATATTAAAGGAATAAGTCCTTCGTATTGCACACATAAAATCCTTATGGAAGAAGTTCATAAAACGTATGTGCAACGCCAACGAAGAGTAAATCCTAATATGCAAGATGTTGTTAAGAAAGAAATTATTAAACTGCTTGATGCAGGTTTAATTTATCCAATTTCTGATAGTCCATGGGTAAGTCCAGTTCAATGCGTGCCTAAGAAGGGTGGTATGACTGTCATTACAAATGAGAAAAATGAACTTATTCCTACTAGGACTGTAACAGGATGGCGTGTATGTATTGATTATAGAAAATTAAATAACGCCACCAGAAAAGATCACTTTCCCTTACCTTTCATTGATCAAATGTTGGAAAGATTAGCCGGAAATAGTTACTATTGTTTTCTTGATGGTTTTTCCGGATATTTTCAAATTCCAATAGCACCCGAAGATCAAGAGAAAATCACATTCACGTGCCCTTATGGTACTTTTGCTTACAAACGCATGCCATTTGGACTTTGCAACGCCCCTGCAACCTTTCAAAGGTTCATGATGGCGATTTTTCATGACATGATAGAAGAATGCATGGAAGTTTTCATGGATGACTTTTCAGTCTTCGGTGATACATTTGAATCATGTCTAGTTAATCTTGAACGAATGCTTATTAGATGTGAACAATCAAATCTAGTTCTTAATTGGGAGAAATGCCATTTCATGGTTAAAGAAGGCATCGTTCTTGGTCATAATATTTCAAAGGAAGGAATAGAAGTGGATAGAGCTAAAGTAGATGTAATTGCTAAACTTCCACATCCCACAAATGTTAGAGGAGTTAGGAGTATTCTAGGGCATGCCGGTTTTTACCGACGTTTCATAAAAGATTTTTCTAAAATTGCCACTCCTATGAATAAACTCCTAGAAAAGGATGCTCCATTCATCTTTTCAGATGAATGTATCAAATCTTTTAATATTCTTAAAGAAAAACTCACTAATGCGCCGATTATGATAACTCCAAATTGGAATCTACCATTTGAACTAATGTGTGATGCAAGTGATTTTGCAATGGGAGCCGTTTTAGGACAAAGGATTGAAAAACGATTTCAACCTATTTATTATGCAAGTAAGACGTTACAAGGAGCACAAACAAATTACACAACTACTGAAAAAGAAATCCTTGCTATTGTCTTTGCTTTTGACAAATTTCGTTCATATCTCGTTCTAGCTAAAACGATGGTCTATACCGACCATTCTGCTCTTAGATACCTATTTTCGAAACAAGATGCCAAACCAAGATTAATCCGTTGGATCTTACTCATACAAGAGTTTGATATTGAAATCCGAGATAAAAAGGGAGCAGAAAATCTCGCCGCTGATCATCTTTCTCGTCTTGAAAATCCCGAATTAGAAATTCTAAATGAATCGGCCATACAAGACAACTTTCCTGATGAATATCTATTGAAGATAGATTATAATGAAATTTCATGGTTTGCAGATTATGCAAACTACTTAGTATG
The DNA here is from genome assembly GCF_046630445.1 of Rutidosis leptorrhynchoides. Classification (NCBI taxonomy): domain Eukaryota; kingdom Viridiplantae; phylum Streptophyta; class Magnoliopsida; order Asterales; family Asteraceae; genus Rutidosis; species Rutidosis leptorrhynchoides. The sequence continues at coordinate 136,597,921 of NC_092342.1, read as the reverse complement.
TGGATTCCTTGAAAAAGGATTATCGTACCAAAAACGAAAGAAATTCTTTAGTGATATAAAACACTATTTCTGGGAAGATCCACATTTGTTTAAAAGTTGTCCCGATGGAATAATACGCCGATGTGTATTCGGAGATGAAGCTAGTAAAATCTTAAACCATTGTCACACAGGACCAACAGGAGGGCATTATGGGCCTCAACTAACAGCAAGAAAAGTTTATGATGCTGGATTCTATTGGTCTACAATTTACAAAGATGCACACCTTCTTTGCAAATCCTGTGATGCATGTCAAAGGGCCGGAAAAATAAGTCAACGTGATGAAATGCCACAAAATGTCATTCAAGTATGTGAAGTATTTGACATTTGGGGTATTGACTTTATGGGTCCATTTCCAAAATCTCATAATAATCCATATATTCTCGTTGCCATTGATTATGTATCTAAATGGGCGGAAGCACAAGCTCTCCCGACTAACGATGCACGAGTTGTAGTCAACTTTTTAAAACGTCTTTTTGCAAGGTTTGGAACACCGAAAGCTTTAATAAGTGATCGGGGTACTTGATGTTTGGATTAAAGAACCATTCTTATTGAAGCTAGACTCTTCGATTCAATTGGTTGTGTACTTGTTTGATAGGACGAGAGTTCATTAATTTAGTGCATTAATTTACAATTGGTTTGTCTTAATTGATTGTTTGCTTACTCGGAGACGAGAGTAAATTGAATTCAAAAGGCTAGACGAAATAGGGGTGAATTATGCGCAAAGAGAGTTGGTGTGATTGTGATTTGAGTCTTCATCTCAGTTGAACTGTTTAGTCACAATCAGGAGGTCTTAGGCTACGGGGAATTCCATGTCGTGTAATCTTAATTGAAGTGTTTGCGCTGGGGAATTCCAGGTGAACCGACTAGATAATTCACATAAGTTAGATAATAACTGGGACTTAATCTAAATGCATCCAATACTAGGTGAAAAAGGTCTAGACAAGCATTCGTTTTTTTTAATTGTTTACAACTATCTTATTTTACTCGTTTGTTTGCTTTAAAGCTTAAAACTGAAAACACCAAAAATATTATTCAATCTTGTTATTAATTAAAGCTATCTTTGATTTTGGCTAATCGTTAAATAGCCAACCAAACAAATTATCTCGTAATTCAATTTTCTAGATTTAACTTAGTTTAATTCATTAGTTACAATCTTAATTTTCACGTCTAAACTGTCCTTGGAACGATCTTGGATTTACCAACTTTATACTATTGCACGATCGGGTACACTGCCCGTTAGTGTGTAGTAAATCTTTAAACCGGTTTTTCCCATTATAAATAATAGACTCGATTTCACACATCAAGTTTTTGGCTCCGCTGCCAGGGACAGTTGTGTCGAAGATTAAGATTGCTATCTAATTGTTCTTAGTTTAGTTTAGTTATAGATTATTATTTCTTTTCGTTATTCTCAAGTTGAATCGGTGCGTTTAATCGGTTGTTAGTGGTGATTTCGCAGGTAACAGGTAGTGCATGCCACATACGCGTTCTTCTAATTCTCCAATTTTTCAACCATTTGCAGAACCCGAAAGAGAGTTATTCAGAGCGTTAAGTCATGAATAACAGTCTACAGTGGATTCATCTTTTTCTTCAAGTGCTAATATAATTAATTTGGGAAGTAGTTCTGAAACTGTGGTGCCCTATACACCACCTGAAATCAGAGAAGAAGAAGAATCTTACATTTCCTTAGATCTTTTCGAGACTGAAGATATGGCTGACCAAGAACAACCACCTCGTCCTCAGACTATGGCACAAAAGTTGAAGGCCACACGAGGGGGCCAAGGCAATTCGATTACTCAACCGAACATCACTCAGCCTTTTCAAATTACAGGGCCGATCCTGAATTTGATTTCTTCTGATTGCCGATTTTATGGCAAGGATACTGAGGATGCTAACGAGCATCTTTGTAATTTTAATGATGTTTGCAATTTATTTAAGCTACATGAGGTTGTCGATACTTCAATCAAGACAAGGCTTTTCCCTTGGACTCTTAAGGGAGAAGCTAAGAGATGGTTAGATAAGCAACCAGAGGGCACGATTACCTCTTGGGAGACTTTGGAGGATAAGTTTTTGTCGAAGTTTTTCCCTGCGTCTCGAGCTGCTAGACTTCAAGCAGAAATTTCACAATTTAGACAAAAGAGCAGTGAGACATTATTTGATGCTTGGGACCGTTTTGCTACTTTGTTACGCTCGTGTCCGCAACACGGGTTGAATGATTTACAAAAGGTTCAGATTTTCTACAAAGGTTGTGACATTCCAACTCGTCAGAGTATTGATCAAGCAGCAGGTGGTACGTTAATGGATAAGACCGAAGAAGAGGCGTTAGAGATAATTAAAAAGCAAGCTGCTTACTCTCACGAATGGCATCAAGATCATGAGTCATCCCATTCAGCTTCAGTTAAGAGAACCGAGACCACTGGTGCGTATGATGATTTTGGGTCTATCAGTGCTAAGTTGGATTCTTTTGGTAGAAATTTAGAGAAGATGAATAAGGATATTCATGGTATGAAGGTTGGTTGTGAGTATTGTGGGGGTTTACATTTAGCTAAGGATTGTGATGCGGGGTTAACGATAGGTCAAAAGGAAGAGATAGCGTACATCAGTCAGCAAAATAATAATCAGTTTCAAGGGCGTGCTCAGTTTAACCGCAATTTTAATAATCCCTACAATCCTCAAGGTCGTCAGGGAGGTAGTAACAGTAATTATCAGAATTCGCTGGGTGGAGGATTTCAGCAACAAGCTCCTGGGTATTTTCAAAAGCCCCAAGCCGAAGAGAAAAAGTCAAATCTTGAAGCTATGATCGAAAAGCTTGTGATATCTCGAACACAGCTTGTTACTACTGTTACTCAGAATAATGAGAAGAATGATCAGATGTTCCGGAATCAACAAGCCGCGATTCATAATTTGGAACAACAGATTGGTCAACTTGCTAATCAGAGAAATGAGAGAAAACCGGGGGAGTTACCAAGTAACACGGATACTAACCCGAAAAATGGGCACGTTAATGCTATCACCACCCGAAGTGGTATAGCATATGATCCACCAAAGAAGCCTGCTGAGTATGATTTGCGAGTTCCATTGGTTAAAGATAGTGAGCCGGTAGTTGATAGTGAACCGGAGGGGGATAAGGAGCCGGAACGGGTGATTGAGGAAGTTGAAAATATACCGGTAAAGGTTGCTGCTAAACCGGTAGCTAAGGAGTATCAACCACCGCTCCCATACCCGAGAAAACAGAGGTTAGAGAAGTTAGAGGCGGAAAAATCAAAGTTCATGGAGTTGATCAAGAAAGTGAATGTCAACTTACCTTTCATTGATGTTATTGCGGGGATGCCCAAGTATGCTCGGTTCATGAAGGATTTGCTTACCAACCGGAAAAAGATGGAAAGTGTTTCATCCGTGACGTTAAATGCAGCATGTACAGCGGTGGTGACAAACCAACTTCCCGAGAAGTTGGAAGATCCGGGTTGTTTTACTATTCCTTGTTTATTGGGGGATCTTGCTTGTATGCGGGCATTGGCGGATTTGGGTGCTAGTATTAATTTAATGCCCTACTCTATTTACCTTAAACTAGCACCGGGGGAACTTAGACCCACTCGTATGGCCATACAACTAGGGGACCGCTCTATTAAATACCCTCGTGGGATTATAGAGAACATGCTAGTTAAGACCGATACATTAGTTTTCCCCGCCGACTTTGTAGTTCTAGACATGGAAGTGGATGAAAGGATTCCACTTATTTTGGGAAGGCCATTTTTGAATACCGCTAGATGTCTAATTGATGTTTATGGCCAACAGTTAACCCTTAGAATAGGTGACCAAAAGGTGTCCTTTGCTATTGATAAGGCATTAAAATACCCCGGTTACCTAGATGACACTTGTTATTTTTTGCAAATCGTGGACACACATGTTGAGTTTTTGCAGGAGTTTCCAGAATTGCAGGGAACAGGGGAATATGAAATAGCAAGTGATGAAGGGGATGTGTTAGATGAGGTGGATTTGATGACCACCCTAATGGCTGAAGGTTATGAGCCAACCGAAGAAGAGCATGAGGAGTTGGAGAAAGCAAATGCATACAGGAGCAAAACTTCAATTGAAGAGGCTCCTGAATTAGAGTTGAAACCACTCCCGGATAATTTGGAGTATGCTTTTCTTGGGGAGGAGTCTAAACTCTCGGTGATTATTGCTTCCGGTCTTTCTGTAAGTCAAAAGTCTAAACTTGTCTCCATGTTAAAAGCCCACAATCCGGCTATTGCATGGAAAATTTAGGATATTAAGGGTATTAGTCCCTCTTATTGTACACACAAAATCCTAATGGAAGATAACTTCAAACCGTGTGTGCAACGACAAAGGCGACTAAACCCACATATGCAGGAAGTGGTTAAAAAGGAGATTGTTAAACTCCTTGATGCAGGTCTTATTTATCCTATCTCTGACAGTCCTTGGGTGAGTCCGGTTCAATGTGTGCCCAAAAAGGGTGGCATGACCGTGATCACAAACGAAAAGAATGAATTAATTTCTACCAGGACTGTCACGGGATGGCGGGTGTGCATTGACTATCGAAAATTAAATGATGCCACCCGAAAGGACCATTTTCCCCTACCCTTCATCGATCAAATGTTGGAGAGGTTGGCGGGAAAAAGTTTCTATTATTTTCTTGATGGTTTTTCGGGATATTTCCAAATCCCTGTTGCACCCGAAGACCAAGAGAAAACCACGTTCACGTGCCCGTATGGCACATTCTCTTATCGGCGTATGCCGTTCGGTTTATGTAACGCCCCTGCTACCTTTCAAAGGTGTATGGTGGCGATTTTCCATGATATGATCGAAGACTGCATGGAGGTGTTTATGGACGACTTTTCAGTCTACGGAGACACCTTCAAGTCATGTCTTCTTAATCTTGGGCGTATGTTGATTCGGTGCGAAAAAGCCATTCTTGTGCTCAACTGGGAGAAATGCCACTTTATGGTTCGTGAGGGCATCGTTCTCGGGCACAAGATTTCTAAAGTTGGAATTGAGGTAGATAAGGCGAAAATCAATGTTATCGCCGAGCTTAAAGCCCCTACCGATGTTAAAGGTGTTCGAAGTTTTCTTGGGCACGCCGGGTTTTACCGGCGGTTTATCAAGGATTTTTCCAAAATTGCTACGCCCTTAAATAAACTTCTTGAAAAGGACGCTCCGTTTGTTTTCTTAGAGGAGTGTCACAAAGCTTTCAATCTTCTTAAAGCAAAGCTCACTAATTTACCTATCCTTATTAGTCCGGATTGGTCTATGCCATTCGAACTTATGTGTGATGCTAGTGACTTTGCAATCGGATCCGTCTTGGGGCAACGTGTTGGTAAACATTTTCAGCCCATTTACTATGCTAGTAAGACATTGCAAGGAGCGCAACTAAATTATACCACCACCGAAAAGGAACTCCTAGCAATTGTTTTCTCTTTTGACAAATTTCGTGCGTATCTCATACTAGCAAAGACGGTTGTGTATACGGACCACTCGGCCCTTAAGCATTTGCTCTCTAAACCCGATGCTAAACCGAGATTGATACGTTGGGTATTGCTTTTGCAAGAATTCGATGTAGAAATCCGGGATAAAAAGGGTGCCGAGAATTTAGCGGCCGATCACCTTTCACGTCTTGAGAACCCCTCCCATGAGGTTCTCGATGAGACTTCTATTCATGATGATTTTCCCGATGAATATCTCATGAAGGTGGAGGAGTGTGAAGACCCTTGGTTCGTTGATTTTGCGAATTATCTAGTTGGTTGATTCTTAGAGAAGGGTTGGTCACATCATAAACGTAAGAAGTTCTTTAGTGACCTTAAGTATTATTTTTGGGAGGACCCTTATCTCTTTAGGCGGTGTTCCGATGGAATGATCCGCCGGTGTGTTTCCGGAGAAGAATGCGAACGCATTCTTGTCCAATGTCATCATGGCCCGACAGGTGGGCATTATGGTCCCCAAGTTACGAGGCGAAAAGTCTTTGAGGCCGGGTTTTATTGGCCTACTATCTTCAAGGATGCCCACCGGATTTGTCAATCGTGCGATGCTTGTCAACGGGCGGGCCAAATCACCCAACGAGACGAGATGCCTCAAAATGTCATTCAAGTTTGTGAGGTTTTTGATATTTGGGGGATTGATTTCATGGGCCCGTTCCCGAAGTCGAATAATAAGCTCTACATTCTTGTAGCTATCGATTATGTTTCAAAATGGGTTGAAGCACAAGCTTTGCCCACTAATGATGCACGGGTCGTAGTTTCATTCCTAAAGCAACTCTTTTCTCGGTTTGGTTCCCCGAAAGCTTTAATTAGTGATCGGGGAACTCACTTTTGTAATGCCCAACTTGAAAAGGTGTTGAAACGGTATGGGGTAACCCATAAAGTTTCGACATCCTACCATCCTCAAACGAATGGGCAGGTCGAAAACACCAACCGAGCTTTAAAGAGGATTCTTGAGAAAACTATTGGTTCTAATCCTAAGGAGTGGTCGTTTAAGCTCGATGATGCCTTATGGGCATTTAGAACGGCGTATAAAACGCCAACCGGAACCACTCCTTTTTGGTTACTTTATGGCAAAGCGTGTCATCTCCAGGTAGAGATTGAACACAAAGCTTATTGGGCTCTAAAAACGAGCAATCTTGATCTTAAGGAGGCGGGTCGCCTTCGGTTGAGTCAATTGAATGAGTTAGAAAAGCTAAGGCTCGATGCGTATGAGAACTCATTGATTAGTAAGGAAAGAACGAAGAAGTGGCACGATAGTCGCTTGAAGGATCCTAAAGAATTTAAGGAAGGGGATCGTGTGCTTCTTTTCAATTTGAGGTTTCGTTTGTTTCCCGGGAAGTTAAAATCTAAATGGTCGGGACCTTTTGTTGTTCGAAAGGTTTATTCTCATGGGGCGGTTGATTTGGTAAATTTGAAAGGGGAAGAGTTCAAGGTTAACGGTCATCGGTTAAAACACTATATCGATGGACCGCAAGAGGTGGACGATGAGATTAAACTCATCTTTACCTCTAACGACGCGTAATAATCATGGTTAAAACCATTGTTGTAGAGTTTGTATATTTTTGTGCTTGTTTGACAATATGTGCAATATAATCATGCTTGGATTTTTGTTGGGGTTAGTTTGGTGGTTTTAGGTTGAGAAAATGGGATTTAAAGGTTTAAAAATACGAAATTCTGGTGTACCAGCACATGGAGCGCCGCTCCAGATCATGGCGCGCCGCGCCACTTTAAGACACCTGATGTACCAGATATTGAAAAAAGCTCAACATGATTTTTCAGTTAATCGGAGCGCCGCGCGATATTTCGGAGCGCCGCGCGACTTCCTTGCGCGCCGCGCCAATTCCTATCGGCCAGCTGTTTTCTTTTATAATTAAAATCAAACCCGAATTTTTACATCCACACAATTAGAAACGGGTTGGTAGCTGTATTTACCCCAATTCTTTTTATTCTTTTCATTCATAACATCTCTTTAACACTTACAAACACTTTGATTTTCAAAACCCTCAATCTCAAAACTTTGATTTCTTGTTTCAATTAACTTCAATCTTTCAAGAATGGCTCCTACCAAGGTCCGAATTTGTTTCTTTCTACTAATTTCATCTTATTATGTGTAATTGTTTGTTTAATTTTTAAGTATCATGATGAATTAGTGTGGGGTTGCTTTAATTTGGGTTATGTGATTCAATTAGTCATGGGTTTTGTTAGATTATCATTGTATGCTTTGATTTCATGATTAATTTTGTGTTTTTGGAAAGTTTAACATGAACCTAGGGTTTGTAGGTTTAAAAATCCGAATTTTGTAAGTTAGAAAGGGGATATTTGCTTGAAGGTGTGCTAGTTCTTGAATTGTTCATGTGTTTTTGAGCTAGTGTGGGGTTGTGTCCATATGGGCGGGTCAAATTGTTTTAAATGACTTGAGCTATATTGTTCTAATTATGTGTAATGCCATGCTAGTAAGGATTAAACATATGATTTTGAATTGTGATGAAGATTTTGTTAATGGTTATTGGAATTGGTAAAAGTTGCAAACATGATGAAGTTTATTGGATTGTTGGAATCTAAATGAGTGATAAGTAATCATGTTTGTCATGTTTTGGGTTATGTTGATTTATGATTATGGTTCATGAGTTGTTTTGTTTTAAGGGATAATGTGGTTTGGTTGAGAGTGTAGTTTTTGACATGTTTTTTTTTTCAAGTATTATTTGTTAACTTGGAGATTGTTTTCAAAAGTGGATTGGCATGAAACATGATTTGGTTGTGAATGGTACTTGGTGTCTATTATTATGACTAACATTAACTTTTGAGTTTATTTTTTTGTTTTTTTTATTTGTTTCATGAATGTAGAGATCAAGAGGATCCCAGGAACAACCAAGGCAACCACCGAATAATCCTGAATTATGGTTATCTCATATCTCGAATAATGAGGATTTGGAGGAAAGGTTCACCACAAATAGCGCTCGTCCGATTGAGCGAACTTATTATTTAGATTGGACGCATCTTTCATCAGCGGGTCCTAACATTGTTCGGGAGTTGCGTCGTTACTTGTGGGTAGTCTATGCGGGCAATGAGTTGAGACCTTATGAAAGGTTATTTGAGATTAATGAGGATATTTATGAGCAGATAACTATAGAGTTTTTCTCAACTGTTAGTTGTCGACCTCGAGTCTCTCCGACCGAGGCAGATTTCTTATCGTTTAGGCTTGGCGGGTTAGAGCGTCGTATGTCTAAGATTGAGCTGGATCGGGCATTAGATCTATATCCTGAGTTGACTGATAATGATTTGAAGTGGCATTTGATGAATTGCAGAGTGTTTGGGGAGCAAGTTTTCAGTGAAAGTGATTATTGGCCGACTGTGGCAACTGCTAGTGCTGGTCCGTTTAGTTCGAGTCGAAGTGTTCAGTCGATGCTTAGACTTCCTGAGGATCGAATAATTTTTAAGATGATAGCTACTATGTTTATGGCAAGGAGAAACGCAAACAAAATTCAGCGAAGGGATCTTTGGATCCTACAACAAATTAAACTGAGGGAGCCGATCGATGTCCCATGTATGTTAGGGGTATGGTTGCAGGAAATTGGAATGGACAACCGCACGGAACGCCCATTGTTAGGTGGGCATTTTGTTACTAGGTTAGCTCGGGCGTTTTTGGTCCCGACGAGTCGATGTGATGTGGTTGGAGTTGAGGCGATGCCCACCAATATTCTATTTTTCTCTAAGGCTGAGTTTATCCGCCGTGGTCCAGCAGGATGGGTTTTGTGGTCTGATGAAGAGCAACAGCCAGGTGACGGTGCAGGTCGAGGACGTGGACGTGGAGCTAGTCGATCCAAGTATGAGGCTGGGAGCTCGAGTGGTGCGAACGTACAGGGTACGTGGTCAATGGGTGAAGAGAGTTGGAATTCTTTGGTGAACAGTGTGGACGGTCTTCATTTAGAGTACAGGGACAGCAGGTCAGCATATGATGCTCAGGTGGAGCATAATCAGCGGATGTTGGCAGAGCAGCGTAGGCATAATGAGGATTTGATGACTTGGCACCAACAAAATTATGGGTCGATTAAAACAACACTAGGACAGTTTGGAACAGAGTTGGGTCATTTGGGAGAGCGTGTTGACAGGGTTGAGTACGATGTAAGGGGAATTAGGGCTCACAATCAGTGGGAGATCCATCAGCGACAAATTCAGCGTCAGATGCGTCATAACCCGGAGGCGTATATTCCAACGCGAACTACCATTCCTGATTATACGTCTGTTACTGCTCCGAGACTGGATCCTTCATATGACCCGTACCAAGCTTGTCAGGATACGTATGGTGTGAACTGGGACCCTACCAGAGATTTTTGGCCAGGAAGTGATTGATTGTTGCGCGTGATTATGTTGTAATTTGTTTTAAACTATTTTTGTTTCGTTGGTTTGTACTTGGATAATTTTTTATTTTGCTTATGTACTGTGGATTTATTTAGGGATAAGGCGTTTCGGTACCGGGTGGTGCCACCTTGTCCCATTTATGTAGTTCGTGTGTTTTTCTTTTCTTAGGTATGTTGGTGAAACAAATTTTTTTTCAAGTCTGGCATTAAGTTCAGCAAAACTACTTGAGTGATGATATTGGTGTGAGGATCGGGAATGAACGATGTTCTTATGCTGGCAGTCAGTTCAGCGCCATCTGTCACTGTCATTCCACGATTAGTGGTTAAGCTCGATAAGTTTTTATTTTTCTTACCCTTTCGATTTTAATCCATTTTTGATCTCAAGTAATGGGGACATTACTTGATCTCAAGTGTGGGGTGGGGGATGTAAAATCTCTCGGGTTGGTTGTTAATAGAATCATCATTATTTTGATTTTGATATCTAAAAGACTTGACGTTTCACGGGGTTTTGGTCGTAAAAAAAAAATTGAAAAATTTAGAAAAAAAAAATTGAAAAATTAGTTAGCGAAAAAGAAAAAAAAAAGATAGAAAAATAGTTTAAAATTCGACCAAAACCCTTGTTTAAGATTTGGCTTGGTATTTTTATTTTGTGAATTTGGAGAAGCCAAAAGTGTTCCACATGTTCATTTCCATTGAACATGAAATCCTACTAGTTCAAAGAACTCAATAGTAGGTCACCTGTACCAAAACGGGTGTAAACCGTGAGAGAGCGGTGATTGCATAGCGTGATTGTGACCGAATCACGTGCCAGATCAAAAACTTTTGGTTACTTGGTATAGCAGACTTCCGAAACTATATCATTTTATTATTGCATCATTTAATGATGTGATACTGTGGGAAGAGGAGCCTTGAGCTTCACCAGTGCTGTCCTTTTTAGGAGCAATAGCTACGTGCTTGTGTTTGCTTAGACAACACAACCCATAGCCAAAAGCTATGGAACCCGAAGGTTTTCGGGATTTATTGGGAGTAAAGTCTTCCGAAAGTTGTTTCAAAACCAGTGTCATTTGAAACAGATTGGCACTTCCGAGTGACTCAGATCCACTCATTAAGGAAGTAAAGTCTTCCGACCGTTCTACTTGGTACGTATACCTCTTAAGCGTGCCATTTCATTACCCATCATTTCACGATGAGGTACTGTTAGAGGAGAAAGTCTTGAACTTTCAAAACATGTTCATTATTTTGAATGTGAAATCCTACATGAACATAACAGTTCAATAGTAGGTCACCTGTACCAAAAACGGGTGTCAACCGTATGAATGGTGATTGGATCGTGTGGTCAAAACCGGGCCATGCGCTAGATCAAAAACTTAAACAGGGCGGTCTTCATTGTTTCTCCTAACAAGGACAATGATGCGCCCGACCACCTAACATAACCACATAGGATGTATCCATTCCATTTTTAAGGGAGTCAAGTCTCCCGAACGACACACTTGCTGATTCATTTCAGAAGTTGTAGTCCAGACCAGTTGTAGGGTGACGAAAAGTCTTGAAAAGTCATTGCTAAAATCGACTGGAAATCTACCAGGCCTCAATGTCAAACAGGGAAACTGGTAGTTGAAGCTTATCTCAATGAGGGAGATTTGCTAGCCAAATGGGAAGTGCACCATGATACACAAAATGTCAGTGATTGATCAGATTCTCAGTGGATAACCTCCGGAAAGGTAAGATATCAGCTTTTAAGCCTGATGAACTTCAATCTTTATGATTGACTTAACGGATTAGATGATTACCTCATAATTGTCGATGATATCCGAACGTAATGTGTATCCTCCTAAGCACATTATTTTCTACCGACATCTCGCGATGTTAGGTACTGTGGGAGGCTTGGCTTGACCAATTGCGGGGTAGCTCGTGCGTTCTCTTGGCACACATGTTCGATTGTTATATCTCTGGTGCTCGGTTCCCACTTGATTCCCGGTTCCATTGAAGACTTATGTTATGATTCGAGATTCTCTATTTCATCATTACGGTACGTTATCGAGATTATTTTGGTTACTATATTCATTCATATTGTTTGCGGTTGGGAAGTTACATCGGGGGAATGCAAGTGGGAACTATGGTTGTTATTTATTCCAAATCGTGCCCACGCTAGTTGCTTGTTTGGTTTCTTATTCGTTTGGTTCTACATACATGTTTGAAGACTTTATTATATGGTAGAAGATTATTATCGAGTTTATTTGCTTGAGGACAAACAAAACTCTAGTGTGGGGTTGTTTGATATCGCATATTTTATACGCATTTTTCTTAGTGATATCGGGTACATTTTGGTCCTTTTGGATACGATTTGGAATTATTTCGGTGAAAGTTGTGAAAAGTTTGAGTTCCATGACCAAGGAGGTTAATTTTGAAGTTATTTGATGGTTTTGGGTGATTTTCGATGTAAACGAGTGAAAGGGTTTGGTCCGATTCGAGTTTTGGTGTTTGTATTAAGTTTTTCAGCTCATTTCAGCAAAAATGACATGGAGCGCCGCTCCAAAACGTGGCGCGCCGCGCCATTCCACATAAAATACAGTTCGAGCGTTTTTAAAAGGCAGATTTCAGCTCACCAGTTATTTGGCGCGCCGCGCGAGGAAATGGCGCGCCGCGCGAGTAAGGGCGCGCCGCGCAGGGTCATTTTCGGTGCAATTCTGAACCCGGTTAAGACCCTGCGCGGCGCGCCCTTACTCGCGCGGCGCGCCATTTCCTCGCGCGGCGCGCCAAATAACTGGTGAGCTGAAATCTGCCTTTTAAAAACGCTCGAAACTGTATTTTATGTGGAATGGCGCGGCGCGCCACGTTTTGGAGCGGCGCTCCATGTAATTTTTGCTGAAATGAGCTGAAAAACTTAATACAAACACCAAAACTCGAATCGGACCAAACCCTTTCACTCGTTTACATCGAAAATCACCCAAAACCATCAAATAACTTCAAAATTAACCTCCTTGGTCTTGGAACTAAAACTTTTCACAACTTTCACCGAAATAATTCCAAATCGTATCCAAAAGGACCAAAATGTACCCGATATCGATAAGAAAAATGCGTATAAAATATGCGATATCAGTACTCATTTCTGTAATAATCAACTTGAGAAAGTTCTCAAAAGATATGGAGTAACTCATAAAATCTCCACCGCATATTGAAATGTCCAGTTCTTATTGATTAAAAACGTTCCATATTAATTGATTTCGTTGCGAGGTTTTGACCTCTATATGAGACGTTTTTCAAAGACTGCATTCATTTTTAAAACAAACCATAACCTTTATTTCATAAATAAAGGTTTAAAAAGCTTTACGTAGATTATCAAATAATGATAATCTAAAATATCCTGTTTACACACGACCATTACATAATGGTTTACAATACAAATATGTTACATCGAAATCAGTTTCTTGAATGCAGTTTTTACACAATATCATACAAACATGGACTCCAAATCTTGTCCTTATTTTAGTATGCAACAGCGGAAGCTCTTAATATTCACCTGAGAATAAACATGCTTTAAACGTCAACAAAAATGTTGGTGAGTTATAGGTTTAACCTATATATATCAAATCGTAACAATAGACCACAAGATTTCATATTTCAATACACATCCCATACATAGAGATAAAAATCATTCATATGGTGAACACCTGGTAACCGACATTAACAAGATGCATATATAAGAATATCCCCATCATTCCGGGACACCCTTCGGATATGATATAAATTTCGAAGTACTAAAGCATCCGGTACTTTGGATGGGGTTTGTTAGGCCCAATAGATCTATCTTTAGGATTCGCGTCAATTAGGGTGTCTGTTCCCTAATTCTTAGATTACCAGACTTAATAAAAAGGGGCATACTCGATTTCGATAATTCAACCATAGAATGTAGTTTCACGTACTTGTGTCTATTTTGTAAATCATTTATAAAACCTGCATGTATTCTCATCCCAAAAATATTAGATTTTAAAAGTGGGACTATAACTCACTTTCACAGATTTTTACTTCGTCGGGAAGTAAGACTTGGCCACTGGTTGATTCACGAACCTATAACAATATATACATATATATCAAAGTATGTTCAAAATATATTTACAACACTTTTAATATATTTTGATGTTTTAAGTTTATTAAGTCAGCTGTCCTCGTTAGTAACCTATAACTAGTTGTCCACAGTTAGATATACAGAAATAAATCGATAAATATTATCTTGAATCAATCCACGACCCAGTGTATACGTATCTCAGTATTGATCACAACTCAAACTATACATATTTTGGAATCAACCTCAACCCTGTATAGCTAACTCCAACATTCACATATAGAGTGTCTATGGTTGTTCCGAAATATATATAGATGTGTCGACATGATAGGTCGAAACATTGTATACGTGTCTATGGTATCTCAAGATTATATAATATACAATACAAGTTGATTAAGTTATGGTTGGAATATATTTGTTACCAATTTTTACGTAGCTAAAATGAGAAAAATTATCCAATCTTGTTTTACCCATAACTTCTTCATTTTAAATCCGTTTTGAGTGAATCAAATTGCTATGGTTTCATATTGAACTCTATTTTATGAATCTAAACAGAAAAAGTATAGGTTTATAGTCGGAAAAATAAGTTACAAGTCGTTTTTGTAAAGGTAGTCATTTCAGTCGAAAGAACGACGTCTAGATGACCATTTTAGAAAACATACTTCCACTTTGAGTTTAACCATAATTTTTGGATATAGTTTCATGTTCATAATAAAAATCATTTTCTCAGAATAACAACTTTTAAATCAAAGTTTATCATAGTTTTTAATTAACTAACCCAAAACAGCCCGCGGTGTTACTACGACGGCGTAAATCCGGTTTTACGGTGTTTTTCGTGTTTCCAGGTTTTAAATCATTAAGTTAGCATATCATATAGATATAGAACATGTGTTTAGTTGATTTTAAAAGTCAAGTTAGAAGGATTAACTTTTGTTTGTGAACAAGTTTAGAATTAACTAAACTATGTTCTAGTGATTACAAGTTTAAACCTTCGAATAAGATAGCTTTATATGTATGAATCGAATGATGTTATGAACATCATTACTACCTTAATTTCCTTGGATAAACCTACTGGAAAAGAGAAAAATGGATCTAGCTTCAATGGATCCTTGGATGGCTCGAAGTTCTTGAAGCAGAATCATGACACGAAAACAAGTTCAAGTAAGATCATCACTTGAAATAAGATTGTTATAGTTATAGAAATTGAACCAAAGTTTGAATATGATTATTACCTTGTATTAGAATGATAACCTACTGTAAGAAACAAAGATTTCTTGAGGTTGGATGATCACCTTACAAGATTGGAAGTGAGCTAGCAAACTTGAAAGTATTCTTGATTTTATGAAACTAGAACTTTTGGAATTTATGAAGAACACTTAGAACTTGAAGATAGAACTTGAGAGAGATCAATTAGATGAAGAAAATTGAAGAATGAAAGTGTTTGTAGGTGTTTTTGGTCGTTGGTGTATGGATTAGATATAAAGGATATGTAATTTTGTTTTCATGTAAATAAGTCATGAATGATTACTCATATTTTTGTAATTTTATGAGATATTTCATGCTAGTTGCCAAATGATGGTTCCCACATGTGTTAGGTGACTCACATGGGCTGCTAAGAGCTGATCATTGGAGTGTATATACCAATAGTACATACATCTAAAAGCTGTGTATTGTACGAGTACGAATACGGGTGCATACGAGTAGAATTGTTGATGAAACTGAACGAGGATGTAATTGTCAGCATTTTTGTTAAGTAGAAGTATTTTGATAAGTGTATTGAAGTCTTTCAAAAGTGTATAAATATATATTAAAACACTACATGTATATACATTTTAACTGAGTCGTTAAGTCATCGTTAGTCGTTACATGTAAGTGTTGTTTTAAAACCTTTAGGTTAACGATCTTGTTAAATGTTGTTAACCCAATGTTTATAATATCAAATGAGATTTTAAATTATTATATTATCATGATATTATCATGTATGAATATCTCTTAATATGATATATATACATTAAATGTCTTTACAACGATAATCGTTACATATATGTCTCGTTTAAAAATCATTAAGTTAGTAGTCTTGTTTTTACATATGTAGTTCATTGTTAATATACTTTATGATATGTTTTCTTATCATAGTATCATGTTAACTATATATATATCCATATATATGTCATCATATAGTTTTTACAAGTTTTAACGTTTGTGAATCACCGATCAACTTGGGTGGTCAATTGTCTATATGAAACATATTTCAATTAATCAAGTCTTAATAAGTTTGATTGCTTAACATGTTGGAAACATTTAATCATGTAAATATCAATCTCAATTAATATATATAAACATGGAAAAGTTCGGGTCACTACAGTACCTACCCGTTAAATAAATTTCGTCCCGAAATTTTAAGCTGTTGAAGGTGTTGACGAATCTTCTGGAAATAGATGCGGGTATTTCTTCTTCATCTGATCTTCACGCTCCCAGGTGAACTCGGGTCCTCTACGAGCATTCCATCGAACCTTAACAATTGGTATCTTGTTTTGCTTAAGTCTTTTAACCTCACGATCCATTATTTCGACGGGTTCTTCGATGAATTGAAGTTTTTTTGATTTGGATTTCATCTAACGGAATAGTGAGATCTTCTTTAGCAAAACATTTCTTTAAATTCGAGACGTGGAAAGTGTTATGTACAGCCGCGAGTTGTTGAGGTAACTCTAGTCGGTAAGCTACTGGTCCGACACGATCAATAATCTTGAATGGTCCAATATACCTTGGATTTAATTTCCCTCGTTTACCAAATCGAACAACGCCTTTCCAAGGTGCAACTTTAAGCATGACCATCTCTCCAATTTCAAATTCTATATCTTTTCTTTTAATGTCAGCGTAGCTCTTTTGTCGACTTTGGGCGGTTTTCAACCGTTGTTGAATTTGGATGATCTTCTCGGTAGTTTCTTGTATAATCTCCGGACCCGTAATCTGTCTATCCCCCACTTCACTCCAACAAATCGGAGACCTGCACTTTCTACCATAAAGTGCTTCAAACGGCGCCATCTCAATGCTTGAATGGTAGCTGTTGTTGTAGGAAAATTCTGCTAACGGTAGATGTCGATCCCAACTGTTTCCGAAATCAATAACACATGCTCGTAGCATGTCTTTAAGCGTTTGTATCGTCCTTTCGCTCTGCCCATTAGTTTGTGGATGATAGGCAGTACTCATGTCTAGACGAGTTCCTAATGCTTGCTGTAATGTCTGCCAGAATCTTGAAATAAATCTGCCATCCCTATCAGAGATAATAGAGATTGGTATTCCATGTCTGGAGATGACTTCCTTCAAATACAGTCGTGCTAACTTCTCCATCTTGTCATCTTCTCTTATTGGCAGGAAGTGTGCTGATTTGGTGAGACGATCAACTATTACCCAAATAGTATCAAAACCACTTGCAGTCCTTGGCAATTTAGTGATGAAATCCATGGTAATGTTTTCCCATTTCCATTCCGGGATTTCGGGTTGTTGAAGTAGACCTGATGGTTTCTGATGCTCAGCTTTGACCTTAGAACACGTCAAACATTCTCCTACGTATTTAGCAACATCGGCTTTCATACCCGGCCACCAAAAATGTTTCTTGAGATCCTTGTACATCTTCCCCGTTCCAGGATGTATTGAGTATCTGATTTTATGAGCTTCTCTAAGTACCATTTCTCTCATATCTCCAAATTTTGGTACCCAAATCCTTTCAGCCCTATACCGGGTTCCGTCTTCCCGAATATTAAGATGCTTCTCTGATCCTTTGGGTATTTCATCCTTTAAATTTCCCTCTTTTAAAACTCCTTGTTGCGCCTCCTTTATTTGAGTAGTAATGTTATTATGAATCATTATATTCATAGATTTTACTCGAATGGGTTCTCTGTCCTTCCTGCTCAAGGCATCGGCTACCACATTTGCCTTCCCCGGGTGGTAACGAATCTCAAAGTCGTAATAATTCAATAATTCAATCCACCTACGCTGCCTCATATTCAGTTGTTTCTGATTAAATATGTGTTGAAGACTTTTGTGGTCGGTATATATAATACTTTTGACCCCATATAAGTAGTGCCTCCAAGTCTTTAATGCAAAAACAACCGCGCCTAATTCCAAATCATGCGTCGTATAATTTTGTTCGTGAATCTTCAATTGTCTAGACGCATAAGCAATCACCTTCATTCGTTGCATTAATACACAACCGAGACCTTGCTTTGATGCATCACAATAAATCACAAAATCATCATTCCCTTCAGGCAATGACAATATAGGTGCCGTAGTTAGCTTTTTCTTCAATAACTGAAACGCTTTCTCTTGTTCATCATTCCATTCAAATTTATTCCCTTTATGCGTTAATGCAGTCAAGGGTTTTGCTATTCTGGAAAAGTCTTGGATGAACCTTCTGTAGTAACCAGCTAGTCCTAAAAACTGGCGTATGTGTTTCGGAGTTTTCGGGGTTTCCCACTTTTCAACAGTTTCTATCTTTGCCGGATCCACCTTAATACCTTCTTTGTTCACTATGTGACCGAGGAATTGAACTTCTTCCAACCAAAATGCACACTTTGAAAACTTAGCGTACAATTCTTCCTTCCTCAATACTTCTAACACCTTTCTCAAATGTTCACCGTGTTCTTGGTCATTCTTTGAGTAAATAAGTATGTCATCAATGAAAACAATGACAAACTTGTCAAGGTATGGTCTACACACTCGGTTCATAAGGTCCATGATCACAGCTGGTGCATTAGTTAAACCAAACGGCATGACCATAAACTCGTAATGACCGTAACGTGTTCTGAAAGCAGTCTTTGGAATATCATCTTCTTTCACCCGCATTTGATGATACCCGGAACGTAAGTCAATCTTTGAATAAACAGACGAGCCTTGTAGTTGATCAAATAAGTCGTCGATTCTCGGTAGTGGGTAGCGGTTCTTAATGGTAAGTTTGTTCAACTCTCGGTAGTCGATACACAACCTGAATGTACCATCTTTCTTCTTGACAAACAAAACAGGAGCTCCCCACGGTGATGTGCTTGGTCGAATGAAACCACGCTCTAAAATTTCTTGTAATTGGCTTTGCAGTTCTTTCATCTCGCTGGGTGCGAGTCTGTAAGGAGCACGAGCTATTGGTGCAGCTCCTGGTACAAGATCTATTTGAAATTCAACGGATCGATGTGGGGGTAATCCCGGTAATTCTTTCGGAAATACATCGGGAAATTCTTTTGCAATGGGAACATCATTGATGCTCTTTTCTTCAGTTTGTACTTTCTCGACGTGTGCTAGAACAGCATAGCAACCTTTTCTTATTAGTTTTTGTGCCTTCAAATTACTAATAAGATGTAGCTTCGTGTTGCCCTTTTCTCCGTACACCATTAAGGGTTTTCCTTTTTCTCGTATAATGCGAATTGCATTTTTGTAACAAACGATCTCCGCTTTCACTTCTTTCAACCAGTCCATACCGATTATCACATCAAAACTCCCTAACTCTACTGGTATCAAATCAATCTTAAATGTTTCGCTAACCAGTTTAATTTCTCGATTCCGACATATATTATCTGCTGAAATTAATTTACCATTTGCTAATTCGAGTAAAAATTTACTATCCAAAGGCGTCAATGGACAACTTAATTTAGCACAAAAATCTCTACTCATATAGCTTCTATCCGCACCCGAATCAAATAAAACGTAAGCAGATTTATTGTCAATAAGAAACGTACCCGTAACAAGCTCCGGGTCTTCCTGTGCCTCTGCCGCATTAATATTGAAAACTCTTCCACGGCCTTGTCCATTCGTGTTCTCCTGGTTCGGGCAATTTCTAATAATGTGGCCCGGTTTTCCACATTTATAACAAACTACATTGGCATAACTTGCTCCGACACTACTTGCTCCGCCATTACTCATTCCGACACCATTTGTTCCTTTCGTTCTATTAACCCCTGGTCCGTAGACCTCACACTTCGCCGCGCTATGACCATTTCTTTTACACTTGTTGCAAAATTTGGTGCAGAACCCCGAGTGATTCTTTTCACACCTTTGGCATAGCTGCTTCTGATTGTTGTTGTTATTGCGGTTATTATTGTTGTTGGGATGATTGTTGTAGTTGCTGTTGTTGTTGTTGTTGTTGTTGGGCCGTTTGTTGTAGTTGCGATTGATGTTGCGATTGTTGGGATAATTGTTGCGATTATTGTTGTAATTGCTGTTGTTGTTGTATTGGTGATTCTTATCACCGTTTTCCTCCCACTTTCTTTTGACTTGCTTCACATTGGCCTCTTCAGCAGTCTATTCTTTAATTCTTTCTTCAATCTGGTTCACTAGTTTGTGAGCCATTCTACATGCCTGTTGTATGGAGGCGGGCTCGTGTGAACTTATATCTTCTTGGATTCTTTCCGGTAATCCTTTCACAAACGCGTCGATCTTCTCTTCCTCATCTTCGAATGCTCCCGGACACAATAGGCACAATTCTGTGAATCGTCTTTCGTACGTGGTAATATCAAATCCTTGGGTTCGTAACCCTCTAAGTTCTATCTTGAGCTTATTGACCTCGGTTCTGGGACGGTACTTCTCGTTCATCAAGTGCTTGAATGCTGACCACGGTAGTGCGTACGCATCATCTTGTCCCACTTGCTCTAGATAGGTATTCCACCATGTTAACGCAGAACCTGTGAAGGTATGCGTAGCGTACTTCACTTTGTCCTCTTCAGTACACTTACTTATGGCAAACACCGATTCAACCTTCTCGGTCCACCGTTTCAATCCGATCGGTCCTTCGGTTCCATCAAATTCCAAAGGTTTGCAGGCAGTGAATTCTTTGTAGGTGCATCCTACACGATTTCCTGTACTGCTAGATCCAAGGTTATTGTTAGTATGTAGCGCAGCCTGTACTGCGGCTATGTTTGAAGCTAGAAAAGTACGGAATTCCTCTTCATTCATATTCACGGTGTGTCGAGTAGTCGGTGCCATTTCCTTCAAAATAGTCAAATGGAACAAGTTAATCATACAGAATATTAAGAGTAGTTAATAGTATTTCGTAGCATAATATGAACTCATTTATAAAAGCTTTTTCTTCATATTAGCGTTTTATAAGTTTAAATTCGGGTAGTACCTACCCGTTAAGTTCATACTTAGTAGCTAATATACAATTCAACTACTACAATTCTATATGAAAAACTGATTATAATAATATTTCGCGTTCAAACTTTTATACAATATTTTACAAACTTACAATACCGCTTATTTTACATAAAGCATGAAATATAGCACACAATAACTTTGATACAAGATAGTTGTGAAGATAATTCTAGCTAGTACACAAGTCGTTCAGCAAAGGCAATAAAGACACGTAATTCATATGTCCAGAAACAAGTCATGCATTCTGGTTTTACTAGGACTACTTCCCATCCTTGGTCTTGTGCAACATAACCGTTATGGCCGTTGATAAGACAGCGTGTTGTAACGTCGTCAAAGGGACGAGGGTTACGTAATGACCAACAGTCTCGTAATAACCTAAAAACCTCATTTCTTACCCCAATTACCGACTTCGTCACTTGTGGGAACGTTTTGTTTAATAGTTGTAGCCCGATGTTCTTGTTCTCACTTTGGTAAGAAGCGAACATTACTAACCCGTAAGCATAACATGCTTCTTTATGTTGCATGTTAGCCACTTTTTCTAAATCACGAAGTCCTATATTCGGATATACTGAGTCAAAATAATTTCTTAACCCGTTGCGTAAAATAGCATTTGGGTTCCCCGCAACATATGCGTCAAAGTAAACACATCGTAACTTATGGATTTCCCAATGTGATATTCCCCATCTTCCGAATGAAAGCCTTTTATAAACCAAGGCATTCTTGGAACGTTCTTCGAATGTCTTACAAACTGATCTCGCCTTAAATAGTTGTGCCGAGGAATTCTGACCGACTCTAGACAAGATTTCATCAATCATGTCTCCGGGTAGGTCTCTTAAAATATTGGGTTGTCTATCCATTTTGTGTTTTTATACTGTAAAATAGACAAGAGTTAGATTCATAAAAAAAAAATACTTATTAATACAAGCAATTTTTACATATATCATAAAGCATAAGCACACTATATTACATATATTACACCACATGAATACAACTATCTTATTCCGACTCGCTTGTTTCTTCTTCTTCGGTTTTGGTTCGTTTTGCCAAGTTTCTAGGGATATATGATTTTCCCCTAATACGAGCCGTCGTTATCCACATTGGTTTAGAAAAACCTGGTGGTTTAGAGGTTCCCGGGTCATTGTTACAACTTAAGGACTTCGGGGGTTGACGATACATATAAAGTTCATCGGGGTTGGAATTAGATTTCTCTATTTTTATGCCCTTTCCCTTATTATTTTCTTTTGCCTTTTTAAATTCAGTTGGGGTAATTTCTATAATATCATCGGAATTCTCGTCGGAATCCGATTCATCGGAGAATTGGTAATCCTCCCAATATTTTGCTTCCTTGGCGGAAACACCATTGACCATAATTAACCTTGGTCGGTTGGTTGAGGATTCTCTTTTACTTAACCGTTTTATTATTTCCCCCACCGGTTCTATTTCTGCTTCCGGTTCCGATTCTTCTTCCGGTTCCGATTCTTCTTCCGGTTCCGACTCTTCTTCCGGTTCCTCTTCGGGAACTTGTGAATCAGTCCACGAATCATTCCAATTTACATTTGACTCTTCATTATTATTAGGTGAGTCAATGAGACTTGTTCTAGAGGTAGACATCTATCACATAATATCAAACACGATAAGAGATTAATATATCACATAATATTCATATGTTAAAAATATATAGTTTCCAACAAAAATGTTAAGCAATCATTTTTAAAGAAAACACGGTCGAAGTCCAGACTCACTAATGCATCCTAACAAACTCGATAAGACACACTAATGCAAATTTTCTGGTTCTCTAAGACCAACGCTCGGATACCAACTGAAATGTCCCGTTCTTATTGATTAAAAACGTTCCATATTAATTGATTTCGTTGCGAGGTTTTGACCTCTATATGAGACGTTTTTCAAAGACTGCATTCATTTTTAAAACAAACCATAACCTTTATTTCATAAATAAAGGTTTAAAAAGCTTTACGTAGATTATCAAATAATGATAATCTAAAATATCCTGTTTACACATGACCATTACATAATGGTTTACAATACAAATATGTTACATCGAAATCAGTTTCTTGAATGCAGTTTTTACACAATATCATACAAACATGGACTCCAAATCTTGTCCTTATTTTAGTATGCAACAGCGGAAGCTCTTAATATTCACCTGAGAATAAACATGCTTTAAACGTCAACAAAAATGTTGGTGAGTTATAGGTTTAACCTATATATATCAAATCGTAACAATAGACCACAAGATTTCATATTTCAATACACATCCCATACATAGAGATAAAAATCATTCATATGGTGAACACCTGGTAACCGACATTAACAAGATGCATATATAAGAATATCCCCATCATTCCGGGACACCCTTCGGATATGATATAAATTTCGAAGTACTAAAGCATCCGGTACTTTGGATGGGGTTTGTTAGGCCCAATAGATCTATCTTTAGGATTCGCGTCAATTAGGGTGTCTGTTCCCTAATTCTTAGATTACCAGACTTAATAAAAAGGGGCATACTCGATTTCGATAATTCAACCATAGAATGTAGTTTCACGTACTTGTGTCTATTTTGTAAATCATTTATAAAACCTGCATGTATTCTCATCCCAAAAATATTAGATTTTAAAAGTGGGACTATAACTCACTTTCACAGATTTTTACTTCGTCGGGAAGTAAGACTTGGCCACTGGTTGATTCACGAACCTATAACAATATATACATATATATCAAAGTATGTTCAAAATATATTTACAACACTTTTAATATATTTTGATGTTTTAAGTTTATTAAGTCAGCTGTCCTCGTTAGTAACCTATAACTAGTTGTCCACAGTTAGATATACAGAAATAAATCAATAAATATTATCTTGAATCAATCCACGACCCAGTGTATACGTATCTCAGTATTGATCACAACTCAAACTATACATATTTTGGAATCAACCTCAACCCTGTATAGCTAACTCCAACATTCACATATAGAGTGTCTATGGTTGTTCCGAAATATATATAGATGTGTCGACATGATAGGTCGAAACATTGTATACGTGTCTATGGTATCTCAAGATTATATAATATACAATACAAGTTGATTAAGTTATGGTTGGAATATATTTGTTACCAATTTTCACGTAGCTAAAATGAGAAAAATTATCCAATCTTGTTTTACCCATAACTTCTTCATTTTAAATCCGTTTTGAGTGAATCAAATTGCTATGGTTTCATATTGAACTCTATTTTATGAATCTAAACAGAAAAAGTATAGGTTTATAGTCGGAAAAATAAGTTACAAGTCGTTTTTGTAAAGGTAGTCATTTCAGTCGAAAGAACGACGTCTAGATGACCATTTTAGAAAACATACTTCCACTTTGAGTTTAACCATAATTTTTGGATATAGTTTCATGTTCATAATAAAAATCATTTTCTCAGAATAACAACTTTTAAATCAAAGTTTATCATAGTTTTTAATTAACTAACCCAAAACAGCCCGCGGTGTTACTACGACGGCGTAAATCCGGTTTTACGGTGTTTTTCGTGTTTCCAGGTTTTAAATCATTAAGTTAGCATATCATATAGATATAGAACATGTGTTTAGTTGATTTTAAAAGTCAAGTTAGAAGGATTAACTTTTGTTTGCGAACAAGTTTAGAATTAATTAAACTATGTTCTAGTGATTACAAGTTTAAACCTTCGAATAAGATAGCTTTATATGTATGAATCGAATGATGTTATGAACATCATTACTACCTTAATTTCCTTGGATAAACCTACTGGAAAAGATAAAAATGGATCTAGCTTCAATGGATCCTTGGATGGCTCGAAGTTCTTGAAGCAGAATCATGACACGAAAACAAGTTCAAGTAAGATCATCACTTGAAATAAGATTGTTATAGTTATAGAAATTGAACCAAAGTTTGAATATGATTATTACCTTGTATTAGAATGATAACCTACTGTAAGAAACAAAGATTTCTTGAGGTTGGATGATCACCTTACAAGATTGGAAGTGAGCTAGCAAACTTGAAAGTATTCTTGATTTTATGAAACTAGAACTTTTGGAATTTATGAAGAACACTTAGAACTTGAAGATAGAACTTGAGAGAGATCAATTAGATGAAGAAAATTGAAGAATGAAAGTGTTTGTAGGTGTTTTTGGTCGTTGGTGTATGGATTAGATATAAAGGATATGTAATTTTGTTTTCATGTAAATAAGTCATGAATGATTACTCATATTTTTGTAATTTTATGAGATATTTCATGCTAGTTGTCAAATGATGGTTCCCACATGTGTTAGGTGACTCACATGGGCTGCTAAGAGCTGATCATTGGAGTGTATATACCAATAGTACATACATCTAAAAGCTGTGTATTGTACGAGTACGAATACGGGTGCATACGAGTAGAATTGTTGATGAAACTGAACGAGGATGTAATTGTAAGCATTTTTGTTAAGTAGAAGTATTTTGATAAGTGTATTGAAGTCTTTCAAAAGTGTATAAATACATATTAAAACACTACATGTATATACATTTTAACTGAGTCGTTAAGTCATCGTTAGTCGTTACATGTAAGTGTTGTTTTGAAACCTTTAGGTTAACGATCTTGTTAAATGTTGTTAACCCAATGTTTATAATATCAAATGAGATTTTAAATTATTATATTATCATGATATTATCATGTATGAATATCTCTTAATATGATATATACATTAAATGTCTTTACAACGATAATCGTTACATATATGTCTCGTTTAAAAATCATTAAGTTAGTAGTCTTGTTTTTACATATGTAGTTCATTGTTAATATACTTTATGATATGTTTTCTTATCATAGTATCATGTTAACTATATATATATCCATATATATGTCATCATATAGTTTTTACAAGTTTTAACGTTCGTGAATCACCGATCAACTTGGGTGGTCAATTGTCTATATGAAACATATTTCAATTAATCAAGTCTTAATAAGTTTGATTGCTTAACATGTTGGAAACATTTAATCATGTAAATATCAATCTCAATTAATATATATAAACATGGAAAAGTTCGGGTCACTACACATATCATCCACAGACAAGTGGACAAGTTGAAAATACCAACCGAGCTTTAAAACGTATTCTAGAGAAAACCGTAGGATCAAATCCGAAGGAATGGTCCATGAAATTGAAGGATGCACTCTGGGCTTTTAGAACAGCCTACAAAACTCCAATTGGAACCACACCTTTTAAACTCGTTTACGGAAAAGCATGTCATCTTCCAGTAGAAATTGAACACAAAGCATTCTGGGCTTTGAAGATATGTAATCTTGATTTACATGAAGCTGGACGTCTACGGTTAAGTCAATTAAACGAATTAGAAGAATTAAGACATGAAGCATAAGAAAATTCGTTAATCTATAAGGAGAGAACGAAGAAATGGCATGATAAAAGAATCAAAAGTTCAAAAGAATTTAAAGAAGGAGACAAAGTTCTTCTTTTCAATTCACGATTTAAGCTATTTCCTGGAAAATTGAAATCAAGATGGTCTGGACCATTCATAGTCAAAAGAGTTTTCCCATACGGAACAGTAGAATTAATAAATTCAAATGGAATTGAATTTAAGGTTAATGGTCACAGAGTTAAACATTACATAGATAGTCCAATGGAAGTTGACAACGAAGTTAATCACAATTTCGACACCACAGCTAACTAAGTGTGGGGAGAATCAAGTCTTTAAAGGATAATATGTATTTCTGTTAGAGTTAGATTTTCTGTTTTCGTGTAGTTCTCGAAAATGGAACCCGAATGGTCTTTCCCTAGCAGACCCTAAAGAACTAGTCTTCTCCCCCCATTCTGAATTTTTATTTTTTTTAGGTTTTATGAAATGAAGACTTCCTGTGAATTAAACCATGGTCTAATGCTACACGCTTTGATTACTAAACATAATAATGACACCCTTCCAAGTGAAATAGTATCAGTAATCAGAGAAAAATTGGACGGAGTAAGAAAAGAATCCAGATGCGAAGATAATAAGTTACAATTTGGTAAAGGAAAATCAAATCCGCAGCAAAAAGGAGAGCACGACACCTTGAAAGATGTCACAAATGCGGAAAATGGTCACACAAAGGAAAATTTTCAAATAATCAAACCTATTCAAACACCAAATTTGTTACTTTATGCAGAGACGGACCGTTCATATGTTTAGAAGAAAAAACATTAAATGCTCGAGGTTACGCCTATGTAGCCATGGAAAATCAATTAGTCCGACTATCTTATGAGTGGGCTAGAGCATATCACTAAGAAATATCTTTCACATGTAAGTTTGTACAGTTTTTATTTTTATTTTTATTTTTAACCTTTTGATAATAAACGCTAATTTGTTCGCTATAAAGTATTAAATTGGTATTCAATAAAATTAGGTCTTGCGACCGAAATTATTGATATCATACAAAAATTTATTACATCACTGCGAAATTTAACGTTTATTCTTAAGGTATAAATATCTTTAATCAATCAACCCAAAATTATTTCAAAAATTCGTCATGAGTTAAATTAGGTCATGAAACCGAAATTACTTTACCGAAAAGAGGGGCGTATGTTTTTGATAATATTTGATTAATTAAAGTGGGATAAAAGACCAAAAAGATTTTTAATTTCATTTTTACTTTGTTTTTAAAATTAATATTAAATTAATATTGTAAACTTCTTTAAAATTGTAAATATCTGAAAAATTAATATTTTTTTGTATGTATAAAAAAATATAATTTAAGTTTGGTGTGAATTTAAAAACAAATTTACTTTATTTTACTAAGTTAAAAATATGATTTTTAAAATTCGTCGTGAGTTGAAGACTAGGTCGCTGAACCGAAATTGCTTTACCCGAGGGAGGGACGAGAACTTTTATTATCATTATTTTTAATCTTATTGAATTAAAGTATGCCAAAAACATTTAAAAAAAAATCTTTACTTTTAAAACCGCGCTTCGAATTGACAAATTTTAAATTTTTGTCGAGGGACGGACTAGGACAACGATCCGAAACGCCCTCGCTCCTAAAGAAAAACAAAATTTTAAATTTAATTTATGTTTTATTAGTATAAGGTTTTATATAAAAAAAAAATATAGCCGCGACTCGCACTGATTTAAACGGGACCACCACCGCACTCGCGGAGGTCAAAAAACCCAGAAAAAAAATATAAAACTGGTCGAACAGACCAGTTTGTACACATACATACACATTTCTCTGTGAAAAAAAAACCACGAAAAATCGCCCAAATTCGCAATTTTTCACCATTTTTCATCAAATCTTTCATAAAATCACAATGAGAAGACTATTATCAAGGAATTACTCAAGGAAATCGGTAAATTTTTACACCTAAACACCATTTAATCCGAATTTTAGTGTTCTTGAACAATTTCATACATAATTCGATTTTGATGCTTTCTAGTATAATAATGCTTAAATTGTTTGTATATTATGCTTGTATAACCTAGATTGATGCTATTTAACATGATTAGAAGCTTTGAACTTCAATTTTTGAGTAATCTAGAGTTTGTGTTCTTGAGCAAAATTAGAGCTTTTTGATATAAACAGATTATGGCCGAATTTTGTTGTTAGTTTATGCTAAATTGAGTAGTGTAACATGTTTAGGTTGCTAAATGATCAAAACTTTGATCCTAAACATGATTTATGAAGATTAAAGTGGACTTTTTGAACCAAAATTGCATAAACTTGATTTAATTAATATGAATGCCATGAGGAACTTATTTAATTGTTATAATGATTATTTTTGACATGTTTTAAAAGATAAATGCGAACAAACTTTGTATACATTTTTGTAAAAGTATATTTGTAAAAGTGTAGAATTGTTAATATTTTGAAAATGTGTATAGAGTTTAATATGGATTAAACATGTCATTGTAATTGTTTATATTTATGATTTTGCTAAAACTAATACATATTTGGATGCACAAAAATTGTGTTTGATATATTTTGCAGACTGAAAGGGGTGAATCTTCATCCCAGGCTCACAATGCTCCTCCGGAAGATGCAAATCAATAGGAAATTAATAACCAATACCGACAAGATATGCCTCACCCAATTGTTTCATATTCAAACATTCATGAGGCAGATTTACATCCAAATTTGAGATTTGATAGATATTGGATAGACTATCCAAAATATCAAAAGAACCTACACAACCTTGTGTCTAATAATGTTGAGGTACCCAGAATTATAGATTGGGCACCATTAGAGGTAGTAGAATTGACCGAGCCAATCAAGGAATTACTTACTCAAAGGTATGGTAATTCTACTTTTAGTGATTGGGTACGTTTATTCAACATGCGTAGACCTGTATATAGAGAATGGTGTATAGAGTTATTGTGTACTATTGAAATAAATGATCGGGTAGATACTTTAACCGATCGTAGTTTTATTAGATTTTTATTAGGAGGGGAGATGCGCCATATGTCCTTACTAGACATGGCTCGGGCTTTAGGTATATATACGCCCGAGGAGCTAGCATCTTATGATTTCCAGAGGTTAATAGTTTATGGTAGGAGGGTGGATGAGAATTTTGATACAGATGACGTATGGAGTAAGATGACTAGCCATCACCGATTCCAGGGGGGATTATACTCTTATCTTGATATTGATAGAGCTGAATTAAGAGTAATCCATAGGTTTTTAGCCAATTCGATTACACAACGAGGTAAGAATAAGGAAAATGTAAATGAACATGATTTATTTTACCACATGTGTATTCGAGACCCACACAGCGCTGTAAGTATACCTTTTTGTGTGGGTTATTATAAATTGACTATGGTTAGGGGTATGAGGCGTTGTAGCATAATAGGAGGTGGTATATTTATTACTTTGATTGCTGAATATCTCGGTGTGGATAGAAGTCGGGGGGATTATTAATGGCAGAACCAGAACCCCGCGATAGAATAGATTTGCGTGTTTATCATGGTGCTAAGGTCTTAAAGAAACGAAACAACGCGGCAGCATGTTATGATGGCAGGCATCTACAGGTTGAGAGAGATCAACAGCAAGGTCAACCGGGAGGGGGTAATCCAATGACGGAATGCAAATTTTTATGGCTCGACACGAGTATGAAATGGCTAGACAAAAATCATTTCAAGATTGGCAGTATCATCAAAGCCAAATCATAAGTCATTGTACGCACGTAGGTAGAGACTACATTCCTACCTTTATGCCCGAATTTACTCCTTGGACTATAGAGAGCCGACCACCATATCCTACATATGACCCGGCCCAAGCATTTTACAGCATCTATGGATACGCTTGGGACCCACATTGGAACCATCCTCCTCATCCGTAATTTTATATTTTTGTTTATTTTATTTTATTGTAATGTTACTAATTCTTAATTTTTTATTTCTTATTTCTTATTTTATTATTATAATAGCTTTTATAATTTTCTACTTTATTAGATTTTAATAATTTTTGAATGTGGTTTGAAAACCCAACTTCAAAAATATGTATATATGTGTTTGTAGTTTATCTCATGTACAAAACAGGGTAAAACGGCGCATTTTCAAAGACTGGCATTAAGTTCAGCAAAAGCTATTAATTTTGACGACAAAACGAAAAACAAATGTGATGTACCAACAGACGGAATGAACAAATGATATGCACCATTTATCATTCAGCAAACAAACGCCAATATGTTTGGAAACTTTGATAAAATTTAATCATTTTTCTACGCTAATCAACCTCAATAATTTAAATTGTCACTGATTTCTTGCAAATGAGGGCATTGCAAGATCTTAAGTGTGGGAAGGGGTTAAATTCTTTCAGAATTTTAAAAAAATTTTAACTTAAAACACTTGGTTACCATTAAAAATACTAGTAAAGCAGTAGTTGTATTAGAATCTAGTGCTCTCTGATAATAAAGAACAGCCCTAGTCTTATATAATGACTACCCAATTCTAGTAAAAAAATTTCAAAATTTTCAATTAAATGGACTCAAAATCATGTTTATACATATTTATGAACGATAAAACTAGGTGTTAACACAGAAATTATTGTTACCTCGGAAAGGACATAAATTGAGAAACAAACCAAAATGTTAGAATTCATTTAAAATGGAATAGAGGACAATAAAAAGGAAAATAAAAGAAAATAAAAGCCAAGTGTGGGAAAATTACCAAAGTTATTTAAAACATATATCACATATTTTTATACAAATAACTGAAGATACTTTTGCTTTGGACTAATCTAAAAAGTTTTACCCGATTTACTGTAATATATTTGAAAGAATAGATGGATCTACACGATGAATCAATTCCATCATTAAAAGGAAGTAAAGTCTTCCGAAAAAGAAACGCGCTTCTTGATTTAGGTCATGAAGTTGTTGTCCAGACCAGCTGTAGGTTGACGAAAAATCTAGAAAAGTCATCACTAAAATCAGCAGGAAATCCACGGACCTTAGCATCAAACACGGTCGCCAAGTGGTCAGACTTATCCTAACCATGAGAGGATCTGTCTTGTAAAATGGGGAGGATGCCGTGCAAATTAGCTTGATAAGACTAATGAATCAGACCCCCAGAAAGGATAATCTCCTTAAAAGATCAAAAATCGGCTTTTAAGCCTGATATTACTCAATCCTAGAGATTGACCTTAAAGATTGAGAATTACAAACTCATGGAATTCGATGATATCTAAACTCGAGCTTGAACGAGAAAATATTTTGATCAAAATTATAAACCGATTTGTTTTCTGAAAACCCATTTTCAATGCGTTCATTACCATTGAACGTAAAAACCTAGGAATTCATCTGGAATTCATTAGGTCACCTGAACCAAATCGGGTGTCAACCGTAAGAACGGTGGTTACATAGCATGGTCAAAGACAGGACCTTGTGCCAGACCGGAAAATTATAAGGGTGAGCTTCACTATTGCTCCTACAAAGGATAGTAATTGCATCCGATACGTTATAGACCATAATTAAAAGCATGTCAGGGGACATTGCCTTAACAGTTGCTTGTTCAACGCTTTCCTTTACAACCGGACGGTAGTTTACCGAAAGGTAATATACGAAACAAGTATACTGGACGTGTTTCTTTCCCAATACAAGGTTAGCAAGTGGGTAACACAAAACCGCAAGTTTTGAGCTAAAATTTTCAGATCTGAAACCCACCAAACCCACAAAAAGAATTTGCAAACACCGGTGAAGGTTTATTCCGGAAAACTTATCTAGGATAAAAACTAGATTTAATTTTCAAAAAGATCAAATGTTTTCATAAAGATCCAATTTCCTTAAAGGATCTAAATTTTATAGTCATGTGGGACTGTAAACCACATCGTTACTACCATTGTTTATACTGCCGTAAAGAAATCACTGATGTACAAAGTGTGAAGAATAAAGAAGTGATTCTAGTATATTTCAAGACTATATTGCTTAAGGACAAGCAACGCTCAAGTGTGGGAATATTTGATAATGCTAAAAACGAACATATATTTCATAGCATTATTCCTCAAGAAAGACAAGCTTTTAGTTGCAGTTGTCCTATTTACAAGTAATATTCGTTTAAATAATAAAAGGTGAAGACAAAAGACAGATTCGACGAATTGAAGACGCAAACGACCAAAAAGCTAAAAGGTACAAAGTACAATCAAAGAAGTTCTAATTATTGATAAGAAACGTCTCAAAATTACAAGAGTACAAGATTCGAAACAAAAAATACAAGATATTAAATTGTACGCAAGGAAGTTCGAAAATTCTGAACTGGGATCAGAGTCATCTCTCAACGCTCGACGCAACGGACTAAAAATTACAAGTCAACTATGCACATGAATATAATATAATATATAATTAATTCTTAAAATTAATATATATATTATATTATATTATATAAATCGTCGGCAAGCTAGGAGCCAAGCTTGTATGAGCTGGATTCCACAGCTCCGCACTCGTGGAGCTCTGAAGAGCAAAATCCACCGCATTCGCGGAGCCCAAAAAGTCAGAAATCCACCTTTAAAAGGCCGAGCATTCGGCCGAATTTTACACCTTTTTCTCTTCACTCATACGTAAACTTATATATATATATATATATATATATATATATATATATATATATATATATATATATATATATATATATATATATATATATATATATATATATATTTATATTTATATTTTAATTTTAATTTTAATTTTAATCCTAATAATAAGGGTATGTTAGCGAATGTTGTAAGGGTGTAAGTCGAAATTCTGTCCGTGTAACGCTACGCTATTTTTAATCATTGTAAGTTATGTTCAACCTTTTTAATTTAATGTCTCGTAGCTAAGTTATTATTATGCTTATTTAAAATGAAGTAATCATGATGTTGGGCTAATTACTAAAATTGGGTAATTGGGCTTTGTACCATAATTGGGGTTTGGACAAAAGAACGACACTTGTGGAAATTAGACTATGGGCTATTAATGGGCTTTATATTTGTTTAACTAAATGATAGTTTGTTAATTTTAATATAAAGATTTACAATTGGACGTACCTATAAATAACCATATACACTCAATCGGACACGATGGGCGGGATATTTATATGTACGAATAATCGTTCATTTAACCGGACACGGGAATGGATTAATAGTCACTAGAATTATTAAAACAGGGGTGAAATTATGTACAAGGACACTTGGCATAATTGATAACAAAGTTTTAAAACCTTGGGTTACACGCAGTCAATAACCTGGTGTAATTATTAAACAAAGTATTAAGACCTTGTTACAGTTTAAGTCCCCAATTAGTTGGAATATTTGACTTCGGGTATAAGGATAATTTGACGAGGACACTCGCACTTTATATTTATGACTGATGGACTGTTATGGACAAAAACCAGACGGACATATTAAATAATCCAGGACAAAGGACAATTAACCCATGAGAATAAACTAAAATCAACACGTCAAACATCATGATTACGGTAGTTTAAATAAGCATAATTCCTTTATTTTCATATTTAATTGCACTTCTAATTATCGTACTTTTATTTATTGTCATTGTATTTAATTGCACTTTTAATTATCGCACTTTTTAATTATCGCAATTTTATTTCATCGCACTTTTATTTATTGCAATTTCATTATCGTTATTTACTTTACGCTTTAAATTAAGTCTTTTATTTATTTAATATTTTACATTAGGTTTTAACTGCGACTAAAGTTTTAAAAATCGACAAACCGGTCATTAAACGGTAAAAACCCCCCTTTATAATAATAATATTACTTATATATACTTGTATTTTTATAAATTAAAACTAATATAGCGTTAAGCTTTGTTTAAAAGATTCCCTGTAGAATGAACCGGACTTACTAAAAACTACACTACTGTACGATTAGGTACACTGCCTATAAGTGTTGTAGCAAGATTTTGGTATATCCATTCTATAAATAAATAAATATCTTGTGTAAAATTGTATCGTATTTAATAGTATTTCCTAGTAAAAATAAAGCTATTTCATATACACCTCGCAGCACATCATATGCGTCATGAAAACATATTTATTGTCAACCATGACCATCCCAATCAAATTTCGGGACGAAATTTCTTTAACGGTTAGGTACTGTGACGACCCGGAAATTTTCGACCAAATTTAAACTTAATCTTTATATGGTTTCGACACGATAAGCAGAGTCTGTAATGTTAAAATCTTAAAAACTTTGAACTGTGTTTAATATATTCATTTGACCTTCGACTGCTCTCGACGATTCACGAACAATTAATTGTAAATAGATATGTATGTATGCATGTATATATAAATAATAATTCGAAATATAATTTGAAGTATTATATGTTGTTTTTATTAAAAATTAATAAAATAAAAATAGGATATTATAATAATTATTATTTAAAATATATCTCTATATATAAATAAAGTATATTAAAAATAAATATTAAATGATTGTAATACTCGTTTGATGTTTCGATTGATATTAAGCAAGTTAAATTATAGTTGTTATAGTAATATTCTTATTACTTTCAATATTAACATCTATATTAGTATTATTAATATTATTATTTTAAATATATGACATATAAGGTATAAAAATGAATATATATATATATATATATATATATATATATATATATATATATATATATATATATATATATATATATATTGTTGTATTAGTATTATTATCAGTAATAATATAAATATTATTACAATTAGGATAGTGATATGATTATTATCATTAATAATATATTTTTTTATCATTATTAAATATCATTATTTTTGGTATCATTTTTTATATTATTATTTTGGTATTATTATTAATTTAAATGTTATTATTTCTATTATTCTCCTTACTAACAGAAATTATATATATTTTTTTGAAATATTATTTATTATTATTAATATTAAAAGTGTTACAATTATTTATGTATATTAATTATTAATTATTAGTAATATTTATATAAATATCATACGAAAAATCATTAGGAATCAGATTCAGTTGAATGTCTCGATCAGAACTATAGCTAATTTTTGTTTTCTGTCTCAAGATTGTACAAATCAATTTCATAATTAACAAAATCCGTTAGCCTTCACAATCAAAATGCACACTATTTTTGTTTCCTGTTAATGACTGATTAATGGTTACAAGTCGACTTCAAATCCATTACGGAACAAATAACAGAAATTTGTTACACATCACCATCAATTCCATTTTCTTTCTCTTTTTTTCTTCATCCCTGTATGATCATGAAATATTCTGTCGACCACCATTACTAGATAACAAACAAGTATACTACTACAATTATACGTTTAACCTCATTTGATTCGTTTATATAACTACTATTAACTCCTGCTAATGGAAATTAAAATAGAAATTTACAAAACCAAAACTTACTTGATTATCACCATCTCTTTCACCCTTCTCTCTCACTCATATCTCTCTCTTCTCCATGATTAAACGAACACCCAACATCTCCACTTGCAACTCGGTTTCTTCTATATTTTATTACCATTGGAGATCATTACAACTATCACCCTTTTGTTTGATTTACACCATCTGCGACCAACACAACGAATTCTTTATGCTGGAGTAACAATCGACACACATTACCACCTTTCTATATTTTTTCTCATTTCATGTTTTCATCCACCATAAACAAATCACCATTTCATTTTTTTTCTTCTTCACCTCCTTGGTAAAAACCGCCGCTGTCACCTATATTATCACCACCTTCGATCATTGTTGCTATCACTTCTTCCTGTTTCGAATAGGGTCACTAAACCCAACCCAATTGCTCATGAAGCTGCGGATATAATTTTTTTTCCATCCAAACGATCACCATAAGATGAGTATATATACCAAGATATCATGAAAAGCATGATATAGACAAATGAGTACCCTTTTTCTTTTTCATTTATGTCGACACTTGTTTCAATATGATTTGGGCCATCGAATACTTTCATTGTGGGGCTGCGGTATATATCCTTTCTGTCGAGCACTAACTAAAGTGCTATGGGTTCATTTAAAAAAAAAGTAATGAAAATATGGGACGGATGGATTATAGAATACAACACCAAATTCAATATTGCATGTGGACATGGGATCTAATGGCCGACCAGTGGATAATCTATGATACCGATTGATTTTTTTTTTGGTGAAGTCCCCACCAAAAATAAACAAGACTTTGTGGAGTCCATTAGGTGATGTTTATTGTTAATAGACAAGTTGTGGCCGAGTTGGTTTTAAAAATGGGGTACGGACGAAATGGTAACTCCATGAGGAGGTTAAGTAAAGAAAATAGAGGTGTGGACATGAAGAGACACCCACGTGGCGATTCAATATCTGCACGAATACGGGTTAAAAGAAAATAGAGTAGTGATTTAAATCAAGTAATAACAGATGGTGAAATGGTTAGGTGTGTTGTGGGTTGAGCGAGAGGTCGCGGGTTCGAGCCCGGGTAGTGGTGTTTTATTTTTAAATCTTCCTTCTTCAAAGGCTATACTCTTTTATTATTATTATTATTATTATTATTATTATTATTATTATTATTATTATTATTATTATTATTATTATTATTATTATTATTATTATTATTATTATTATCATTTTTATTATTATCATTATTATTATTACTTTTATTAATATGATTATTATTATTATTATTGATAGTATTAGAAGAATTATTATTATTATTATTATTATTATTATTATTATTATTATTATTATTTCTATTATGATTAAAAGTATCATTATTATTATTAGTAGTAGTATTAACATTACTTTTATTTTTAATATTATTATTATTATTATTATTATTATCATTATTGTCTTATCATTACTTTTATTATTAATATTATTATCAAAATTATTAATATCAATGTCATTACCAAACCTAATTATTATTAGTGTTATTATTATTATTATTATTATCATAAAAATATATAACTTTTTATTTATAATTATTAATATTATTTTACTAAATAAATACTAGTTATATAAACATATATAATATAACAAATTATGAATTTGTAATAATACTAACCATATATATATATATATATATATATATATATATATATATATATATATATATATATATATATATATATATATACACATTAATAAAACTATATAAATATTAATTATATTAAATATATATACAAATTAAAACTATATAACATATAAATTATAATATAATATATAAATTTATTCGATTACAATTATATGTGTTAATATATATATAAATGATATAGGTTCGTGAATCCAAGGCCAACCCTGCATTGTTCCGTATCGTCGTATGAATATTTTTACTACAAAATATTGTAGAGTGAGTTTCATTTGCCTTTTTACCCTTTATATTTTTGGGCTGAGAATACATGCGCAATTTTTATAAATGTTTTACGAAATAGACACAAGTAATTGAAACTACATTATATGGTTGAATGATCGAAGCCGAATATGCCCCTTTTGCTTGGTAACCTAAGAATTAGTAAACCGATATACTAATTGAAACGAATCCTAAAGATAGATCTATTGGGCCTAACAAACCCCATCCATGGTTGCGGATGCTTTAGTACTTCGATGTTGTTCTATCATGTCCGAAGGATTTCCCGGAATGATAGGGGATATTCTTATATGCATCTTGTTAATGTCGGTTACCAGGTGTTCACCATATGAATGATTATTTTTGTCTCTATGCATGGGACGTATATTTATGAGAACTGGAAATGAAATTCTTGTGGTCTATTAAAAAGATGAAAATGAATGATTATGATAAACTAATGAACTCACCAACCTTTTGGTTGACACTTTAAAGCATGTTTATTCTCAGGTATGAAAGAAATCTTCCGCTGTGTATTTGCTCATATTAGAGATATTACTTGGAGTCATTCATGGCATATTTCAAAAGATGTTGCATTCAAGTCGTTGAGTTCAGTAAAGATTATGATTAAGTAAATGACAGATTAGATCATTTATAAATGGATATTATGAAATGGTATACATGTCTGTCAACTTTCGATGTAATGAAAGTTTGTCTTTTAAAACGAATGCAATGTTTGTAAAATGTATCATATAGAGGTCAAATACCTCGCGATGTAATCATATGTTATTGTATTCGTTCTTATGGATTAGGACGGGTCTTTACAGAGTACGAGTTCGCATGAGGAAAATTTGGTACCATTAAGAAGTTCGCCTAAGAAAGATTCAAGTATAAATGCACAAGTAGTCAAGTAAGTGCTATCTATAGCAAATGCAAGTCAGAATGCAATGATTAACTATTGTAGTCTAGATTCACTAATGCGACCTAACGACTCTGTCAGACATACTAATGCACATCCTAGATCCCTACAAATAACTCTCTGATACCATCTGTAACGACCCGACAAAATCGTCATTGACGGCGCCGTTAACTTAGGTCCCATTACGTGGTCATAGTCCCTATATGAGACGCGTTTGACCAAAAATTATGTCGCATTCATTTGAAACGTACAAGACATACAAAGTTTAGTTTACCAAACGGTTCGACAACGAGTTTAAGTTTACAAAAGTAACAAATTATAACTGAAATAACTTGCGACATAATTAGTTAAAAATCACGGTTGCTATAAATAGCGTAAGTAGGTATGCTTAAAGTTTAAATCCAAATATGCTATCCCTAGCGTATGCATGCATGGTTGACTCCAATTAATTAATCAAAGTGTGCGAAAGCATGTATCAAATAGCCATGTATGAACCTGAGAAACATATAGAAGACGGTCAATGAAAAACGTTGGTGAAATCATAGGTATATTTGTAAATGTTGTCTTTGAACCACAAGATTTATAACGTTGAAGTAATAGTTAAATCATTCTAAAAATTGTTATCACGAGCACCCAATTATCAAGGCTTAACTAACGTTACCCCATCACATAGTGTTAGAACATACACTTATTCTCGAAAGTATATTTCATCCGCATAACGGTAGCAAACCATCCAAATGAGGGTTTGTCAAACCCATATGGCCATACAACATAAGTTCTCGCTTACACCCGGCAAGTGTAACTAATGATAATCTAATTGAGGATTTTTGTTCTAACTCGTACGTAGAATGTTTGTTTTCGTACTTGTGTTCAAAGTATAAAAGTATGATACGTATATGTTTCTCATCCCATAGTTTAAAGAGTAAAAGTTGTTGAAAAGGTGGGACTATGATCTCACCGTAGTTGCATGCCAAAATACTTGAAATTAAACGTTGTGCAAATGAAAGTTGTTTAGCCTTGACCTAAACGAATAAGTCGTATCAATTACTAGTTACGACACAAGGTCGGTCGAAATGTGTTCAATTAGTCCTATGGCTCGTTATGACTCGATTATATAGCATGTGAATCAATTTGTCAAGTTTCATGCAAGATATAAGTATAAAAGCACGTTAGAACGATTGCATAAGTGTTTGGTTAAGTTTGACTAAAAGTCAAACTTGGTCAAGTCAAAGTCAACGGGGTCGGGTCGGGTATTCGACAATTTTTCTTCAATTAGTAATCATATATGAACATGTTGACCAAGTTTCATGTTAATCGGAGGTTCGTAGCATAGTTAGAATTAAACGGTAAACAACCAAACATAGCAGAAATCTGCAGTTCATTTGGACGGCGTCCATATTGGCTGGACGGTGTCCAGCAATGAAGGCTTGGATGGCATCCAAGGAGTGGGACGGTGTCCAAATGAGTTACAGATTGTTGTTGCTACAAATTTGACAAGTCTCGAACCAAACTCATTTCAAACACAACTTATGAACCGCAAACACTTAAAATGCATATCATACATCGTTGGAAAGGTATTTTAACGAGGAATACAACTAAACACATATCGTCAAAAAATCACATTGTTTTAAATGACCAAATCCTCGTCGAATGATCGTTAAAAGTTCATCATTCGAGTTTCAATTTCGTAAAACGCATTTCATGATTCGGGAACTTACTACACATATATAATATGCCGTTTCGTAGGTAATTACGCATACAATACAACTAAACACTTTTCAACAACATTGCGAAGCATTTAATGCATCAAAAGTTCGTTTTAAAAATCTATCAAACCCTAACCAAGAATCACAAAATCAATAATCATGTTAATGTAAGGTTTTGATGTCATCCAACATACCAAAACGAAGCGTATAAAGATAGTAACACAATTAACACATGAACTTTAACATCTAACAACATTAAATCACCCAAAACCAAAGATTAAACTAACCCATTTTTCATATTCAAGCTAGTTACTCAAAATAAACAAATCGAGCAAACCAAACACATATTCATGTTAGACTTGAGCCATAGACACTAATTAACACCATTTCAAGTCAAAAACACTAAGAACATAAAATATAGAGTTTTTAGAAAGTTACCCAAAAGTGATGAAGTTAGTATCAAAATGTAGAGGATGAAGAGAGGATTACAAATATGTAATCGAATTTGTTGTGAGCTTCCTAGATCGATTTTAGATGATGATTGAATGATTTGGGTGTTGAGAGAAAAATGATGGAAGTATTAGAGTGAGGAGGTGAAATGAATGGAGGAGGAAGAAGGTTTGACCATTTGACTTAGTCACCCCTTTCCCTATTTGACAACAGTAGTCCCTCGACTTTGAAAGCGGTTGCGTGAATTAACCAAACGAATTATTTTAAAAATGCTAGAGTAAACGAGAGATGTTATAATTATATAATGAAAATATTGGAAACACTTATTACCGGGGGATACGAATTTAGATAACGAAAGATATTATCTAAAAAAAGACGGTGTTAAAATAAATTTAACGGAAAAAGGCGGGATGTTACAATGTAACGCATGGCTACTCTTCAAGCTGATGTAAGGGCCAGCATAAATCAGATGGTCATGGGTGTTGCAAGGAATGAAGTTCGTACTTCAAAACTATGCCTCAGACAATATGGCGTGGATTCTGGTGCCCATCTTTCTCCTGCTGATGCTGACTGGAACAACTTTTCTTTTTTTGTTCCAGAGTCAGATAGTAACCTTGATGCACATGTTTCTCCAGACTATCCTTCTGCCCCTGCTGATGACAAAAAGAGGGAGAAGAAATCTAAAAAGCATAAAAAGAGAAAACAAACTGAGTGGGAGCATGAGCATGAGAAGGCTCCAAAGCATCAAAGGAGAGATGGTGATGATGATGGTGATGGTACTGATCAAGGTACTGGCACTAAGCCCAGCAACGCTCATACTGAAGCAGGTGTCAAGACTGCTGGTGAATCTCAACCTAGTGTGTCTGCCACATCTGTGGATGATATTGGTTTTGGCAGTAAGCACAGTGATGTTTCTGAACTGGCTGTTGCTGAATCTTTTGTTGTTTCTCAATCTATTGAAAGGAAAATGAAAAGAAAAATGGAGAGACATCAGAAGAGACATCAGGAATTGAATGATGTGTTTAATGCTAAATGGGAGGCCTATGCTGCTCGTAAACTACATAGAATTAAGCATAGAAGAAGCCTAGACCCTGAGAAGATGGATATTCAAGATGAACTGATTAGCATAAATAAATACAAAAGAGATGCTCGAAAACGAAATGCTAAGTTCATGGTGAAATATGACAAGAAGAAGGCAAAGCTATATGCTGAGCGAGCAGATAGAATTAAGAAGATGACACCTGAAGAGATGCAAGATTACTTGGCTTCAACTGAGTCAGGAGGAGTTAGATCTGATGTATTCATGAAGTGGCTGGATGCTATATTAGAAACCAGCCAATCCTCTCGATCTGCATCTACTGCTCAGCCAGCTACACAATTTCAGCCAGCAGAAACCATCAACCTTGATGATAATGATGATTTTCAGGGGGATTATCTTACTATTACTCCCTATCTGCCTCCACAAGAACCAGTATCAACATATGAACCATCAGCTGAACCCATGCCAATTGATATCGGCTAAAAAGTCACGTTTTCACCCCGGTATTAAGGCCCAAAAACAAGAAAGATTTGAACTTTGTTGGAAAAATACCCACTTTGTCGGTTAGAATTGAAGAACAAGTAATTACGAAGACGGTGCAAAAAGAATCAAGAGAATCAGAGCTAAAACGAAGATTCTAGAGCGAAAACGGTGAAAGACAAGAAATCAAGTTACGATCCAGGGAATTCAGGCTGACTAGCAAGCCATACGGCCTGCCATATGGCCTGCCAGTATGGAAACAGCCTGCCATATACGTGCCACCACACGAGCCACCAAATGGCCTGCCTTGCATACGGCCTGCCATACGGCCTGCCAAACGGCCTGCCAGACGTATTTGGCAATTTTCAAGTCTATTTAAAGGGTCTTTATCATTCATTCCAACACACACTTCAATTCACTTCTTTCTATCTCTTGTACAATATTAGTCATACTTTCAAGGCCTTCTCACCTCCGAGCGGGAAATTAAGTACCCTGAGGTGAACGCTGAAGATTGTATTAGGAGCGGTCTGGAGTCTTGAAGTTGTCACTTTTGTATTCGGAACTCGTTTAATCTACTGGTACTTCTATCCTTTATCTTATATAATGTTTTATGATATTATTGCCATGATTAGAGAGTAGTTATCTTTAGTGTATGCTATGATGTAAGCAGTTATAATGCCGAAATAATATTATGGTTTGTGTATGCTGTTGAAATGCTTTCCGATTATGCTTTAAACTCAATCACTTTTCCAACTAATAGAACGTAGTTATAGGCTCTGTTATTGGGAAGTCGCGAACCCCGATTCAGAGTACACTATCTGTGTCACTCCTTGGTAAGAGAAGTCTATTGGATACAACGTAAGATCGACCGAGGCACACCGGTTGTAGTAAGTCTATCGAGCTTTGGATTCTGACTTAGGACTCTTTCGTAGTGAAACATCTGACTAGACCCCTAGTACATTGTCGATCCTAGACCATGCTAGTATAGTCACCAAGCATATAAACTTCGTACGTGCACGCTGAAGCACAGTGGTTGTTGTAAGCTGTACCTCTGCTAAGTAAGGCCATGGAACATGGTTAGTATTAACCAATACACTGCACCATAACTCGGTCTCAAGCATTGCACCCCGCTTGAGGGATTCTTAGTTAATTAAGGAACTGTTTGTTTAGACACATAAAGGATTGGACCGTTAGGATAACCGAACGTGTTCATGGAAGTCAGACTTGACTTGGCCATGGTGTTCTTTATGGTTGAACTCTTTTTAATGGCCTAACTATCTTTTACCAATCATTAATGAAAGCATTGAAGCACATCACATCTCTCGGATATGGTACACCATGTATTCTATTATGCTTAAGAAAGTTTAGACCATTTTGGAATGTTAATACGTCACCCAACCGAGTCGCTCAATTGGATGAGCCGTCTGAACATGTATGCCTGTAGTCAGACTGCACGGGCGTCGGGGGTAAGGGACGTTGCTGTCTATTCAGAATCTTCAAGCCTAATGCAGTACCCAGTGACATATCTTATGACAGGGGCGTTTAGGACCAGTGTAATGAATACAGGGCCTCTGCCTATTCATGAGCCAGCATTCCATAATCTCGGCAGAATAACTGATGAAGTCATAGTATGCACTTACTTTAACCTTATCTGAATTACAAATTTTATCGCATTTACTTTATCTATCTTATAAATTAGAAAATCCCAAAATAAATATTCACTACTCCCTAACTATCTTAGGCTACAATATAGGTTCGATGTTACTGATATCTCAAAAATACGACTCTAGGACATACTTCCCTTACTTATAAGGAGTAGTAAGATTTAGGCCCCGCTAAATATAAATTTAAAACAGTACCCTCTCCCACGAGTGGCTGATCCTGGCGAGCCGCGGCCTAACGACATCGCACAAATAAAAACCGTCCGTTTTGGCCATATCACCAATTGATT
Source organism: Rutidosis leptorrhynchoides (assembly GCF_046630445.1). Classification (NCBI taxonomy): domain Eukaryota; kingdom Viridiplantae; phylum Streptophyta; class Magnoliopsida; order Asterales; family Asteraceae; genus Rutidosis; species Rutidosis leptorrhynchoides. Next base: position 136,553,487 of record NC_092342.1, on the reverse strand, counting down.
AACAAAGGGTAAAATCTGCCCCTAAGGACAATCGGCCCCTGAGGAAAGAGCCCTTATTTGAGGTAGCTGATGAAGATACTATGACAGTTGTGCCAGATGATATTAATCGGTCAGCTGGTACTGAAGACACATTAAGGAGTGCTGTGAGTGAAGACCCAGCCAGAAGTGTGCGGCTGGGTGTAACAAGTGTAACGACCCGACAAAATCGTCATTGACGGCGCCGTTAACTTACGTCCCGTTGCGTGGTCATAGTCCCTATATGAGATGTGTTTGACCAAAATTATATCGCATTCATTTGAAACGTACAAGACTTGCAAAGTTTAGTTTACCAAACGGATCGACAACAAGTTTACGTTTACAAAAGTAGTAATGTAAAAATGAAATAACTTGCGACATAATTAGTTGAAAATCACGGTTGCTATAAATAGCGTAAGTATGTATGCTTTAAGTTTGAATCCAAAGATGCTATCCCTAGCGTATGCATGCATGGTTGACCCCCAAGCAAGTAATCAAAGTGTGCGGAAGCATGTATCAAGTAGCCAAGTATGAACCTGAGAAACATATAGAAAACTGTCAACGAAAAACGTTGGTGAAATCATAGATGTAGTAATAAACGTTATTTTTGAATCACAAGATTTAGTATTTTCATAAAATTGATCATCCAAAAGTTTCATTCCAAAATAGGTTCGCGAGCACCCAATTATCAATGCTTAACATTCCTTCCATAGAACCCCATCACAATAGTGTTAGAATATACACTGTTTCTCGAAAATATATTTCATTCGTAAACGGTAGTAAACCGTTTGAATAAGGGTTTGTCAAACCCATATGGATCCATACAACATAAGTTCTTGCTTACACCCGGCAAGTGTAACTAATGATAATTGAATTGAGGATTTTGTTCTAAACTCGCTGTAGAATGTTTGTTTCATCGGACTTGTGTTCAAAACATAAAAGTAAGTAGTACAAGATGTAACAAAGTATATGTTTCTCAGCCCATGATTTAAAAGTATAAAAGTTGTTGAAAAGGTGGGACTATGATCTCACCTCGAGTGCACGAGTATAAATGTACTTCACAAAGTAAACATGTGCATGAAAGTTGCTTAGCCTTGACCTAAACAAGTAAGTTGTATCAATTAACTGGTTACGACAAAAGGTCGGGCGAAATGTGTTCAATTAGTCCTATGGCTCGTTACGACTCGAATATATAGCATGTGAGTCACGTTGTCAAGTTTCATGCAAGATACAAGTATAAAAGCACGTTAGAACGATCGCATAAGTATTTGGTTAAGTTTGACTAAAAGTCAAACTTTGGTCAAAGTCAACGAAAAAGTCAACACGTTCGGGTCGGGTCTCGAACTATTTTTCTGAGGTTTTTACTCATATATAAGCATGTTAGAACAAGTTACATGTGAATCGGAGGTGCGTAGCATAGCAAACATTTTTCGTAAAAGTGTAAGTTTGATCAGAATCTAAACACTCCTAATGCCGCACCGTGACCAAGGATGGCCGCGCCGCGACACTTAACGGGAGTTGGTACCTGGGCTGGTGCAAGTGTTCAAGTCTCGATCCAAAACTCATTTTAACACAACAAATGAACCGTAAACACTTAAAATGCATACCATACGTCGCTGGAAAGGTAATTTAACGAGGAATACAACTAAACACTTTTCATCACACAAAAATATCATTTAAAATAACCAAATTCTCGTTAAGTGATCATTAAAGGTTCGTTATCAAGGTTTCAAGTTCGTAAAACGTATTTTATGATTCGGGAATCCAATTTACACATACGATATGCCATTTCAAAGGTAATTAAACATACATTGCAACTAAACACTTACTAATAACATTAACAAGCATTCAATGGATCAAAAGTTCATTTTAAAGTCTATCAAACCCTAACCAAGAATCATGAAATCAATAATTTTGTAAATGAAACTTTTCTAAATCAACCTATGCATCAAAATGAAGCTAATGATGCTAGTAACACATTTAATACACGAGCTTTAACATTTAAACAACATTTAATCATCCAAAACTCAAGATTAAGCACACCCATTTTTCATATTCAAAGTAGTTACTCAAAAACAACAAATCGAGCAAACTAAACATATATTCATGTTAGACTTGAGCCATAGACACTAACTAACACCATTTCAAGTCTATAAAATGAATTAGAGAAATCTAGAGTTTTAGAAATTTTACCCAAACGTGATGAAATTGGTACCAAAATGTAGATGATGAAGAGAGGATCATGAATATGTAATTTGTTTTGTAGCAAGCTTCCTAGATTCGAAATGGATGATGAATGAATGATTTGGGTGTTTGAGTTCAAAAATGGAAGTAGAGAAAGAGTGAAAGAGATGAGGATGTGATAATGGAATGAGTGGTGGAAAGAGTGGGTTGACTAGTTGACCTAGTCAACTAGTTTGCCCACTTGGCAACTTGAAAGAACCCATTCATATACATTATAAATGATTCACAATAGTTGATTACATCGCGAGGTATTTGACCTCTATATGATACGTTTTACAAACATTGCGTTCGTTTTTAAAAGACAAACTTTCTTTACATCAAAAATTGACGGCATGCATACCATTTCATATTACATCCAACTATAATTGACTTAATATTAATTTTGATGAACTCAACGACTCGAATGCAACGTCTTTCAAAGTATGTCATGAATGACACCAGGTAATATCCTTAAAATGAGCTAATGTACAGCGAAAGATTTCTTTAATACCTGAGAATAAACATGCTTTAAAGTGTCAACTAAAAGGTTGGTGAGTTCATTAGTTTATCATAATCAATCATTTCCATAATAGTAATAGACCACAAGATTTCGGTTTCCATAAATATCCGTACACTCGCAAGTGTATAAAAGTATTCTATAAGTTGTTGAGCGCTTCGGTAACCATACTTAACAATTAATGTGGCATATTCCCTTTATTATGAAATCTCCCTACACTGTACCAAGTGTACTAAAAACGAAGTACTATGCAACCCTTTACGATACTAGAGCGACTAGCCCGGTTGGGGTTGTCAAACCCGATAGATCTATCAATAGGATTCGCGCTTACATGCTCTTACAACATGTAAATATTAGTTACCAAGCTATTAGGGAAAAATATGCAAAGTGGTACAACTCAACATAGAATATGTTTTTAGTACTTGTGTCCATTTCGTAAAACAGTTATAAAACAGTGCATGTATTCTCAGCTCAAAAATATATATAAAAAGGGAGTAATGAAACTCGCAATATTGTATTTCGTAGCAATTATGTATATGACAGCACTGAACAAGTGCAGGGTTTGTCTCGGATTCACGAACGTATCAATATTGTGATTCAATATTGCAGGAAAGTACGTAGATGCAACGAAAATGATAAACGTTATGTTGACCTCACTAGCAATACCCTCGATCAATACCCATAACCTCCATAGCTATAACCCATAATTTCCTTAGCTTTATCCCGTTTGAAAACTTATTTTGAAATCGTCTGAATATAACTCCGTCGTAGTATTTTATGTATACTAATAATATCTTGAAATAATACAAAGAAAATATATATATGTAATTCGATTGAGAGAGTTTAGAGAAATATATTTTCAAGTTTCTATGAAATAATGAAACCTATTGAATTCTATTTATAATAGATTTTTGAATTATTAAAGTGAATTATTAAAGTATGAATTATTAAAGTGAATTATTAAAGTATGAATTATTAAAGTGAATTATTAAAGTATGAATTATTAAAGTGAATTATTAAAGTATGAATTATTAAAGTTAAAGTAAAGTAAAAGTAAAGTAAAGGTAAAGTTAAAGTATAGTAAAAGTATAAAACTATGTACGTATAATACGCGTATAAATATATATAATATTAATTTAAATCGTTATATATATTTAATAAAATAAAATATAAATATCGTTATCTTTATCTTTATCTTTATCATACTGGTTAAGTAATGAGTTGTCAAAAGTGGTTCTAGATATTTATAAATGATATATACGTTTTAATAATAAAGTTCTTTTTAAACTGAAAACGTTTTTTGTACTTTTGAAACTAAATCAAATAAATATGATAATTTTGTTTTCCAAAACTAAATATATTTAAGAATCATTTTGTTAAAAGGTTAAAATAATGGAAATCGTTATATCATAAAACATTTTAGAAAAGTAAAATTATATATATTCATAATAGGTTTCAAGTTTTTAAATTACAGTCTGTTGGTGAAGCATGGGATAAAGTCCAAAGGGTAAATAAACGTATGAAATCATCTTAATAAAAAATATCGAGTTACTTAACTTGTCGATATCTGTAGTGACCCGAACTTTTCCATGTTTATATATATTAATTGAGATTGATATTTACATGATTAAATGTTTCCAACATGTTAAGCAATCAAACTTGTTAAGACTTGATTAATTGAAATATGTTTCATATAGACAATTGACCACCCAAGTTGATCGGTGATTCACGAACGTTAAAACTTGTAAAAACTATATGATGACATATATATGGATATATATATATAGTTAACATAATACTATGATAAGAAAACATATCATAAAGTATATTAACAATGAACTACATATGTAAAAACAAGACTACTAACTTAATGATTTTTAAACGAGACATATATGTAACGATTATCGTTGTAAAGACATTTAATGTATATATATCATATTAAGAGATATTCATACATGATAATATCATGATAATATAATAATTTAAAATCTCATTTGATATTATAAACATTGGGTTAACAACATTTAACAAGATCGTTAACCTAAAGGTTTCAAAACAACACTTACATGTAACGACTAACGATGACTTAACGACTCAGTTAAAATGTATATACATGTAGTGTTTTAATATGTATTTATACACTTTTGAAAGACTTCAATACACTTATCAAAATACTTCTACTTAACAAAAATGCTTACAATTACATCCTCGTTCAGTTTCATCAACAATTCTACTCGTATGCACCCGTATTCGTACTCGTACAATACACAGCTTTTAGATGTATGTACTATTGGTATATACACTCCAATGATCAGCTCTTAGCAGCCCATATGAGTCACCTAACACATGTGGGAACCATCATTTGGCAACTAGCATGAAATATCTCATAAAATTACAAAAATATGAGTAATCATTCATGACTTATTTACATGAAAACAAAATTACATATCCTTTATATCTAATCCATACACCAACGACCAAAAACACCTACAAACACTTTCATTCTTCAATTTTCTTCATCTAATTGATCTCTCTCAAGTTCTATCTTCAAGTTCTAAGTGTTCTTCATAAATTTCAAAAGTTCTAGTTTCATAAAATCAAGAATACTTTCAAGTTTGCTAGCTCACTTCCAATCTTGTAAGGTGATCATCCAAACTCAAGAAATCTTTGTTTCTTACAGTAGGTTATCATTCTAATACAAGGTAATAATCATATTCAAACTTTGGTTCAATTTCTATAACTATAACAATCTTATTTCAAGTGATGATCTTACTTGAACTTGTTTTCGTGTCATGATTCTGCTTCAAGAACTTCGAGCCATCCAAGGATCCATTGAAGCTAGATCCATTTTTCTATTTTCCAGTAGGTTTATCCAAGGAAATTAAGGTAGTAATGATGTTCATAACATCATTCTATTCATACATATAAAGCTATCTTATTCGAAGGTTTAAACTTGTAATCACTAGAACATAGTTTAGTTAATTCTAAACTTGTTCGCAAACAAAAGTTAATCCTTCTAACTTGACTTTTAAAATCAACTAAACACATGTTCTATATCTATATGATATGCTAACTTAATGATTTAAAACCTGGAAACACGAAAAACACCGTAAAACCGGATTTACGCCGTCGTAGTAACACCGCGGGCTGTTTTGGGTTAGTTAATTAAAAACTATGATAAACTTTGATTTAAAAGTTGTTATTCTGAGAAAATGATTTTTATTATAAACATGAAACTATATCCAAAAATTATGATTAAACTCAAAGTGGAAGTATGTTTTCTAAAATGGTCATCTAGACGTCGTTCTTTCGACTGAAATGACTACCTTTACAAAAACGACTTGTAACTTATTTTTCCGACTATAAACCTATACTTTTCTGTTTAGATTCATAAAATAGAGTTCAATATGAAACCATAGCAATTTGATTCACTCAAAACGGATTTAAAATGAATAAGTTATGGGTAAAACAAGATTGGATAATTTTTCTCATTTTAGCTACGTGAAAATTGGTAACAAATCTATTCCAACCATAACTTAATCAACTTGTATTGTATATTATGTAATCTTGAGATACCATAGACACATATACAATGTTTCGACCTATCATGTCGACACATCTATATATATTTCGGAACAACCATAGACACTCTATATGTGAATGTTGGAGTTAGCTATACAGGGTTGAGGTTGATTCCAAAATATATATAGTTTGAGTTGTGATCAATACTGAGATACGTATACACTGGGTCGTGGATTGATTCAAGATAATATTTATCGATTTATTTCTGTACATCTAACTGTGGACAACTAGTTGTAGGTTACTAACGAGGACAGCTGACTTAATAAACTTAAAACATCAAAATATATTAAAAGTGTTGTAAATATATTTTGAACATACTTTGATATATATGTATATATTGTTATAGGTTCGTGACTCAACCAGTGGCCAAGCCTTACTTCCCGACGAAGTAAAAATCTGTGAAAGTGAGTTATAGTCCCACTTTTAAAATCTAATATTTTTGGGATGAGAATACATGCAGGTTTTATAAATGATTTACAAAATAGACACAAGTACGTGAAACTACATTCTATGGTTGAATTATCGAAATCGAATATGCCCCTTTTTATTAAGTCTGGTAATCTAAGAATTAGGGAACAGACACCCTAATTGACGCGAATCCTAAAGATAGATCTATTGGGCCTAACAAACCTCATCCAAAGTACCGGATGCTTTAGTACTTCGAAATTTATATCATATCCGAAGGGTGTCCCGGAATGATGGGGATATTCTTATATATGCATCTTGTTAATGTCGGTTACCAGGTGTTCACCATATGAATGATTTTTATCTCTATGTATGGGATGTGTATTGAAATATGAAATCTTGTGGTCTATTGTTACGATTTGATATATATAGGTTAAACCTATAACTCACCAACATTTTTGTTGACGTTTTAAGCATGTTTATTCTCAGGTGATTATTAAGAGCTTCCGCTGTTGCATACTAAAATAAGGACAAGATTTGGAGTCCATATTTGTATGATATTGTGTAAAAACTGCATTCAAGAAACTGATTTCGATGTAACATATTTGTATTGTAAACCATTATGTAATGGTCGTGTGTAAACAGGATATTTTAGATTATCATTATTTGATAATCTACGTAAAGCTTTTTAAACCTTTATTTATGAAATAAAGGTTATGGTTTGTTTTAAAAATGAATGCAGTCTTTGAAAAACGTCTCATATAGAGGTCAAAACCTCGCAACGAAATCAATTAATATGGAACGTTTTTAATCAATAAGAACGGGACATTTCAGTTGGTATCCGAGCGTTGGTCTTAGAGAACCAGAATTTTGCATTAGTGTGTCTTATTGAGTTTGTTAGGATGCATTAGTGAGTCTGGACTTCGACCGTGTTTACTTGAAAAATGATTGCTTAACAAATTTTGTTGGAAACTATATATTTTTAACATGTGAATATTATGTGATATATTAATCTCTTAACGCGTTTGATATTATGTGATAGATGTCTACCTCTAGAACAAGTCCCATTGACTCATCTAATAATAATGAAGAGTCAAATGTAAATTGGAATGATTCGTGGACTGATTCACAAGTTCCCGAAGAGGAATCGGAAGAAGAGTCGGAACCGGAAGAAGAATCGGAACCGGATGAAGAAATAGAACCGGTGGGGGAAATAATAAAATGGTTAAGTAAAAGAAAATCCTCAACCAACCGACCAAGGTTAATTATGGTCAATGGTGTTTCCGCCAAGGAAGCAAAATATTGGGAGGATTACCAATTCTCCGATGAATCGGATTCCGACGAGAATTCCGATGATGTTATAGAAATTACCCCAACTGAATTTAAAAAGGCAAAAGAAAATAATAAGGGAAAGGGCATAAAAATAGAGAAATCTAATTCCAACCCCGATGAACTTTATATGTATCGTCAACGCCCGAAGTCCTTAAGTTGTAACAATGACCCGGGAACCTCTAAACCACCAGGTTTTTCTAAACCAATGTGGACAACGACGGCTCGTATTAGGGGAACATCATATATCCCTAGAAACTTGGCAAAACGAACCAAAACCGAAGAAGAAGAAACGAGCGAGTCGGAAGAAGATAGTTGTATTCGTGTGGTGTAATATATGTAATATAGTGTTCTTATGCTTTATGATATATGTAAAAATTGCTTGTATTAATAAGTATTTTTTTATGAATCTAACTCTTGTCTATTTTACAGTTTAAAAACACAAAATGGATAGACAACCCAATATTTTAAGAGACCTACCCGGAGACATGATTGATGAAATCTTGTCTAGAGTCGGCCAGAATTCTTCGGCACAACTATTTAAGGCGAGATCAGTTTGTAAGACATTCGAAGAACGTTCCAAGAATGTCTTGGTTTATAAGAGACTTTCGTTTGAAAGATGGGGGATATCACATTGGGAAACCCATAAGTTACGATGTGTTTACTTTGACGCATATATTGCGGGGAACCCAAATGCTATTTTACGCAACGGGTTAAGAAATTATTTTGACTCAATATATCCGAATATTGGACTTCGTGATTTAGAAAAAGCGGCTAACATGCAACATAAAGAAGCATGTTATGCTTACGGATTAGTAATGTTCGCTTCTCACCAAAGTGAGAACAAGAACATCGGGCTACAACTATTAAACAAAACGTTTCCACAAGTGACGGAGTCGGTAATTGGGGTAAGAAATGAGGTTTTTAGATTATTACGGGACTGTTGGACATTACGTAACCCTCATCCCTTTGATGACGTTACAACACGCTGTCTTATCAATGGCCATAACGGTTATGTTGCACAAGACCAAGGATGGGAAGTAGTCCTAGTAAAACCAGAATGCATGACTTGTTTCTGGACGTATGAATTACGTGTCTTTATTGCCTTTGCTGAACGACTTGTGTACTAGCTAGAATTGTCTTCACAACTATCTTGTATCAAAGTTATTGTGTGCTATATTTCATGCTTTATGTAAAATAAGCGGTATTGTAAGTTTGTAAAATATTGTATAAAAGTTTGAACTCGAAATATTATTATAATCAGTTTTTCATATAGAATTGTAGTAGTTGAATTGTATATTAGCTACTAAGTATGAACTTAACGGGTAGGTACTACCCGAATTTAAACTTATAAAACGCTAATATGAAGAAAAAGCTTTTATAAATGAGTTCATATTATGCTACGAAATACTATTAACTACTCTTAATATTCTGTATGATTAACTTGTTCCATTTAACTATTTTGAAGGAAATGGCACCGACTACTCGACACACCGTGAATATGAATGAAGAGGAATTCCGTACTTTTCTAGCTTCAAACATAGCCGCAGTACAGGCTGCGCTACATACCAACAATAACCTTGGATCTAGCAGTACAGGAAATCATGTAGGATGCACCTACAAAGAATTCACTGCCTGCAAACCTTTGGAATTTGATGGAACCGAAGGACCGATCGGATTGAAACGGTGGACCGAGAAGGTCGAATCGGTGTTTGCCATAAGTAAGTGTACTGAAGAGGACAAAGTAAAGTACGCTACGCATACCTTCACAGGTTCTGCGTTAACATGGTGGAATACCTATCTAGAGCAAGTGGGACAAGACGATGCGTACGCACTACCGTGGTCAGCATTCAAGCACTTGATGAACGAGAAGTACCGTCCCAGAACCGAGGTCAATAAGCTCAAGACAGAACTTAGAGGGTTACGAACCCAAGGATTTGATATTACCACGTACGAAAGACGATTCACAGAATTGTGCCTATTGTGTTCGGGAGCATTCGAAGATGAGGAAGAGAAGATCGACGCGTTTGTGAAAGGATTACCGGAAAGAATCCAAGAAGATATAAGTTCACACGAGCCCGCCTCCATACAACAGGCATGTAGAATGGCTCACAAACTCGTGAACCAAATTGAAGAAAGAATTAAAGAACAGACTGCTGAAGAGGCCAATGTGAAACAAGTCAAAAGAAAGTGGGAGGAAAACGGTGATAAGAATCACCAATACAACAACAACAACAATTACAACAATAATCGCAACAATTATCCCAACAATCGCAACATCAATCGCAACTACAACAAACGGCCCAACAACAACAACAACAACAACAACAGCAACTAAAACAATCATCCCAACAACAATAATAACCGCAACAACAACAACAATCAGAAGCAGCTATGCCAAAGGTGTGAAAAGAATCACTCGGGGTTCTGCACCAAATTTTGCAACAAGTGTAAAAGAAATGGTCATAGCGCGGCGAAGTGTGAGGTCTACGGACCAGGGGTTAATAGAACGAAAGGAACAAATGGTGTCGGAACTAGTAATGGTGGAGCAAGTAGTGTCGGAGCAAGTTATGCCAATGTAGTTTGTTATAAATGTGGAAAACCAGGCCACATTATTAGAAATTGCCCGAACCAGGAGAACACGAATGGACAAGGCCGTGGAAGAGTTTTCAATATTAATGCGGCAGAGGCACAGGAAGACCCAGAGCTTGTTACGGGTACGTTTCTTATTGACAATAAATCTGCTTACGTTTTATTTGATTCGGGTGCGGATAGAAGCTATATGAGTAGAGATTTTTGTGCTAAATTAAGTTGTCCATTGACGCCTTTGGATAGTAAATTTTTACTCGAATTAGCAAATGGTAAATTAATTTCAGCAGATAATATATGTCGGAATCGAGAAATTAAACTGGTTAGCGAAACATTTAAGATTGATTTGATACCAGTAGAGTTAGGGAGTTTTGATGTGATAATCGGTATGGACTGGTTGAAAGAAGTGAAAGCGGAGATCGTTTGTTACAAAAATGCAATTCGCATTATACGAGAAAAAGGAAAACCCTTAATGGTGTACGGAGAAAAGGGCAACACGAAGCTACATCTTATTAGTAATTTGAAGGCACAAAAACTAATAAGAAAAGGTTGCTATGCTGTTCTAGCACACGTCGAGAAAGTACAAACTGAAGAAAAGAGCATCAATGATGTTCCCGTCGCAAAAGAATTTCCTGATGTATTTCCGAAAGAATTACCGGGATTACCCCCACATCGATCCGTTGAATTTCAAATAGATCTTGTACCAGGAGCTGCACCAATAGCTCGTGCTCCTTACAGACTCGCACCCAGCGAGATGAAAGAACTACAAAGCCAATTACAAGAACTTTTAGAGCGTGGTTTCATTCGACCAAGCACATCACCGTGGGGAGCTCCTGTTTTGTTTGTCAAGAAGAAAGATGGTACATTCAGGTTGTGTATCGACTACCGAGAGTTGAACAAACTTACCATCAAGAACCGCTACCCACTACCGAGAATCGATGACTTATTTGATCAACTACAAGGCTCGTCTGTTTATTCAAAGATTGACTTACGTTCCGGGTATCATCAAATGCGGGTGAAAGAAGATGATATTCCAAAGACTGCTTTCAGAACACGTTACGGTCATTACGAGTTTATGGTCATGCCGTTTGGTTTAACTAATGCACCAGCTGTGTTCATGGACCTTATGAACCGAGTGTGTGGACCATACCTTGACAAGTTTGTCATTGTTTTCATTGATGACATACTTATTTACTCAAAGAATGACCAAGAACACGGTGAACATTTGAGAAAGGTGTTAGAAGTATTGAGGAAGGAAGAATTGTACGCTAAGTTTTCAAAGTGTGCATTTTGGTTGGAAGAAGTTCAATTCCTCGGTCACATAGTGAACAAAGAAGGTATTAAGGTGGATCCGGCAAAGATAGAAACTGTTGAAAAGTGGGAAACCCCGAAAACTCCGAAACACATACGCCAGTTTTTAGGACTAGCTGGTTACTACAGAAGGTTCATCCAAGACTTTTCCAGAATAGCAAAACCCTTGACTGCATTAACGCATAAAGGGAAGAAATTTGAATGGAATGATGAACAAGAGAAAGCGTTTCAGTTATTGAAGAAAAAGCTAACTACGGCACCTATATTATCATTGCCTGAAGGGAATGATGATTTTGTGATTTATTGTGATGCATCAAAGCAAGGTCTCGGTTGTGTATTAATGCAACGAACGAAGGTGATTGCTTATGCGTCTAGACAATTGAAGATTCACGAACAAAATTATACGACGCATGATTTGGAATTAGGCGCGGTTGTTTTTGCATTAAAGACTTGGAGGCACTACTTATATGGGGTCAAAAGTATTATATATACCGACCACAAAAGTCTTCAACACATATTTAATCAGAAACAACTGAATATGAGGCAGCGTAGGTGGATTGAATTATTGAATGATTACGACTTTGAGATTCGTTACCACCCGGGGAAGGCAAATGTGGTAGCCGATGCCTTGAGCAGGAAGGACAGAGAACCCATTCGAGTAAAATCTATGAATATAATGATTCATAATAACATTACTACTCAAATAAAGGAGGCGCAACAAGGAGTTTTAAAAGAGGGAAATTTAAAGGATGAAATACCCAAAGGATCGGAGAAGCATCTTAATATTCGGGAAGACGGAACCCGGTATAGGGCTGAAAAGATTTGGGTACCAAAATTTGGAGATATGAGAGAAATGGTACTTAGAGAAGCTCATAAAACCAGATACTCAATACATCCTGGAACGGGGAAGATGTACAAGGATCTCAAGAAACATTTTTGGTGGCCGGGTATGAAAGCCGATGTTGCTAAATACGTAGGAGAATGTTTGACGTGTTCTAAGGTCAAAGCTGAGCATCAGAAACCATCAGGTCTACTTCAACAACCCGAAATCCCGGAATGGAAATGGGAAAACATTACCATGGATTTCATCACTAAATTACCAAGGACTGCAAGTGGTTTTGATACTATTTGGGTAATAGTTGATCGTCTCACCAAATCAGCACACTTTCTACCAATAAGAGAAGATGACAAGATGGAGAAGTTAGCACGACTGTATTTGAAGGAAGTCGTCTCCAGACATGGAATACCAATCTCTATTATCTCTGATAGGGATGGCAGATTTATTTCAAGATTCTGGCAGACATTACAGCAAGCATTAGGAACTCGTCTAGACATGAGTACTGCCTATCATCCACAAACTGATGGGCAGAGCGAAAGGACGATACAAACGCTTGAAGACATGCTACGAGCATGTGTTATTGATTTCGGAAACAGTTGGGATCGACATCTACCGTTAGCAGAATTTTCCTACAACAACAGCTACCATTCAAGCATTAAGATGGCGCCGTTTGAAGCACTTTATGGTAGAAAGTGCAGGTCTCCGATTTGTTGGAGTGAAGTGGGGGATAGACAGATTACGGGTCCGGAGATTATACAAGAAACTACCGAGAAGATCATCCAAATTCAACAACGGTTGAAAACCGCCCAAAGTCGACAAAAGAGCTACGCTGACATTAAAAGAAAAGATATAGAATTTGAAATTGGAGAGATGGTCATGCTTAAAGTTGCACCTTGGAAAGGCGTTGTTCGATTTGGTAAACGAGGGAAATTAAATCCAAGGTATATTGGACCATTCAAGATTATTGATCGTGTCGGACCAGTAGCTTACCGACTTGAGTTACCACAACAACTCGCGGCTGTACATAACACTTTCCACGTCTCGAATTTGAAAAAAATGTTTTGCTAAAGAAGATCTCACTATTCCATTAGATGAAATCCAAATCAACGAAAAACTCCAATTCATCGAAGAACCCGTCGAAATAATGGATCGTGAGGTTAAAAGACTTAAGCAAAACAAGATACCAATTGTTAAGGTTCGATGGAATGCTCGTAGAGGACCCGAGTTCACCTGGGAGCGTGAAGATCAGATGAAGAAGAAATACCCGCATCTATTTCCAGAAGATTCGTCAACACCTTCAACAGCTTAAAATTTCGGGACGAAATTTATTTAACGGGTAGGTACTGTAGTGACCCGAACTTTTCCATGTTTATATATATTAATTGAGATTGATATTTACATGATTAAATGTTTCCAACATGTTAAGCAATCAAACTTGTTAAGACTTGATTAATTGAAATATGTTTCATATAGACAATTGACCACCCAAGTTGATCGGTGATTCACGAACGTTAAAACTTGTAAAAACTATATGATGACATATATATGGATATATATATATAGTTAACATAATACTATGATAAGAAAACATATCATAAAGTATATTAACAATGAACTACATATGTAAAAACAAGACTACTAACTTAATGATTTTTAAACGAGACATATATGTAACGATTATCGTTGTAAAGACATTTAATGTATATATATCATATTAAGAGATATTCATACATGATAATATCATGATAATATAATAATTTAAAATCTCATTTGATATTATAAACATTGGGTTAACAACATTTAACAAGATCGTTAACCTAAAGGTTTCAAAACAACACTTACATGTAACGACTAACGATGACTTAACGACTCAGTTAAAATGTATATACATGTAGTGTTTTAATATGTATTTATACACTTTTGAAAGACTTCAATACACTTATCAAAATACTTCTACTTAACAAAAATGCTTACAATTACATCCTCGTTCAGTTTCATCAACAATTCTACTCGTATGCACCCGTATTCGTACTCGTACAATACACAGCTTTTAGATGTATGTACTATTGGTATATACACTCCAATGATCAGCTCTTAGCAGCCCATATGAGTCACCTAACACATGTGGGAACCATCATTTGGCAACTAGCATGAAATATCTCATAAAATTACAAAAATATGAGTAATCATTCATGACTTATTTACATGAAAACAAAATTACATATCCTTTATATCTAATCCATACACCAACGACCAAAAACACCTACAAACACTTTCATTCTTCAATTTTCTTCATCTAATTGATCTCTCTCAAGTTCTATCTTCAAGTTCTAAGTGTTCTTCATAAATTTCAAAAGTTCTAGTTTCATAAAATCAAGAATACTTTCAAGTTTGCTAGCTCACTTCCAATCTTGTAAGGTGATCATCCAAACTCAAGAAATCTTTGTTTCTTACAGTAGGTTATCATTCTAATACAAGGTAATAATCATATTCAAACTTTGGTTCAATTTCTATAACTATAACAATCTTATTTCAAGTGATGATCTTACTTGAACTTGTTTTCGTGTCATGATTCTGCTTCAAGAACTTCGAGCCATCCAAGGATCCATTGAAGCTAGATCCATTTTTCTCTTTTCCAGTAGGTTTATCCAAGGAAATTAAGGTAGTAATGATGTTCATAACATCATTCTATTCATACATATAAAGCTATCTTATTCGAAGGTTTAAACTTGTAATCACTAGAACATAGTTTAGTTAATTCTAAACTTGTTCGCAAACAAAAGTTAATCCTTCTAACTTGACTTTTAAAATCAACTAAACACATGTTCTATATCTATATGATATGCTAACTTAATGATTTAAAACCTGGAAACACGAAAAACACCGTAAAACCGGATTTACGCCGTCGTAGTAACACCGCGGGCTGTTTTGGGTTAGTTAATTAAAAACTATGATAAACTTTGATTTAAAAGTTGTTATTCTGAGAAAATGATTTTTATTATAAACATGAAACTATATCCAAAAATTATGATTAAACTCAAAGTGGAAGTATGTTTTCTAAAATGGTCATCTAGACGTCGTTCTTTCGACTGAAATGACTACCTTTACAAAAACGACTTGTAACTTATTTTTCCGACTATAAACCTATACTTTTCTGTTTAGATTCATAAAATAGAGTTCAATATGAAACCATAGCAATTTGATTCACTCAAAACGGATTTAAAATGAATAAGTTATGGGTAAAACAAGATTGGATAATTTTTCTCATTTTAGCTACGTGAAAATTGGTAACAAATCTATTCCAACCATAACTTAATCAACTTGTATTGTATATTATGTAATCTTGAGATACCATAGACACGTATACAATGTTTCGACCTATCATGTCGACACATCTATATATATTTCGGAACAACCATAGACACTCTATATGTGAATGTTGGAGTTAGCTATACAGGGTTGAGGTTGATTCCAAAATATATATAGTTTGAGTTGTGATCAATACTGAGATACGTATACACTGGGTCGTGGATTGATTCAAGATAATATTTATCGATTTATTTCTGTACATCTAACTGTGGACAACTAGTTGTAGGTTACTAACGAGGACAGCTGACTTAATAAACTTAAAACATCAAAATATATTAAAAGTGTTGTAAATATATTTTGAACATACTTTGATAAATATGTATATATTGTTATAGGTTCGTGAATCAACCAGTGGCCAAGCCTTACTTCCCGACGAAGTAAAAATCTGTGAAAGTGAGTTATAGTCCCACTTTTAAAATCTAATATTTTTGGGATGAGAATACATGCAGGTTTTATAAATGATTTACAAAATAGACACAAGTACGTGAAACTACATTCTATGGTTGAATTATCGAAATCGAATATGCCCCTTTTTATTAAGTCTGGTAATCTAAGAATTAGGGAACAGACACCCTAATTGACGCGAATCCTAAAGATAGATCTATTGGGCCTAACAAACCTCATCCAAAGTACCGGATGCTTTAGTACTTCGAAATTTATATCATATCCGAAGGGTGTCCCGGAATGATGGGGATATTCTTATATATGCATCTTGTTAATGTCGGTTACCAGGTGTTCACCATATGAATGATTTTTATCTCTATGTATGGGATGTGTATTGAAATATGAAATCTTGTGGTCTATTGTTACGATTTGATATATATAGGTTAAACCTATAACTCACCAACATTTTTGTTGACGTTTTAAGCATGTTTATTCTCAGGTGATTATTAAGAGCTTCCGCTGTTGCATACTAAAATAAGGACAAGATTTGGAGTCCATATTTGTATGATATTGTGTAAAAACTGCATTCAAGAAACTGATTTCGATGTAACATATTTGTATTGTAAACCATTATGTAATGGTCGTGTGTAAACAGGATATTTTAGATTATCATTATTTGATAATCTACGTAAAGCTTTTTAAACCTTTATTTATGAAATAAAGGTTATGGTTTGTTTTAAAAATGAATGCAGTCTTTGAAAAACGTCTCATATAGAGGTCAAAACCTCGCAACGAAATCAATTAATATGGAACGTTTTTAATCAATAAGAACGGGACATTTCAATATCCAACATCTAAGTTATTTACACTCCACGTTCTTATTTTCATATTAAATAAAATGAAAGTTAACATAGTTATCTTATCAAGGTCACGAGGAAAATATTATAAAACATGCCTTGGAAATTAAACAGGAATTTCCACTAACCCTTGTCTAGTTCCCGTTAATTGACACATTTGTTCTTACTTATAATCACTTTACCATTTTCCAAATGTTGTCAAAAAGAATAGATTTCTTAAATCACAGTGGACCTCATAACATAGGCCCGTAATCATATCATAATGTATCTGATAATTCAATCATTTGATATTATCTCTTAATTCTGTCGATAAATATATCGAAACAAATACGTTCATATAAAGTATCATATATCTAATACTTTGTTAATGTTTTCAGTTAATATTATATATTATATATACATATCTATATACTCATAATTGTTCGTGAATCGTCGAACACGGTTAAAGGGTAATTGATTACATAAATGTAGTTCCAAACTTTTTGAGATTCAACATTACAAATTCTGCTTATCGTGTCGGAAACATATAAAGGTTAAGTTTAAATTTGGTCAGAAATTTCCGGGTCGTCACAGTACCTACCCGTTAAAGAAATTTCATCCCGAAATTTGATCGAGGTCGTCATGGCTAACTATAAAAATGTTTTCATGATGAATATGAGTTGATAAATAGAGTTTTATCATCATTGAGTAATATAGATAAAACAATTTGATTACGCGA
This sequence comes from Rutidosis leptorrhynchoides, assembly GCF_046630445.1. NCBI lineage: Eukaryota > Viridiplantae > Streptophyta > Magnoliopsida > Asterales > Asteraceae > Rutidosis > Rutidosis leptorrhynchoides. The sequence continues at coordinate 136,535,350 of NC_092342.1, read as the reverse complement.
AGAGTATAAGTGAAGCTATCGCAAGAGAGTGAAATGAGTAAACGTATATTTGTTTTAACCGATGACGTAGTTATGATTGATTTCCGGAATTCATGGGATTTAAAGAAAATCTTTGCATTAAGATTTGGTTCTTCGGCGATTAAGGAAATCATGATCTTCTTTGATTAAATGCGATAATCTGTCTCGGTTTCTCTGTCTGATATTTTACTATAAATCCACCCCCTTCGTTTCTTTATTTCCACAACTCACACCTTCTAGTCTTTCTCCCCAATTCATACTTTAGAGCATTCGTTAATATGCTTCATCCAGTATTGATTCTTGATATACTCTTAAGTTTCATATCTGTCATTCTTCTTTTTCATCTACCACCGGAGGAAGTTATTTTCTTCTACCATTACCTTGGGGTTATTGTGTTTTTCATTCTCCCGTGTCTTTATATTGCTATACGCATTGATATACACGGTTTGTAATTTCGGGGTTGTTATCGGGCTTTATATTCTCCATAATATTTCGGAGCTTCATGCTTTCGTTTTCTCTTCCTGGCCTTAAGTCAAGCGGATAATGGTCCAGAATTTGTAGATATGAATTTTTGGATGAACATAGTTAATGTTCCAAGAAGAAAATCGTAATGGCACGATCTTGATTTGGCAAATTACCAGAATATCCGAAAATATAAAGCTATCAAGATGATATGTTCTTAATATGTTTGGAAATTGGGTAGAATGTAAGAGTCATGTAAATAGTACATGATGACGGTATGTTCTGTGAATCATCACGTTCCATTAGAAACTCAGCATGACTTACTATAATATAATCACGTTGATCAAGTGTCATTATATTATTCTAACTCATGCTTCAGTTCCCAACACTATTTTAAAAACATTCCTATTTTAAATTCGAAATTTTTTTTCCAGAATTTAGAAACTAACACAGTTTCTTTTTATGTTGTAACGCAGATATTGCGAAGAGATAAAAGATTTCGGATAAGAATAGTTGTGAAAATATCTTCAGGAATATCAAAGATATTTATAATAAAAGATACGATAATATCTTAGAATTCTTAACATAGATGGATGATGAAGAAGATTTGTCTGTGAAGGTTTAGAATAAGAAGTAAGGTGTTTGCTAACGATTTTAGTAGACACTGAATCATTTGGATCCTTTGAAGGCAGGTTTAGTCTTTATGATTTGTCCACAGCCTCCTTCATGGTCTGCTCAATCCGTTTTCCAGTTTCAAACCTTCTCTTTTTCTCAGCTTTACCACCATATTATTCTTTATCATCAAACTTTTGACTGTTAAAGTCGTTTATAGTTTTTGCTGCTTCATCAGCATTTTTCCAATTTCGGAGAACTAGTTCATAGTTTGGGATGCTTTTCAGAAAATTCACATTCGAAGTATGTAAGTCTAGGAGATAGACGTTATATGTATACATATAACTTTTGACGTAAAATTGTCGCGAAATTCAAAATACTGATTGCTAATTCCCAGTAGTTGGTGTGACAATTATTGTTACAGGATGTAGGTGAGTACATGATGGGGTTTTAATGAATAAGTATAGTGGCTTTACGGAGAGTCTTCAGTCGAAGGTTAATGAAGTTGTTGATAAGTTTACTGCTAATGTGGCGAGATATGAAAGGTTCCCCGGTAACCATGATGAAGGGTTTATTCGTATAAACAAATGAAGGTGATTTGCTGGAGCTGTGGCAAAACTGTCTATTTTGGAAAGAGATTGAAAAATTATATTTGGTAATAAATATCAAAGGATCAGACACGGATACGTGTTAAACTATAACTTTGGTTTCGAGAGCTTTTCAGGTGCATGACAGTGGGTAATGTGTGGTTGGATCATCATCTCGCATGTCTTTAGGAATTTCGAAGTGTTTGAACACATATTGTAATTGTTAATATACATATGATGTTCTAAGATTTTGAATGATACAAATATTTTTGTGAGTTTCATGAATAGAAATGAGGTTCTATGACAGTTTTGAAGTCAAAGTATAGTTTTGAAAGATGTAGGAATCTAAGAGTGATGATTTCGGTTATATCTTGAATCGAATTCTGAGATTTCAAAATCAGAATATGTAATTAGATTTTGAATGAGTATGGTTGTTTTGATTTCTATAAAAGAATGTATATTGTTGTGAAAGTAGGGAGTATAATGGATGACTTGCTGAATCAGATTCAAAGAATGTAACATATTAATTGTGAATTTATATATCTCTCGGGTATTACCTACCCGTTAAAAAAATTTCACAATTAATATTTTGTACAAAAAAATTTATTACAGTCTTTATGGAAATATATATGTGTATATTTCTTCAAATGTAATATATATTTAATGAGTTAATATTAAATTAAACTCATTTGATTTATGGTTAAGGCTAGGATAGATAATTTCTAAACTTTAGAAATTACATAATCGCCGTAGAATGTTTCCCCAATGAAGTTATGAATCAATACTTCATCGTTGTGGTATTCCTTGGTATCTACATGGCGTATGACGTCGATGCTTGTGGGACAGATTGTGAAGTTGAGGTTTGCGATGCGGTTGTTGTTGGTGGTGGTAATGGTACTGTTGATATTGTTGATGGTGGTACTGGTTATGCTGCTGGTGCTGTTACTGGTGTTTGTAAACTTTGCACCATATTTTCCAAAGCCACTACCCGAGCGCGAAGCTCGTTGACTTCTTTTATTACACCGGGGTGATTGTCGGTTCGGACGAGCGAATAAATAAGATCTAGAATTTGGTGTAGTATATAATCATGACGAGATACTCTGGAAATGAGAGAGAAAATGGTGTTTCGGACAGGTTCGCCGGTAAGTGCTTCAGGTTCATTGCCAAGAGGGCAATGCGGTGGATGAAAGGGATCACCTTCTTCTTGTCTCCAATGGTTAAGTAGATTATGAACCCATCTCCAATTCATTCAGAATAGATGATGGCTAATTGGTTGATCCATTCCGGTCACGCTGCTTTCGGAGCTCATGTGGAAATCCATATCGGCATAGCTGTCGGAATCCGAGGAACTCGAACTGGTTGAGGGATCCATCTTGTATGATCAGGGAAAGAATTTTTTTTGTATGACATAGATTGTAGAATTTAGATTTGGTATTCTTCAATACATAATTTACATATGTATATATAATACTAAAAACCCATAAATTACGGAGGAATCTTTGAAAGATGTCAGTCAAAGTTCACAGTAACAGATATGCTAAGATAAGAATTCGTCTATACACTATTATGAAATAAATGTAGGAAAACGCGTCTAGACTTAAGAATGATAAGCAGGTAATTTCCTAAGGATGGTAAGTAGATGATTCCCGACTAAAAATGATAAGCAAAACTTTTGACATGCAGACACGGTCGAAGTCCTGACTCACTAATGCATCTTAACAACTATCAGTTAGACACACTAATGCAAGACCTGGTTCACTAAGACCACCGCTCTGATACCAACTGAAAGGACCCGTTCATATACATTATAAATGATTCACAATAGTTGATTACATCGCGAGGTATTTTACCTCTATATGATACGTTTTACAAACATTGCATTCGTTTTTAAAAGACAAACTTTCTTTACATCAAAAATTGATAGCATGCATACCATTTCATATTACATCCAACTATAATTGACTTAATATTAATCTTGATGAACTCAACGACTCGAATGCAACGTCTTTCAAAGTATGTCATGAATGACTCCAGGTAATATCCTTAAAATGAGCTAATGCACAGCGGAAGATTTCTTTAATACCTGAGAATAAACATGCTTTAAAGTGTCAACCAAAAGGTTGGTGAGTTCATTAGTTTATCATAATCAAGGTTGGTGAGTTCATTAGTATATCATAATCAATCATTGTCGTAATAGTAATAGATCACAAGATTTCAGTTTCCATAAATATCCGTACACTCACAAGTGTATAAAAGTATTCTATAAGTTGTTGAGCGCTTCGGTAACCATACTTAACAATTAATGTGGCATATTCCCTTTATTATGAAATCTCCCTACACTGTACCAAGTGTAGTAAAAACGAAGTACTATGCAACCGTTTACGATACTAGAGCGACTAGCCCGGTTGGGGTTGTCAAACCCGATAGATCTATCAATAGGATTCGCGCTTACATGCTCTTACAACATGTAAATATTAGTTACCAAGCTATTAGGGGAAAATATGCAAAGTGGTACAACTCAACGTAGAATATGTTTTTAGTACTTGTGTCCATTTCGTAAAACAGTTATAAAACAGTGCATGTATTTTCAGTACAAAAATATATATATAAAGGGAGTAATGAAACTCACAATACTGTATTTCGTAGCAATTATGTATATGACGGCACTGAACAAGTGCAGGGTTTGTCTCGGATTCACGAACGTATCAATATTGTGATTCAATATTGCAGGAAAGTATGTAGACGCAACGAAAATGATAAACGTTATGTTGACCTCACGAGCAATACCCTCGATCAATACCCATAACCTCCATAGCTATAGCCCATAATTTCCTTAGCTCTATCCCGTTTGAAAACTTATTTTGAAATCATCTGAATATAACTCCGTCGTAGTATTTTATGTATACTAATAATATCTTGAAATAATACAAAGAAAATATATATATGTAATTCGATTGAGAGAGTTTAGAGAAATATATTTTCAAGTTTCTATGAAATAATGAAACCTATTGAATTATATTTATAATAGATTTTTAAATTATTAAAGTGAATTATTAAAGTATGAATTATTAAAGTGAATTATTAAAGTATGAATTATTAAAGTGAATTATTAAAGTATGAATTATTAAAGTTAAAGTAAAGTAAAAGTAAAGTAAAGGTAAAGTTAAAGTATAGTAAAAGTATAAAACTATGTACGTATAATACGCGTATAAATATATATAATATTAATTTAAATCGTTATATATATTTAATAAAATAAAATATAAATATCGTTATCTTTATCTTTATCATACTGGTTAAGTAATGAGTTGTCAAAATGGTTCTAGATATTTATAAAAGATATATACGTTTTAATAATAAAGTTCTTTTTAAACTGAAAACATTTTTTGTACTTTTGAAACTAAATCAAATAAATATGATAATTTTGTTTTCCAAAACTAAATATATTTAAGAATCATTTTGTTAAAAGGTTAAAATAATGGAAATCGTTATATCATAAAACATTTTAGAAAAGTAGAATTATATATATTCATAATAGGTTTCAAGTTTTTAAATTACAGTCTGTTGGTGAAGCATGGGATAAAGTCCAAAGGTTAAATAAACGTATGAAATCATCTTAATGAAAAATGTCGAGTTACTTAACTTGTCGATATCCAACATCTAAGTTATTTACACTCCACGTTCTTATTTTCATATTAAATAAAATGAAAGTTAAAATAGTTATCTTATCAAGGTCACGAGGAAAATATTATAAAACATGCCTTGGAAATTAAACAGGAATTTCCACTAACCCTTGTCTAGTTCCCGTTAATTGACACATTTGTTCTTACTTATAAATCACTTTACCATTTTTCGAATGTTGTCAAAAAGAATAGATTTCTTATATCACAGTGGACCTCATAACATAGGCCCGTAATCATGTCATAATGTATCTGATAATTCAATCATTTGATATTATCTCTTAATTCTGTCGATAAATATATCGAAATAAATACGTTCATGTAAAGTATCATATATCTAATACTTTGTTAAAGTTTTCAGTTAATATTATATATTATATATACATATCTATATACTCATAATTGTTCGTGAATCTTCGAACGCGGTCAAAGGGTAATTGATTACATGAATGTAGTTCCAAACTTTTTGAGATTCAACATTACAAATTCTGCTTATCGTGTTGGAAACATATAAAGGTTAAGTTTAAATTTGGTCGGAAATTTCTGGGTCGTCACACGACTTCGGTCCCTCAAGTTTGTAAGCGGGTGCGTGAATTAACTGAGCGAATATTTTAAAAACGCTAGAGTAACCGGGAGATGTTATAACCCAATAATGAAAATATTTAGAACGTTAGTCAATGAAAGGTACGAATTTAGATAACGGAAGATATTATCTAAAAAAAAGACGGTGTTAAAATAAATTTAACGGAAAAACGCGGGATGTTACATTACCTACACCTTAAAAGAAATTTTGTCCCGAAATTTAGTTGGAAGTAGTAGTCGTTGTTTCTTCCTCGAGATCTTGCGTTGCCAATTATATGAATAAGTGAAGGTACTTCCTTTGGGCATTTCAACGAACTTCGACTGTTAGGATTTTACGTTGTTTAAAAATTTGGTTTCACGATTCATAGTTTCAACCGGTCCTCTTAGGAAGTGAAGTTTATCATCGATAGTAAGCTCATCGAAAAGGATAACAAGTTCTTGTTCGAAAGACACGTCTGTAAGTTTGATACACAGAATGTAGGGTGAACGGAATTTGTTTGAGTTGGGAATTCGAAAAGGTAAATAACGGGCCCAATACGCCCCAAGATTTCAAAAGGATTAATGTATCGTAGATTTAGCTTCCTACGTTTCCCGAAATGGATTACACCTCCTCAAGGTGCGACTTTTAACGTTACGCGGTTTCCCACTTGGAATTCGAGAGGTTTACGTCTAACATTTGCATGACTCTTTTGGAGACTACGGATCGTCTTGAGTCCTTCTTGGAATTGAACGATCATAACGATTATTTCATGAATGAGTTTGGGTCCGGTGGTTTGCTTGTCACCTACTTCGGTTCAATAATTTAAGAAAACGACGATTGTGGCTATATAAGTTCTCGAAAGGTGTGGCGTTAATACTCGAATGAAAATTATTGTAGTACTTAGAATTCGGCTAAAGGCAAATACTTTTCTCAAGTAAATTTGAAGTTGATAACACAAATTCGTATTACGGTTTCCGAGGTTTAAATCGTATGTTTGCTCAGTCCGTCGGGTTGTGGTTGATGTGCAGTACTCATGTCTAAACGTGGTCCCGAGGCTTTTTGTAAGTCTAGAGGTGAAACGAGGATCTCGATCCGAATCGAAGTATATCTCCTTAAGATATATTTTGAACAAGTTCGTTAGGACTTGAAAATGTTAGTTGCCGGGGAAGATTTATCGGTTTTCGAAGATGTTTATTAGAGCAAGTTTCGTATCGGGTTCTGAAAAACGTTCATTAGGACTATTCACCCTCGTGGTGAATACTAGTATAACGTGAAGAGTCTATCCCTCCATTGAGAATTTAGATAAAAGATGTCCTTATACGGAAGTACGAGTTTAATGCGAGAGAAATTTCCGCCTCTATGTGAGCATAATAAGCATATCATAGTTCGTCGATAAAACTGCGCGAATACGAGATAGTATACACGTGTATCATATGTTTGAAGTCGAAAGAATTTGTCATTCATTCGGAAGCATAAATATGGTTCGACAATAATCAATGATGTGTCCTGGGTATGGTTGTTATCAGTATTCTCGGAGTTGTTGGATGTTCAAACAAGAAAAATGAAATCATGTACATGGCACATGGTGGTGATTAGGTTGATCGAGTCCAATCACCATCACGTGTCATTAGAACTTTGGGATTACTTACCGTAATATAACCACGTTGATCGAGTGTCGTTATATTACGCTAACTCATACCTCCATTCCCACATCACTCCATAGATTCAAGTTCGTGTAATCGTGAAGTTTTAAAATGAACAAAGTGTAATGACGTCTCTAACGTGACTCGTATTGAATCGAAAGAATTAATGCAACTCTAAAGAAGCGTTCCCCGAGGGAAGTGTATAAATGATTATTCACGTCAATGTAGTTCAAGTTAAACAATAATGTATTCCGGTACGAGAAGTGTAACGAATCATGATAACGAATAGTACGCAACCGTAGTGATAAATAGTGATGATGATACTCACCTAGAGTAGTGATGGTAGTAACAAGAAGCGGTAGATAGTAAGGAACACCGGTATGGCACCAATAGTAAGTTGAGACGGTGGCGAATAACAATCTGGGAGACCGAGTTCCCGAACTAGTATGACTAATGAAGTCGTCGTCGTCCTTATGCGTATGAATCTTGAATTTAACGTGGATTACCAGAAAGTGGCAGAATACCGATTAGTATGATGAAAGTGTGGTACCATTAAGAAGTTTGCCTAAGAATGATTCAAGTATAATACACGAGTAGTCAAGTAAGTGCTATCTATAGCAAATGCAAGTCAGGATGCAATGATTAACTATCTGGTTGTAGTCTGGATTCACTAATGCGTCCTAACGACTTTGTCAGACACACTAATACACATCATAGTTCCCTACAACCAACGCTCTAATACCATCTGTAATGGCCTGACAAAATCGTCATTGATGACGCCGTTAACTTAGGTCCCGTTGCGTGGTCAAAGTCCCTATATGAGACGCGTTTTACCAAAATTATGTCGCATTCATTTGAAACGTACAAGACTTGCAAAGTTTAGTTTACCAAACGGATCGACAACAAGTTTAAGTTTACAAAAGTAGTAATGTAAAAATGAAATAACTTGCGACATAATTAGTTGAAAATCACGGTTGCTACAAATAGCGTAAGTATGTATGCTTTAAGTTTGAATCCAAAGATGCTATCCCTAGCGTATGCATGCATGGTTGACCCCCAAGCAAGTAATCAAAGTGTGCGGAAGCATGTATCAAGTAGCCAAGTATGAACCTGAGAAACATATAGAAAACTGTCAACGAAAAACGTTGGTGAAATCATAGATGTAGTAATAAACGTTATTTTTGAATCACAAGATTTAGTATTTCCATAAAATTAATCATCCAAAAGTTTCATTCCAAAATAGGTTCGCGAGCACCCAATTATCAATGCTTAACATTCCTTCCATAGAACCCCATCACAATAGTGTTAGAACATACACTGTTTCTTAAAAATATATTTCATTCGTAAACGGTAGCGAACCGTTTGAATGAGGGTTTGTCAAACCCATATGGATCCATACAACATAAGTTCTCGCTTACACCCGGCAAGTGTAACTAATGATAATCGAATTGAGGATTTTGTTCTAAACTCGCTGTAGAATGTTTGTTTCATCTGACTTGTGTTCAAAACATAAAAGTAAGTAGTACAAGATGTAACAAAGTATATATTTCTCAGCCCACGATTTAAAAGTATAAAAGTTGTTGAAAAGGTAGGACTATGATCTCACCTCAAGTGCACGAGTATAAATGTACTTCACAAAGTAAACGTGTGCATGAAAGTTGCTTAGCCTTGACCTAAACAAGTAAGTTATATCAATTAACCAGTTACGACACAAGGTCGGGCGAAATGTGTTCAATTAGTCCTATGGCTCATTACGACTCGAATATATAGCATGTGAGTCACGTTGTCAAGTTTCATGCAAGATACAAGTATAAAAGCACGTTAGAACGATCGCATAAGTATTTGGTTAAGTTTGACTAAAAGTCAAACTTTGGTCAAAGTCAACGAAAAAGTCAACACGTTCGGGTTCTGACGACCCGGAGATTTTCGACCAAATTTAAACTTAATCTTTATATGATTCCGATACGATAAGCGAAGTATGTAATGTTGAGTCTAGAAAATTTTGAAACGATGTTCATATATTCAATTAACCCGTGACTATTTTCGACGATTCACGAACCTTTAATTATAAACAAAATATAAATAATTATATATAAATAGATATATATGATAAATTAATTATATTAATGAAATAATGTGAAATTTAATTATTATGAAATATAACTTAAAATAACTAAAACTTGTTATAGTATATCAAATATTATACTCTGAGATTATTTATAATGAATATATTTATTTACTTGATATTTAAAATATAATTAAATATGTAGTAGTTGAAATACATATATGATGAATATACATATTTATTAATTGTATGTATGTTATAATAAATTAAATACTCAATACATGTTATTATATGTTAGATATTATATGATATCATATAATATGATATAATTAATAACTAGAAGTAATAGTATATTAAATGTAATTACAAATTGAAAGTATAGATGTATTAGTAATATTATTATTACTTTCAATATTACCACTACGAATAATACCAATATTAGTATAATTATTATTATTATTATTATAGTTAAGTTATTAGAAAGTAATAATATTTATTTGTATTATCATTATAAGTATTATTAATTATTATTATTATTAAGTTAGTTATCATTATTAATATCAGGAATTTTATTATTATCATGTTTATAATTAATATCATTTTTATTATTTAGTATTATTATAAATATTATTATTAGTATTATTATAATTAATAATTGATATATTTAGTATTAATAATTATTATTATTATATAAATTAAATCACAGATGCCTACAAAATTTGTTTGACATCACTATCTGCTTTATGTGAATTGTCTGCTTGTTTGAAATCAAAGAAATCGAAATTTCTACAATACTGGACAAAATCAGTTAGAGATCCACATCCATATTATTATTTTTTTTGTTTTATTTGTTTCCTTTTTATATTTTTTTTTCTCTTCTTTTCGTCTGCAGCCCAAAACGAGACCCACAACCATTCTTTATAACGAGTGAATTGCTCTGTGATATGATAAACTATCCACCATTTCTCTATTAATATCAACTAGCAATTAAAACTGCCTCAAATTGTTGAATAAAAAAAAAGAAATAAAAACACCGGACTGTCTCTGTTCGTGTTTTTAAATCATGAAAAGCTCGAATTTGATTTTAAATTAAAATGTATGAATGCAGACTTGTTAGGAACATTCAAAACAATCTTTCTGCAAAATTTTATGTTCCAATTCTTTCAAACACTTTTGAATTTCGAAGTCAAAGATATATACTTAAAAGTCAAATGATCTGTTCATCTCAAAATTCGAATCTGTTTTAATGTTATAGGTTCAATTGATAAATTCTAAAGTTTATATGAATGATTTCGGACACATTTCATGTTGAAAATTTTTGTTAAAAACATCTGGAAGTCAAAATCATATTGTGAGTTCATACGGGTTCTAGTTCTTCTTGTTCCAGCGTCTGCTATTAAAATTTTTCTGTTTTAATTAATTTATTTAATCACTAATGTTTTCTGTATTAAATTGGAATCCTAAACTAATATATTTAGAAGTTAGTAACGTGAATTGGATTCTCTGGTCGTTTGATTTTTTTTATTTAAAGAAGGCGAAATTGTTGCAAATAGGAAATGGATTATATAAATTGGGTTGGGAAATAAAACAGAAAAACTGATATGGTCCATTGGTTTGATGGGTTAGCGAGTATACGAGAGGTCTAGGGTTCGAGTCTCAGCATGGGCATTCTTTTTACTGTTTTTCTTGATAAGGTAACAATCTAATTATTCTTATTATTATTATTTATTATTATTATCATTTATTATTATTGTTGTTATTATTATTTTTAGTAGTATCATTATTCGATATTATTATTATCATTATTATTATTGTTATTGTTATTATTATTAGTATTATTATTATTATTATTGCTATATGTATTATTAATATATTGATTATTGTTAAATTGTATCATTTACGAGATATAGATATTGTTACTAATATATGTATTAATATTATTATGATTAGGGTTATTATTATTATTATGGAATATAATTCAAGTTATCATTTTTTTTTTAATATTAGTACTAGTATCACTTTTAAAACTTTTAGTACTATTATTATTATTATTAAACAAAGGTATCATTATTAACAATATCTTTATTAATATTAGTATTTTTAACAAAGTTATTATTATCATTATTAGTAAATCATTAATATCATAACTACCATAAACAGTAAAATCAATATCGTTACAAGTACTATTATTAATATCATTGTTATTATCACTAATAGGGTTATTATTGACCTATGTAAATTATTAATGTTATTATCATCCTTTATTTTTACTAATATTAACTTAGCATAATAGAACTACTGTTTTGATAAACAAATTAAATACATACATAAATATATATATTTAATACATATAACATAACAAAATTTAATATTTATATATATATATATATACAAAATGAACATAATATATATATATATATATATATATATATATATATATATATACATTATTAATATAAAAATGATATAACTAATACATTTATATATATATGTGTTCAATTACAACTATGAATATTAATAAATATACAAATGATATATGTTCGTGAATCCGAGGCCAACCCTGCACTGTTCAATATAGTCATATGTATTTTTACTACAAAATACATTAGGTGAGTTTCATTTGCCCTTTTTACTCTTTACGTTTTTGGGCTGAGAATACATGCAAATGCTTTATTAACTGTTTTTACAATATTTATATGCGTGAGTTTCATTACTCCCTTTTAATATATTTTTGGGACTAAGAATACATGCGCTGCTTTTATAAATGTTTTACGATATAGACACAAGTAACCGAAACTACATTCTATGGTTGAATTATTAAATCGAATATGCCCTTTTTATTAAGTCTGGTAATCTAAGAATTAGGGAACAGACACCCTAATTGACGCGAACTCTAAAGATAGATCTATCTGGCCCAACAAGCCCCATCCAAAGTACCGGATGCTTTAGTACTTCGAAATTTATATCATGTCCGAAGGAGGATCCCGGAATGATGGGGATATTCTTATATGCATATTGTGAATGTCGGTTACCAGGTGTTCAATCCATATGAATGATATTTTTGTCTCTATGCATGGGACGTATGTTTACGAGAAATGGAAATATGAAATCTTGTGGTCTATTAAAATTATGAAATGATTATTTATGTTAAACTAATGAACTCACCAACCTTTTGGTTGACACTTGAAAGCATGTTTATTCTCAGGTATGAAAGAAGTCTTCCGCTGTGCAATTGCTCATTTTAAAGATATTACTTGGAGTCATTCATTACATATTTCAAAAGACGTTGCATTCGAGTCGTTGAGTTCATCAAGATTATTATTAAGTCAATTATAGATAGATATATTATAAAAATGGTATGCACGCCATCAACTTTCGATGTAATGAAAGATTGTCTTTTCAAAAATGAATGCAATGTTTGTAAAATGTATCATATAGAGGTCAAGTACCTCGCGATGTAATCAACTGTTGTGAATCGTTTATAATCGATATGGACTTCGTCCGGATGGATTAGGACGGGTCTCTACACGGGTCGGGTCTCGAACTATTTTTCTGAGGTTTTTAATCATATATAAGCATGTTAGAACAAGTTACATGTGAATCGGAGGTGCGTAGCATAGCAAACATTTTTCGTAAAAGTGTAAGTTAGATCAGAATCCAAACACGCTTAATGCCGCGCCACGACCAAGGATGGCCGCGCCGCGACACTCAACGGGAGCTGGTACCTGGGCTGGTGCAAGTGTTTAAGTCTCGAGCCAAAACTCATTTTAACACAACAAATGAACCGTAAACACTTAAAACGCATACCATACGTCGTTGGAAAGGTAATTTAACGAGGAATACAACTAAACACTTTTCATCACATAAACAACTAAACACTTTTCATCACATAAAAATATCATTTAAAATAATAGAATTCTCGTCAAGTGATCATTAAAGGTTCGTTATCAAGGTTTCAAGTTCGTAAAACGTATTTTATGATTCGGGAATCCAATTTACACATACGATATGCCGTTTCGAAGGTAATTAAACATACATTGCAACTAAATACTTACTAACAACATTAACAAGCATTCAATGCATCAAAAGTTCATTTTAAAGTCTATCAAACCCTAAACAAGAATCATGAAATCAATAATTTTGTAAATGAAACTTTTCTAAATCAACCTACGCATAAAAATGAAGCTAATGATGCTAGTAACACATTTAATACACGAGCTTTAACATTTAAACAACATTTAATCATCCAAAACTCAAGATTAAGCACACCCATTTTTCATATTCAAACTAGTTACTCAAAACAACAAATCGAGCAAACTAAACATATATTCATGTTAGACTTGAGCCATAGATACTAACTAACACCATTTCAAGTCTATAAAACGAATTAGAGAAATCTAGAGTTTTAGAAATGATACCCAAACGAGATGAAATTGGTACCAAAATGTAGAGGATGAAGAGAGGATCACGAATATGTAATTTGTTTTGTATCAAGCTTCCTAGATTCGAAATGGATGATGAATGAATGATTTGGGTGTTTGAGTTCAAAAATGGAAGTACAGAAAGAGAGAAAGAGATGAGGATGTGATAATGGAATGAGTGGTGGAAAGAGTGGGTTGACTAGTTGACCTAGTCAACTAGTTTGCCCACTTGGCAACTTCGGTCCCTCAAGTTTGTAAGCGGGTGCGTGAATTAATCTAGCGAATATTTTAAAAACGCTAGAGTAACCAGGAGATGTTATAACCCAATAACGGAAATATTTAGAACGTTAGTCAACGAAAGGTACGAATTTAGATAACGGAAGATATTATCTAAAAAAAAGATGGTGTTAAAATAAATTTATGGGAAAAACGCGGGATGTTACAACAAGTGATGAAGACCCAACAAAGGTGGATGAGCTGGGTGCTAACAAAGATACTGATTCTGTTGATGCTGCTGACTTCATAGTCTGGGGCAGAGGGAGTTCAACATTTATTCAATCACCTATTCCTGCCCGGACTCTTGATTACTTTGACAGGACACTGGATGAACGTATTAACGTTTATTCAGTGGGTTCTTCTGGCATAGCAGAATCACGTATGTATCCACCATCTTCCCCAAAACTTCATGATAAACACACTACTTGGGAAGATGATCCAGCTGCACAGGGTGAGCCAGACATAAGAAAGATGAATCCAAACGAAAGAGAGGCTTACATGCTGGAGATCACTGTTCCAAAACTGCTTAAACAACGAGCAGCAGCTATACATGAAAGGATACGCCACATCAGATTGATGTACCATTAACTTGATCAGCAATTCTACATCAATGCTTTGGAATTCGGCATTGAAGTTGGTGTGTATCTATACAACAGTGGTTAAAGGCTACATACTGATGTAGAGAAAGCTCTCTTTTATGAGGCTCTACAGCTGGACATGGATCTAAAGCAGTATTGTGATGCCATGACTACTGATGAAGGCAGACAGTTGATTGCTACAGCAAAATCCCTCAACATTACTACCAATGATTATCTTTTGAGTGTTCAACTTGAAAAGCAAAGAAGGGAGGATGCTGATGCCGAATATGCTGAGAGGCTGAGGCTTCAGGAAGAAGAAGCTAAGTTGGCTGCTGATAGAAAATAAGAGTTTGAGTCCCTTAAGTTAGCCAAAGCCATTGTTAAGGAACAGGACAAGGCATTCGATGAACTGGAAGCTGCTGAGAAAGCACCTGCTGCTGCCCCTATAGAAACTGAACGAACAATAGAGTTATCTGATCATTACTATAGGAGAAAATATGGTGATGTGCTAACCAGAAGATCAAATCCTAGTAAGATCATCAAAGTGCACAAAGGCACAAAAAGGGCTTTCTCTGTCAGTAGGGAAGGTAATGTTCAGGAGAGGATAGACTACACTGAACTAAGAACCTTAGGGTTCAGTGAATGGATGGAGATACTGCAGTACTTTATTGGCAAAGGTAAAAGTGGTATTAAAGATACACTGAAACCTGAACTTCAAGAGCTTTTCAACAAAGCAGTAAAGTATGGCAATGCACCAGTAGTGAATGTAGAAGAAGTTCTATCTCAAAATCCTAAAGGAAAGAAATCTACTTGTGATGGCCCACACAGAAGAGATCCCATCATTCTACCGCCTCAGATTCCAGTATATGATTCTGCCGAAGTGCCTTACTTATTTCCTGAAGCCTGGGCAGCCCTCAAAGTAAAAGAAGAATAGTTGTCTGGTGATGAACAAGAGAAAGACAAAGATAAAGACAGATAGCCTTCTAGTGATTTAATTGTATCTTTTTTTATTTCATTTTTCATTATACTGTTCTGTAAATGTTTATATATACTCTGCTGTAATGAAAATGAAATGAGTTTATCTTCAAAACTATATCAATTTATAAGATATAGATAACTCAGCAAAGGATCCCAAAACAAACCTAAAAGGGATAAATTTACTGCCTATTTTTCATTAGGTCCCTTAGTGCTGGCTTTAGTGTTTTTTCTTTATGTCATAGGTTTTGTCATCATCAAATAGGGGGAGATTGTTGAGTCCCCAAATAATTAAGGATTTAATTATGACAAAACTGTAATTTATCTGCACTAAAATGTTATGTGCAGCCAGCACAAGTTTGTTTATGTATAGACAGCAGATATTGCTGTGTCGAGTGTTTAGTTTGCTGCCTAGTCTACCAGCACAAGGTAGACAATATTCTTCAATTAAGCACAGAATGTGTACTCAGCAATTCAAGAATATCAAGTGACTTAGCAATGAAGAACCAGCATAGCTGGAATGCAGTTTACTACACAATACAGCTATGCTCCATTACAAGCATAGTGGTTTCCTGAGTGGTCTACATCAATCGTACTATTCAACAGAAGTCAAAGACAAAGTTGAACATAAAAGGACACGCGTCAGCGGCTGACAAGTGACCTTACAAGACCACGTGAGAATGCAGAAGTTTAACGCATGTGTAGACATGTGTTATACTTTGTCAATGCCTAGGGAACACAACATTCTATTTGTTTAAACAAATAGTGGTGCCAAACTGAATTGGGGTGTTCCTGCAAATAGCTACCAAAGAGGAAAGAGGAGAGCACGCTCTCTGATGCAGTTGTCCCCACAAGTACAGACATCTTATGTACCAGTGGACAATAGAACAATTACACGAATAATATGACTAGTATAAATTGATGTGTCCACTATTGTAACAACTAGTGGTGTGAGTTTGTTTATTTAGAGTCCAAAACGTGTAATAATTTAGAACACACTCTGTAGCTATACTTGGGTAAATCTGTATCAACCAACTATCATTCCGCCAAGGATAGTTGTAATTCTTTGTGATTTAATCAATAAAAAATAACCGTTGAAAAATTACCTTTGACTTTATTTAATTTACTTGCTTGAATACTAAATTGTGTTTAACTGTTAAGTTAATTAAAAAGAGTATTGTATTCACCCCTCTACAATACTCCTGTTATTTATCAAGAGACCAACAGAAAATATATAAAAAAGTAGAGTAAATTAAAACTATACATCAGCCTCTATCACAAATCTAAAAATAATATAATATTATAATATCTTTTTTAATCTTACGAGATATTTTCTTAACTTCTTTATAAATTTTATACAACTAGATACGTGTTTTTCTAAAGATAGCCCTTAGAACCAGTGTTGTAAAAAACTCGATTACTCGCCGATTAATCTCCGATTAATCATTTTTAAGAGCAATCCGTTCTGATTTTTTAAAATCCTTTTAATTAATAAGCCAACGTCAATTCATGGGTCAAAATCGAGCTTAGTAATCAAAGTCGGTCAAGGTCAAAATTGGTCAACATTTTAAGATGAATTTAAGCTAGAATTATATAGTTTTTGAACAAAATGAACAATTTTAAACAATTATGATAAAGTTTATGTTTATGTTTATGGCTTTCTTCTATATTTACACATATAATTTTCAAAATATAATATTAATTTGTATAAAGTACAATCCGATTAATCCCCGAATTGTCGATTAATCCTTCTAAAGTCCCGACCAATTAATCTCCGAATAGCGAATTTTGCAACCTTGCTTAGGACTATACTTAAGGTGTTAGGACATGTAATATGTGTTTGTACTTTGTTTAAAACTACCTCAAATAACTACATTCCTAACTTTAATGTATCATTGTTAATGCTTAAATTATTCTCTTAAGTATAGCCCTTAGGGTTATCATTAGACAAACTCAACTTAAAATTAAGCAACGTACATCATAAGCCTTCAAATGATATATGGACAAAATCATAATCTTATAATAAGTATAGATTAGTTATATTAAGTAACCATATGAAATGTTTGATTGAGTATTACACTATCAATCATCATTATCATTATTACCATTATCATTACCAATAATATAATAATAATTATGTTAAGAGTGAAATATGGTTCACGATGGGAATTTGTTTAATACCTTCAAATTCGAGGGTATTTTGGTAAACGTTTTTTTAGGAAACTTTGTTACCTTATATTTTCATTATCCTTGTTACTTTCTTTTTCACATTCATTTTTCATTACTTTATTTTGTTTAACATTAAATTGTTTGGCCATTCGGCGTGTTTACCATTCAATTAACTAACTATTAACCGACATGTTAACCTTTAACTTTTTTTTCAGTGTTTAATTAACGGGCCGTTAACCGATCAAAACCACCACACATCGAAACGTGATTTTAACATCTCGTTATTATTGAAACATTTATGGACATAGGCCCATTCCCATAATGGGCTAATAGTTGAGTATTTCCTGAATTTCTAGACCGACAACAACATATATATATATATATATATATATATATATATATATATATATATATATATATATATATATATATATATATATATATATATATATATTGGTAGGATTAAGAGGGAAGTAACCATTTGGGGGGAAAGCAAAAACTTTTTTTTTTTTTTCGTTTTTTGAAAAAACTTTGTTCACGAACATTATAGATGAGATGAAAATATGAACATTTAGTAGAGACACTTTGTGATAAATGTTTTTATTTTGGCGGGAAAACGCTCGAAGAAGTAATATATAACAATTATTGTGTTTTTCGAGCGTATTTTGAGGTTTTAGCTATTGGGGTTTAGATATTAGAGTTTAGATATTAGGGTTTAGATATTAGGGTTTAGAAATTTAGGGTTTAGGGTTTAGATTTAGGGTTTAGATTTAGGATTTAGATTGAGTTTTTAACACGAACGGTTTAGAGTTTAGGGTTTAGGGTTTGGTGTTTTGGGTTTATGGAATAAACCCAAAACACCAAACCCTAAACCCTAAACCTTAAACCCTAAACTCTAAATCGGGCTAAATTTTACTTCACAAAGCATGGAAAAAAAACGTTCATATTCTTCACGAACAATATTATCTTGAATGTTATTTTTGTCGATCATTTTCCCGCCTAAATAATAACATTCATCACGAAGTGTCTCTTCTAAATGTTCATATTTCCGTGTGATCTTGATGCCGGAAAAAAATTCAAAAAAAACGAAAAAAAAATTTTTTGCTTCCCCCCGCTTCCCCCGATTGGTTACTTACCCATCGATCTTGCCCATATATATATATATATATATATATATATATATATATATATATATATATATATATATATATATATTAACTTAATATTTTTTTTCTATATATATTTTTTTATTTTTGGGAATAAAACTTCCCGATCTTCATAAATCATAACACCCCTGTCTTGAAATCTTGATCTCTCTCCCTTACAAAACAAGAAGACTAGAAAAAATCTTGATTTCCCTATCCTTCAGTTTATCCTACTCCGGTAAGTAAATGAAAAGGTTGCTTATTTGAATCTACTAAGTTATTATCTTGATTTATGTAATTGATTGTAGTATTTATTACTTAAATCTATACCTATGAAGTTGAATTATTGAATCAGTTATTTATATAATTTTTGTAAGCATAATTGCTCTGTTTTTGTATAACCTTGTTAAATGCTTGCAATCAATGATGTGGGAACTTCGTATTTTGAATTATATCAACTTAAATTCACTTAAATCTTTAAACTTTGAGATTTCAGTGTGATCTTTTTATTTGGGTGTAAGAGTTTTTGAATACTATATCTGGATCTTACAGTTTTTTAGTAAGTTGATCTGTTTTTAGGCTATGGAACCTCAGTTTTTTTAAATTTCTTTGATGCTATTTTTTATGCAGGCTGTTGATTAATTCACTATGTAGTCAAGTTATGTGCTCTGTACTTTCATTTGTGCATTTCAATTTGGATTTGAATGTTGTTTTCTTGTTTTTGTTCTAAGAAAAGATTATAAGCATGCCTAAAAAGGCTACATATTGGCATTAGGGATCTGTGATCATGGTAAAACTAACTAGATTCTATTATGTGAGTGAAGGAATCTGAAACAGATCTTCATTTTCGTACAATGTTTTACCGATCTGCGCGTTTTCATACTTTGTGTTTTGGTATAAACGATTTGAGCATGTTTATTTATATTGTTTAAAGTAATTTACCCTGAATGATTGTGTTCTTTATACAGAAAATGTCTGATGCAAACAATGGCAACACAATGCCCTCAAAGGAGCAGGAGGTATGTACTTGAATGTTTAGATTTTAGTACCTAATTCCATATTTCCTAACTGGTTTTTATATTTAAAATAAAGGGTAAACCGACCCCCTGATGGCCCCCACCGACCAGTCCCACACATGGAAGAGGAAAATTGTGTAATTCATGATCAAAGGACATGGGATTCGGATTGAACTCATGACTAAAGGACTTTTAGACCCGGCTCTACCGAAACTTTTCTGATTCACCCCAACATTCCCCACTAGTGATTAAAATAAAATTGTGTAATTCATGATGAAGAGATATGAGGTTGGGATTGAACTCGTGACATCTGTTTTATGCTGCATGTCCCCCAAATTAGTAGGCTATCAACGCGGACCTGGTTTTCATATTTAAGCCTTTAGCATCTATGTAAACCAAACAACAAACATTTTTAAGATGTAACCTTACGGAGTTGCGTTAAAACATTAATAATTACCATTTGGAAGTTGATGTGTGCTTGATCCATACGTTGATTATGAATGCGAAACTTTCTATATATGGAAAGATCCTAGAGACTAAAGTTATTCTTTTGTAATATGTTGTGCAGGAAGCTGTAATCAAGAAAAAGTATGGAGGTTTGTTACCAAAGAAGAACCCTTTGATCTCAAAGGTACAAAAATCAATTTTCTTTTGTTCATATTGAAAGTTGTAAAGTTTTCTGTCTTGACAAAATTTTGGTCAATCTTGCACAGGACCATGACCGAGCTTTTTTCGATTCTGCTGATTGGGCATTAGGAAAGGTAATTAACCGAGTTTGTTCATTGAAGCATTAATCAGCAAAGATTAAATTAGGGATTTTAACCATGCTTATCTTTTGTACAAACAGCAAGGATCCCCGAAAAGCAAAGGACCATTAGAAGCCCTCCGACCCAAATTGCAGGTAAATAAAGCGTTACCCAAATGGTCATCAACCCGAAATCACTCAACTCAGTGATTAACGTATTCTTTTTTTAATGTCTCAGCCAACTCAACAACAATCTCGTTCAAGGCGGTCTGCTTATGCCCCTGCAGGCGAAGGAGAAGGTACTTCTCAACTTTTAATTTTCGTTTGATCTTTAAGTCAACATCTATGTTTGACTTTTCAAGAACGCTTTATCAATGTATTTTTTTTTCCTCCAGTGGATGGTGGTAACATGGATAACGAGGAAAAACACGAAGATCAACCTATCTAAGCAGCTCATGCTGTCAAGTATCAATGCGTTGTCGCATACTTTATATGTACTTTTGGAACTTTCGTTGTGGCCCGAGTATGGCATAAACTGTATTGTCGTATCGTGAAGAGTTTAATGTCAACAAATAATAAGTCCCTTAATATTCATGTTTAGTTTACTTGTGCCAAGTTTTGTTGAATTCCCCGATTAATGTCGATTACTACCCAAAAGCTCCTTAAAACTGGCCGATCTGATTTCACAAAATTCGAATAATTTATTGGTCATTATCCATCATTGGGTCAAAATCTAATTCAGTTGATCAAAGTCGGATTTAGTCCGTTAAAATTGCTAAAAAATATATAGGTCGACATTTAAATTAATATGAGTTTAAATTTAAACTAATTTTAGATTTTAAATATAGCTATGTTTCTAGACAATTATATCTACGTTTGTGTTTGTGTATAGATTTCTCGTATTATATCTACACATAATTTTGAAAATTTTAAGTTAAATGTACACAAAGTTCAACCCGATTACTCTCTGAGTTGTCGATTACGCCTTAAAAAATCCCGACAGATTAGTGATTTTTGCAACTTTGCTTGCGCTACCAAGAAAAGTTTGGAAGTAACTTTGATTTCATTACTTTTCACTGAATATTTGATAATCACTGTAATGAAATGGTCCACTTCAATCTAAAGAGAAATTAATAGAATTCCTATATCACAAGCATTATCTAAGTTACATTTTCCTCAGAAAAAAACACAAAAATCTAGACGATTACTGCCTCATCCGCCCGGTGTACACACCGTATGCTCCATAACCACTCCCATCAACCTGTAAGCAGTTAATTAGTGAATTATGATTAAAACTGAAATAGTAATTAAGAATGTGTATGAATTCACCACATTGTATTATTGTTACCTGAACCTGGGATCCACCATAACTACCATAACTGTCCGTTGGAGGCAGTGTCATCACAGCTCCATCCATATCAAATATATTGGCTCTTAAACGCGTCGCAACTTGCAACAGAGCACTGCTCACAACATTTATGTCTCCAGTAATCTAACAAACATTACACATAAGTTAATTACATTGACAACATATACATAAACATACACACATATGCATATATTCAGTGGCGATTCTAGGATGGAAATCCAATGGGTTCCCAAAAAATTTTTTTAAAGCTAATTATATTTGAAGGATAATTTAGTGGTTGTTTACCTTCAAAAAACCATAAACTTTAAAAATATATGGGGTCCTGGAATTAAATTTAGTGGTGTCCTGTACAATTTGAAGAGTACATTGTATAAAAAATCTTTCGAACGTAGTGGGGTCATAGGACCCCACACCACAAAGCTTAGAGTCGCCATTGCATATATTATTATATATGTTGGTGATCATCCTATCATCACTTGTCATAGTAGTCATAGATTGTATCATTATCATATAGGCTCATATAAACGAAGAAGGTTTTCGATGTTCGTTACCCAGAAAGGTACGCGGCCAAACTATAAATTGCAAAACAAAATAAACGTGTAAAATATCATGTACAGTTTAATCCCCGCTGATTACAGTTTAATACCCATAGAGAAATTATGTACATACACTAATATTATTCATTCAATATCTAAAATATATATACCTGAACCATCTCTTCATCTTCGGATGCAACTTTCGGGAGATTTTCGTCTCGCAAAATACGAATGCTTGCTCGTGTTAAACTTCTCATTTCAGCAATAATCGCACCACCTTTACCAATTAAACCTCCCACTTTCGATTTCGGTATTAACAAACGAGTAGTGTATACAGTATCTCCCGAATCTCTTTCAGTTTTTTCACTGCATCGTTGAACCAACCGCAACGCTGCATCAATCGTTGGTGACATTTCTTCAAAACTTTCTTTTGCAGACACAATAATCAAACAATCATCACCCTCTGCAGCTGAACTATCAACTTTAATGGATGCACCAGATTCTTGTCTAATTTGTTTGATAATTGACCCGCTTTTACCGATTACACTTCCGATATTCTCAGTTGGACAAACTAGACGAAGCGAAAAGTCCTTTGAATTTGCTGACCAATTTCCATACGGAGCCATCATAGAAGATGCACCCGTGTAGTTAACAACAGGTTTATGGAGATTGGCAGATGACG
Source organism: Rutidosis leptorrhynchoides (assembly GCF_046630445.1). Classification (NCBI taxonomy): domain Eukaryota; kingdom Viridiplantae; phylum Streptophyta; class Magnoliopsida; order Asterales; family Asteraceae; genus Rutidosis; species Rutidosis leptorrhynchoides. The sequence goes on along the minus strand of NC_092342.1, from coordinate 136,511,809 downwards.
ACAAAAGTAGGTGCTGCGTTCGTGATGGGTTATCATGAAGACGACACGCCACTTGAAATAAAGCTTTCCTAACCGCTATGACATCACCATTTATCTACAAAATCAATATATAAGCAGCACAAAAGGAACCTATAGTGAGTATCGATTTAAGTTTGCACAAAATGAATATTTAATGTCTATCGATTCTAAGGTAACCTGTTCTTCACATTTGAGATTTCTCGAGTGATGATATGTACATTTCTGATACCTTAGAACTACTTCTATTACATAACAGGATATTAAAATGTAGCGTTGAAAAAAAGCAAGCTTGTGAAAACAGCTACTCGAAGAGTACTCGGTCATGACTTTTTAGAGAGTACTTGGCAACTCAGGGAACTCGGATGTTGACCAAGTTTGACTCTGACCAATTTTGACCAAGTTTTTGACCGATTTTCCAAGTGATCCCGAGTTCCGATTTCTTCAACACTGGTAAAAAGATTCCACTTAATTTTTATTCTATTTTACTATCTATGGGAGCATGTTTGTTTGCATTAGCTTCTACAGTGTTTTTAAAGAACTTATTTTATCATGAAAATATGTACTTAAAGAGGAGTGCATTGGTAATTACAAAACTTTTAATTAAATGGTTATGTAGTTAAATCGAATGCTTTACAGTACATATATGTATTGATATTACCTGAAGAAGCTCATCAGATCTCAATGCACAAGGAGGCAAATGTTCACTATGCAAAATTCGAATTTGAGTGTGCGTCTCATTACGAATATTTGAAACAACTTGTCCACCCTTTCCAATCACGCACCCAATCTGATCAGCAGCCACAAGCAGTCGCACCGATACTTGCTGAATTTCGTCAAATTGATCATCAGCAGGCGGATCTTCAGCAATAATCCTATCATGAACTTTAAAAAGTGCATCTTGTGCAGGTGAAACATAATCATCACTATCTCCAAAACTATTAGTTTCTTCACTATTGCTATAAATTACAACCACACGTTCATCACATCCAGGTACAAGTTCATTAATTCGAATCTTTGCATTAGTATCGGCCCTCAATTGTTTAACGATATCTCCACCGCGGCCAATAATGCTACCGATCATTCCAACAGGACAGAGGTATCGGTACACTGTATCTTCAGGTCCAATAGCATGTGATTCCCGTTCCTCTTCGGGATTTCGTCTTTTACCTCCACCATTTCCAGGATGATTATCAGATTGATAATGTGATCTTTTTCCATAGTCATTTTTCTGACCCGCCATTAGCTGAAGTTGCTTAAAAACAGGGAAAAAAAAAAAAAAACTAAAATAAATATATAAATATAGCAATCACTAATTAGAATAATCATGCACAAGCGAAACTAAATGTATCTAACTTTACTTATAACTGTATCCCACCAACCTTACTATCAATCTTGATGACTGTGTCAAACTTCCAATTTGGTTACTGATGTATCAACTGATTTCATAATCAGGTAAAAAGAAATAAAATTGACATGGCAGCCATGTCATCAAACTGATACCCCGTCACATAGCAAAATAAAATGCACAATAATAATAATTACCCGTTTGACATATATACATATACAATAGTAACAATCAAATGTTTGATACATATTAGATGCAATAGCAGTCATCAAAAGCATAGGAACATAATGAAGATACTTATAATTTTTTATACACAACTAATAATCTTATTAAAAATCCTAATAGCTCCGTATCTCTAGGGCAATATCGGATTATCGGCATTTTTCTTTTTACGAATACTTGGTTCTGGTGGTTTCCATCGTGATCAACTAATATATGGGAAAGAAATCTGGAGGTTATCAGAAGAGGAAGCCGCACGAAACAGCTGTTAAGGTTTTAAGAAACCGGAAATTTGGTGGACTGTGAATTTAAATGGTAATGAAAATACGAAGACCGTGAATTTCAGATTCATTGAGTCTGCTGCAAAATTGGATGAAGGTATATATGTTGAGTTGCCGCTATCATCTATTATTGAAGTGAATGAACGTTACAATAATACTCTTTATGGGTATTTCCTAGGCAAGCGTGTATCATACCCAATTGTAAAGAAATATGTTACAAATGTATGGAAGAAGTTCGGTTTGGAAAAAATAATGATGATTCTAAGGGGTTAAGTGTTATTGCATCAAATCTTGGTGTTTCAAAGAGAATATGATAATGGCGATTCCTACACGAGTACTATGTATTTAGAGTCGTGGGGAAGGCCTAATTTTTCTCAAGCATTGATTGAAGTTTCGTCAGACAATGAGTTAAAAGAGAATATGATAATGGTGATTCCTAGTATCGATGGGAAGAGTAAATCTGTATGTACTCTAAGGGTTGAACATCAATGGAAGCCCTCTAGATGCGCGTGTTGTGCTATTTTTGGCCACATAGACTCCCAGTGCCCAAAAGTGGTGAGTAGTACCGAAGGTTCCAAGTCTAAGGATGAGGATGGTTTTGAAACTATTGGAAAGAAAATGACTGAAATGACTGAAGAAGCTTCATAGGTTAATAATATACAGAAGGTTAGTTTCGGTGTTGGAAAACCAATGCGGAAGTTGGTTTACAGGCCCAAAAAGAATGTGGCCCAGAGCGAGTCTAATAATGAAGTGCCGAAGGTTGTCCTAGGGCAAAAAGGAATGTGGATGCTGGGACAAGTAAGGTGTCTCAAGTAAAGGTTCATAATTCGTTCGGAGCACCGTCCGGGCTCCCTTTCCTCCCTATGCTCCCCCGGCGCAGGCCTACCACGCTTCGCGCCTGCGGCGTTTTCGCTCTAAATAGAGATGCATATAATCTTATTGATGAACCGAGCGATGTTGAATCCGATAAAGATGAAACAGCAAATTTTATGGCGGGAAAACAGGTTGCTAAGGCAATGAACTCGTTCGGAAAGAAATCGGGTTGGTTGTAGAAGTTTTTCTTTTTTATTGTTTAGGCGTGTCGTTTGTTGTTCTTGGTGTTGCTAGTCCTAGTTGTTTGTAGGTTCCAGCTTGGTGTGTGGTTTTTTGTGAGACCGCAAGCGTTGTTCTTATTGTTTCTTTTTATATGGTTTTTTTAATAATATTTACCGGAAAAAAAAGCTACTATATAATCTCAAAGTAAGTCATATAAGTTTAGAAGCACTTCAAATTATAATAGGCGTTATATAACATAACATAATACGTTTAAGCAAAACTTTGACCTCAAAAATGCAAACATAATATATATAGCATATGTTAAATGGAGTAATATATGTAATTATGTAACATTCATTACGATAATAGCAAATAAAACGTTATCTGTATGATTGCAAACAGAAAGCAAATAACAGCATGATGATTATATATATATATATATATATATATATATATATATATATATATATATATATATATATATATATATATATATATATATATATACACACAACATTTAGCACATAATAAATCTCTAAAACTAGATATTGATACAAAGATTGTAAGCAATAGCGAGTGGCGAGCGTATCGATTCCATTTAGTTTCGTGATAATGATGAAATTAATCAGATTCGAATCATTAATTGAAGTCATATGATATAAATTTAGGGGGGAAATTAGAAGGAATCTTACTTTTAGTGGTGTATGTAGGGAGGTGAATAATCCAGCAATAATAATGGGGATGGAAAAATCTGGATAAAATTAAATAGAGGAAGTAGACTAGGGTTTTAATTTCACGAATGAATGAATGAAAGGGCACCGCTGCCCAAATATTTGTTACGTCACTTGCCTTATTACACCTGTCCCCACGGATTATGATAGGGTGATAGATATTTAGTACACCACTAACCACTTTTACTAATTCTACCCTTACACTTTTTTTAACGCGGCGTCAGAGGGGTTCCGTCAGGCTCGCTGACGCCCCTAACGCAGCGTTAAACGTCACGCTCAAGGGACGTCAGTTGAATTTTTAACGGAAAAAAAAACGTGTCAGAAGTTGGTGGCTGTTTTTGATTGGTCCAAAAATATATCGTTATTTAACGGGTATATTTCAAATATTTAGTTTTTTTTTTTATTTTAATTACTAAACTTTTTTCCTATATAAACTCATCAAAGCCCATCTTTTTAACACATCAAACTCTCTGTTTTCTCCCATTTTAACACTTTTATTCAAAATTTTCATATAACTAGATGACATCGTATTTACTTAATTCGGAATCCGATTCAGAAGACGAGCGTATTGTTGCACCAATTTAAGAATTAGAAGGTGAAGATGCAGAAGTCGAATCATCCGCGCGTGTTCCAAGATCCCGAATTTATATTCCTAGAGATCGAGAGAAACTCGCAGAAAACTTATGGAAGGATTATTTTAGTGAGGCGCCCGTGTTTCCGCAACATAAATTTAAAAGGCGTTTTCGTATACGTATTCAGTTATTTCTACGAATATCTCGAGGTATTTCTGATTTCGATAGTCATAATATTCCCGAATATTTTACCTATTTTAGGGAACGTTTTGATGCTATCGGTAGGCCGACTTTTACAATGTTGCAAGAAAATGACTTCGGCTCTACGCCAGTTGGCGTATGGAACCGTCGCCGATATGTTTGATGAATACTTAAAAATGAGTGAGCAAACCTCAATAATTTGTTTAGACAACTTTTGTAAATATATTATTCATTTATACAAAGAACGTTACATGAGATCTCCCAATGCATACGATGTTGAACGATTATATAGTAAACATGAGGAGAAAAGGGGCGTCAGGGTTATTTTGTGTCAGAAACTGACATGTGCCATGTCACAGGAAGATTGCACTTTTTGACCAAAAAGTGAACAATCTGCTTGTGACGTCACAGACAGAGTTATTCATGGTCTTAATGATGGCTTACATAAATTTCTTGATATCATGAAATAAGGGATAGTTTTGGAAACAAATTATCAAAAAATGGTGGAAGAATAAATTTCAACGGTGGAAGTATCATCTCCCATTATGATATGCTTGACAAAATTAGTATTTACGGTCGCTTTTAACTGATAGCCGGTAACTTTTAGATATTAGTTGATAGCTAAAAATTTTTAGTTAGTAGCTGGTAGTTGTTAGCTGGTAGTTGTTAGCTTTTTATACGTATTTATTTTTTGTTTGGAGACGTGCTTAATGGAGTTATTAGCTTTTATGAAAATGATCAAATTTAGTAAAAAGTTCTGTTTGATTAGAGAAGCTTAAAACTTTTAGACAGAAGAAAAAAATTAAAAGCTAAAAACTACTTAAAGTAGCATGTTAAAACCAGCAATGTAAACACTCCAATAACAAGAGTTCAACTCTTTATTAAGCACATGAGCAGAATTACAAAATCCCTCAAACACTAACAAAACCACAATCCTTTTAAGATAAAGAATGATTATACACTGACCCACTACACCACTTATATGGTATTGAGTTTTGTTGTTGTTGTAATGATTATACACCGAACAGAGTATCAAGATGATATTGTAACTAAAACAGATCGAAAATTGAGAGAAGAAAACAACAGCAGATCGGATGGTGATGAAGATGAAACCCTAAGAAAGGGTTTATATACGATGAACTTTTAGCCAACATTAACTTTAGTTCACAACTTCACTAAAATCCAGCTTTAGCCCTTGAACTCTTGAATATGATGAATCTCCCAATAACATCACAAACTTTTATCCCAGGAGTCCTTAAACATAACCAGATTAAGTTAACTAGCTTACAAGGATAGATTGATAATATTTATACTTATTTTCAGCATCCTCCCTCAATCTTATCCTTGTAAGGATTAAACAACCTCAACTTATTGGTTAAAAAACTATGTTACTCTTTAGACAATCCTTTTGTAAAAATATCTGCAGTCTGATCTTTAATTTCAATGTAAATTGTTTTAATTAAACCAGAATTGAATTTCTCTCTAACTATATACAAATCAATCTCAAAGTGTTATGACCTCTCATGAAACACAAGATTTGCAGCTAATAAAAGAGCAGACTTATTGTCACAAAATAAATCTACAAGAAGTAAATTTGATATTTCTAAATCAGACAACAGTTTGAGTATCCAAATAATCTCACAAATTGTAGCAGCCATAGCTCTATACTCAGACTCAATTAAAGATCTAGAAACTGTAAGTTATTTTTTTACTTTTCTAAGACACAAGATAATCACAAAAGAAAATACAATAACCAGAAACTAATCTTTTGCCAGCTAAACATTTACCCCAATCAGCATCAGAATATGCATTTAAAGAAAACATATCTGAACCTTTAGAAATATTGATAGCCTTACCTGAAGCTCCTTTTAAATACCTTAATACTCTAAATGCAGAGACTGAAGAGGTGCATGCATGTGTTGACTTAAAGTTTAAACAGAGTAAGATATGTCAGGTCTAGTATGGGTAAAATAAATAAGCTTACCAATTAATTTTTGACACTAAGAAATTTATCATCTTTAGTTTCATAAAAAAAGCACCTTATCAACTTCTAAACTGTTGGTTAGTGATCCAATAATAATATTCAAATGTTAACCACTTTGTTTTGATGATGACACCAAGTCTTGTGTGCTTAAACAATGTATTAAATAACACAAGTTCATAAGCCTACACAATCTCTAGCAAACGACCAATACACAAAATCGTTAAGTCAAAAGAGTCATTTAAAAAATACTGAAGGAGCATGGTTAGGTCCACGGTCGACCGCAGTTCTGACTGTGGATGCCCTGAACCTTAGTTCCACGAAATAAGGTACACGGTCGACTCCACGGTCAGCCGTGGGCCGACCGCAGTTTCTCCTGTCCGGATTTTTAATTGAAAAATGTTTGACTACTTCGGGACATCTATAATTTACAAAACTTACTTAAACATGCTTAGAATAGTTGCTTCCTTCATATTCAAATGAGTTTTGGTCACTAAAACACTAATCTTGACTAATCACACTTAATGACGCCTTAATAACACTTTTAGCTTATGATTAATGTTAAACACACAAATATGGCTAAAAGTTCTTATTCAAAGGGTATATTTTTTAAATCTAAATTAAAAAGTAATGAAACACTTAAGATGGTCATTAAGTCTCATGTAAAGAGATGCTCTCCACTTGATTAATCATTAAGCATTAATTACATGCTTAATAAGAGTTTAGTGTAAACTCCTAAAAGTCTTCATGTAAAAACAAGATGGTCTAATTTGGAAGGTTGCAAGTAACCAATGAGTGCATACACTTGCAAAACTAATGTTGACAAAAGGCTTGAAGGCTTGTGACTTGAAGTTTAGAAGTTTGTGGTTGTCATGGGATCAAATTTCTCCATTTTCCTTAAAGGGAAATCAATGACACACCTCTAGTACAATGTGACTTTCCTCTTTTAAGCCAAGGTCAACCTCAAAGAATACATCCAAGACAAAAGGGGTAATGCAGGTCTTTTCACATGTTTTTGGCATCTAATTGCAGCCACTCAATAAGGAAAAATGAAAAAGTTAAAGATCTCAAACAGCTAAAATTCAGAAGACAGAGACTTTCATGGTCGATCCACGGTCGATCGTGAGGTGAGTCGCAGTTGTCTGGGTTTGAATTTCTCTTGCCTTTAAAAGTCAAACCTTGGAGCACTTGAAGACTCACCTCTTGCACTTACATTTGCATTGAAAGGACTCATTCATACCGATTATAAATGATTCACAATAGTTGATTTCATTGCAAGGTATTTGACCTCTATATGATACATTTTACAAACTTTGCATTCGTTTTTAAAAGACAAACTTTCTTTACATCGAAAGTTGACGGCATGCATACCATTTTATAATACATCCAACTATAATTGACTTAATAATAATCTTGATGAACTCAACGACTCGAATGCAACGTCTTTTGAAATATGTCATGAATGACTCCAAGTAATGTCTCTGAAATGAGCAAATGCACAGCGGAAGATTTCTTTCATACCTGAGAATAAACATGCTTTAAAGTGTCAACTAAAAGGTTGGTGAGTTCATAGGTTTATCATAATCAATCATTTCCATTAATTTAATAGACCACAAGATACTTATATTTCGAAAACAATCTGTGCAGGTCTGCTCACTGCTGTAAAAATCATTCATATGAAGAACACCGGAACCTTTCAAAACGAACTCACCAACGGTAGCTAATGCGTCATGCAATGCAAAATCATCTCACCGTGGTAGTTAATACAATATAATTTCAATAACGGTAGCTAATGCGTCGTGCAATGCAAAATCATATCACCGTAAATAATTTTACAACGGTAGCTAATGCATCGTGCAATGCAAAAATTTCTCACCGAGGGTAGCTAAAACGGTAGCTAATGCGTCGTGCAATGCAAAATCATCTCACCGTTACTAACTACTAAACAATATTACAACGGTAGCTAATGCACCGTGCAATGCAAAATCATCTCATCGAGGGTAGCTAAAACGGTAGCTAATACGTCGTGCAATGCAAAATCATCTCACCATTACTAACTACTAAATCTAACTATTTCGGTAGCTAATGCGTCGTGCAATGCAAAATCATCTCACCGATGGTTGATAATACAATCTTTATAGAAATCGAACCTCTGAATCTAAATAATTCTATCATAGAATGTAGTTTTGAATACTTGTGTCTATTTCGTCAAACATTTATAAAATCAGTTCATGTATTCTCAGTTCAAAAATATATCTCAAAAGCATTTAATAAAACGGTTATAAAAAACAGCGCATGTATTCTCAGTCCCAAAAAAATGTAAAGAGTAAAAGGGAATCAAATGAACTCACCATATTGTATTTTGTAGTAAAAATACATATGACAAAACTGAACAATGCAAGGTTGGCCTCGGATTCACGAACCTATATCATTTGTATATTTATTAATACACATAATCATATTTAAGGAATTATATATATATTGTTATTAATAATATACTTGTAATACTATACGTTATTTAGATGAATGTAATATATTTAAATCATACATTTTGTATAACTATTATTTATCATAAATGATAAAACTGTATATTAAAGTTTAATATATATTTATATATTAATTGATATCTTTTACATATAGTTTAATTAATATCTTTTTAATAATAAAATATTGTGTAATGTATTTTTATATAAAAATATCTATTTGTAATAACGTTAATAATTTCAGTGATAACAGTATAATAATTTAGTAAGAATAATAATCATGATAATAAGTTTAATAATAACAATACTAATAATCATATTAATAATAATAATAATATTACTTAATATTACTAAAAAAGATAATAATATTAATAATTCTATTAATGATATTAACAATAATATCTGTAAAAGTGTAAATTGTACTGTTAATGATAGTTATGATAATGATTTTAATAATTATATAATAATAATGCTCATGATAATATTAATAATAATACTGATAATGATTTGATAACATTTTTACAAATGATATTACTTACTAATACTTAATTTATAATAATAATTGTAATCTTAATAATAACAATAATACTAATACTAATACTAATAACAATAATAATAATAATAAAAAAAATATTAATAATAAGGTTAATAATTATAATAACAATCATTATAACAATAATAATAATAATGAAAATTTTTGTATTGAAAACTACCTTCAAAAAGCCTTTGTAAAAAAAAAAATGTCCCGAGCAGGGCTCGAACTCTAGACCTCCTAATTACCCGTGAACACATCAAACCATTTGGGCTGTTGCCCGTTATCTGGAATAATACAAGACTCAATTGTATATAACCCGTATATCCTTGTTAACTATTTCATCCATCATTTTAATTTCAACTCGACATCATCCATTAATCTCTTGAATTAATAAAATAGTTTTAATAATTAAACAGAAACGATTTAAGGATTTTAGTTTGCATTAACAAAAAACGAAATAATTAAAAAAATTATTAAAACCATACCTGATGAACACGATTTTAAACTCAAACTTCAATTGTGATTTTTTAGACTGTTTTAGACCCCGATCTCAACATGAAATAGATGTGAAATCACTCCTAGAATCTTTCTGTAACCTCAATTGAACCCAAAACCTCAAACTGAAATCAAATTTCGCGTTGAACAAAATTGTTGACTTTTGAAACATAAACTTTGACTCAAAAATTAAGACTCGATAAGAAAAATTAAGCCTTGAGATTTTCCAAATAGTTTAAGTATTGAATTTCTAACATATCTACATTTAAGGATTTTAAAATGGCATTCGAAATCAAAGTATTTGATAAAATGACCAAGAACAGAGTATATAAGCTGTGTTCTTCAAATTGAAGTTTGATTTTTGTTGTTTTAACTTGTATTGCATTTGCAGAGTATTATATAGATGCTTAGAGATATAAATACAGCTAATGTGGCTCAAATATCATTTGTTTGATAATTTTATTTGCTCGACAACTTTATTTCTGTCAGAAGAAATTTTGAGATAAAAACAATCGATTAAAACTGAAATTGTTTGCTAGTATAACTAATTGATACAGATTCGTACTGGTTTGTAATTATAAAATAATTTGTAAAACAGTTGATTAAGATAGGAAACAGAATACATATTTTCTATAATTATATATGTATTAATCGTGTTTATATATATATATATATATATATATATATATATATATTTATGTATTTATATATATGTAACTGTATTTTATATTTGTATATGTATTTGTAATCATATATCTGTATGTATATTATTTGTATATATAATTAATCTTATTAATTAATAAATATTACTATAATAATAATACTATTAATAATAATAATAATAAATAATAATACAGATAATAATAGTTATAAATATGATAATAATAATATTATTTAATGAATTAAAAATATTTTATTCAATTTATAATAATAATGATAACTATAATGATTTTTAATAATATTGGTAATAATAATTTTGAAAATAATGATAATAATTATGATAATGACTAAATCATAATTTTATTACTAAGTATAATAATAATGATATTAATGATGATAACAATAATTTTTAGTAACAATTTAAATGTATAAACTTTCATATCTATATATATTATATATAGTAATAGTGTAATACTAATAATATTGATATTAAGATTAATACTAATTATACCGAGGTAATACTAATATAATATTAATAACTATATCTTGATTTGTTTAAATAACCATCGAATGTTGCAATCGTTTACTAAATGAATTCGGAACCAAATATATATATACATTCAATATACTTTTTAAATACTAATTATATTTTTAAACAAACAAATTTATTATTACAATATATTTGCAAATAATATTCATATACACATAAATGTTCGTGAATCGTCGAGCACGGTCAAAGGGTAAGATAAGTACATGAACAAAGTTCAAAAGTTTTTGAGATTCAATTTAATAGACTTTGCTTATCGTGTCGAAACCATATAAGAACAAAGTTTAAATTTGGTTGAAAATTTCTGGGTCGTCACAGTACCTACCCGTTAAAGAAATTTCATTCCGAAATTTGATTGGGATGGTCATGGCTGACAATAAGTATGTTTTCCTGACGCATACGAGCTGAAAATTAAAGTTTTATCATCATCGAGTAATATAGACAAAACAATTTGTTTATGCGAAGCGTACGAGTGAAGTTATCACAAAACAGTGAAATGAGAAAATAACATTTCGTCATATCTCTTGTCATAGATACAATTGATTTTCGGAATTTAAGGGATTAAGAGAAAAATTTTGTAATAAGATTTGGTTCTTCGATAATTAAGGAAATTAGGATCTTCTCTGATTAAATGCAATAATCTGACTTGATTGCTTTGTCTGATATTTTACTATAAATGAACCTCTTTCGTTCCATTATTTTCACAACTCTCATATTTTATACTTCAATTCATATTTCCAAAACATTTGTCAAAATATCAGAAGTCACTAGAAAAGAGAGAATTATCAAGAAAATATGTTCTTGATTTTGTTTAGAGATTTAGTAGAATGTAAGAGTCGTGTAACATGACATATGATGACGTTATGGTCTGTGAATCATCACGTTTCATTAGAAACTCAGCATGACTTACTGTAATATAATCACATTGATCAAGTGTCATTATATTATACTAACTCATGCTTCAGTTCCCAACACTACTTCAAAAACATTCATATTTTACATTCGAATCTTTTAAAATTTAGAAACTAAAACAGTTTCCTTTCTGATGTAACACTGATATTGCGAGAAGATAATTAATTCCAGATAAGAATAGTTATGAAAATATCTTCAGAATTATCGAGGATATTTATAATGAAAGATATGATGATATCTTAGAATTTCTAATATTGATGAATGATGATGAAGATTGTCCGTAAAAGTGTAGAGTCAGGAGAAAGGTATTCGTTAACGACTTCAGCAGATACTGAATCATTTAGATTCTTTGAAGGCAGATTTAGTCTTTGTGACTTGTTTACAGCCTCCTTCATGGTTTGCTCAATCAGTTTTCCAGTTCCAACATTTCTGAGCTCTTTTAACATACTGTTCTTTATCATCAAACTTCTGACGGTTAAGGTCGTTTACGGTTGTCTATAGTTTTTGCTGCTTCATTCAGCTTTTTCAACATTCAGAGTATTGCTTCACAGACTGGGTGCTTTGCAGAATTTCGGATTGAAGATCATAATTCTAAGAGATAAACGTTATATGTATATATAACTGTTGTCGTAGAAACGCTGCGAGATTCGAAAAGTAGTGATTGATGATTCTCGGTTTTTGGTACGATAATTATCGTTACAGGATGTAGATGAATACATGTTGGGGTTTCAATGAATATAAATAGTGATTTTTTGGAGATATTTATACCAAAGATCAACGAGATTGTTGATAAGTCTGTTGTTATCATGGTGGAATATAAAAGGTTCCCCGGTAACAATAAAAGAGCACGCATATATAACAAGGTTATAATAAGGTTGTTTCAAACAAAAAGTCGAAGTTGACTTGCTGGAGCTGTGACAAAACTGGCTATCTCGAACAGGAGTTGCAAAGTTATTTTCGATAATAATAACGCTAAAGGAATTACCACAGCTACATGTTAAACGTTTACTCAGGTTTCGAGTGTTTTTCGGGTGCATAACTATATGCATAAATCTTTCCTTCCGTAGATGAAGTGCGGTTGGTTCATCCTCTCGATTGAGATATTTTCAAGAATCATGAAAGGTTTGAACGCAGATTGTAATCGTCAAGATACAAATGAGGTTTAAGATGAAACCAAGTGGAAAACTTGAAGCAATGTTTAGTTTCATATGTTATAATCAATATTTTAATTCATTTTAATTGTCCAAGGTTAGTAGTCCACAGTTAGTAGTTTAATAATTCATATATAGTTTAATATATTATATTCGAATTAATTAATACGTTTTGTGACCCATTGTATACATGTCTCAGACTCGATCACAACTCAAAGTATATATATTATTTGAGAATCAACCTCAACCCTGTATAGCTAACTCGAGCATTACCGCATATAGAGTGTCTATGGTTATTCTAAATAATATATATAGATGACGTCGATATGATATGTCAAAACATTGTATACGTGTCCCGATTTATCGGACAATATTTAAAGTGCGTAAAATAAATAACAGAAATCAAATGACGATAAATAAAATTGCGAGAATTAAAATTACGATAATTAAATTGCGATAATTAAATTACGATATCCAGACACTCCACCGAGTTTGGAGCATCATAGTGAAACTAACTCTCAATTCGTTAGAATTGAGGTGTGAATTAAGGAAGATTAGTTAACATCTTCCCGAACCACTATAAATCTTCGTGTTTGTTCTCTTATCCCTTATCTTTATATTTATTATACTTGTGAAAAACTAATCAAATCACACTATAGAAATCTCAAGTTCTAAATTAGAAAAAGTTTTAAAAATCGCACTAATTAACTATTCATTCCCTTCTAGTTACTTATAATTGGTATCAGAACGGTTGCTCTAAACGTTTTGCTAAAATTATTATTTTAAGATAAAAATTAATTTTTACAAACTTTTGAGTTAAAGATCATGGAACAAAAATTTTAAAACTTGAGCTATAGTAAAGGTTCCTCTATGCAAAGACCTCCACTACTTGAGAGTGAAGGATTTTGCTATTGAAAACAAAGATTTGAAACATATGTCCGTACTAAAGATATAGACGTTTGGAACATCATTACTAAGGTCGATTATGTTCCATTCACACTAAGTGAGGATAGGAAAACTAGAATAATTGTACCCGAATATAATTGGTCAAAAGAACATAAAACGGATGTAGGGAAAACTACCAAGCTAAACTAGTCATATTTAACGCTTTTCCTAGAAAAGAATATGAAATGGTCTTTATGCTTAAGAGTGCAAAAGAAATATGGGATAGTTTAATAGTTACTCATCAAGAAAACATGCAAGTCATTGAAAATAAAATTGAACTACTAGTAGCTCAATATGAACAATTTGTTATATCGGATGATGAGAAAATTGATATTGCTTATTCTAGATTTAATAATATTTGTTCAAGTTTGAAAGCTTTAGGTACTATCTACACGAACATGCAATATGTTTGGAAATTTTTAAGAGCATTACCCTCAAAATGGAGACCTAAAGTGACGGCAATAGATGAGTCAAAGGACTTGGAAAATTGTCTCTTGATGAACTCATTGGAAATCTCAAAGTCTACGAGGTCATCCTAGACAAGGATGAAGAAGCGGACAAAGTCAAGAAAGAAAAGAATAAGTCAATTGCTTTGAAGGCCAAAGCAAGTGAAGAAGGTGAATAAAAAGAGGATGAAGATGATATCCTAAATGACGATGAAAAACTTGCATTTATTGTTCGATCGTTCAAGAAATTCTACCGAAGACCCGGAAATCATGTCCGAACCCCAATGCACTCAAAGAAAGCACCTTTTAATTCAAAGAAGAAGTTCATAAGGAAATGTTTTGGATGCGGTGATCCAAATCATTTAATAAGTGAATGTCCCAAAAGAAAGAACGAGAAGGCATTTCTTAAAGGTGCATGGGACGATGAAGAGAATGAGACACAAGAAGAAGGAAAAGAAACATGTCTGATGGCCATTGAAGCACCAAGCTCAGAAAGAGATAATGAAACTTGCCTAGTCGGACAAATCGAAAATGAGGTTCTTCCAAACTCTTTTGAATTCAATTTTGATAATTTCATTGATGTGTCAAAAGTGTGTGCAGTAGTGCTTAATTTGCCTTTCAACTTTTAAATTTATAAAACCTTTATTTTACTTTTAACACCCTAATGAGCACCAAGACCCGGTCAGATGTAGTATTTTAGGTTATCGTCCCAAGAGAGCGTAGATGCGTTATAAGTTGTTTTTATTCTTTAGTCTAATTCTTATTAAAGAATTAGAAATATATACTTATGTTTTTGGTTGTTGTTTAAGTTTTGAATATTATCTCTTAGGAAAGAGAAAATTGAAAGTACGTTCTTAATGAATTAAATAATAAAATATTAAGCAAGAAATGAAGATTAAAATAAACAATTATAAACAAAAGCAGTTACATGGACAAATAATTTGTACGGGAATCATATTAGGCAAGTTTCATGACTTATATTAACACATGGCAAAATAATAATCATAGACCAATTATTATCCCTAATCAGGTTAAGACAGGCATTACATATCATTCAATAAGCAGGACTTAAAGCGTATGCTAGATATGTGATGTGAATAACTAACATCTCAATTCTTTATGTTTAATTCAATTACATGATACATATTAACTTTATGATGCGGATCAACATGCAAATAGACTGACAAATTTTATAAGCTATTAAACACAAGTAGATCAACTCAAGTTACTAGCTGAAAGTCAATTACTACTAAATTTTCATGCAATCATTAATTAAACATATCCAAACAAAGGATCTTCGATTAAGTATAACAATATCAAACTCTATTATATAAGCGTATTTCAAATTAAACAAGTTTATCACTATTATGTTGTTTAACCTAGTTGCATGCAATTCAATTTAACAAGTTTGGTGGACTAGATCTAAACAAGTAGCATGAATTGAATAATAGATCATCTAAGTAAGTACTAATTAATCCTAAAATCACGTTTATATAATCATTAAGCATGGCAATCAAGTATATTAAAGCTTAACAGATTCAAAACAGTTCAAACATCATTACAGAAACTCGACCATACAGATCTGGAAAAGAACCAGAAACTGTACGGAATGAAGCACAAAGCCGGCGGCTTTATCCCAATCAAGCCGGCGGCTTGGATTGGCGAAGTCGCCGGCTTCATCTGATTCCCAAACAAAGTTTAGTTTTCGTCCAAGTAACCACTACGAACATTTAGTTCATAACGGTAGACGAACAGAAGCAATTAAAGTAAACAAAACAGAGTAAACAGTAATATAAGGATAGAATCATACCTTAAAAGGGTAGATGAAAGAAACTTGAATTAATAACTTTGGTAATCTTGATTACAATTGAAAATAGAGCCTGAACTAAGAATTTTCGTGATTTTGAGAAAACCCTAAAAGAAAAAATGAAACTGATCTATATAAAACTGATACAGAAGGCCTCTATTTATACTTTTTAGAAACGGTAGCCAAGCCGACGACTTCATTGGGAAGTCGGCGGCTTTCGTGGGTCGGTGACTCCTTTTGGAAGTTTAACTTAGGCCACAAGCACACAAATGCGTAACCGTCAAACTTAAGCCAACGGTTTTGGTAGCAGGCCGGCGGCTTCAGAGATCCGGCAATCTTTTTAATTTTGTTTCCAATTTTAGCTTGAACTTGGTCGGCAAGTTGATAAAACCGTGTAACGTAGGCCGGCGGCTTCAGTGTGAAGCCGGCGGCTTTAACTGCATTTGCTTGGTCAACAAGTTCATCAAATTCTGCCATCAATTCTTGAACATTCTGGAATATTCAGCCTGTGATGACCCGAAAATTTCCGACCAAATTTAAACTTAATCTTTATAAGATTCCGACACGATAAGAAAAGTCTGTAATGTTGAGTCTCGAAAAAAATATGAACTGTTTCATATATTCAATTGACCTTCGACTGCTCTCGACGATTCACGAACAATTAATTGTAAATAGATATATGTGTATGTATATATAAATAATAATTCAAAATATAATTTGAAGTATTATATGTTGTTGTTATTAAAATTAATAAAATAAAAATAGATATTATAATAATTATTATTTAAAATATATATCTATATATAAATAAAGTATATTAAAAATAAATATTAAATGATTGTAATACTCGTTTAATGTTTCGATTGATATTAAGCAAGTTAAATTCAAACTTATGTAATTTTTAAATAAACGGTGATACGAAAATGAGTTCTATAAATTTTAGGCTTATTAAAAATGTATTTAAGAACTATTTGTTAAGTTTTAACACTAATTATATTTAACTTGGGGTTGAGAGTGAATAGTTAATTTAATTTTTATTTAATAGTTAATGAGCGAATTTTATACCATAATGACTGAAATAATTAAAGAAGCTTAATATAAAAATTTTAGAATTTTTCTGAGAACTTTTATCTGTCACTGATTTAACAACGGAGTACGATATAACACTCCATAAAAACCGTCGACAGATAATATCAATATGAAAGCTGTGAAGTGTGTAAAGTGATTATGCACGTTTATTTTCTTCTTCATGTAATATATATATGATTAAGTAAATTTTGTAAGTATATGATTATATTCAACATATTACTGTTTTTGATTAGCTTTAATATTTTGACTTATATTTCTACTTGCATATATTCGTGCTGTTTATTCCTGGATCACAAGTAATCAAACATTTTAATTATATATATATATATATATATATATATATATATATATATATATATATATATACATATGCAAACCCCACCAAAAGAACCAATAAACCATCATTTATCCGTTTCTGTTTACTGTAACCAAGAGCCACCTAATTCTCTATATAACACTAATTCTCTATATATGTTATACATATACATAAGTGAATAATCACAACCCCACCCTTCACTCTTGTAAACTGAGAAACCATTTAAACCACCCACCATCACCAAGAACTAAAACCACTACCACTTCAAACAAAAATATCAAACCCACTTCGTTTACCGGGAACCAAGAACAAAACTCAACCACATGAACAACCAAATAATCGATCGTGTTTAGTTTGCAACCCCAATAACGAAACCACCGTGCTGCTACTCTCTTCTCTTCTGTTCCTGCTACAGTGACGAAGAAAGATGATAAGATGATGATGAACTACAATAAAGAGGATGATACAGTGGAGATTATCATCAAACTATAAAAAAAACGAATACTTTATTGCTGTATTTTTTTTTGTTTCAAACATGGGTAACTTCTGTTTTTCTGTTTATTCGAACACCAAAACAAACCATGAACCACCTCCATCACTTGAACACCCTTTCTGCACCTGCTCGTTTCTGTTTTGCAGTCAACCACCACGAACCACCATTGAAGAACTGCTGCAAACTGAAGTCTTAGACTGATGTTTACTATTTTCGCTGCAGCCTGTTGAACACCATCACGAAGCAATTTCTGCTACTGCTGTTCTCCTAATTTACTCTTGTTTTCTAATCGATCGACACCCAAACACCACTCACTATATTTTTTTTTAATCTTAAAAACCTTAAGATGATACATGACGAGAAAGACGATGATAATGATTACAACGATGGTGGTGATGTCAACGGTATTGATGATGATGATTAATAGCGATGATAAGAAGAAGGATGATAACGTATGATGATGATGAAATAAGAGTTGATGATGAAATGAAATGATGATGGTGTCGTTCAAACAGAAAGGGAAATAGAATGATGATGATTTAGTTAAATGAATTAAGATGCTAGATAATGGACCAAAGACCCCACCTTGTTTCCTACTTGATTCACGATACCAAATACTGGACATTTAATCGAATTGGACTGTTTTTGTAATGGGCTGTGACCCATTTTCTGTTTTTCGGTGGAACTAAAACGGGTCAGTAAATGATTAAGGTTGATGATGACGGGTTAAATAAATTTGGTAAACTAAATAAAACAGAAAAACAAGGACAACATAATGGTTTGATGGTGTTAGTTGGCGAGCGAGAGGTCTTGTGTTCGAGCCCGGGCGGTGGCGTTTTATTTTTTTAAAGCTCCTTTCTTCAAAGGCTGTACTCTTTTATTAGTATTATTATTAGCATTATTATTATTATTATTATTATTATTATTATTATTATTATTATTATTATTATTATTATTATTATTATTATTATTATTATTGATATTTTTAAGATTATTATTATTTTTATTATTAGTATTATAAGTATTTTTATCATTAATATCATTATTATTATTATTATTAAAATAAGTATTATTAGTATTAATATCATTATTATTATTATTATCATTATTAGAAAAATTATTATTTTTATTGTTATTATTATTACTATTATTATTATTATTATTATTATTATTATTATTATTATCACTTTTATCAAAATTTATATTATTATTAAAATTATCATTTAGATTATTAGTAGTATCAATATTATTATTAATATTATCATAAAAAGATACATATTGTTATTTATTATTATTGATATTATTTTACCAACTAAATAACTATATAAGAATATATTTAATACATATCACATAACAACATTAATATTTTCATAATAAATATTAACTATTTATCTAAAGTATATAAAATAAATGTAGTTAATTTAATTATTAATGAAACATATAAATTACTAAAATAACAATTAACAATAATACATAACTTGTTCGATTACGATTATATGTTTTAATATATATAATCGATATAGGTTCGTGAATCTGAGGCCAACCCTGCATTGTTCAGTTTCGTCGTATGCATATTTTTACTACAAAATATCGTATTGTGAGTTCATTTGCTCCCTTTTACTCTTTACATTTTTGGGACTGAGAATACATGCGCTGTTTTTACAACTGCTTTATTAAATGCTTTTGAAATCTATATTTTTGGACTAAGAATACATGAGATGCTTTTATAAATGTTTGACGAGATAGACACAAGCAAAACATTCCTCGAATGAATTATTATGCAGACAGAAGTTCTGTGGATTATGATTGAATTAGTTGGACGTTATAATTGCCACTAATTGTTGTGAATATTTCCCCTGATTATTATTGCTTGGTAACCTAAGAATTAGAATCGGGTATGGCCCTAATTCACGCGAATCCTAAAGGTAGCTACCGGATTTAACACCCCCACCCAGAATGTTCACTAGACGGAAGGGCTAGTGAGCGTGGTGTTTAGTACTTCGAAGTTTATATATTATACAGACGAGATGTTCTGTTTTGGGTATATTATTGATACGCATTATATGTTAAGGTCGGTTACCATGTTGAGCAATGAAATCAAAGTGAATGTTATGTATCGAGAGAATGATTTTTATACACATGTTATGTGTATTATATTTTGTACACGAGATATGTGTACAGTTATTTAAAAATCGCGAGGCAACCTACGGGGGAGAAAAGGATACGAACCTACTCTGCCAAGCATTATCAAAAATGGTTTAGTACACGAGATTAGGTGTACTGTATTTAAATCTTGTGGTCTATCAAAATGATGAATTTTATTGTTTACGATAAACTTATGAACTCACCAACCTTTTGGTTGACACTTTAAAGCATGTTTATTCTCAGGTATGAAAGAAATCTTCCGCTGTGCATTTGCTCATTTAGAGATATTACTTGGAGTCATTCATGACATATTTCAAAAGACGTTGCATTCGAGTCGTTGAGTTCATCAAGATTATTGTTAAGTCAATTATAGTTGGATATGTTATGAAATGGTATGCATGCCGTCAATTTTCGATGTGATGAAAGTTTGTCTTTTAAAAACGAATGCAATGTTTGTAAAATGTAACATTTAGAGGTCAAATACCTCGCAATGAAATCAATTGATATGAATCATTTATAATCGATATGAACGGGACATTTCACAGCCTAAGTCGGCGGCTTCCTTGTATCCATGACGGCGGCTTCATAGCCATTTCTGCAGTTTTTACCTGTTTTTGATCCTGTTTGAAACATAACTTCAATAAAATTGTTAGAATTACCTTTTTCCCTTTTTGCCCGTTTTAGCATGCTTTAGGATTAAAATAATTTTAAAATAGTAAAATAACTCCTTAAAATATTATTAAAATACTGTTTAATTTAGGAGTTATCATTCATTAAGCTTTGTGATCTAAGTAGTAGAGTTAGCACTAGTAATACTAACTTAAAAGAAGAAAATAATTCACTTAAGTTAGAGGTGTCTAGGCTAAAGGAAAAAATAGCTAACTCACACGAATGTCTTACTTGTGATGATCTAAAGCATGAAATTAAAACGCTTAACAAAACCGTCAAACTACTTGAAAATAAAATCAAGTTTTCAATATATAATAAAAGTGGAAAAGTGCTAGAAGATATTTTAAGTGTTCAATGGGAAAGCAATAACAAACATGGGGTTAGGTTCTAAAGAAAGCTCTCTCAAAATTAAAGCATCAAAACAACAATCTATAGTGTTTGTTAAGTCTCAAGGAAAGTCAAACGTCACAGAGGACGTGCGGTCGAAGCACCGCAAGACTGTGAAGTCGACCGCAGGTCCAACCTCAAAGTCTAGACTATTTCAAAAGGAAGAAATTAAACATTTCAAGAAGAATTTCTTAGAAAGTAGAACTAACCACTCTAGAAACCCTAGGAAAGAAATAGTTGAAACAAGGGCCTAACCAAAAGGAAACTACAATGCTAAGGTCGTAGTTTTTGATGCTAATCATCCCGAACCTAATAAACATTGGGTACCAAAGATATTAATCAACCAAATATACGTTTGCCTAAATGGCGTTGTACAAGAAAAAGATTGGATAATCGATAGTGGATGTACAATGCACATGATGGAGAACAAAGACTTCTTCACAAGGTACAAAGAACATAACGTTGGTGACGTAATCTTTGGTGATGATGTACGAGGTATAATCGTCGGTAAAGGTAACATCACTAACTCCAAAATTACTCTTGAAGATGTCTTGCTTATTAGGAATCTAAGCTTTAATTTGCTAAGTGTTGGTAAAATATGTGACAAAGGTTATAACATGAAATTCACTAAACCATCTTCACATATAACCACATATGGTAAAAATGTTATAAATGGAATTAGGAAAAAGGGTCTTTACACGTGTAAACTAAATGACTTTAAACATTTAGATATTTGTCTTACTTCCATTCCTGACACTACTACTTTGTGGCATAGGAGACTTGGGCATGCTAATATGAAACTAATTCACAACATATCTTCTAAAGCAATGGTTAGAGATTTACCCAAGCTAAAATATGAAAGTCATTGTTGTGATGTATAACGACCCACCAAAATTGCCATTAACGCAGTACATTATTCATCGGTCCCATTGCGGGGTATTGACCTCTATATGATACGTTTTGTAAACATTGCATTCTTTTAAAAGACGCACCGTCAATAAATATATAAATCTAAGGTTTTCGACATCTGATAATTTCTACGTATTGACAATCACCGTAAATAATAATTTACAATAATACACCTATGACAATTCAAATATGATACATGGTGATGATTTTGAATGCAACGTCTTTTGAAAATATGGTATGAATGACTTCATGTAATGTCTTTTTCAATTAGCAAATATACAGCGGAAGACTTCTAGAACTTGAGAATAAACATGCTAAAAGTGTCAACATAAAGGTTGGTGAGTTCATAGTTTTAATATTGCGCATAATCTATATATAAAGTTGGACCACAAGATTTCATTAAAAGTTTATCAATAGATTTTACATAACAGAGCACCCTGGTAACTAAACTTAACGTATATATAATAAGTACTCCTGTTTTAACATACATGCAGCCAACATGTATAATACATGCAAAGCAACGTGTACTAAACTCAAATAGCATACGTCCACTTTATAGTTCAGGCTAGGGTCTCTATACCTTGAACGGACACGGATGTCAAGCCTTATGAATACATATACAACTACTCGCGCCCACCAGTTCTTATAACCGGCAGTTACTAGTTACCAAAGCTAAGAGATTTTCAGTTCAAACTCAGTGTAGAATTAAGTATGTACTTGTGTCCATTGCGTATAAAATAAGGTGCATGTATTCTCAGTTCAAAAATATTTAAAGCATTTAAAAAGGGATCTATAAACTCACCTTGAGTGCACTTGACAGTTCACAAGCAAAGAGTAGTCGAATTACAACGACCGAGTAATGGAACCTAAATGTACCATTATACAGTTACAATTATTTTAAAAAGACAGACTCACAGTACAGTTGTCCTATTACTCAGACCGACGCCATTGTATAGTAAAAGTCAACACATAAGTCAACTAGTCAAGCAAGTCAACAAAAGTCAAACTTGGTCAATTTGGTCAACCTAAATCAACTACATCAGTAGGTCATGTCAATGATGTCACAAAGTCAAACCAAGGCCAACTCATGAGTTTCACACATTCGTTTAGCCAATTAACATTTACTAGTTTAGCTATCGTACGTTTTCGCAACAGTTATGCAATCGGACAGGTATAGTTCACAAATGACACATAAAACAATTACGATAAGCTACATATCATAATTTCATGTCATAAGCTCTCTAAAAAGACCAAGCACACTATCATACGATTCCTAAAACTCACGTACCATATAAAACATTCTAGTTCAGTTTTTGTTTGCGCATCAGTTTCATTTTAATTCTCATTTAATCTAGAAAATAGCAATTAACAAATGGAAAATTGGAGTTGGTTCTTAACACATCAAATTATCAGTGGTAAGGAGATAAAAGAAATTCATGTAGCTAATTTGTACAGTTTTGACCAACTTGTCAGACATTCTAATTTAGACAGAATATAGACCTTCAGTTTCGGCACGCATACAACACATAGCAAACAAAGCATTCAGGGATAGACATATAAACAAGATATGCTAAGAAACATATATTTAACATCATACCAGAAGAGTAAGGTCCAATTCTACTTCTAATTCATGCTAGACAATTATTTGTGAAAACTAGACAAATTCGATTCAATTTAAGTAGTCATTTTCAGGGTCGAATATACAAACATCTAGAAACAATTAGCATGTGAAGTCTAAATGAAACATCAAGTACTAATCATTAAATTTATTGAATACCAAAGCTTGGTTAGCAAAAAGCATGTTATATGGTCGTTTGGTTCATGAACAAATTTCTAGTCAACACGTTTTACCGCAAACATTCAAGTAGTCATAAAATGACTTTCACAAATCCAATTACTATGATATCCTGGTTCATTTTATGTGTTTTTCAATTATTTATCCATCTAGTATCAGTTCATAAGCCAATTCAAATCACACAAGTTGCAGTTTTGGAAATATAGCATAATTACATACCCAAACTTCAAACGAGCATAACTTAAGCTATACAAAACAAAATCATGCGATTCAAGAGATAAAACTCAATAGTTTTTCGATAGCTATCCATCTAAACACCTTTCAATTACAGAAAACAAAGTCACAAAACCAGTATCATAGCAATACAATTCGTGATTAAAACCTAACTCGCAATTCGGACAATATAACTACTAATTAAATGTACAAACGCGATCAATTGAGCAATAGAACATCTAAATCTTATGATTAACAATTAAACCTGGAAAAATAGAGTTTTTAAATCATACCCTAAACATACAATTGTTGGTATAGATGTGCAGAGCACGATGAGAGGATCACGAATATATAAACGAGCAAGCAATCGAAGGTGTTCTTGATCTTGGAAAAGTAGTGACTTGTTTGATGAATTTGATTAGGAAACAACAAGATTAATAAGACATCTAATAGTGACCATTTTAACCACAGGAGAAATGTCTTCTCATAATCAATACCTTCTCTTTGACTATACCTTTTAGCTACAAGCCTAGCCTTATACCTTTCTATTTCACCATTAGATTTATACTTTATCTTATAAATCCACTTACTACTTGTGGGTTTCCTCCCTTCAGGTAAATCAGTGATCAACCAGGTGTTATTTCAGTATAAAGCATCAATTTCATTATTCGTAGCATCAACCCAGTAGTAGGACGAGATTGCTGATTTTTTTTTCTTATTAAAAGTTCATTATTCTGCTCTGTAACTAAGATATAAGTTTGAAGTTCAGAATAAGTTTTGAACTTTTGCAACCTTAAATTTTGCTGTAACAGCATGTTCGAAGCATGCATTATGGTGAAAGTTTTCTCCAACATATCAGCATCATTAATTTCTTGTCCACAGAATTGAAGTTGTGAAAATATCCTGAACAAAGTTGGACTGTATTCATTCACTTTATTGAAATCTTGAAATCTCACCATTCTTCCATAACAGCGGGAAGTAAAACTTCCTTTTGATTGTTAAATCTGTTTTTGATCCTTTCCCATATAATACATGAATCTTTAATGGTAAGATAACCATTTTTTAATGACTTTCAGTAGTCCAAAATGTTAGTAGTCCACTTGTTCAAGTCCAATCTTGATTAGTAGTCCAATATGTTTAAGTCAATCATTATTAGTAGTTCAAGTAGTCCAATAGTATTAATAATTCAAGTCATATATTATTAGTAGTTTTGGATGTTGTTAGTCTATATTATTTGTGATTTATTTGTATAGTAATAGTTTTTTATGTTGTGTATGTTGAAAATAATATTTACCTAAAGAATTTCATATCTTGATTAGTAATTGTAGCTGCTTGAGTTAACCTTGATTATATATATGTAACTTTCGTGCTGATAATGTTTTATAATATATTAGTTGTATGTAATAACTTTAAGTAACCTACTTTATATATAAGAAGATTTCCATTCTTGTAAAAACAAAGTATATTTGAGAGAGGAAAGAAGCACTAATTATGTGCTTATATTAGATGATGTAAGTTTACATGCTTACATTCAAGGTCTGTTTATAATACAAAATGTTACTATGCAAGTGTTAATCATCATTTTGATACATGTCACTACTATAATATAAGTAGGCTATATGAAATAGTAGATGAGATGTGGTGTAGCAAAATTGATCATCCACATCACAATTTTGAAGACACATGTTAAATTCTTTGCTTCTTCATATTATAACAATTATAAAAATATAACTACAAAATCGAATCTATTTAATCGTTAAACAATTACTCTCTCCGTCTCAGATTAATTGTCTGCAGACAAAAATACACAGTTTAAGAATTGTCATTATCACACCGTACTTTCTATGTACTTTTTTTTTTACTTTACAGTTTTACTCTTAATCAATTAATTAGAAAGGCCTATTACTTTTGTAATTTTAATTAATTTGTTAGGGACAATATTGTAAACTTCGTTAAATTTACTTTCTATTTTTAGAAGGAGACAATTAATTTTGGGCAATTAAAAAAAATGGACTATTAATCTGAAATAGAGGAGTATTTTTTTATTTTTATTATTATTATTATTATTTTTTTGAAAGGCAAGCCTCCCAAAGTGTAGCAGGTGGGGATTGAACATTGATCTCTTTGAAACTTTTCAAGCATCTTACCACCAAACCACCTCTTGGGGTTAAAAACAGAGGAGTATTAAACAACATATTTAGTATCCAATAATAAGATTTCATGAATATATCGTAAATGGGGTGTGTCTGACCTAATTTATGAGCGATAATATCAACTTGTGATATAAACAAGCTTAACAAACACATAACGGCTATTTTTCTTTTCTCTCAACCTTGGAGCTTGTGCCATGCCGGATTCCACCCTTTTCCACCAGTAGCCACCACCTCTCTACCCAAAACCACCGTCTTGTTCGTTTTTCCATCCACCTCCTTCATCTTGTCCTTTTTCAACTTCAACTAGCAATCAATTTCCTCCAATTTTCCATTAACTTCCTGCAGTTAATAAGTTCTATTATTATTAAAAGCCTCTATTACATACTGTTTCTCTTTAAAACACATCTAGCTTATGGCTTCCAATCTCTCTCAATTCCCCCAACCTTCAAACCCGCTTTCAAATCCTAAATTTCAACCAACTTTCCCTAATTCAATTTCACTCAAACAACATGTCCCTTTTACCAAAACCAAACAAAGATTCGTAGCACATCAATCCAAAGCCAATAATTCTAACACGAAAAAATGTACATTATTTTTGGGTGGTTTATCAAGATATACAAACCCTACCACCATCAATAATGTAATGTGCAGATATGGGTCTATTGAAGGCTTGTCTTGGAAACAAAATAGGTCTTTTACTTTTGTCAAATTCGAAACAGCGGATCAAGCTGCAAGAGTTATTCAAAATTTAAATGGCAAAGTTATTAACGATAGACCTCTTTTCATTGATTATGCCAAAAGAGAATTAAACTTCAAAATTGCTCCTAATATTGCAGAATTAAATTCTGTATTGTTCAATCCTGCTTCACCTGCAACACAACATGTGATTAACCTGTCAATCAACCTTGAACTTTATGATAGACTTAATTTAACAGCTTTGGTTATTGATAAAGAACCTATCAAAGCATTGAAGTTATTTAAGTGGCTTAAAAGTAGGTTTATTGCTATCGAGGCTGTTTCTACATGGGGTTCATATGGCTATATTATCCGATGTCAGAACGAAGAAAGTTTCAAAAGAATGACAATGGGTCCTACTCTTAATGAGTTGGAATTTACAGAGGTTATTCCGATGGTGAAATACGAAAATAAATTCTCTAGAATAACAAAATTGGCTTTTAAAGGGATTCCTTTCGAATGTATTTCTTCAAACTGCATAATTGAAGCAGCTAGCTCTTTTGGAAGAGTAATGCATATTGATTCCTTGTCCCACAACCTTACTCGTCCTGATGTTTTGTTTGCTCTTATTGAAACAAGTGAACCAGGTACCATCAAGCAATATCTTGAAGCTAATGTTGCTAATACTTATAAGTGCAAATTGTGGGTTGAAGAGGTCATCGAAGACGAGTTAATTGAAACTGTTGACGACAATATTATTAAAGAATACTATGACAACCCTCAATTTTTCTTTTCATTTCTGCTATATCTATTATTTCTGTTCCATTAATAGGACTTTATGTACTCGTAAACTTTGTTTAACAACCGTTGATTAAATATTAACTTTTGATCGATATTTCATGTTATGTAAAGTTTATGTTTTTGTGTATTATCTCTATTATACAAACTATAAATATATACTAATACTTAAAAGTGTTATTGTGTAAACTATAAAAATTAATACAAACAAATTGGAACTTAAGACAACTAATACAAGATTAGGGACTAATAAAGAAATTAAATAAATTGCAATATAAATAAAATACAACCTTAATATTAATAATAAAAAATAATAATAATAACATAAATGATAAATGAAATGCCGTGTAAAAAAAAGGGAAATAATTTATATAAATAAAAGAAGCCGTAAAAAAATATATAACAAATACATTGATCACAAAATTTCGGCTGTAGATAGTCTTGATCCTTAAGTTTCCAAATCCTAGTATAACTCTATTTCCATTCCTTGATCTCCAAGTACTTGTATAGGATTAGGAAACCCATCAAACCCTATATAAACCATCATGATTATCCAAGATTAATCACCACAATAAACCCTGCAATTCAGTCGACATTCTATCCTGCTTCCCTCCTTATTCAGTCGACTAATTCTTCTGCAATCCCTCAGTTTTATGTCGACATCTTCAGCCCCTTTCCAGTCACCTTTTAGTCGATCATCACCACCCATCCAGCCTGCTATTCGTGATCAAACATCCCCAAAAGTTCCTGGTTGCTGCAAAGTCTGCTGTAAGTGCTCTTGTCTTGCTGTTTATTCGATCCAAAAATAGCTTTTTAATGATTGATTAATTGTTGTTTGTTTATGTCTTTTTGTCGATCAAACAGCCAAGAAACCCTTAGGTTTGATCGAATAGTTTTTGCTAAACCTGCTGCTATCTGTTGCTGGGTTCTGTCATGTTGATTCTGACCCAAACAGGCCTTGTCTGGGTCATGTTGCTGCTGCTTGCTTTCTGTTTTTCTGTACGCACCATTGTCATCATCATTCTTGATCATTAAACCCTAAGGTATCCTAATAACCCTAGTGATCTTATCTTTATTTAATTACACATAAGTATTGCTAGGTATTATGTTAAGTATAATATTAAAGTATGAATAATAAGGTTTAAAGTTTATAAAGATTTATGAATTGTTGTAAGGTTAATTATTATGATTATTGAAAAGGATTATGATCAAGTATTATAATTAGTTATTAATAGTAGTTATGATTTTATGTAGTAACTAGATTGTGATAATGATAAAAGATATATGAATTATAATTATGGAGTAATAAGGTTAAGTAGGTTTAATGAAAGTTGATTAGTAATAATATAATGGGTATGATTAAAGTAAAAGTATAATTAAAAGTATGATTAAAAGGTGATAACAAGTATGAGTATGGCTGTTATGATTAGGGTAACTAGTAATTATGAAGAAAACTTATGATTTTATGTGAAAAGTGGTTAATTAGTGAAGATAGATAAAGATTATGAATTGGCTAGAAAGACACTAGTTATTAAGTTACAAACTTATGATTTTATGTTAAGTATAACGATTTTGATTAAAAGAATTAGGTTAAGATTATGGACTAGTAAGGTGATCATGGTGTACGTGCATGCATGCATGCATACGTACGCATGTGCATGTATACACTGTATGTATATGTGTGTGTATATGTAAATATATATACATACGTGTATATGTATGTGTATATAAGTATGTATATGTACGTGTGAATGTATGTATGAATATGCATTATGTAAGATACATAAGTTAGTAAACATAATAATGAAAGGTAATAAGTAGAGTAAAATAATAATAAAAGTAAAAGTATATGTATATATATCATCTTACACCTATCTATATGTAACACCTAATGTATATATAAATATATTGTATAGTTATGAACACATACATGTATAATAAAGAATATATATGTATGTATCACATAGATATAATTATACACGTGACATATTATGATAAGATATACATAGTAACTGATTAAAGTAAATAATAATACTATTATTAAGATTATTAGTATAATCTATACACATACCTATATAGTAGTACTTATAACACTAAGTATATTATCACTTATATACATATAACTTTCTCGAAAACGGTCACTGTTAATATAGTTTACTATATTAATAAACAAACTTTATGTCTATTAGACATTAACTAATCGAACATAATATCTCTAGGTTGAGATCTCCGTGTTCAACACTCCGATCATATAACTTGCGTGGATTATCTATCTGCTATTAAGGTGAACTTCATAGCCCCTCTTTTTACTATTTCTTAACTGTTTTATAAACTTTGAGGTGAGACACATGCTTGCTTTCAAACTGTTTTACGCTTAGACACAAGTACTCAAACTTTATTTTGATCAGTTCAAACTGTTTGCTAACATGCTTTGATTCATGCTTAATCCCTACCATGATATCGTTAATTACTGGAATTTGGTAAGCTTAGTTATTGGGATAGCGCTATTGAGGGTGACGTCTCTATCCGGATGACCGCTGGTCAATGGATACATAATAACGATGAACGACACGAACGTGATGTGTTTAGGGTAACTAATGGTTAGTATCGATATCATATACACCAGCACTACTACCGACTGATTAAACCGCTTAATTAAATCTTGTGGTCTAAAACTTATTATAATTATTAAACCTATGTTGTTCACTCAACCATTTTGGTTGACACTTTAAGCATGTTTTGTCTCAGGTGAAGATTGCTAAAGATTATTTGCTATTTGGACTTTGCTGCTTTTGGAGTCCGCATTTATACAATCATGTTATTGCATTAGAACATTAAAGTTTACAATTGTTATGACTTAACACTTTTCGCTGCTTTAACACATTGGTTATCAAATAAAACATCTCATATAGAGTCGTTCTCGTTTATACATACTTGTGTTGTGATATTGTGAAGTCATATTTCCCCGGCCTTATTTGGAGGTATGACAGAGTGGTATCAGAGCCAGGTTGCTATAGAGAACCAAGATTGCATATTATGTGTGCCTTATGTGTTAGTTAGGTGCCTTAGCAATCTATAGGACTATAACCTTTCCTACCTTAGCTTGAAATGTAATCCACATATCTTTGATTGCCTTACTATGCCCCCTTATATCCCTACCGTCATACCGTGTCTTAGAATCTAGTTAGTACTCCTTCTCTAGGATGTCTAGTCATCACCCAGTCATTGTTTTGGACACCGAAGGATCCGACACTAAAGGATCTATCCGCACACCCAATTACTCACTTGTTTCACCACCATTATCACTAACTAACCCATACTACCTTTTCTTATCCATTGGTGTTGCTACCTAGTGCACCATAAACTATTTAACTAATACTATTTTTGTGTATTGAAGATCAATGGCAACTCGTGGTGCTAATGCTCTTCCAAATGTCACTTTGACTCCCGCACAATTTCAACAACTGCTTGCTGCCGCCCAAGGCAACAATATTCAAGGAAACAACCAAGGAAACCCACCTACCTCATGCACCTACAAGGAGTTTATGAACTGTAAGCCTCCATCCTTCAATGGGAATGAGGAAGCAGTTGAGCTAACTCGTTGGTTCGAAAAACTCGAATCCATCTTTCGCATCTGTAACTGCGCGGAGGTCGACCGAGTGAAGTATGCCACTCATACACTAAGTGGTCTTGCTTTGAATTGGTGGAACGCTTATGCCCAAACTGTAGGGCTAGATGCTGCTAATGCTATTTCATGGGCTGTTATGAAAAGAATGATGACGGATAAGTTTTGCCCAAGGAACCAAATTCAAAGGCTAAAAGTGGAGTTTTGGGAATTGAAGGTCATTGGTACTAACATTGAAGCTTATACCAATAGGTTTATAGAGTTAGTTTCCTTGTGTCCGGATATGGTACCAACTGAGCAAAAGAAGATTGAGCGATACATAGAAGGTCTTCCTGATGAGATTCAAGGAAACGTTATCGCTGCTAGTAAGGAGACTTTGGATGCGGTGATACTTATGTCTCAAAATTTGATGATGGCTAAGAGGAGAAAGGCCGCAGCTAATAAACAAGCTGGGGCTAAGACTAGTGAAGGCAAAAGGAAGATTGAGCCTACTCCGGAATCAAAACATGGTTCGAATAAGAAGGTTCCTGAAAATTCAAGAGGAGGTTATTTAGGGAACCAACCTTATTGTAATCGTTGTGAGAAACACCATTCTGGGTGGTGCAAGGCTGAGTGCACTAAGTGTAAGAAGATTGGTCATATAGCCAAGACTTGTAGGGGTGCAGTTCCTTCGAACAATACACCTGCAACAAAAGCCAACGCAGTCGTTCCTACATGCTATGCCTATGGAGAAAAGGGCATTATCGCAACCAGTGTCCAAAGAAAAAGGATAACACGGGAAATGCTAAAGTCCGAG
Organism: Rutidosis leptorrhynchoides; assembly: GCF_046630445.1. Lineage (NCBI taxonomy): Eukaryota > Viridiplantae > Streptophyta > Magnoliopsida > Asterales > Asteraceae > Rutidosis > Rutidosis leptorrhynchoides. The sequence goes on along the minus strand of NC_092342.1, from coordinate 136,479,382 downwards.
CGTTTGTGATGACTGCCGAGGAAGCTCGGGATAATGAGAAAGAAGGGGAAGAGGCACAATGAAGAGTTTTTGACAACTACAAGAGTCATTTAAATTTTCATAGTATTCTTTGTGTTACCGTTTAGTACTTTTATAGTTTGAAAGGTTTCGTTAAGTTTCTATAATACTCTAGTTATTTTCTTTTAATGAATGATGTTATTTTCTTTTCTTTCATTTTCCATTGAATTATTCACCTCGATGAAGATGCATATTGACTAGATGACATAGTAGTAACCTTATGGAGTGATAAAAGTATGATTTAGAATAATATAATGACACTTGATCAACGTCATTATATTATGATAAGTCATACAGAAATCCTAATGGATCATGATGGGAATAAGATTTGATCAACCTTAGGACCACTGTGTACCATTACATACTCCTTATCTCTACATTGTCAACTAAAAATATCAACCCTAGATATTATAAATCCTTTACTTGTAAACTATCCACGCCCGGTGCTGTACCTATTGCATAGGTACCATACCGCTTAGCTCCATCCGAAATGAAGAAATCATCCAATCAACTCCAAAAAGTTTTGGAGAAAAGGTTTTATTCGTCTTAGCTTGCCTTCATGGGGAGCACTCATTCTTTTCCTTAAGAAGAAAGGTGGCACGTTAAGAATGTGTATTGATTACCGAGAAACGCTTGAAACAAAGCACTATACCTATTGTTAAAGTCCGTTGGAATTCGCGACGAGGCCCCGAGTATACCTGGGAACGTGAAGACCAAATGAGACGAAAATATCCCCATCTCTTCTCAAACGCAGTTGCATCCGAGAAGTCCACCTAAAACTTCGGGACGAAGTTTTTATTAACGGGGAGGTACTATGACAACCCTCAATTTTTCTTTTCATTTCTGCTATATCTATTATTTCTGTTCCATTAATAGGACTTTATGTACTCGTAAACTTTGTTTAACAACCGTTGATTGAATATTAACTTTTGATCGATATTTCATGTTATGTAAAGTTTATGCTTTTGTGTATTATCTCTATTATACAAACTATAAATATATACTAATACTTAAAAGTGTTATTGTGTAAACTATAAAATTTAATACAAACAAATTGGAACTTAAGACAACTAATACAAGATTAGGGACTAATAAAGAAATTAAATAAATTGCAATATAAATAAAATACAACCTTAATATTAATAATAATAATAAAAAAAAATAATAACATAAATAATAAATGAAATGCCGTGTAAAAAAAAGGGAAATAATTTATATAAATAAAAGAAGCCATAAAAAAAATATATAACAAATACATTGATCACAAAATTTCGGCTGTAGATAGTCTTGATCCTTAAGTTTCCAAATCCTAGTATAACTCTATTTCCATTCCTTGATCTCCAAGTACTTGTATAGGATTAGGAAACCCATCAAACCCTATATAAAGCATCGCGGTTATCCAAGATTAATCACCACAATAAACCCTGCAATTCAGTCGACATTCTATCCTGCTTCCCTCCTTATTCAGTCGACTAAATCTCCTGCAATCCCTCAGCTTTCTGTCGACATCTTCAGCCCCTTTCCAGTCACCTTTTAGTCGATCATCACCACCCATCCAGCCTGCTATTCATGATCAAACATCCCCAAAAGTTCCTGGCTGCTGCAAAGTCTGCTGTAAGTGCTCCTGTCTTGCTATTTATTCGATCCAAAAATAGCTTTTTAATGATTGATTAATTGTTGTTTGTTTCTGTCTTTTTGTCGATCAAACAGCTAAGAAACCCTTAGGTTTGATCGAATAGTTGTTGCTAAACCTGCTGCTATCTGTTGCTGGGTTCTGTCGTGTTGATTCTGACCCAAACAGGCCTTGTCTGGGTCGTGTTGCTGCTGCTTGCTTTCTGTTTTTCTGTACGCACCATTGTCATCATCATTCTTGATCATTAAACCCAAAGGTATCCTAATAACCCTAGTGATCTTGTCTTTATTTAATTACACATAAGTATTGCTAGGTATTATGTTAAGTATAATATTGAAGTATGAATAATAAGGTTTAAAGTTTATAAAGATTTATGAATTGTTGTAAGGTTAATTATTATGATTATTGAAAAGGATTATGATCAAGTATTATAATTAGTTATTAATAGTAGTTATGATTTTATGTAGTAACTAGATTGTGATAATGATAAAAGATGTTTGAATTATAATTATGGAGTAATAAGGTTAAGTAGGTTTAATGAAAGTTGATTAGTAATAATATAATGGGTAATGATTAAAGTAAAAGTATAATTAAAAGTATGATTAAAAGGTGATAACAAGTATGAGTATGGCTGTTATGATTAGGGTAACTAGTAATTATGAAGAAAACTTATGATTTTATGTGAAAAGTGGTTAATTAGTGAAGATAGATAAAGATTATGAATTGGCTAGAAAGACACTAGTTATTAAGTTACAAACTTATGATTTTATGTTAAGTATAAAGATTTTGATTAAAAGAATTAGGTTAAGATTATGGATTAGTAAGGTGATCATGGTGTACGGGCATGCTTGCATGCATACGTACGCATGTGCATGTATACACTGTATGTATATGTGTGTGTATATTTAAATATATGCATACATGTATATGTATGTGTATATAAGTATGTATATGTACGTGTGAATGTATGTATGAATATGCATTATGTAAGATACATAAGTTAGTAAACATAATAATGAAAGGTAATAAGTATAGTAAAATAATAATAAAAGTAAAAGTATATGTATATATATCATCTTACACCTATCTATATGTAACACCTGAAATGTCCCGTTCTTATTGATTAAAAACGTTCCATATTAATTGATTTCGTTGCGAGGTTTTGACCTCTATATGAGATGTTTTTCAAAGACTGCATTCATTTTAAAACAAACCATAACCTTTATTTTATCAATAAAGGTTTCAAAAGCTTTACGTAGATTATCAAATAATGATAATCTAAAATATCCTGTTTACACACGACCATTACATAATGGTTTACAATACAAATATGTTACAACAAAATAAGTTTCTTGAATGCAGTTTTTACACAATATCATACAAGCATGGACTCCAAATTTCGTCCTTATTTAAGTATGCGACAGCGGAAGCTCTTAATAATCACCTGAGAATAAACATGCTTAAAACGTCAACAAAAATGTTGGTGAGTTATAGGTTTAACCTATATATATCAAATCATAATAATAGACCACAAGATTTCATATTTCAATACACATCCCATACATAGAGATAAAAATCATTCATATGGTGAACACCTGGTAACCGACATTAACAAGATGCATATATAAGAATATCCCCATCATTCCGGGACACCCTTCGGATATGATATAAATTTCGAAGTACTAAAGCATCCGGTACTTTGGATGGGGTTTGTTAGGCCCAATAGATCTATCTTTAGGATTCGCGTCAATTAGGGTGTCTGTTCCCTAATTCTTAGATTACCAGACTTAATAAAAAGGGGCATATTCGATTTCGATAATTCAACCATAGAATGTAGTTTCACGTACTTGTGTCTATTTTGTAAATCATTTATAAAACCTGCATGTATTCTCATCCCAAAAATATTAGATTTTAAAAGTGGGACTATAACTCACTTTCACAGATTTTTACTTCGTCGGGAAGTAAGACTTGGCCACTGGTTGATTCACGAACCTATAACAATATATACATATATATCAAAGTATGTTCAAAATATATTTACAACACTTTTAATATATTTTGATGTTTTAAGTTTATTAAGTCAGCTGTCCTCGTTAGTAACCTACAACTAGTTGTCCACAGTTAGATGTACAGAAATAAATCGATAAATATTATCTTGAATCAATCCACGACCCAGTGTATACGTATCTCAGTATTGATCACAACTCAAACTATATATATTTTGGAATCAACCTCAACCCTGTATAGCTAACTCCAACATTCACATATAGAGTGTCTATGGTTGTTCCGAAATATATATAGATGTGTCGACATGATAGGTCGAAACATTGTATACGTGTCTATGGTATCTCAAGATTACATAATATACAATACAAGTTGATTAAGTTAAGGTTGGAATAGATTTGTTACCAATTTTCACGTAGCTAAAATGAGAAAAATTATCCAATCTTGTTTTACCCATAACTTCTTCATTTTAAATTCGTTTTGAGTGAATCAAATTGCTATGGTTTCATATTGAACTCTATTTTATGAATCTAAACAGAAAAAGTATAGGTTTATAGTCGGAAAAATAAGTTACAAGTCGTTTTTGTAAAGGTAGTCATTTCAGTCGAAAGAACGACGTCTAGATGACCATTTTAGAAAAAATACTTCCACTTTGAGTTTAACCATAATTTTTGGATATAGTTTCATGTTCATAATAAAAATCATTTTCTCAGAATAACAAATTTTAAATCAAAGTTTATCATAGTTTTTAATTAACTAACCCAAAACAGCCCGCGGTGTTACTACGACGGCGTAAATCCGGTTTTACGGTATTTTTCGTGTTTCCAGGTTTTAAATCATTAAGTTAGCATATCATATAGATATAGAACATGTGTTTAGTTGATTTTAAATGTCAAGTTAGAAGGATTAACTTTTGTTTGCGAACAAGTTTAGAATTAACTAAACTATGTTCTAGTGATTACAAGTTTAAACCTTCGAATAAGATAGCTTTATATGTATGAATCGAATGATGTTATGAACATCATTACTACCTTAAGTTCCTTGGATAAACCTACTGGAAAATAGAAAAATGGATCTAGCTTCAACGGATCCTTGGATGGCTCGAAGTTCTTGAAGCAGAATCATGACACGAAAACAAGTTCAAGTAAGATCATCACTTGAAATAAGATTGTTATAGTTATAGAAATTGAACCAAAGTTTGAATATGATTATTACCTTGTATTAGAATGATAACCTACTGTAAGAAAAAAAGATTTCTTGAGGTTGGATGACCACCTTACAAGATTGGAAGTGAGCTAGCAAACTTGAAAGTATTCTTGATTTTATGTAACTAGAACTTGTAGAATTTATGAAGAACACTTAGAACTTGAAGATAGAACTTGAGAGAGATCAATTAGATGAATAAAATTGAAGAATGAAAGTGTTTGTAGGTGTTTTTGGTCGTTGGTGTATGGATTAGATATAAAGGATATGTAATTTTGTTTTCATGTAAATAAGTCATGAATGATTACTCATATTTTTGTAATTTTATGAGATATTTCATGCTAGTTGCCAAATGATGGTTCCCACATGTGTTAGGTGACTCACATGGGCTGCTAAGAGCTGATCATTGGAGTGTATATACCAATAGTACATACATCTAAAAGCTGTGTATTGTACGAGTACGAATACGGGTGCATACGAGTAGAATTGTTGATGAAACTGAACGAGGATGTAATTATAAGCATTTTTGTTAAGTAGAAGTATTTTGATAAGTGTATTGAAGTCTTTCAAAAGTGTATAAATACATATTAAAACACTACATGTATATACATTTTAACTGAGTCGTTAAGTCATCGTTAGTCGTTACATGTAAGTGTTGTTTTGAAACCTTTAGGTTAACGATCTTGTTAAATGTTGTTAACCCAATGTTTATAATATCAAATGAGATTTTAAATTATTATATTATCATGATATTATCCTGTATGAATATCTCTTAATAAGATATATATACATTAAATGTCTTTACAACGATAATCGTTACATATATGTCTCGTTTAAAAATCATTAAGTTAGTAGTCTTGTTTTTACATATGTAGTTCATTGTTAATATACTTAATGATATGTTTACTTATCATAGTATTATGTTAACTATATATATATTCATATATATGTCATCATATAGTTTTTACAAGTTTTAACGTTCGTGAATCACCGGTCAACTTGGGTGGTCAATTGTCTATATGAAACATATTTCAATTAATCAAGTCTTAACAAGTTTGATTTCTTAACATGTTGGAAATATTTAATCATGTAAATATCAATCTCAATTAATATATATAAACATGGAAAAGTTCGGGTCACTACAGTACCTACCCGTTAAATAAATTTCGTCCCGAAATCTTAAGCTGTTGAAGGTGTTGACGAATCTTCTGGAAATAGATGCGGGTATTTCTTCTTCATCTGATCTTCACGCTCCCAGGTGAACTCGGGTCCTCTACGAGCATTCCATCGAACCTTAACAATTGGTATCTTGTTTTGCTTAAGTCTTTTAACCTCACGATCCATTATTTCGACGGGTTCTTCGATGAATTGGAGTTTTTCGTTGATTTGGATTTCATCTAACGGAATAGTGAGATCTTCTTTAGCAAAACATTTCTTCAAATTCGAGACGTGGAAAGTGTTATGTACAGCCGCGAGTTGTTGAGGTAACTCAAGTCGGTAAGCTACTGGTCCGACACGATCAATAATCTTGAATGGTCCAATATACCTTGGATTTAATTTCCCTCGTTTACCAAATCGAACAACGCCTTTCCAAGGTGCAACTTTAAGCATGACCATCTCTCCAATTTCAAATTCTATATCTTTTCTTTTAATGTCAGCGTAGCTCTTTTGTCGACTTTGGGCGGTTTTCAACCGTTGTTGAATTTGGATGATCTTCTCGGTAGTTTCTTGTATAATCTCCGGACCCGTAATCTGTCTATCCCCCACTTCACTCCAACAAATCGGAGACCTGCACTTTCTACCATAAAGTGCTTCAAACGGCGCCATCTCAATGCTTGAATGGTAGCTGTTGTTGTAGGAAAATTCTGCTAACGGTAGATGTCGATCCCAACTGTTTCCGAAATCAATAACACATGCTCATAGCATGTCTTCAAGCGTTTGTATCGTCCTTTCGCTCTGCCCATCAGTTTGTGGATGATAGGCAGTACTCATGTCTAGACGAGTTCCTAATGCTTGCTGTAATGTCTGCCAGAATCTTGAAATAAATCTGCCATCCCTATCAGAGATAATAGAGATTGGTATTCCATGTCTGGAGACGACTTCCTTCAAATACAGTCGTGCTAACTTCTCCATCTTGTCATCTTCTCTTATTGGTAGGAAGTGTGCTGATTTGGTGAGACGATCAACTATTACCCAAATAGTATCAAAACCACTTGCAGTTCTTGGCAATTTAGTGATGAAATCCATGGTAATGTTTTCCCATTTCCATTCCGGGATTTCGGGTTGTTGAAGTAGACCTGATGGTTTCTGATGCTCAGCTTTAACCTTAGAACATGTCAAACATTCTCCTACATATTTAGCAACATCGGCTTTCATACCCGGCCACCAAAAATGTTTCTTGAGATCCTTGTACATCTTCCCCGTTCCAGGATGTATTGAGTATCTGGTTTTATGAGCTTCTCTAAGTACCATTTCTCTCATATCTCCAAATTTTGGTACCCAAATCCTTTCAGCCCTATACCGGGTTCCGTCTTCCCGAATATTAAGATGCTTCTCCGATCCTTTGGGTATTTCATCCTTTAAATTTCCCTCTTTTAAAACTCCTTGTTGCGCCTCCTTTATTTGAGTAGTAAGGTTATTATGAATCATTATATTCATAGATTTTACTCGAATGGGTTCTCTGTCCTTCCTGCTCAAGGCATCGGCTACCACATTTGCCTTCCCCGGGTGGTAACGAATCTCAAAGTCGTAATCATTCAATAATTCAATCCACCTACGCTGCCTCATATTCAGTTGTTTCTGATTAAATATGTGTTGAAGACTTTTGTGGTCGGTATATATAATACTTTTGACCCCATATAAGTAGTGCCTCCAAGTCTTTAATGCAAAAACAACCGCGCCTAATTCCAAATCATGCGTCGTATAATTTTGTTCGTGAATCTTCAATTCTCTAGACGCATAAGCAATCACCTTCGTTCGTTGCATTAATACACAACCGAGACCTTGCTTTGATGCGTCACAATAAATCACAAAATCATCATTCCCTTCAGGCAATGACAATATAGGTGCCGTAGTTAGCTTTTTCTTCAATAACTGAAACGCTTTCTCTTGTTCATCATTCCATTCAAATTTCTTCCCTTTATGCGTTAATGCAGTCAAGGGTTTTGCTATTCTGGAAAAGTCTTAGATGAACCTTCTGTAGTAACCAGCTAGTCCTAAAAACTGGCGTATGTGTTTCGGAGTTTTCGGGGTTTCCCACTTTTCAACAGTTTCTATCTTTGCCGGATCCACCTTAATACCTTCTTTGTTCACTATGTGACCGAGGAATTGAACTTCTTCCAACCAAAATGCACACTTTGAAAACTTAGCGTACAATTCTTCCTTCCTCAATACTTCTAACACCTTTCTCAAATGTTCACCGTGTTCTTGGTCATTCTTTGAGTAAATAAGTATGTCATCAATGAAAACAATGACAAACTTGTCAAGGTATGGTCCACACACTCGGTTCATAAGGTCCATGAACACAGCTGGTGCATTAGTTAAACCAAACGGCATGACCATAAACTCGTAATGACCGTAACGTGTTCTGAAAGCAGTCTTTGGAATATCATCTTCTTTCACCCGCATTTGATGATACCCGGAACGTAAGTCAATCTTTGAATAAACAGACGAGCCTTGTAGTTGATCAAATAAGTCGTCGATTCTCGGTAGTGGGTAGCGGTTCTTGATGGTAAGTTTGTTCAACTCTCGGTAGTCGAATCACAACCTGAATGTACCATCTTTCTTCTTGACAAACAAAACGGGAGCTCCCCACGGTGATGTGCTTGGTCGAATGAAACCACGCTCTAAAAGTTCTTGTAATTGGCTTTGCAGTTCTTTCATCTCGCTGGGTGCGAGTCTGTAAGGAGCACGAGCTATTGGTGCAGCTCCTGGTACAAGAACTATTTGAAATTCAACGGATCGATGTGGGGGTAATCCCGGTAATTCTTTCGGAAATACATCGGGAAATTCTTTTGCAATGGGAACATCATTGATGCTCTTTTCTTCAGTTTGTACTTTCTCGACGTGTGCTAGAACAGCATAGCAACCTTTTCTTATTAGTTTTTGTGCCTTCAAATTACTAATAAGATGTAGCTTCGTGTTGCCCTTTTCTCCGTACACCGTTAAGGGTTTTCCTTTTTCTCGTATAATGCGAATTGCATTTTTGTAATAAACGATCTCTGCTTTCACTTCTTTCAACCAGTCCATACCGATTATCACATCAAAACTCCCTAACTCTACTGGTATCAAATCAATCTTAAATGTTTCACTAACCAGTTTAATTTCTCGATTCCGACATATATTATCTGCTGAAATTAATTTACCATTTGCTAATTCGAGTAAAAATTTACTATCCAAAGGCATCAATTGACAACTTAATTTAGCACAAAAATCTCTACTCATATAGCTTTTATCCGCACCCGAATCAAATAAAACGTAAGCAGATTTATTGTCAATAAGAAACGTACCCGTAACAAGCTCCGGGTCTTCCTGTGCCTCTGCCGCATTAATATTGAAAACTCTTCCGCGGCCTTGTCCATTCATGTTCTCCTGGTTCGGGCAATTTCTAATAATGTGGCCCTGTTTTCCACATTTATAACAAACTACATTGGCATAACTTGCTCCGACACTACTTGCTCCGCCATTACTCGTTCCGACACCATTTGTTCCTTTCGTTCTATTAACCCCTGGTCCGTAGACCTCACACTTCGCCGCGCTATGACCATTTCTTTTACACTTGTTGCAAAATTTGGTGCAGAACCCCGAGTGATACTTTTCACACCTTTGGCATAGCTGCTTCTGATTGTTGTTGTTGTTGCGGTTATTATTGTTGTTGGGATGATTGTTGTAGTTGCTGTTGTTATTGTTGTTGTTGTTGTTGGGCCGTTTGTTGTAGTTGCGATTGATGTTGCGATTGTTGGGATAATTGTTGCGATTATTGTTGTAATTGATGTTGTTGTTGTATTGGTGATTCTTATCACCGTTTTCCTCCCACTTTCTTTTGACTTGCTTCACATTGGCCTCTTCAGCAGTCTGTTCTTTAATTTTTTCTTCAATCTTGTTCACTAGTTTGTGAGCCATTCTACATGCCTGTTGTATGGAGGCGGGCTCGTGTGAACTTATATCTTCTTGGATTCTTTCCGGTAATCCTTTCACAAACGCGTCGATCTTCTCTTCCTCATCTTCGAATGCTCCTGGACACAATAGGCACAATTCTGTGAATCGTCTTTCGTATGTGGTAATATCAAATCCTTGGGTTCGTAACCCTCTAAGTTCTGTCTTGAGGTTATTGACCTCGGTTCTGGGACGGTACTTCTCGTTCATCAAGTGCTTGAATGCTGACCACGGTAGTGCGTACGCATCAACTTGTCCCACTTGCTCTAGATAGGTATTCCACCATGTTAACGCAGAACCTGTGAAGGTATGCGTAGCGTACTTCACTTTGTCCTCTTCAGTACACTTACTTATGGCAAACACCGATTCGACCTTCTCGGTCCACCGTTTCAATCCGATCGGTCCTTCGGTTCCATCAAATTCCAAAGGTTTGCAGGCAGTGAATTCTTTGTAGGTGCATCCTACACGATTTCCTGTACTGCTAGATCCAAGGTTATTGTTGGTATGTAGCGCAGCCTGTACTGCGGCTATGTTTGAAGCTAGAAAAGTACGGAATTCCTCTTCATTCATATTCACGGTGTGTCGAGTAGTCGGTGCCATTTCCTTCAAAATAGTCAAATGGAACAAGTTAATCATACAGAATATTAAGAGTAGTTAATAGTATTTTGTAGCATAATATGAACTCATTTATAAAAGCTTTTTCTTCATATTAGCGTTTTATAAGTTTAAATTCGGGTAGTACCTACCCGTTAAGTTCATACTTAGTAGCTAATATACAATTCAACTACTACAATTCTATATGAAAAACTGATTGTAATAATATTTCGCGTTCAAACTTTTATACAATATTTTACAAACTTACAATACCACTTATTTTACATAAAGCATGAAATATAGCACACAATAACTTTGATACAAGATAGTTGTGAAGATAATTCTAGCTAGTACACAAGTCGTTCAGCAAAGGCAATAAAGACACGTAATTCATACGTCCAGAAACAAGTCATGCATTCTGGTTTTACTAGGACTACTTCCCATCCTTGGTCTTGTGGAACATAACCGTTATGGTCGTTGATAAGACAGCGTGTTGTAACGTCGTCAAAGGGACGAGGGTTACGTAATGTCCAACAGTCCCGTAACAATCTAAAAACCGCATTTCTTACCCCAATTACCGACTCCGTCACTTGTGGGAACGTTTTGTTTAATAGTTGTAGTCCGATGTTCTTGTTCTCACTTTGGTGAGAAGCGAACATTAATAATCCGTAAGCATAACATGCTTCTTTATATTGCATGTTAGCCGCTTTTTCTAAATCACGAAGTCCAATATTCGGATATATTGAGTCAAAATAATTTCTTAACCCGTTGCGTAAAATAGCATTTGGGTTCCCCGCAATATATGCGTCAAAGTAAACACATCGTAACTTATGGGTTTCCCAATGTGATATCCCCCATCTTTCGAACGAAAGCCTTTTATAAACCAAGGCATTCTTGGAACGTTCTTCGAATGTCTTACAAACTGATCTCGCCTTAAATAGTTGTGCCGAAGAATTCTGACCGACTCTAGACAAGATTTCATCAATCATGTCTCCGGATAGGTCTCTTAAAATATTTGGTTGTCTATCCATTTTGTGTTTTTATACTGTAATATAGACAAGAGTTAGATTCATAAAAAAAAATACTTATTAATACAAGCAATTTTTACATATATCATAAAGCATAAGCACACTATATTACATATATTACACCACACGAATACAACTATCTTATTCCGACTCGCTTGTTTCTTCTTCTTCGGTTTTGGTTCGTTTTGCCAAGTTTCTAGGGATATATGATGTTCCCCTAATACGAGCCGTCGTTATCCACATTGGTTTAGAAAAACCTGGTGGTTTAGAGGTTCCCGGGTCATTGTTACAACTTAAGGACTTCGGGGGTTGACGATACATATAAAGTTCATCGGGGTTGGAATTAGATTTCTCTATTTTTATGCCCTTTCCCTTATTATTTTCTTTTGCCTTTTTAAATTCAGTTGGGGTAATTTCTATAACATCATCAGAATTTTTGTCGGAATCCGATTCATCGGAGAATTGGTAATCCTCCCAATATTTTGCTTCCTTGGCGGAAACACCATTGACCATAATTAACCTTGGTCGGTTGGTTGAGGATTTTCTTTTACTTAACCGTTTTATTATTTCCCCCACCGGTTCTATTTCTTCATCCGGTTCCGATTCTTCTTCCGGTTCCGATTCTTCTTCCGGTTCCGATTCTTCTTCCGGTTCCGACTCTTCTTCCGGTTCCTCTTCGGGAACTTGTGAATCAGTCCACGAATCATTCCAATTTACATTTGACTCTTCATTATTATTAGGTGAGTCAATGAGACTTGTTCTAGAGGTAGACATCTATCACATAATATCAAACGCGTTAAGAGATTAATATATCACATAATATTCACATGTTAAAAATATATAGTTTCCAACAAAATTTGTTAAGCAATCATTTTTCATGTAAACACGGTCGAAGTCCAGACTCACTAATGCATCCTAACAAACTCGATAAGACACACTAATACAAAATTCTGGTTCTCTAAGACCAACGCTCGGATACCAACTGAAATGTCCCGTTCTTATTGATTAAAAATGTTCCATATTAATTGATTTCGTTGCGAGGTTTTGACCTCTATATGAGATGTTTTTCAAAGACTGCATTCATTTTAAAACAAACCATAACCTTTATTTTATCAATAAAGGTTTCAAAAGCTTTACGTAGATTATCAAATAATGATAATCTAAAATATCCTGTTTACACACGACCATTACATAATAGTTTACAATACAAATATGTTACAACAAAATAAGTTTCTTGAATGCAGTTTTTACACAATATCATACAAGCATGGACTCCAAATTTCGTCCTTATTTAAGTATGCGACAGCGGAAGCTCTTAATAATCACCTGAGAATAAACATGCTTAAAACGTCAACAAAAATGTTGGTGAGTTATAGGTTTAACCTATATATATCAAATCATAATAATAGACCACAAGATTTCATATTTCAATACACATCCCATACATAGAGATAAAAATCATTCATATGGTGAACACCTGGTAACCGACATTAACAAGATGCATATATAAGAATATCCCCATCATTCCGGGACACCCTTCGGATATGATATAAATTTCGAAGTACTAAAGCATCCGGTACTTTGGATGGGGTTTGTTAGGCCCAATAGATCTATCTTTAGGATTCGCGTCAATTAGGGTGTCTGTTCCCTAATTCTTAGATTAACAGACTTAATAAAAAGGGGCATATTCGATTTCGATAATTCAACCATAGAATGTAGTTTCACGTACTTGTGTCTATTTTGTAAATCATTTATAAAACCTGCATGTATTCTCATCCCAAAAATATTAGATTTTAAAAGTGGGACTATAACTCACTTTCACAGATTTTTACTTCATCGGGAAGTAAGACTTGGCCACTGGTTGATTCACGAACCTATAACAATATATACATATATATCAAAGTATGTTCAAAATATATTTACAACACTTTTAATATATTTTGATGTTTTAAGTTTATTAAGTCAGCTGTCCTCGTTAGTAACCTACAACTAGTTGTCCACAGTTAGATGTACAGAAATAAATCGATAAATATTATCTTGAATCAATCCACGACCCAGTGTATACGTATCTCAATATTGATCACAACTCAAACTATATATATTTTGGAATCAACCTCAACCCTGTATAGCTAACTCCAACATTCACATATAGAGTGTCTATGGTTGTTCCGAAATATATATAGATGTGTCGACATGATAGGTCGAAACATTGTATACGTGTCTATGGTATCTCAAGATTACATAATATACAATACAAGTTGATTAAGTTAAGGTTGGAATAGATTTGTTACCAATTTTCACGTAGCTAAAATGAGAAAAATTATCCAATCTTGTTTTACCCATAACTTCTTCATTTTAAATCCGTTTTGAGTGAATCAAATTGCTATGGTTTCATATTGAACTCTATTTTATGAATCTAAACAGAAAAAGTATAGGTTTATAGTCGGAAAAATAAGTTACAAGTCGTTTTTGTAAAGGTAGTCATTTCAGTCGAAAGAACGACGTCTAGATGACCATTTTAGAAAACATACTTCCACTTTGAGTTTAACCATAATTTTTGGATATAGTTTCATGTTCATAATAAAAATCATTTTCTCAGAATAACAAATTTTAAATCAAAGTTTATCATAGTTTTTAATTAACTAACCCAAAACAGCCCGCGGTGTTACTACGACGGCGTAAATCAGGTTTTACGGTATTTTTCGTGTTTCCAGGTTTTAAATCATTAAGTTAGCATATCATATAGATATAGAACATGTGTTTAGTTGATTTTAAAAGTCAATTTAGAAGGATTAACTTTTGTTTGCGAACAAGTTTAGAATTAACTAAACTATGTTCTAGTGATTACAAGTTTAAACCTTCGAATAAGATAGCTTTATATGTATGAATCGAATGATGTTATGAACATCATTACTACCTTAAGTTCCTTGGATAAACCTACTGGATAAGAGAAAAATGGATCTAGCTTCAACGGATCCTTGGATGGCTCGAAGTTCTTGAAGCAGAATCATGACACGAAAACAAGTTCAAGTAAGATCATCACTTGAAATAAGATTGTTATAGTTATAGAAATTGAACCAAAGTTTGAATATGATTATTACCTTGTATTAGAATGATAACCTACTGTAAGAAACAAAGATTTCTTGAGGTTGGATGACCACCTTACAAGATTGGAAGTGAGCTAGCAAACTTGAAAGTATTCTTGATTTTATGTAACTAGAACTTGTAGAATTTATGAAGAACACTTAGAACTTGAAGATAGAACTTGAGAGAGATCAATTAGATGAAGAAAATTGAAGAATGAAAGTGTTTGTAGGTGTTTTTGGTTGTTGGTGTATGGATTAGATATAAAGGATATGTAATTTTGTTTTCATGTAAATAAGTCATGAATGATTACTCATATTTTTGTAATTTTATGAGATATTTCATGCTAGTTGCCAAATGATGGTTCTCACATGTGTTAGGTGACTCACATGGGCTGCTAAGAGCTGATCATTGGAGTGTATATACCAATAGTACATACATCTAAAAGCTGTGTATTGTACGAGTACGAATACGGGTGCATACGAGTAGAATTGTTGATGAAACTGAACGAGGATGTAATTGTAAGCATTTTTGTTAAGTAGAAGTATTTTGATAAGTGTATTGAAGTCTTTCAAAAGTGTATAAATACATATTAAAACACTACATGTATATACATTTTAACTGAGTCGTTAAGTCATCGTTAGTCGTGTAGCGACCCGAAAATCGTCATTGACGGCGCCGTCTACTTAGGTCCCGTTACGTGGTCATAAGTCTTTAAAACAACGTTTGACCAAAAGATATGTCGCATTCATTTCAAATGTAAAGATTGTTCAAAGTTTACAAGAATAGTTCCACCACAAGTTACGATACAAAGTTTTAAGTACAAATGAAACTTATGCGACACAATTTAAAAGTATCCAAAAGACGCTCCATGTATGCATATATACTCGACATCCAATGCATGTATCAAAATAATGAGCGGAAGCATGTATCATGTATCGTTCAAGGACCTGAGAAAAACATAGAAATCTGTCAACGAAAACGTTGGTGAAATCATAGGTTTAAGTAAGTAAGTACAAGTGAACCACAAGATTTGCATCAATGAAATAATAGTAATACATTCCAAAAGTTTATTTCAAGAGCACCCAATTATCAATGCTTAACATTCCTTCCATTGAACCCCATCACTTAGTGCTAGAACATACACTGTTTCTCGAAAATATATTTCATTCGTAAACGGTAGCGAACCGTTTGAATTAGGGTTTGTCAAACCCATATGGATCCATACAACATAAGTTCTCGCTTACACCCGGCAAGTGTAACTAATGATAATCGAATTGAGGATTTTGTTCTAAACTCGTATGTAGAATGTTTGTTTTCCTGTACTTGTGTTCACTTAGTAAAAGAAATGTTTATGTTTTCTCATCCCAAATGTAAGTTCAAAAAGAGTAAAAGTGGGACTATGATCTCACCTTGAATGCACGAGTAGTAAAGTACTTCAACAAGTAAACGTGTGCAAAGAACAATGCTAGTCTTGACCTAAACAAATAGGTTGTATCAATAACGATAGTCACGATTGGTCAAAGATGTTCAATTAGTCCTATGGCTCGTTACGACTCGATTATGTAGCATGTGAAATCAAATTGTCAAGTTTCATGCAAGGTACAAGTATATAAACAAGTTAGGAAGGTTGCATAATCATTTGGTTAAGTTTGACAAAAAGTCAAACTTTGGTCGGTCAAAGTCAACGAAAAAGTCAACACGTTCGGGTCGTGTCTCGAACTATTTTTCTGAGGTTTTTAATCATGTATGAGCATGTTAGGACAAGTTACATGTGAATCGGAGGTGCGTAGCATAGCAAACATTATTCGAAAATTGACAAAGTTGGACAGACCATAATGGCGCGCCGCGCGGGTATATGGCGCGCCGCGCCATTACCTGTGCAGAGAGTTTTGGCAACTTTTAAGTTTTATGCACGAACCTAACTTCAAACAATCACCATTTATGATCCGCAAACAATCAAGACAAGTATCTTATACCGTTGGGAAGGTAATTTGACGAGAAAAACAACTAAACACATTTCATCAATCAATCTACCTATTACAACAACCAAAACCGCATCTAATGCTTAACATTAACCGCATACAAGTTCATAAATGCAATTCAATGATTCGGGCAACCAATTTACATGAATGATATGCCGTTTCGAAGGTAATCAAGCATACAATCCAACTAAACACTTACCAATAATAATCCATGGCATTCAATGCATCAAAAGTCCATTTCAAGTTCGTCAAACCCTAACCCAAATTCACCAAAATCAATAATCAAGTTCATGAAGTTTTCTAAGGCAACCTACACATCAAATTGAAGCTAGTGATACAAGGAACACAATTAGAACATGAACTTTTAACATCTAACAACATATGATCATCCAAAATTCAAGAACAACACACCAAAAGTCAAGTTCATGCTAGTTACACTAAAACAACGAGATCGAGCATATAAATTTCACACACGACATCACAATGAGCCATAGACACTAACTAACACCATTTCAAGTCAAAAACACGAATTTAGAGAAATCTAGAGTTTTGGAAATGTTACCCAAACGAGATGAAGTTGGTACCAAAATGAAGAGGATGAAGAGAGGATCACGAATATGTAATTTATTTTGTTGTAAGCCTCCTAGATCGAATTTAGATGATGATTGAATGAATTTAGAAATTGGGTGTGTGTTCTTGCTAGAGAGAAAGAGAGAGAGATGGAGATGGTTGAATGGTGGTGATTGGGGTGGACTAGGTGACCTAGTCAACTAGTTTGCCCCGTGTCAATTTTAGTCCCTCAAGTTTGAATCGGGTGCGTGAATTACCTAATCGAGATAATTTAAAACGCGTATTAACGAAAGATGTTATAAATATATAACGGACTTTAAAATAGTTAAACGGAAAGTAAATGGAAAAAGGCGGGATGTTACATTACCTACTCCTTAAAAGAAATTTCGTCCCGAAATTTAAGTAGGCGTAGTAGTCGTTGTTTCTTCCTCGAGATCTTGTGTTTCCGAATTCACGAATAGATGAGGATACTTCCTTTGCATTTGATCTTGTCTTTCCCAAGTAAACTCGGGTCCCCTTTTGGCGTTCCAACGGACTTTAACAATCGGGATTCGGCTTTGTTTCAATGTCTTGACAGAGGTGTCCACAATTTCAACCGGTTCCTCCACAAAATGAAGTTTGTCATCAATAGTAAGTTCCTCGAGAGGGATGACGATATCGGGTTCGGCGAGACACTTTTTCAAGTTAGATACATGGAAGGTAGGATGAACGGAGTTCAATTGAGGCGGAAGATCTAAACGATACGCAACGGTTCCAATACGCTCCAAGATTTCGAAAGGACCAATATACCGTGGATTTAGCTTCCCGCGTTTCCCAAAACGGATTACACCCTTCCAAGGTGCGACTTTTAACATGACGCGGTCACCGACTTGAAATTCAAGGTCGTTGCGTCTTTTGTCGGTATAGCACTTTTGACGACTCCGGGCCGTCCGAAGCCTATCTCGGATTTGAACGATCTTCTCGGTGGTTTCGTGAATGAGTTCGGGTCCGGTGATTTGTACGTCGCCTACTTCGGCCCAACAAAGAGGTGAACGACATTTTCGGCCATATAGCGCTTCAAAAGGTGCGGCCTTTATACTCGCGTGATAACTATTGTTGTAAGAGAACTCGGCGAGAGGTAAGTGCTTGTCCCAAGCTTTTCCGAAATCAACCACGCAAGCTCGTAACATGTGCTCTAAGGTTTGAATTGTGCGTTCGCTTTGTCCATCGGTTTGAGGATGATATGCGGTGCTCATGTCTAAACGCGTTCCCAACGCTTCTTGCAAAGTACGCCAAAATCTAGAAACGAAACGGCCATCTCTTTTGGAGATAATCGATAAAGGTACACCGTGTCAGGCTACGATCTCCTTAATGTAAAGTTGTGCAAGTTTCTCCATTTTGTCCGTTTCTTTCATGGCCAGGAAGTGTGCGGATTTGGTGAGACGGTCAACAATAACCCAAATGGTATCATAACCGCCCGTCGTTTTTGGTAGTTTGGTGATAAAATCCATCGTTATCCTTTCCCACTTCCATTGCGGGATCTCAGGTTGTTGAAGTAGTCCGGACGGTCTTTGGTGTTCGGCTTTGACTTTGGAACATGTCAAACACTTGGAAACATAAGTAGCTACGTCCCTTTTGATGTTCGGCCACCAATATAGTTGTTTAAGGTCGTGGTACATCTTATTGGCACCGGGGTGAATCGAGTATCGTGACTTATGGGCTTCCTCTAAAATAAGGCTTCGTAGATCCCCATAACTAGGCACCCAAATTCTTCCGGCGAAATATCGGAGTCCGGTTTCTTTAACTTCGAATCGAGAGGTGAGGACGTTCAAGTGTTCGAGAGAGATGTTTTCATCCTTGAGAGCCTCATCTTGGGCTACCCGAATTTGGCTATTAAAGTTGGTGTGAATGGTGATGTTTAAAGCTCGGACACGGAGAGGCACCGCTCTTTCTTTTCGACTTAAGGCATCGGCTACTACATTTGTCTTCCCGGGATGGTAACGAAGCTCGCAATCGTAATCGTTTAAGGTTTCAATCCACCTTCGTTGTCTCATGTTTAGTTGCTTTTGATCGAAAATGTGTTGGAGACTTTTGTGGTCGGTAAAGATAGTACTCTTGGTTCCATAAAGATAGTGTCTCCACATTTTAAGTGCAAAGACAACGGCTCCGAGTTCGAGATCATGTGTCGTATAGTTTCGTTCATGAATTTTGAGTTGTCGAGAAGCATAAGCAATGACTTTCGTTCGTTGCATCAATACACACCCAAAACCATGTTTCGAGGCATCACAATATACAACAAAGTCATCATTACCTTCGGGAAGTGACAAGATAGGAGCGGTGGTTAGCTTCGTTTTCAAGATTTGGAATGCGGATTCATGTTCGGTCGCCCAAATGAATTTCTTTCCCTTGTGAGTCAATGCGGTTAGAGGACGTGCAACCAAAGAGAAGTTTTCGATGAATCTACGATAGTACCCGGCGAGACCCAAAAATTGACGAATGTGAGTAGGAGTAGTAGGAGTCTCCCATTTGCTAATGGCTTCGATTTTCGTTGGATTGACTTTAATACCTTGGTCACTTACAACATGACCAAGAAATTGAACTTCCTTTAACCAAAATTCACACTTGGAGAATTTGGCATAGAGTTGTTCTTGTCTTAAAAGTTCAAGCACAAGTCGGAGATGTTGTTCGTGCTCTTCTTCATTTTTAGAATAGATCAATATGTCATCGATGAACACAATAACGAATTTATCGAGATACGGTTTGCACACGCGGTTCATAAGATCCATGAACACCGCCGATGCGTTAGTGAGACCAAATGGCATGACAAGGAATTCATAACTACCATAACGAGTTCGAAAAGCGATTTTGGAGACATCTTCCCCCTTAACCCTCAATTGATGATAACCCGAGCGGAGATCGATTTTCGAATATACACAAGACCCTTGTAGTTGATCAAAGAGGTCATCGATGCGAGGAAGAGGATATCGGTTCTTAACCGTCAATTTATTTAGTTCACAATAATCAATGCACATTCGTAGGGATCCGTCTTTCTTTTTAACAAACAAAATCGGAGCGCCCCAAGGTGAATGGCTAGGTTGGATAAAACCACGATCAAGTAGTTCTTGGATTTGACTTTGCAATTCTTGCATTTCAGATGGAGCGAGTCTATATGGTGCACGTGCTACGGGTGCGGCTCCCGGAATAAGATCGATTTGGAATTCAACTGGTCGATGAGGCGGAAGACCCGGCAATTCGTCGGGAAATACATCGGAATAGTCACTAACAATTGGCACATCATCGATATGCTTATCATCGGACTCGACTTTCTTAACGTGGGCAAGGATCGCAAAACAACCCTTACGGAGTAGTTTTCTAACTTTAAGGCACGAAACGAGGTTGAGTCTGGTGCAACTCTTATCGCCATAAACAATCAAAGGTTCACCATTCTCGATAGGAATTCGGATTGCGTTAAGATCACAAAGGATGTGAGATTTCGTTTTGACTAACCAATTCATACCGATTATTACATCAAAGCTTCCTAGTTCTATGGGTATCAAGTCAATTTCAAATTCCTTACCCAAAATGTTTAACGTACACCCTCGGTAATATGTGTCGGCACTTAATAGTTTCCCGTTAGCCACTTCAATGGTATAAGTGGTATCTAATGGAAGAGGTGGAGTGCTAAAAGAATGAGTCAAAGTCTTGGATACAAAGCATTTATCGGCACCCGAATCGAATAAACAAGAGACATAAGAATTGTTGAGAAGAAACGTACCCGTGACTAGTTCAGTGTCATCCCGGGCTTCCTCGGTGTTGATGTTGAAAGCTCGGCCGCGCGTGTTGGGGTTATCTTTCTTCTTTGGGCATGCATTTCTATAATGACCCGTTTGACCACATTCGTAACAAGTGCCCGTCTTTGGTGCATTGGGCCACTTTCGAGCAACGGGAGTGGCACTTTTACAATCGTTGGCCTTATGACCAACTCCTTGGCACCGGTGGCAAATTAACTTGCCACATTCACCAAAGTGATGTTTGTTGCATTTGTTGCAAAGAGGTAGGTTCCCGGCATAACCCTTCTTGCCGTCGGAGGTGTAAGGCTTCTTAGCAAAGTTGTTGTTGCTTGATTGGGAGGGTTCCCACTTTCTTTTGTTGCCGCCCGATTTATCCTCGGCCATAGGTGCCGGAACTACGATTTCGTCAACCGTTTCTATCAATTTACGGGCCATGTTCAAAGCTTCTTGATGATTAGTGGGTTTGGATGACATTACTCCGTGTTTGATGCTCTTTGGAAGACCATCCATGTAAAGTTCAACCCTTAAAGCTTCGGGGTTCACAAGATTTTGGCACATCAAGGCTAGTTCGGAAAATCGTTGATTATAAGCCTTGAGATCATTTCCGATCGCCTTTAAAGTTCTTAGCTCTTGTTCGAGCCTTCGGGTTTCTTCACGAGGGAAATATTCGACAATCATCTTTTCCCTCAAGTCGGCCCAAGAGAGGGCGTGAGCTTCATCGGTACCCACCGATTGTACATAAGTATTCCACCATGTAAGAGCGACACCGGCGAAGGTGTGAGTGGAGTATTTGACCTTGTCTTGGTCCCGACAACCGCTTATGCTAAAGACGGCTTCCGTTTGCTCAAACCATCGGGTGAGCACGACCGGTCCCCCGGTTCCATCAAAAGTGTGAGGTTTGCACCCCATGAAAGCTTTATAGGAGCATCCCTAGTTTGAGTTTCCGGCTCCATTGTTGTTGTTGTGGTTGTTATTATTATTGTTGTTGGATGAGTGACCGGCCATGGCCGCATCTACGGCGGTGGCTATCATTCGTTCGAGAGCTTGTTCGGGAGTTTCATTGCGGCGTACACGACGAGGAGCCATTGTTCCTTCAAGACACAAGAATATCATTGATTAGTATTCTCAATAATACTAACCGTGATATAGAATAAAGATAAAGAGAAGTTTTTCCTCGACTCGCCTTAAATTCTTTATGTCATAATGTCGGAACGTTCATATGAGTCACCGTAATATAATCCCGGAAATTATATTACCCTGATTCATATGTGCATTCGACATCATTTCATATAGTCAAAGTGGCGCTGATGTCGTAGGGGGTGTATACAAAATAGTATTATTTTTAGTGCGAAATACTATTAAATACGATACAATTTTACACAAGATATTTATTTATTTATAGAATGGATATACTTAAACCTTGCTACAACACTTATAGGCAGTGTACCTAATCGTAAAGTAGTGTAGTTTTTAGTAAGTCCGGTTCGTTCCACAGGGAAATCTTTAAACAAAGCTCAACGCTATATTAGTTTACTTTTATAAAAATACAAACATATATATAAGTAATATTATTATTATAAAAGGGGGGTTTTTACCATTTAATGACCGGTTTGTCGATTTTAAGACTTTAGTCGCAGTTAAAACCTAATGTAAAATATTAAATAAATAAAAGACTTAATTTAAAGCGTAAAGTAAATAACGATAATGAAATTGCGAATAATAAAAGTGCGATAAAATAAACTTGCAATAATTAAAAAGGACGATAATTAAAAGTGCAATTGAATAACAATAAATAAAAGTGCGATAATTAGAAGTGCAATTAAATATAAAATAAAGGAAATTAAATATGAAATAAAAGAATTATGCTTATTTAAACTTCCGTAATCATGATGTTTGACGTGTTGATTTTAGTTTTATGCCTATGGGTTAATTGTCCTTTGTCCTGGATTATTTAATATGTCCGTCTGGTTTTTGTCCATAACAGTCCATCAGTCATAAATATAAAGTGCGAGTGTCCTCGTCAAATTATTATTATACCCGAAGTTAAATATTCCAACTAATTGGGGATTCGAATTGTAACAAGGTTTTAATACTTTGTTTAATGAATACACCAGGTTATCGACTGCGTGTAAACCAAGGTTTTACTACTTTGTTAACAATTACACCAATTACCCTTGAATGTAATTTCACCCCTGTTTTAATTATTCTAGTGGCTATTAATCCATTCCCGTGTCCGGTTAAATGAACGATTATTCGTACATATAAATACCCCGCCCATCGTGTCCGATTGAGTGTATATGGTAATTTATAGGGACGCCCAATTGTAAATCTTTATATTAACATTAACAAACTATCATTTAGTTAAACAAATATAAAGCCCATTAATAGCCCATAGTCTAATTTCCACAAGTGTCGTTCTTTTGTCCAAACCCCAATTATGGTACAAAGCCCAATTACCCAATTTTAGTAATTAGCCCAACATCATGATTACTTCATTTTAAATAAGCATAATAATAACTTAGCTACGAGACATTAATGTAAAAAGGTTGAACATAACTTACAATGATTAAAAATAGCGTAGCGTTACACGGACAGAATTTCGACTTACACCCTTACAACATTCGCTAACATACCCTTATTATTAGAATTATAATTAAAATTAAAATTAAAATATAAATTATATATATATATTTTACGTATATATGAGAGAAGAGAGAAAGATTATTTTTGTGAATTTTTACGATCAGAATGTGCGAGCTTTATAGGGATTTTCGATTTTTGGGGCTCCGCGACTCGCGGCCAATTTTGCCTTCAAACTCCGTGAGTCGCGGAGGTTACTTTTACAGCTCAGAGGAGTTTGGCTCTTTGTTTATCGACGGTTTATAATATATATATAATATATATATAATTAATATAATTAATTATATATTATATTATATTTATATACATAGTTAACTTGTAATTTTTAGTCCGTTGCGTCGAGCGTTAAGAGTTGACTCTGGTCCCGGTTCCGGATTTTCGAACGTCCTTGCGTACAATTTTATATTTTGTACTTTGCGTTTTGAATCTTGTACTCTTGTAATTTCGAGACGTTTCTTATCAATAATTGGAACCTCTTTGATTGTCTTTTGTTCTTTTGAGCTTTTTGGTCGTTTGCGTCTTCAATTCGTCGAATCTGTCTTTTGTCTTCACCTTTTATTATTTAAACGAATATCACTTGTAAATAGAACAATTGCAACTAAAAGCTTGTCTTTCTTGAGGAATAATGCTATGAAATATATGTTCGTTTTTAGCATTATCAAATATTCCCACACTTGAGCGTTGCTTGTCCTCAAGCAATATCGTCTTGAAATACTAGAATCACTTCTTTATTCTTCACACTTTGTACATCAGTGATTTCTATACGGCGGTATAAACAATGGTAGTAACGATATGGTTTACAGTCCCACATGACTATAAAAAATTTAGATCCATTAAGGAAATTGGATCTTTATGAAAACATTTGATCTTTTGAAAATTAAATCTAGTTTTTACCCTAGATAAGTTTTCCGGAATAACCCTTTACCGGTGTTTGCAAAATATTTTTGTGGGTTTGGTGGGTTTTAGATTTGAAAATTTTAGCTCAAAACTTGCGGTTTTGTGTCACCCACTTGCTAACCTTGTATTTGGAAAGCAACACGTCCAGTTTACTTGTCCTGTATATTACCTTTCGGTAAACTACCATCCGGTTGAAAAGGAAAGCGTTGAACAAGCAACTGTTAAGGCAATGTCCCCTGACATGCTTTTAATTATGGTCTATAACGTGTCGGACGCAATTACTATCCTTGGTAGGAGCAATAGTAAAGCTTACCCTTATAATTTTTCGGTATGGCACAAGGTCCTGTCTTTGACCACTATGCAACCACCGTTCTTACGGTTGACACCCGATTTAGTTCAGGTGACCTAATGAATTCCAGGTGAATTCCTAGGATTTTACGTTCAATGGTAATGAACGCATTGAAAATGGGTTTTCAGAAAACAAATCGGTTTATAATTTTGATCAAAATATTTTCTCGTTCAAGCTCGAGTTTAGATATCATTGAATTCCATGAGTTTGTAATTCTCAATCTTTAAGGTCAATCTCAAGGATTGAGTGATATCAGTCTTAAAAGCTGATTTTTAATCTTTAAGGAGATTATCCTTTCTGGGGATCTGATTCATTAGTCTTATCCAGCTAATTTGCATGGTGCCCCCCCATTGTACGAGATAAATCCTTCTCATGGTTAGGATAAATCTGACCACTTGGCGACCCTGTTTAATGCTGAGGTCCGTGGATTTCCTGCTGATTTTAGTGATGACTTTTCTAGATTTTTCGTCAACCTACAGCTGGTCTGGACGACAACTTCATGACCTAAATCAAGAAGCGCGTGTCTTTTTCAGAAGACTTTACTTCCTTTTAATGATGGAATTGATTCATCGTGTAGATCCATCTCTTCTTTTCTTTCATTTGGTAAAACAATTTAGTTTAGTCCAAAGCAAAAGTATTTTCAGTTATTTGTTACAGATATATGTGACATATGTTTAAGATAACTTGGTAAATTTTCCCACACTTGGCTTTTATTTTCCTTTTTATCGTCCTCTATTCCATTTTAAATGAATTTTAACATTTTAGTTTGTTTCTCAATTTATGTCCTTTCCGAGGTAACAATAATTTCGGTGTTAAAACCTAGTTTTATCGTTCATAAATATGTATAAACATGATTTTGAATTCATTTAATTGAAAATTTTGAAAATTTTTACTAGAATTGGGTAGTCAGTATATAAGACTAGGGCTGTTCTTTTTTATCAGAGAGCACTAGATTCTAATACAACTACTGCTTTACTAGTATTTTTAATGGTAACCAAGTGTTTAAGATAAAAATTTTAAAATCCGAAAGAATTTAACCCCTTCCCACACTTAAGATCTTGCAATGCCCTCATTTGCAAGAAATCAGTAACTATTTAAATTATTGAGGGCGATTTGTGTGAAAATGATTAAATTTTACCAAAGTTTCCAAATATATTGGCGTTTGTTTGCTGAATGATAAATGGTGCACATCATTTGTTCATTCCGTCTTGTTGTTATTTCACATATATTTTGCATCTTGTCGTCAAAATTAGTTGCTTTTGCTGAACTTAATGCCAGTCTTTGAAAATGCGTTGTTTTACCCTGTTGTGTACATAAGATAAACTGCAAACATATATACATATTTTTGAAGTTTGGTATATTACCCCACATTCAAAAATTATTAAAATCTAAGAATAAAAGTTAGACAATTATAAAAATGATTACAATATTAACAAAAGTATTAAACGTATCAATCATTACAAATTAAAAAAAAAATAAGTAAACTAAGGATGATATTGGTACCAATAGGGGTTCCAGGCATAACCATAGGTGCTATAGAATGCTTCGGCAGGGTCATACGTAGGATATGGTGGCTGCATCTCTATAGACCAAGGAGGGAAGATGGGTTTCGGTGTAGGAATATAGTTTCTACCTATATGTTGGCAATGAGCTATGATTTGGTTCTGATGAACTTGCCAATCTTCAAATGCTCTCTGTCTAGCATTTTCGTATTCCTGAGAAGCTATAAACCTTTGCATTTCTTGCATCTCATTCCCCCCTCCTACATTACCTTGCTGTTGGTTTCTCTCCACCTGTGGATGTCTACCATGGTATCGTACTGCGGCATTATTTCGCCTCTTTAAAACTTTCGCACCATGGTATACATTTAAACCTATAGTATCGCGGGGTTCTGGTTCTTCTACTAATAATCCCCCCTGACTTATATCCACACCGAGATATTCACCAATCAAAGTAATAAAAATACCACCTCCTATTATGCTATGCGGTCGCATCCCCCGAACCATAGCTGATAAATAATAACCCACACAATATGGTATACTTACAGCGCTTTGTGGGTCTCGAATACACATATGGTAAAACAAATCCTGTTCATTTACTTTTTCCTTGTTCTTACCCCTTTGTGTAATCGAATTAGCTAAAAACCTATGTATCACTCTTAATTCGGCTCTATCTATATCCAAATAAGAGTAATTTCCCCCTTTGAAACGGTGATGGCTTGTTATTTGACTCCACACACCGTGTGTATCAAAATTTTCATCTATCTTTCTACCGTTTAGTATCAATCCTCTACAATCGGCAGATGCTAACTCCTCAGGCGTATATATACGTAAACCTGAGCCATGTCCAGTAAAGACATGTGGCGCATCGAACCGCCTAACAAAAATCTAATAAAAGAACGATCGGTTAAACTAGCTACCCGATCATTCAACTCTATACTACATAACAATTCTTCACACCATACTTTATATACAGGTCTACGCATGGTGAATAAACGTACCCAGTCATTAAAAGAAGAATTACCATACCTCTGTACAAGTAATTCCCTAATTGGCCCGGCCAATTCTACAGCTTCTAAGGGTCCCCATTCTATGACCCTCGGTACCTCAACAACCTTAGAATGAAGAGTATGCAAACCCCGTTGATATTTTGGATAATCTATCCAAAGTCTGTCAAATCTCAGGTTCGGGTGCAATTCTTCCAAGTGCATATCGGAAAAGGTCATGACTGGATGAGGTATATCCTGCTTGTAGTAGTTATCCACCTCCTGTTGTTCCAAATTCTCAGCAGGAGCATTGCGGGCTTGGGATGAAGATTCACCCCTTTCATTCTGCAAAACACATCAAACATAATTTTTGTGCATCCAAATATGCATTAGTGTCAGCAAAATCATCAATCAAAATAATTACAATGACATTATCAATTTATATCAGACTTAAGCTCATTTTCACATTTTTATCAAATCTACACTTTTTCAAATAAGCATATACGAAAATGTTCGCCAAGTTCATAAGCATTCAACTCAAATAACATGTCAAAATAATCATTACTAGCAATTAAACAAGTCTCAAATGGCATTATCTTTCAAAAATCAAGTTCATGAATTTTTAGACTTGAAAAAGTCCACTTTAATTCTCAAAATCATATTTAGGCTCAAAGTTTGGATCATTTAATTACCTAAACATGTTACACAACTTATTTTAGCAACAATTCATGACAAAAATCGGCCATAACCTGTTTATATCAAAAAGCCCCAAATTTGCTCAAGAACACAAACCCTAGATTATTCAAAATTTGAAGTTTAAGGCTTCTAATCATGTTAAACAGCATCAATCTAGGTTATACAAGCATAATACATAAACAATTTAAGCCTAATTACACTAAAAAGCATCAAAATCAAATTGAGAAAAAAAATTGCTCAAGAACATCAAATTTCGAATTAAATGGTGTTTAGGTGTAGAAATTTACCGTTTTTCTTGAGTAATTCTTAGATAGCATCCTTCTCAACATGATTTTAGCAAAAGATTTGGTGATTAACGGTTAAAAATTGTGATTTTGGGGTGTATTTTTCGTTTTTTTCGGGGTTTTTTCGCTGTGTTCTTCGCAGTGTGTTTTTGTGGGGAGTGAACTGATCTGTTTTTACGTTTTATTTTTTTATTTTTTTTTATAATCAATAACTTATAAAACAATTAAGTACTTAATTTTAAAATTTTGTTTCCTTTGTTATTTAGGACGAGGTCGTTTCGGATCGATGTCCTAGTCCGTCCCTCGACAAAATTTTAAAATTTGTCTTTTTGTAGCGATTATTTTAAAAGCTAAGATTTTTGGGTTTTTTCAATGTTTTTGGCATACTTTAATTCAATAAGATTAAAACTAATGATAATAAAAGTTCTCGTCCCTCCCTCGGGTAAAGCAATTTCGGTTCAAAGACCTAGTCTTCAACTTACGACGAATTTTAAAAATCATATTTTAACTTAATGAGATAAAGTAAATTTTTGTTTTTAAATTCACACAACTTAAATATAAAATTCAAAATTAATATTAAAGATTCACACCAAACTTAAAATTTGAAATGCATAAAATTAAAAATTTATATTTTAAAAATTAAAAATTCACACCAAATTTAATTTAAAAATTTATAAATTCATATCAAACTTATATTAATTTTTCAAATATTTACAATTTTTAAAAATATTGTTTTACAAAGTTTACAATATTAATTTAAGATTTAAATATTAATTTTAAAAACATGGTAAAAATAAAATTAAAAATCTTTTTGTCTTTTTATCCCACTTTAATCAATCAAATATTATCAAAAATATGCGCCCCTCTTTTTGGTAAAGTAATTTCCGTTCCAAGACCTAATTTAACTCATGACGAATTTTTGAAATATTTTGGGTTGATTGATTAAAGATATTTATACCTTAAGAATAAACGTTAAATTTCGCAGTGATGTAATAAATTTTTGAATGATATCAATAATTTCGGTCGCCAAACCTAATTTTATTCAATACCAATTTAATACTTTTTAGCGAACAAATTAGCGTTTATTATCAAAAGGTTAACAATAAAAATAAAAATAAAAACTGTACAGACATACCTGTGAAATAGATTTCTTAGTTATATGATCTATCCCATTCATAAGATAGTCGGTTTAATTGGTTTTCCATGGCTACATAGGCATAGCCTCGAGCATTCAGTGTCTTTTCTTCTAAACATATGAACGGTCCGTCTCTGCATAAAGTAACAAATTCGGTATTTGAATAGGTTTGATTATTTGAACATTTACCTCCATGTGACCATTTTCCGCATTTGTGACATCTTTCTAGGTGTCGTGCTCTTCTTTTCGCTGCGGATTTTGATTTTCCTTTACCAAATTGTAACTTATTATCTTCGTATCTGGATTCTTTTCTAACTCCGTCCATTCTTTCTCTGATTACTGATACTAATTCACTCGGGAGTATGTCATTATTACGTTTAGTGATTAAAGCGTGTAGCATTAGACCATGGTTTAGTTCACAGGCAGTCTTCATTTTGTAAAAACCTAAAAAAAAATAAAAATTCAGAATGGGGGGAGAAGACTAGTTCTTTAGGGTCTGCTAGGGAAAGACCATTCGGGTTCCATTTTCGAGATTTACATGAAAACAGACAATCTAACTCTAACAGAAATACATATTATCCTTTAAAGACTTGATTCTCCCCACACTTAGTTAGCTGTGGTGTCGAAATTGTGATTAACTTCGTTGTCGACTTCCATCGGACCATGTATGTAATGTTTAACTCTGTGACCATTAACTTTAAATTCAATCCCATTTGAATTTATTAATTCTATCGTTCCGTATGGGAAAACTCTTTTGACTATGAATGGTCCAGACCATCTTGATTTCAATTTTCCAGGAAATAGCTTGAATCGTGAATTGAAAAGAAGAACTTTGTCTCCTTCTTTAAATTCTTTTGAACTTCTGATTCTTTTATCATGCCATTTCTTCGTTCTTTCTTTATAGATTAACGAATTTTCGTATGCTTCATGTCTTAATTCTTCTAATTCGTTTAGTTGACTTAATCGTAGACGTCCGGCTTCATGTAAATCAAGATTACATGTCTTCAAAGCCCAAAATGCTTTGTGTTCAATTTCTACTGGAAGATGACATGCTTTTCCATAAACAATTCTAAAAGGTGTGGTTCCAATTGGAGTTTTCTAGGCTGTTCTAAAAGCCCAGAGTGCATCCTCCAATTTAATGGACCATTCCTTCGGATTTGATCCTACGGTTTTCTCTAGAATACGTTTTAAAGCTCGGTTGGTATTTTCAACTTGTCCACTTGTTTGTGGATGATATGCGGTGGAGATTTTATGAGTTACTCCATATCTTTTAAGAACTTTCTCAAGTTGATTATTACAGAAATGAGTACCCCGATCACTTATTAAAGCTTTCGGTGTTCCAAACCTTGCAAAAAGACGTTTTAAAAAGTTGACTACAACTCGTGCATCGTTAGTTAGGAGAGCTTGTGCTTTCGCCCATTTAGATACATAATCAATGGCTACGAGTATATATAGATTATTATGAGATTTTGGAAATGGACCCATAAAGTCAATACCCCAAATGTCAAATACTTCACACACTTGGATGACATTTTGTGGCATTTCATCACGTTGACTTATTTTTCTGGCCCATTGACAAGCATCACAGGATTTGCAAAGAAGGTGTGCGTCTTTGTAAATTGTAGGCCAATAGAATCCAGCATCATAAACTTTTCTTGCTGTTAGTTGAGGCCCATAATGCCCTCCTGTTGGTCCTGTGTGACAATGGTTTAATATTTTACTAGCTTCATCTCCAAATACACATCGGCGTATTATTCCATCGGGACAACTTTTAAACAGATGTGGATCTTCCCAGAAATAGTGTTTTATATCACTGAAGAATTTCTTTCGTCTTTGGTACGATAATCCTTTTTCAAGGAATCCACAAACTAAGTAGTTTGCATAGTCTGCAAACCATGGGATTTCTTTATAATCCATCTTCAATAGATATTCATCAGGAAAGTTGTCTTGTATGGCTGATTCATTTAGAACTTCTAATTCGGGATTTTCAAGACGAGAAAGATGATCAGCGGCGAGATTTTCTGCTCCTCTTTTATCTCGGATTTCAATATCAAACTCTTGTAAGAGTAAGATCCAACGGATTAATCTTGGTTTAGCATCTTGTTTTGAAAATAGGTATCTAAGAACAGAATGGTCGGTATAGACCACCGTTTTTGCTAGAACGAGATATGATCGAAATTTGTCAAAAACAAAGACAATAGCAAGGAGTTCTTTTTCAGTAGTTGTGTAATTCGTCTGTGCTCCTTGTAATGTCTTACTAGCGTAATAAATAGGTTGAAATCGTTTTTCAATCCTTTGTCCTAAAACGGCTCCCATTGCAAAATCACTTGCATCGCACATTAGTTCAAATGGTAGATTCCAATTTGGTGTTATCATGATCGACGCATTAGTGAGTTTCTCTTTAAGAATATTAAAAGATTTGATACACTCATCTGAAAAGATGAATGGAGCATCCTTTTCTAGGAGTTTATTCATAGGAGTGGCAATTTTAGAAAAATCTTTTATGAAACGTCGGTAAAAACCGGCATGCCCTAGAAAACTCCTAACTCCTCTAACATTGGTGGGATGTGGAAGTTTAGCAATTACATCTACTTTAGCTCTATCCACTTCAATTCCTTCTTTTGAAATTTTATGTCCAAGAACGATGCCTTCTTTAACCATGAAATGGCATTTCTCCCAATTAAGTACTAGATTTGATTTTTCGCATCTAATTAGCATTCGTTCCAGATTAACTAGACATGATTTAAATGTATCACCGAAGACTGAAAAGTCATCCATGAAAACTTCCATGCATTCTTCTATCATGTCGTGAAAAATCGCCATCATACACCTTTGAAAGGTTGCAGGGGCGTTACAAAGTCCAAATGGCATGCGTTTGTAAGCAAAAGTACCATAAGGTCACGTGAATGTGGTTTTCTCTTGGTCCTCGGGTGCTATTGGAATTTGAAAATATCCGGAAAATCCATCTAGAAAACAATAGTAGCTATTTCCGGCTAATCTTTCCAACATTTGATCTATGAAAGGTAAGGGAAAGTGATCTTTTCTGGTGGCGTCATTTAATTTTCTATAATCAATACATACACGCCATCCTGTTACAGTCCTAGTAGGAATAAGTTCATTTTTTTCATTTGTAATGACAGTCATGCCACCCTTCTTAGGTACGCATTGAACTGGGCTTACCCATGGACAATCAGAAATTGGATATATCAAACCTGCATCTAGCAGTTTAATAATTTCCTTCTTAACTACATCTTGCATATTAGGATTTAGTCTTCGTTGGCGTTGCACATACGTTTTATGACCTTCTTCCATAAGGATTTTATGTGTGCAATACGAAGGACTTATTCCTTTAATATCATGAATCTTCCATGCAATGGCTGGTTTATGAGCTTTCAACACAGAAATGAGTTGTGATTTCTCATTTTCAGTAAGAGAAGACGATATTATTACAGATAATTCAGATTCACCATGTAAATAAGCGTATTCCAAATAGTTTGGAAGTGGCTTTAACTCTAATTTCGGAGGTTCTTCTATCGATGATTTATATCGATATCTGTCTTCTTCTTTTAGCATTTGAATTTCTTCTGTTGTTGGTTCATATCCATTAGCTATAAGTGTAGCTAACATTTCAGCTTCATCAATTGGTTCATTACCTTCTCCTAAAGAACATTCTCCTGTTCCTTGTAATTCTGGAAATTCTTTTAATAATTCTGCATGTGCATCTATAGTTTGAATATAATAACATGTATCATCTGCAGATTATGGTTGTTGCATTGCTCTATCAACTGAAAAGGTAACACTCTCATTCTCTATACTTAGGGTCAGTTTCTTACCGAACACGTCTATCATTGCTTTATCCGTGTTTAAGAATGGTCTTCCTAATATGAGAGGAACTTGAGAATCTTCTTCCATGTCCAGAACAACAAAATCTACTGGAAATACTAAAGTACCAACTTTAACTAGCATGTTCTCCATTATCCCTCTAGGATATTTTATTGATCTATCGGCTAGTTGTATGCTTATTCTGGTTGGTTTCAATTCTCCAAGGTCTAGTTTAGCGTATAGTGAATACGGCATTAGATTTATACTAGCACCTAAGTCTGCCAATGCTTCTATTGAACTAAGACTACCCAGAAAACATGGAATTGTGAAACTTCCTGGATCAGATAGTTTTTCTGGTATTTTATTCAACAGCACTGCTGAACAATTAGCATTCATTGTAACAGTCGAGAGTTCTTCCATTTTCTTTCTATTCGTGATCAGATCTCTCAAGAATTTAGCATATCTAGGCATTCCTGAAATCACATCAATGAAAGGAAGATTTACATTTATCTGTTTAAACATACCCAAGAATTTGGATTGCTCGGCTTCAAGTTTTTCTTTCTTCATTTTACTCGGATAAGGAAGTGGTGGTTGGTATGGTTTAACATAAGGTTTATCCTTAACTGTGTTATCTTCATTAACCTTTTCAACTACCGGTTCTTTTTCCTTATCTTGATCAGGTTGTGGTTCTTGTGGAGTAGGAATAGCTTCATCAGAAGTTACAGGTATTTTAGGTGGTTTAAGTGTTGTACCACTTCTTGTGGTAATGGCTTTAGCTATTTCATTTCGGGGGTTAGCATTTGTATCGCTCGGTAGACTTCCCGGTTTTCTTTCACCTATTAACCTTGCTAGGTTACTTACTTCTTGTTCTAGATTTTGAATAGAAGCTTGTTGATTTCTAAATGCTTGAGCATTTTGTTCATTGGTTTGTTTCTGAGAGGTGAAAAACTGCGTTTGAGTTTCAACTAGCTTCGTCATCATATCTTCTAAATTCGGCTTTTTATCATCGGTTTGTTGTGGTTGTTTGTTTTGAAAATTAGGTCTTTGCTGATTATAATTATTATTGGATACTTGTTGATTGCTAGGACCTTGTTGGTTGTTGTATGGAATATTTCTGTTATAATTCTGGTTTTGATTGTAAATCGGTCTTGGCGGTTGATAATTATTCTGATAATTATTTTCAGGCCTTTGGTTTATGTATGAAATATTCTCTCTTTGTTCCATTGTTAATTCAATACTGAGACAATCTTTTGTCAAATGTGGTCCTCCACACTGCTCACAACTAATTCGTATTGAGTGAATATCCTTAGTCATCTTTTCCATTCGTCTTTCCACAGCATCTATCTTTGCGGAAATGGAATCTAAGTCATGGCTAGAATCGGCTCTAGCTGCTTTAGATGATCTAACGATATCTTTTTCTTGGTGCCACTCATGTGAGTGGGAAGCAGTGTTATCAATAATTTTGTAAGCATCAGTTTCGGTTTTCTTCATAATAGAACCACCAGCTGCTATATCTATGTCTTTCCTTGTAGTGATGTCGCATCCTTGGTAGAATATTTGTACTATTTGACAGGTGTCTAAACCATGTTGCGGACATCCCCTTAATAACTTTCCATATCTTGTCCACGCCTCATATAGAGTTTCATTTGGCTTCTGTGTGAACGTAACAATTTCTGCTTGAAGTCTTACGGCTTTAGATGCAGGAAAGAATTGTTTAAGAAATTTTTCAACTAAAACGTCCCATGTATCAATCGCCCCTTCAGGTAACGATTCCAACCAATCTTTGGCTTCTCCCTTTAAAGTCCAGGGAAATAACATGAGATATATCTGTTCATCCTCCACTTCTCGGATTTTAAATAGTGTGCAGATCCTATTAAAGGTACGTAGATGTTCATTTGGATCTTCCTTCGGCGCACCACTAAATTGACATTGATTAGTCACCATGTGTAGAATTTGTCCTTTGATTTCATAATCTGGCGCATTAATGTCTGGATGAGTAATTGCGTGACCTTGGCCAGTGCGTTTAGCTCTCATTCGGTCTTCCATACTTAAAGGTTCCAGATTCTCCATAATTGAATTTGTTGAATCGGAATCACTAGAGGATTCTGATTTAATGGTTCGTTCCTCAACAATCTCTGTTTGAATAATTGGTGGCTCCGGAGGAAAGTTTAGTGGTTCAGGATCTACGAACCGTTCCTGAATATTTTCCGGATTCTCAATTGTGAGGTTGGGTTCAAAAAATGGATTATCGGAAATTTGAACTGAAGTACTTGGTCTACTGGATGACGATTCTAAAGAAAAATCAACGGCGATTATATTTGCTAAATGTCTTGATCTAGTTACAGGTGGTGAACGTACAAAAGGTGGTGAACATCTTGCTCGGTGCATTCACTGAATATCCTATTAGTTTTTAAAAGGAAAGAAAAATTATAATAAGTTATCCAATCAATAGACTTTTCTGATT
The DNA here is from genome assembly GCF_046630445.1 of Rutidosis leptorrhynchoides. Classification (NCBI taxonomy): domain Eukaryota; kingdom Viridiplantae; phylum Streptophyta; class Magnoliopsida; order Asterales; family Asteraceae; genus Rutidosis; species Rutidosis leptorrhynchoides. The sequence goes on along the minus strand of NC_092342.1, from coordinate 136,443,528 downwards.
TTGCCCACGTTTCGAATAGCCAAAAGATGCAGCAGAGGGGCAGGATTCGTTTGGTCTCAATATAATTGAGGACTGTTTGGCTCCAATAACCCGGTCCACGTACAAATCCAACTATTACTACGAACCAGAAAATTTTGATGTCTATTAATTTAACCACTTAAAATAAATTTTCGTAATTTTAAGAAATTTAGATAAGAAGTAGAATAAAAATCTATGTCCTAAAACTAGAATAGCGAGAAATAAGAAAGAAAAAGAGTTCGTCGAAAAAGGTCGAAAAAGAAAAAATGGTTGAAAAATAAAAGGTGACGGAAAAATAAAAGAAACTTATAAAAAATTAAAAATACTTGACTAACCTAACCTTATTACTACAACTAACTTAAAATTATAATCGCAAATTGAAATTACTAATTGGAATGATAATTGATACATAGTAAAAGGTGTCTAAAAATATTAAAGCTTACAGGAAAAACTAAATCCCAAATGGAAATAACTTAAAAAGAAACTAAAACTTAAAAAGGCCTCGCAAAATTCTAAAGCACCTAAATCTTAGTCTAAAGAAAAAGCACTTAAGGAATTCTACGGCAAAGCCTAAAAATCTAGGAGTAAAAATGACTATAGCAAAAACTAAGTTTAAAATTAAATATGAGCTAAAAATACAAATATTACGCTAAAACGATTAAAAAGGGACAAAATATAAAAATATACAAAAAGTTGTAAAAAGTACAATTTTTATAAAAATATTATTTTTATATTATTTATTTATTAAAACTATTAATTTAATATTTTAATTAAACTAATTAAACAAAATAATAATAAAAACTAAAATTAATAATTAATTAAAAACTAATTAGGGTTTTATATTAATATTTATAATATAATCCGTAATTAATGTGAAATTAGGGTTCTGTCAGCGTGTCAGAGCAGCTCCGCAACTTGCGGTATTCAAAACATCAAACCCCGCGACTCGCGGGGTTCCAAAATTCAGCTGACAGGTTTAAATTCGACGCGTTTTTCTTTATTTTTTTTTTATTTTATTTTCTGTTTTTAATTTTTTTCTGTTTAAAAAAAAATAATATGTGTATAAATAAAACTTATATTTAAAACTTAAATAAAAATAGAATCACTTTATAATTTTATAAATAAAAATCTTAAAACTTGATTTATATATATATATATATATATATTTTTTTATATTTATATGTTTTTTAAATAAAAAAAAAACAAAATACTTAAATAAAACTTATGTTTTTATAAAAACAAAGAAACTTTATAAAACTTAAATATTTATCAAACTCCTAAAAATATTTATATTTTTGTTTTTCTTTTTATATTTTTGAATAATTAAAACGTATTTTTACAAAAGCGACTTTTAATAAAAGTGAAATAAAAATCCTTTTTTTTTATATTAGCGTTGCGCTTCCGGCGTTTAAGAGAGATTCCCCGGCAGCGGCGCCAAAAATACTTGATGTCGTAGGGGGTGTATACAAAATAGTATTATTTTTAGTGCGAAATACTATTAAATACGATACAATTTTACACAAGATATTTATTTATTTATAGAATGGATATACTTAAACCTTGCTACAACACTTATAGGCAGTGTACCTAATCGTAAAGTAGTGTAGTTTTTAGTAAGTCCGGTTCGTTCCACAGGGAAATCTTTAAACAAAGCTCAACGCTATATTAGTTTACTTTTATAAAAATACAAACATATATATAAGTAATATTATTATTATAAAAGGGGGGTTTTTACCATTTAATGACCGGTTTGTCGATTTTAAGACTTTAGTCGCAGTTAAAACCTAATGTAAAATATTAAATAAATAAAAGACTTAATTTAAAGCGTAAAGTAAATAACGATAATGAAATTGCGAATAATAAAAGTGCGATAAAATAAACTTGCGATAATTAAAAAGGACGATAATTAAAAGTGCAATTGAATAACAATAAATAAAAGTGCGATAATTAGAAGTTCAATTAAATATAAAATAAAGGAAATTAAATATGAAATAAAAGAATTATGCTTATTTAAACTTCCGTAATCATGATGTTTGACGTGTTGATTTTAGTTTTATGCCTATGGGTTAATTGTCCTTTGTCCTGGATTATTTAATATGTCCGTCTGGTTTTTGTCCATAACAGTCCATCAGTCATAAATATAAAGTGCGAGTGTCCTCGTCAAATTATTATTATACCCGAAGTTAAATATTCCAACTAATTGGGGATTCGAATTGTAACAAGGTTTTAATACTTTGTTTAATGAATACACCAGGTTATCGACTGCGTGTAAACCAAGGTTTTACTACTTTGTTAACAATTACACCAATTACCCTTGAATGTAATTTCACCCCTGTTTTAATTATTCTAGTGGCTATTAATCCATTCCCGTGTCCGGTTAAATGAACGATTATTCGTACATATAAATACCCCGCCCATCGTGTCCGATTGAGTGTATATGGTAATTTATAGGGACGCCCAATTGTAAATCTTTATATTAACATTAACAAACTATCATTTAGTTAAACAAATATAAAGCCCATTAATAGCCCATAGTCTAATTTCCACAAGTGTCGTTCTTTTGTCCAAACCCCAATTATGGTACAAAGCCCAATTACCCAATTTTAGTAATTAGCCCAACATCATGATTACTTCGTTTTAAATAAGCATAATAATAACTTAGCTACGAGACATTAATGTAAAAAGGTTGAACATAACTTACAATGATTAAAAATAGTGTAGCGTTACACGGACAGAATTTCGACTTACACCCTTACAACATTCGCTAACATACCCTTATTATTAGAATTATAATTAAAATTAAAATTAAAATATAAATTATATATATATATTTTACTTATATATGAGAGAAGAGAGAAAGATTATTTTTGTGAATTTTTACGATCAGAATGTGCGAGCTTTATAGGGATTTTCGATTTTTGGGGCTCCGCGACTCGCGGCCAATTTTGCCTTCAAACTCTGCGAGTCGCGGAGGTTACTTTTATAGCTCAGAGGAGTTTGGCTCTTTGTTTACCGACGGTTTATAATATATATATAATATATATATAATTAATATAATTAATTATATATTATATTATATTTATATACATAGTTAACTTGTAATTTTTAGTCCGTTGCGTCGAGCGTTAAGAGTTGACTCTGGTCCCGGTTCCGGATTTTCAACGTCCTTGCGTACAATTTTATATTTTGTACTTTGCGTTTTGAATCTTGTACTCTTGTAATTTCGAGACGTTTCTTATCAATAATTGGAACCTCTTTGATTGTCTTTTGTTCTTTTGAGCTTTTTGGTCGTTTGCGTCTTCAATTCGTCGAATCTGTCTTTTGTCTTCACCTTTTATTATTTAAACGAATATCACTTGTAAATAGAACAATTGCAACTAAAAGCTTGTCTTTCTTGAGGAATAATGCTATGAAATATATGTTCGTTTTTAGCATTATCAGGCGCGTCAATCAAATTAAACAACGTGAGATTAAGATGAACTAAGAGTAGATATGAGTAGAAGCGTTCGAGTATAAATGCACAAGTAGTCAAGTAATTCCTACTTCAAGTCTATATGCCGGTTGTAGTCTAGACTCACCAATGTACCCTATTACTGGAGGTTGACACCAATGAACTCTAAATCCCTACAACCAACGCTCTGATACCATCTGTAGCGACCCGAAAATCGTCATTGACGGCGCCGTCTACTTAGGTCCCGTTACGTGGTCATAAGTCTTTAAAACAACGTTTGACCAAAAGATATGTCGCATTCATTTCAAATGTAAAGATTGTTCAAAGTTTACAAGAATAGTTCCACCACAAGTTACGATACAAAGTTTTAAGTACAAATGAAACTTATGCGACACAATTTAAAAGTATCCAAAAGACGCTCCATGTATGCATATATACTCGACATCCAATGCAAGTATCAAAATAATGAGCGGAAGCATGTATCATGTATCGTTCAAGGACCTGAGAAAAACATAGAAATCTGTCAACGAAAACGTTGGTGAAATCATAGGTTTAAGTAAGTAAGTACAAGTGAACCACAAGATTTGCATCAATGAAATAATAGTAATACATTCCAAAAGTTTATTTCACGAGCACCCAATTATCAATGCTTAACATTCCTTCCATTGAACCCCATCACTTAGTGCTAGAACATACACTGTTTCTCGAAAATATATTTCATTCGTAAACGGTAGCGAACCGTTTGAATGAGGGTTTGTCAAACCCATATGGATCCATACAACATAAGTTCTCGCTTACACCCGGCAAGTGTAACTAATGATAATCGAATTGAGGATTTTGTTCTAAACTCGTATGTAGAATGTTTGTTTTCCTGTACTTGTGTTCACTTAGTAAAAGAAATGTTTATGTTTTCTCATCCCAAATGTAAGTTCAAAAAGAGTAAAAGTGGGACTATGATCTCACCTTGAATGCACGAGTAGTAAAGTACTTCAACAAGTAAACGTGTGCAAAGAACAATGCTAGTCTTGACCTAAACAAATAGGTTGTATCAATAACGATAGTCACGATTGGTCAAAGATGTTCAATTAGTCCTATGGCTCGTTACGACTCGATTATGTAGCATGTGAAATCAAATTGTCAAGTTTCATGCAAGGTACAAGTATATAAACAAGTTAGGAAGGTTGCATAATCATTTGGTTAAGTTTGACAAAAAGTCAAACTTTGGTCGGTCAAAGTCAACGAAAAAGTCAACACGTTCGGGTCGTGTCCCGAACTATTTTTCTGAGGTTTTTAATCATGTATGAGCATGTTAGGACAAGTTACATGTGAATCGGAGGTGCGTAGCATAGCAAACATTATTCGAAAATTGACAAAGTTGGACAGACCATAATGGCGCGCCGCGCGGGTATATGGCGCGCCGCGCCATTATCTGTGCAGAGAGTTTTGGCAACTTTTAAGTTTTATGCACGAACCTAACTTCAAACAATCACCATTTATGATCCGCAAACAATCAAGACAAGTATCTTATACCGTTGGGAAGGTAATTTGACGAGAAAAACAACTAAACACATTTCATCAATCAATCTACCTATTACAACAACCAAAACCGCATCTAATGCTTAACATTAACCGCATACAAGTTCATAAATGCAATTCAATGATTCGGGCAACCAATTTACATGAATGATATGCCTTTTCGAAGGTAATCAAGCATACAATCCAACTAAACACTTACCAATAATAATCCATGGCATTCAATGCATCAAAAGTCCATTTCAAGTTCGTCAAACCCTAACTCAAATTCACCAAAATTAATAATCAAGTTCATGAAGTTTTCTAAGGCAACCTACACATCAAATTGAAGCTAGTGATACAAGGAACACAATTAGAACATGAACTTTTAACATCTAACAACATATGATCATCCAAAATTCAAGAACAACACACCAAAAGTCAAGTTCATGCTAGTTACACTAAAACAACGAGATCGAGCATATAAATTTCACACACGACATCACAATGAGCCATAGACACTAACTAACACCATTTCAAGTCAAAAACACGAATTTAGAGAAATCTAGAGTTTTGGAAATGTTACCCAAACGAGATGAAGTTGGTACCAAAATGAAGAGGATGAAGAGAGGATCACGAATATGTAATTTATTTTGTTGTAAGCCTCCTAGATCGAATTTAGATGATGATTGAATGAATTTAGAAATTGGGTGTGTGTTCTTGCTAGAGAGAAAGAGAGAGAGATGGAGATGGTTGAATGGTGGTGATTGGGGTGGACTAGGTGACCTAGTCAACTAGTTTGCCCCGTGTCAATTTTAGTCCCTCAAGTTTGAATCGGGTGCGTGAATTACCTAATCGAGATAATTTAAAACGCGTATTAACGAAAGATGTTATAAATATATAACGGACTTTAAAATAGTTAAACGGAAAGTAAATGGAAAAAGGAGGGATGTTACAAGTCGTTACATGTAAGTGTTGTTTTGAAACCTTTAGGTTAACGATCTTGTTAAATGTTGTTAACCCAATGTTTATAATATCAAATGAGATTTTAAATTATTATATTATCATGATATTATCATGTATGAATATCTCTTAATAAGATATATATACATTAAATGTCTTTACAACGATAATCGTTACATATATGTCTCGTTTAAAAATCATTAAGTTAGTAGTCTTGTTTTTACATATGTAGTTCATTGTTAATATACTTAATGATATGTTTACTTATCATAGTATTATGTTAACTATATATATATTCATATATATGTCATCATATAGTTTTTATAAGTTTTAACGTTCGTGAATCACCGGTCAACTTGGGTGGTCAATTGTCTATATGAAACATATTTCAATTAATCAAGTCTTAACAAGTTTGATTTCTTAACATGTTGGAAACATTTAATCATGTAAATATCAATCTCAATTAATATATATAAACATGGAAAAGTTCGGGTCACTACAACACCTAATGTATATATAAATATATTGTATAGTTATGAACACATACATGTATAATAAAGAATATATATGTATGTATCACATAGATATAATTATACACGTGACATATTATGATAAGATATACATAGTAATTGATTAAAGTAAATAATAATACTATTATTAAGATTATTAGTATAACCTATACACATACCTATATAGTAGCACTTATAACACTAAGTATATTATCACTTATATACATATAACTTTCTCGAAAACGGTCACTGTTAATATAGTTTACTATATTAATAAACAAACTTTATGTCTATTAGACATTAACTAATCGAACATAATATCTCTAGGTTGAGATCTCCGTGTTCAACACTCCGATCATATAACTTGCGTGAATTATCTATCTGCTATTAAGGTGAACTTCATAGCCCCTCTTTTTACTATTTCTTAACTATTTTATAAACTTTGGGGTGAGACACATGCTTGCTTTCAAACTGTTTTACGCTTAGACACAAGTACTCAAACTTTATTTTGATCAGTTCAAACTGTTTGCTAACATGCCTTGATTCATGCTTAATCCCTACCATGATATCGTTAATTACTGGAATTTGGTAAGCTTAGTTATTGTGATAGCGCTATTGAGGGTGACGTCTCTATTCGGATGACCGCTGGTTGATGGATACATAATAACGATGAACGACACGAACGTGATGTGTTTAGGGTAACTAATGGTTAGTATCGATATCATATACACCATTACTACTACCGAACTGATTAAACCGCTTATTTAAATCTTGTGGTCAAAAACTTGTTATAATTATTAAACCTATGTTGTTCACTCAACCATTTTGGTTGACACTTTAAGCATGTTTTGTCTCAGGTGAAGATTGCTAAAGATTATTTGCTATTTGGATTTTGCTGCTTTTGGAGTCTGCATTTATACAATCATGTTATTGCATTAGAACATTAAAGTTTACAATTGTTATGATTTAACACTTTCCGCTGCTTTAACACATTGGTTATCAAATAAAACGTCTCATATAGAGTCGTTCTCGTTTATACATACTTGTGTTGTGATATTGTGAAGTCATATTTCCCCGGCCCTATTTGGGGGTATGACAAATACAATGAGGTGCTGCTTGAATCACTAAAACTATCAGCTGAACAGAATCTTACTGAGCAAGAGACTGCTCAGGTACCGGAATCTTTATCTCCGGCAACTGAGTTTCTACCGGAGGAGGGTGAAGTTACTGTTTTGGATAAACTTTCAAATTTTCACACACCAAAAAAGTCAATTTTTCCCAATGAAGATGTTTTTCCAAAAGAAATTCATTATTCTATGGAAAAGGCCTCAAAAGTAGTTAAAATCCAAATGGCTAATTTTGAAATGTTAAAAAATTCTGAAAAAGCGATTAAAGGTGCTTTGTTTAAAGCAAAAAGCATGGAGAAAGTACCTGACATGAGTGGTAGCAAGGATGTGTTGCTTTCGGCTTCCAGTGTTCATGGTGTTCTCTTCAATATCAATTTAAATGACTATCCTCCTCTTGTCCACAAGTCTTCACTTGTCACTTCTCCCTCCTTACAAACAGCAGGTGTTTCTTCTTTATTTAATTGTGAAAATTCCTTTGTTTCTAAGCTCAATTCTTCTGTTCCTTTCACAATGCCTCAATCTGATCAGTGTTGTGGAATAAACTGTAAAGAATCATGTGACAAAATCAAAGCTCGTTGTGTTCTTTCTGATAACAGCAACCTTTTACCCAATCATGTCAACAATAAGGGAAAAGACAAAAAATCCAAAGATAAAGCTTCAATTTGGGTCGATGACGTCCCTAATCTATCGGGTTTGTTTGACACTTCTAATGATATTAATCATGTTGTTGGAAACGTATCATCTCTAAAAAGTGGAGTGTCAATTCGTTCCCAATTTGATGTTAAAAAGTTAACTTACAAGGAAGAATTAGCCAACTTTGCTGTGCTACTGCAAAACATGGCTGAGGATGATGATACTCTTATCAATAAATCTAAATCACGAGGGTAATTTTTACCTGGATTCTTTTCAAGCAATTGCAGACAAGAGTGCATATTTTCTTTCAAAGATTCGGTTCATGCTCCGTGTGGTGGTATCGATCTTTAGCAGCGAGTTTTCAATTCCGTTTGAGAACAATTCTTCAATATTTCAATCGTTCAATGTCAAGGTTCAAGCAATTGATTCAAGTGTAATGGCTCTGTCGATTGCTACTGTTCTTCTTCTATTGACCTAATCCCTTTTGGTTAATCGACTCTTCATCGTTCTCTCCGTAGCTTTTAGACTGCCGATTTGCTTACTTCTTGGTTTGGGCTCACGAGCCCTTTATGCTTTGGGCTTGATCTTAGGCATTTACGGGCCTGCCTCAACAATTCTACCAATTGTGTCAAGTTTTTATGGGCTTTATGTCTTTTTAGTATTTTGGTTTGTTTTTTCATTGTCTTTCAATTTCTGTCATTTCGTTAGGCTCGAAAGCCTCTTTCAATGTAATATGTTGTTTTACTTCATCTTTCCGATGAAAGTTAATAAATATATTTCTTTTTCGCCGAAAAAAATAAATATAAACAAGCTTAATATTCGGTAGTAGATAGAAAAAATAATATAAACAACACCTATAAATATACCATTAAAATTACATTACTCCTATAAAGTAATTAATGTCTAGGTACATAAAATTGCAAAATATTAAAGGGTGATGATTCGTACACCACCAATTTTTAGCCGTACACCACCAAACATGCTTTACAGTGTTGTATAGTACAACATCATAATGCATGTTTGGTGGTGTACGGCTAAAAACTGGTGGTGTACGGATCACTCCCCAATATTAAAAGGAAAGAAAACACGATTTTGAAGTTAGGAAAAAAAGGAAAAGGTAGATATATTTGTAAAGGTTGAAATAGTGTCCGCTGCTTTCTCCTTTAAATTAGGGTTTTGTTTTCTTCGTCATTTCAATTACAATTTCAATTATATTTATCTTCCATTCGATTCCATTTCTTCATCTTCTCTGTAAGTATTTCACTTCAAGTTTAATTGAATACTTCAATTTCATCAAATCTCTATGCACGTATGTATAATTGTATGCTGTACTGCACTGTACTGTTTTCCCCCTTTGCTTACTCTAATTTTTAAACCTAGGTATGCGGACAGTTAATTATTTAGCTGCATAATATTGTGTTTATGTTGATATTTAAAGTATTAGATTGAAGTATGAACAAAATAAGGTTAAATTGTTAATCTTCTATTTGAAACTAAATCAACTTATGAGCATAAAGATTAATGGTCTATATGTTTTTTTTTTTTTTGTTTTTTTTTTATTTTATGCTTGAATATAAGAATTTTCAGTGCCCTTTATTTGGTTGGAAAATAAGTTGTTCTGTCATGATTAAAGTTTTGCTTAGACTTTGGGTAAAGTTTTATTTAAAATATTAAATTAAAATTCCTGTGTAGCTGAATATCTTGTTTAAACTTCATTTCTGTAATTTCAAATTGTAACATTAGCTCCTATATCAAAATAAATCCAGAGCATAGTTTCGTTTTGGCTATATGTTGTATTTGCTACATTATGGTATTGATAGTATCGTTCCTTGGTGTTGTGTAGGGTTTATTTGATGCCGCTTGGTTATCAAAATCGAGTTTTTGTGTGCTAGTTTGTGGTTTCGAAAAAGCACCTGGTGCGGCAGTAGGATAATCTAATCTGTTGGTATTATAAAATATAGCTAAAACGGGGTCCCTTTGTTGCGTGGCTGCTAGGCCACATGGGTCTAATGCGGCTAGCCATGACTGGTCCATGGGTCCACATGAGCCTTACTGGAGAACCAACACAAGCTTTTCACCTCCACCACCGAGGTGGGATATGCGGTACAACTCCGAAAGTCAATCGTTTGGTTCTCAAGAAGGTAGCCAGTTATACGGGTCGACATCATCCTCAAATAGTAGAGGAAATTTTATATCTAATCATCGATATTCTGTTTCTGACGGAGTTGGGACTTTTATTAGTAGTCCGTCTGATTTTTCGCCAGCTCAGCAGTGGACCCCTTCCACAATACAAGAAATTAGCATTGATGAGTTTGAAAACTCTTCAAGGAGAGGTATACATTTTACTTCATTAGTTAAATATTGTTATTGTTATATTCATAATAGGTTAAAAGTTTCTAATAAGTTTGCTATTTTTATTTAGTTATCTTATAATTAAATGAAATAGCTTTCTAGAAATTGGGTTGAAAGTCCCGAAAGTGTTTGTTGTTTACGCATTTGAAACGTACCAAAACAATCATGCGTTTTTTTGACCCGTTATGCAACCTGCCTGGCCCTTTGCCACCTGCAGTGGTGTATTAAGATCTAGAATTATATACTTTCCACACATGATTTAATATACACTTTTTTTTTCTTCCTGTTGGGCCTCAATTATCAGCATGATATGTATATCTTTGTTCATGCATATCTTTGTATTATTTTATATTAGTTATTACCATACTATAGTGGCTTGTTATAATTTTTAATGATCCAATTTTTATTCATATATTATCATAACCCTTATGCTAAGTCGTGCTAATTTACTGTTTATTTTTCAGTTTTGGGGCCTTTAACCTTTTCACCGACCATTGAGGTATGTTATCATCTTTAATAACATCTCATTCACTTTCTATATTTTTTTCTCTAATGATTTTCATTTTTCAGAGAGATTCCATTTCGTCGCGCTCAGACAGTAGCGATTATGAAGCAATAGTCAAATCACAATCAGCACACCGTAACTTCACAAGCCGTCGTTGCTTCATGTCCAAACCGGTCCACCCTTTGACTTTTCCACCCGAACAAGATAGGCCCGTCTTTACAGATTTCAACGAGCCTCATAGAGACACTGCTAGTTGTGATCTTGATTCTACCGATGTTTCTGAACCAATCGAACCCGATTTACTAACCCGACCACCCATTACCCAACCGCCTGTTCACAAATGTGGAATATGTGACCGAAATCTCTCGCAAAAATCACCTTGGAGTTCTCGCCGGATTGTTCGAACCGGCGACATGCCGGTCACCGGAGTACTTTCATGCCGCCATGTTTTTCATGCCGAGTGCTTAGACCAAACGACACCAAAAGTGCGAAAAGGTGACCCGCCGTGTCCCGTTTGCTCCAAATCCGAAGAAGAAACGTCTCTCGATCATCGGGTTTTTTCGAAACTGAAAAACGGGTTTCCGAGACTCAAACCGTTTCGTGAAGATGGACCGTCAAGACCGTGGGGGTGTGGTCAGGCGGGAAATTGTGTTGAAGGTGCGGTAACTGCACCTTCAAGAAATGCAATGTTGTTGCTTAACCGGAACCGGGTTAAAAAGAGCCTTTCGTTGAAGAGTAACTCGAGTAGGAAAAGTGGGTCACATTCTTCGGGTGATGCAGGTGCAGTTGATTCTTCAAAGACAGATGCGGGTTCGAATAAGAAGTCTTAAAAGTGGTAACTTGTGTCTTGTGTGAAAGTGGTTTGGGGGTATGGAAAATGTGGTTAAAGGTTATTAACAGCAGTAGAAAGATTTTTGTAGGATGGTATGTATATCATCCAATCCAACATGGTATGTAAAATATCAGTTTAATTGCTGACATGTGAAGGTAGACTGTTTCTGTTTGTTGTTTGGATCTATATTTAACCTTCTTGGCTTGTTTTGGTTGTGTTTTGTTGCCATATTCCTTGGTATAGTGATATATGATTTGTGATCTTTATGAAATCTTTTGCAAGGGTTTCAAGTTGTGGTCAAAGTTGGGTTGGAAACGGCCACATAGTAATTTGGCTGGGCCGCATACAAAGTCAAAATACTCTCCATAACTCGAACAAGCTAAAATGTTTTTAATTTATCTTTATAAAAACAGTTTGGGTGATGGTGGGCTTAGGTTTGCATGAGTTTGACACAAGAAGCACTATTCTTTTGAAAGAGTAAACTAATAAAGCCCGTGTATAATTCCAGAGTTTCGGAATGTTTGGATCTTACTACCAACAGTTATTTCGCATTTAACTTTTTTTTAGAACAACTTCAAATTTTATTGAAACATACCCTTCTAGCAAGAAGCTAGTAAAGGCTCGAAGATTACACGAGCTTTAAAAGCCAAGAATTCTAATTTACGTGTTTCTTTCTACTACTGTACCAAGTAAACGACGTGAAACAAATAGAATCTAAAAGTAAATACCTCTTCGTAGGGGGAGTGAAAACCACGCTGTTTCGGAACCTTCAAATGTGCCACACTAGAGGTGAACACCCTAACCGGTTTTAAAAAAACAACCGGTTCTGACAGGAACCGGTTTTACCAAAAGCGAAACCAGTTTCCGGATTCGGACAGGTTCTAAACCGGATCCAATTTGAAATGCGAACCGGATAGTTTGCGGGTAAAAACCGGTTATTTTGAGAACCGGTTCTGAACCAGTTTTGTCTCAAACGGTCAAAATAAATAGCCGTTTTTTTTTTTTTTTTAATTTGGTGCAGTTTTTTGGAATTTTTATGACAATTTTACCCCCATTAGTCTAGTATAAATATATGGTATTAATTTTGGTTGAAATCACACCTTCTCATACTCTCAATTCTCAAATATTTCTCTAAATCCATACGCTCTAGTTATTATGGATAGCTCTTAAACATCCGCTTCCGGTTCCGGTTTCGTTGGAACATCTTCACGCAAATACACCAACAACGATGTTAGCCACATAAAAACAACTAGCCGAAAAGGCGATGTTTGGGCTAATTTCGACGTGTGTAATGAATGATGGGGCGGAAAAAGCTCGTTGTAAAAGATGTGGGAATTTTTATTCAAGTGTGGGTAACACTTCTTTACGAAAACATCTTGCTACACCTACAAGTTGTAAATCAATTGTTGATCAAGATACGATGCAACCTCCACTTGGTCGGTATGGCTCACTTTTGGCTTTCGATATGGAAGGCCTTCGTATCGATTTAACAAAGTATGTCATTCAACAAGGGCTTCCTTTCAACCACATTGACAATCCAAAGCTTACGCAAATAATTCCTACTCGATTACAACCGCGATATAACAATGTAAGTCGTTCTAATTTAAGACGTGATGCGTTTAAATTATGGAAAAAACAATGATATAATTGAAGGTTTTCGAAACTATAAATATAATGTTTCTATAACATGTGATGTTTGGACCGCACCACACGGAACGACAAATTCTTATTTAGCCGTTACCGCTCATTGGTTTCATCCCGATTTTTAGTTATTAATGAAACGGACAATCGCTTTTAAATTATTTGGTTATCCGCATACGGGTAATAATATAAGGAAAATTCTACACGACACTTTAATTGAATATAATTTAGACGATAAAGTTTTTAGTATTTCTTTAGATAATGCGTCAAATAATGATAGTGCAATGCGCATGTTAAAAATTCGTTTAAAACCGGTCTTAGATGGTGCTTTAGTACATACACGTTGTGTTGCTTGTAACATCCCGCATTTTTCCGTTAAATTATTTTAACGTCCGTCTTTTTTTTATAGATAATATCTTCCGTTATCTAAATTCGTACATTTCGTTGACTAACGTTCTAAATATTTTCGTTATTTGATTTTAACATCTCTCGTTTACTCTAGCGTTATAAAATATTCGCTCGGTTAATTCACGCACCCGCTTTCAAACTCGAGGGACCGAAGTTGCCAAGGGGCCAAACTAGTTGACTAGGCCAACTAGTCAACCCCATCTCATCCATTCATTCATACTTCCACCTCCCTCCTTCTTTTTCCTCTCTAGCTCAAGAACCCATTTTTAACACCTTCAAAGAATCATCGTCTAAATCAATTCAAGCAAGCAAACATCAAAACAAATTACATATTCGTGATCCTCTCATCATCCTCTACATTTTGGTACCAATTTCATCTCGTTTGGGTAACATTTCTAAAATTCTAGATTTCTCTAATTCGTGTTTTTGACTTGAAATGGTGTTAGTTAGTGTCTATGGCTCGTGTCTAGCATGAATATATGATTTAATTGCTCGATCTTGTTGTTTTGCATAAACTAGCATGAACTTGAAATGAGTTAGTTTAATCTTTGATTTCGAATGTTTAAATGTTGTTTAAATGTTAAAGTTCATGTATTAAATGTGTTACTAGCATCATTAGCTTCATTTTGATGTGTAGGTTGATTTAGATAAGCTTCATTTACAAAATGATTGAATTCATGATTTTGGTTAGGGTTTGATGAACTTTGAAATGAACTTTTGATGCGTTGAATGCTATGAAATGTTGTTAGTAAGTGTTTAATTGTATTGTATGTTTAATTACCGTCGAAAGGGCATATCATATGTGTAGATTGGATTCCCGAGTCAAGAAATGCATATTATGAACTTGAAACTTTAATTTTGAACGTTTAACGATAATTCGATGAGGTTTTTGTTTTTGTAAATGTTGAACTTGATTGATGAAAAGTGTTTAGCTGTATTCCTCGTCAAAATACCTTTCCAACGATATACGATACGTGTTTTGAATGTTTACGGTTCATAAGTTATGGTTGTTTGAAGTTGGATTCGTCTAAGTGTGACTGCCCAGAATTTGCTGAAACAGACACAGATGTGGCGCATCACCTCTGGATGCGGCGCATCAGTGACAGATGCGGCGCATCTGTAAGTGATGCGGCGCATCTGATGCTGACTGCCCAAAAATTTCGATTTTCGTTTAATTCTAACTATACTACGCACCCCCGATTGACATGAAACTTGGCCAACATGCTCATATATGACTTCTAAGCTTAGGAAAATAGTTCGGGACCCGAACCGAATGTGTTGACTTTTTCGTTGACTTTGACCAAGTTTGACTTTTAGTCAAATTTAACAAAATGCTTTTGCAATCGTTCTAACGTGCTTTTATACTTGATTCTTGCATGAAACTTGACAACGTGATTCACATGCTATATATATTCGAGTCGTAACGAGCCATAGAACTAATTGAACACATTTCGCCCGACCTTGTGTCGTAATCGGTTAATTGATACAACTTACTTGTTTAGGTCAAGGCTAAGCAACTTTCATGCATACGTTTACTTTGTGAAGTACATTTATACTCGTGCACTCGAGGTGAGATCATAGTCCCATCTTTCAACAACTTTTATACTTTTAAATCATGGGATGAGAAACATATACAGTTTTATACTACATACTTTTATACTTTGAACACAAGTACAGAAACAAACATTCCACAGCGAGTTAGAACAAAAAGCCTCAATTCGATTATCATTAGTTACACTTGCAGGGTGTAAGCGAGAACTTATATTATGTGATCACATGGGCTTGAGGAGCCTCATTCGGACGGTTCGCTACCGTTAGCGGATGAAATATATTTTCGGGTTTAGTGTATGTTCTAACACTACGCAACATGGTGCAAAACAGTTAAGTATTGATAATTGGGTGCTCGCGAACATACTTTTGGAATGCAAACGATTCAGATAATCAACGTTATGGAAATACAAAATCTTGTGGTTCAAAACAACGTTTATAAACACCTATGATTTCACCAACGTTTTTCGTTGACAGTTTTCTATATGTTTCTCAGGTTCATGATTGGCTATTTGATACATGCTTCCGCGTGCACTCATACTTGCTTGGGGTCAAGCATACATGCATACACTTTGATTACTTGCTTGGAGTCAAGCATACATGCATACGCTAGTGATAGCACCTTTGGATTCAAACAAATGTTTACATACATATTTACGCTATTTATAGGAACCGTGATTTTAAACTAATTGTTTCGCAAGTTATTTCATTTGTACTTTATAACTTTTGTAAACTTAAACTTGTTGTCGAACCGTTTGGTAAACTAAACTTTGCAAGTCATGCACGTTTAAAATGAATGCAACATAATTTTGGTCAAACGCGTCTCATATAGGGACTATGGCCACGTAACGGGACCTAAGTTAACGGCGCCGTCAATGAAGATTTTGTTGAGTCGCTACATATGGTATCAGAGCGTTGGTTGTACTGAACTAGGATATGCATTAGTGTGTCTGACAGGGTCGTTAGGATGAATTAGTGAATCTAGACTACAACCGGATAGTTAGCTAATGCATTCTGACATGCCTTTGCTATAGATAGCACTTACTTGACTACTTGCGCATTATACTTGAATCTCTCTTAAGCAAACTTCTTAGTGGTACCAAACTTTCATCATACGAACTCGTATTCTGCAACTTTCGAGTAACACACGTAAACTTAAGATTCATACGCGTAAGGATGACGACGACTTCATTAGTCATAGTTGTTCGGGAACTCTGTCTCCCAGATTGTTATTCGCCACCGTTTCAACTTACTATCGGTGTCACACCGGTGTTCCTTACTATTGATGTGCGTAGAGGTGTATACGAAATAGTTATATTTTTACTACAAAATACGATTAAATACGATACAATTTTACACAAATTATTTATTTATTTATAGAGTGGATATACCTAAACCTTGCTACAACACTTATAGGCAGTGTACCTAATCATACAGTAGTGTAGTTTTTAGTAAGTCCGGTTCGTTCCACAGGGAGCTAGCCAAGTTTAACGCTATAATAATTTTAACCTATATTTGTAAATATATATATATATATATATATATATATATATATATATATATATATATATATATATATATATATATATATATATATATATATATATATATATATATATATATATATATATATATATAAAGTATTATTATTATTATAAAAGGGGGGTTTTACCGTTTAATGACCGGTTTGTCAATTTTAAAACTTTAGTCGCAGTCAAAACCTAATGCAAAATATTAAAATAAAATATAACTTAATTTAAAGCGTAAAATAAATAACGATAATTAAGAGTGCAATAATTAAAAGTGCGATAAATAAAAGTTGCGATAAAATAACAATTTAAAGGTATTATGCTTATTTAAACTTCCGTAATCATGATGTTTGGCGTGTTGATTTTAGTTTAGTCCGATGGGTTAATTGTCCTTTGTCCTGGTTTATTTGATACGTCCATCTGGTTTTTGTCCATAACGGTCCATCGGTCATAAATTTAAAGTGTGAGTGTCCTTGTCAAATTATCCTTATATTCGAAGTCAAATATTCCAACTAATTGGGGATTTAAACTGTAACAAGGTCTTAATACTTTGTTAATGATTACACCAGGTTATCGACTGTGTGTAACCCAAGGTCTTATTAATTTGTTAACAATTACACCAAGTGTCCTTGTATGTAATTCACCCCTGTTTTAATAAGTCCATTAACTATTAATTCATCTCCGTGTCTGGTTAAATGAACAATTATTAGTGTTTATAAATATCCCGCCCATCGTGTCCGATCGAGTGTATGTTGGTTATTTATAGGTACATCCAATTGTAAATCTTTATATTAAATTAACGAATTATCATTCAGTTTAACAAATATAAAGCCCATTAATAGCCCATAGTCTAATTTCCACAAGTGTCGGTCTTTTGTCCAAACCCCAATTATGGTACAAAGCCCAATTACCCAATCTTAATATTTAGCCCAACATCACGATTACTTCGATTTAAATAAGCATAATATTAACTTAGCTACAAGACATTAATGAAAATAATATAAACATAACTTACAGTGGGTATTAATAGCGTAGTGGTATACGGACAGAGTTCCGACTTACAAAACCTTAAAACATTCGACTAACCCAACCTTATTATTATCACTAACTTAAAATTAAAATTACAAATTGAGATTATGACTTGGATTGATAATTGATACATATATTATGTATATAGAGTAAGAAATAGAAAAAGGTGTGCCATATGCTTGCTTCCCTCCGTTCAATTTATAGGCAATTTGGATGAATACTATTTGCGTTGAAAGTTAGTTGAAGTTTGAAAACTTCAACTTTTCATTCTACACCGATGGCTTTCAAATGATATAATATTTTTATTTGATATTATTATTATATTATTATTATTATTATTATTATTATTATGAATTATTTAAATATTATATTATATTCTTGAGCATAGTTGACTTGTAATTTTTGCTCCGTTGAGTCGTACGTTGATAGTTGGTTCATGTCTCAGTTCCGGATTTTCGAACGCTTTTTCGTATGCTTAGATATCTTGTAATTTGCGTTTCGTGACTTGTACTCTGTCATTTTTAGACGTTATTCATCAATAAATTGAATCACTTGGAGTGTAACTTGTACGTTTGAGCATTTTGGACGTTCTCGTCTTTCAAATCTTCGTTTTCGTCTTTAAATCTTCATTTTTGAACGATATTCGTCTTTCGTCTTCGCACTTATTTATTTAAACTATTACAACTAAAAATAAGGAAATTACAATAAAAAACATTACATTTTGAAATGATATTGCGTCTAAATATATGATCATTTTAGGCAATATCAAATATTTCCACACTTGAACGTTGCTTGTCCTCAAGCAATACAGAACTTGAAATTATATCACACTTCACTCGAATCACTTTTTTATTCTCACACCTTTTACATCAGTGATTTTAATACAGCGGTATAAACAATGATAGTAACAATATGGTTTACAGTCCCACATGACTATGAAAATTTAGATCCTTTAAGGAAATTGAATCTTTATGAAAACATTTGATCTTTTGAAAATTCAAGCTAGATTTTACCCTAGACAAGTTTTTCGGAATAACCCTTCACCGGTGTTTGCAAAATGTTTTTGTGGGTTGTGTGGGTTTCAGATTTGAAAATTTTAGCTCAAAACTTGCGGTTTTGTGTCACCCACTTGCTAACCTTGTATTAGGAAAGCAACACGTCCAGTATACTTGCTCCGTATATTACCTTTCGGTAAACTACCGTCCGGTTATAAAGGAAAGCGATGAACAAGCAACTGTTAAGGCAATGTCTAATGACATGCTTTTGATTATGGTCCACATCGTGTCGGATGCAATTACTATCCTTTGTAGGAGAAATAGTAAAGATCATCCTATAATTTTTCGGTCTGGCACAAGGTCCTGTCTTCGACCATGCTATGCAACCACCGTTCTTACGGTTGACACCCTATTTAGTTCAGGTGACCTAATGAATTCCAGGTGAATTCTTAGGATTTTACGTTCAATGGTAATGAACGCATTGAAAATGGGTTTTCAGAAAATAAATCGGTTTTATTTTTGATCAAAATATTTTCTCGTTCAAGCTCGAGTTCAGATATCATCGAATTCCATGAGTTTGTAATTCTCAATCTTTAAGGTCAATCTCAAGGATTGAGTAATATCAGGCTTAAAAGCTGATTTTTTAATCTTTAAGGAGATTATCCTTTCTGGGGGTCTGATTCATTAGTCTTATCAGGCTAATTTGCACGGCGCCCTCCCCATTTTACGAGACAGATTCTCTCATGGTTAGGATAAGTCTGACCACTTGGCGAACCTGTTTGATGCTAAGGTCCGTGGATTTCCAGCTGATTTTTGAGAAAACTTTTCAAGGTTTTTTGTAGACTCTACAACTGGTCTGGACGACAACTTCATGACCTAAATCAAGAAGCGCGTGTCTTTTTCGGAAGACTTTACTTCCTTTTAATGATGGAATTGATTCATCGTGTAGATCCATCTTTTCTTTCAAAGATATTATAGTAAACCGGGTAAAACTGATTAATATTGTCCAAAACAAAAGTACCTGCAATAAGCTTGTACAAGAATATGTGATATATGTTTTAAATAACTTGGTAAATTCTTCCCACACTTAGTTTTTATTTATGTTTTTCTTTGCCTTTTTCTCCTCTATTCCATTTTAAATGAATTCAAGCGTTTTAGGTTGTTTCTCAATTTATGTCCTTTCCGAGGTAACAATAATTTCGGTGTTGACACCTAGTTTTATCGTACATAAATATGTATAAACATGATTTTGAATTCATTTAGTTGAAATTTTTTTAAATTTTCTCAAAATTTGGCAAATAAACTAAGTGTATAAATTAAATGTTTATACTGAAAGAATTTAACCCCTTCCCACACTTGAGATCTTGCAATGCCCTCATTTGCAAGAAATCAGTAAAAATTTAAATACATGAGGGTGATTAGTGTAGAAAAATGATTAAAAATACCGAGTTTGTAAACCTATTATTTTATATCACATTTGATATTTTACGTCTGGTCGTTAAAATTAGTAGCTTTTGCTGAACTTAATGCCAGTTTTTGAAAGTGTGCTATTTTACCATGTGTTGTACATAATATAAACTACAAACAAATATATACATAATATTTTCTTTTTATAAAACCATTATTTATTAAAACAATTTAAATGAATAATTTTTAAAATTTTGTTTCCTTTTACTTTAGGTTGAGGTAGTTTCGACACTTTTACCTAGTCCGTTCCTCAACAAAATTTAAAATTTGTCATTTTAAAGTGATTGTTTTAAAAGCAAAGATTTTTAGGTTTTTTTTTTAATGTTTTTGGCATACTTTAGATCAATAAGATTAAAAATAATGATAACAAAATTTCTCATCCCGCCCTCGGGTAAAGCAATTTCGGTTCAAAGACCTGGTCTTAAACTTACGATGAATTTTGGAAATCAATTTTTAACTTAATGAAATAAAGTAAATTTTTGTTTTTAAAATCACACCAAACTTAAATTTAAAATGCATTAAAAAAATTCATATAAATATCATTAGTATTTTTAATTTTACAAACTTATATTTAAAATAGTAGTTTTTAGAATATTTACAAACTTAAATATATTGATTTTAAAAATTTACAATATTAATTTTAAAAACATGTAAAAATAAAATTAAAAATCTTTTTGGTCTTTTATCCCACTTTAATCAATCAAATATTATCAAAAATATATGCCCCACTTTTGGGTAAAGCAATTTCGGTTCCATAACCTAGTTTTACTCATGACGAATTTTTGAAATATTTTAGATTGATTGATTAAAGATATTTATACCTTATGAATAAACGGTAAATTTTGCAGTGATGTAATAAATTTTTGTATGATATCAATAATTTCGGTTACGCATACCTAATTTTATTGAATACCAATTTAATACTTTATAGCGAACGATTCAGCGTTTATTATCAAAAGGTTAAAAGCAATAAATAAAAACAAATAAAAACTGTACATACTTACCTGTGAGAAAGAATTCTCAGAGACCTGCTTTAGCCGACTCGTAGTATAGTCGAACTAATTGGTTTTCCATAGCTACGTAGGCATAACCTCGAGCATTCAACAACTTTTCTTCTAAACATATGTACGGTCCTTCTCTGCATAAAGTAACGAACTCGGTATTGGAATATGTCTGATTCGTCGAGCATTTTCCTTCGTGTGACCATTTTCCGCATTTATGACATCTTTCAAGGTGTCGTGCTCTTCTTTTCGCTGCGGATTTTGATTTTCCTTTACCAGAATGTGTCTTATTATGATTGTTCCTGAGTTCTTTTCTTACTTCGTCACATCTGGCTCTTATTACTGACACCAAGTCACTTGGGAGGGTGTCATTATTACGTTTAGTAATCAAAGCGTGTAGCATTAGACCATGGTTTAAATCAAAGGAATTCTTCATCTCGTAAAACCTAAATAAAAATAAAAATTCAGAATGGGGGGAGAAGACTAGTTCTTTAGGGTCTGCTAGGGAAAGACCATTCGGATTCCATTCTCGGAACTACACAAAAACAGAACATCTAACTCTAACAGAAATACATATTACTCTTAAAAGGATTCAAATCTCCCCACACTTAGTTAGCTGTGGTGTCGAAATTATGATTAACTTCGTTGTCAACTTCCATCGGATCATGTACGTAATGTTTAACTCTGTGACTATTAACTTTAAATTCAATCCCATTTGAATTTATCAACTCTACTGTTCCATATGGGAAAACTCTTTTGACTAAGAATGGTCCAGACCATCTTGATTTCAATTTTCCAGGAAATAGCTTGAATAGTGAATTGAAAAGAAGAACTTTATCTCCTTCCTTAAATTCTTTTGAACTTCGAATTCTTTTATCATGCCATTTCTTTGTCTTTTCTTTATAGATTAACGAATTTTCATATGCTTCATGTCTTAATTCTTCTAATTCATTTAGCTGACTTAATCGTAGACGTCCGGCTTCATGTAAATCAAGATTACATGTCTTCAAAGCCCAAAATGCTTTGTGCTCAATTTCTACTGGAAGACGACATGCTTTTCCGTAAACGAGTTTAACAGGTGTGGTTCCAATTGGAGTTTTGTAGGCTATTCTAAAAGCTCAGAGTGCATCCTCTAATTTCATGGACCATTCCTTCGGATTTGATCCTACGGTTTTCTCTAAAATACGTTTTAAAGCTCGGTTGGTATTTTCAACTTGTCCACTTGTTTGTGGATGATAAGCGATGGAGATTTTATGAGTTACTCCATATCTTTTGAGAACTTTCTCAAGTTGATTATTACAAAAATGCGTACCCCGATCACTTATTAAAGCTCTCGGTGTTCCGAACCTTGCAAATAGACATTTTAAAAACTTGACTACAACTCGTGCATTGTTAGTTGGAAGAGCTTGTGCTTCGGCCCATTTAGATACATAATCAATGGCAACGAGAATGTAGCGATTATTATGAGATTTTGGAAATGGACCCATAAAGTCAATACCCCAAATGTCAAATATTTCACATACTTGAATGACATTTTGTGGCATTTCATCACGTTGACTTATTTTTCTGGCCCTTTGACAAGCATCACAGGATTTGCAAAGAAGGTGTGCGTCTTTGAAAATTGTAGGCCAATAGAATCCAGCATCGTAGACTTTTCTTGCTGTGAGTTGTGGCCCATAATGCCCTCCTGTTGGTCCTGTGTGACAATGGTTTAAGATTTGACTAGCTTCCTCCCCGAATACACATCGGCGTATTATTCCATCGGGATAACTTTTAAACAAATGTGGATCTTCCCAAAAATAGTGTTTTATATCACTAAAGAATTTCTTTCATTTTTGGTACCACAACCCTTTTTCAAGGAATCTACATACTAAGTAGTTTGCATAGTCTGCAAACCTTGAAATTTCATTGTAATCTATCTTCAATAGATATTCATCAGGAAAGTTGTCTTGTATGGCCTATTCATTTAGAACTTCTAATTCGGGATTCTCAAGACGAGAAAGATGATCAGCGGTGAGATTTTCTGCTCCCTTTTTGTCTTGTATTTCAATATCGAACTCTTGTAAGAGTAAGATCCAACGGATTAATCTTGGTTTGGCATCTTGTTTCGAAAATAGGTATCTAAGAGCAGAATGGTCGGTATAGACCACCGTTTTTGCTAGAACGAGATATGATCGAAATTTGTCAAAAGCAAAGACAATAGCAAGGAGTTCTTTTTCAGTAGTTGTATAGTTTTTTTGTGCTCCTTGTAACGTCTTACTAGCATAATATATAGGTTGAAATCGTTTTTCAATCCTTTGACCTAAAACGACTCCCATTGCAAAATCACTTGCATCGCACATGAGTTCAAATGGTAGATTCCAGTTTGGAGTTATCATGATTGGCGCATTAGTGAGTTTTTCTTTAAGAATATTAAAAGATTTGATGCATTCATCTGAAAAGATAAATGGAGCATCTTTTTCAAGGAGTTTGTTTATAGGAGTGGCAATTTTAGAAAAATCTTTTATGAAACGTCGGTAAAAACCAGCATGCCCTAGAAAACTCCTAACTCCTCTAACATTAGTGGGATGTGGAAGTTTAGCAATTACATCTACTTTAGCTCTATCCACTTCAATTCCTTCCTTTGAAATTTTATGACTAAGAACGATTCCTTCTTTAACCATGAACTGGCATTTCTCCCAATTAAGTACTAGATTTGATTACTCGCATCTAATAAGCATTCGTTCAAGATTAACTAGACATGATTCAAATGTATTACCGAAGACTGAAAAGTCATCCATGAAAACTTCCATGCATTCTTCTATCATGTCGTGAAAAATCGCCATCATGCACCTTTGAAAGGTTGCAGGGGCGTTGCAAAGTCCAAATGGCATGCGTTTGTAAGCAAAAGTACCATAAGGGCACGTGAACGTGGTTTTCTCTTGATCCTCGGGTGCGATTGGAATTTGAAAATATTCGGAGAAACCGTCAAGAAAACAATAGTAACTGTTTCCGGCTAATCTTTCCAACATTTGATCAATGAAAGGTAAGGGAAAGTGATCTTTTCTGGTGGCGTCATTTAATTTTCTATAATCAATACAAACACGCCATCCTGTTACAGTCCTAGTAGGAATAAGCTCATTTTTTCATTTGTGATGACAGTCATGCCATCCTTCTTAGGTACACATTGAACTGGGCTTACCCATGGACTATCAGAAATTGGATAAATTAAACCTGCTTCTAGCAGTTTAATTATTTCTTTCTTAACAACATCTTACATATTTGGATTTTGTCTTCGTTGGCGTTGCACATAGGTTTTATGATCTTCTTCCATAAGAATTTTATGTGTGCAATACGAAGGACTTATGCCCTTAATGTCATGAATCTTCCATGCAATAGCTGGTTTATGAGCTTTTAGCACAGAAATGTGTCTAGATTTTTCATTTTTCGTAAGAGAAGACGATATTATTACAGGTAATTCAGTTTCACCATGTAAATAAGCGTATTCCAAATGGGTTGGAAGTGGCTTTAACTCTAATGTCGGTGGTTCTTCTGTAAGACCCTAATATTTATTATGCGGACATGTAATTATGCTACATAGAGTGCAGGAAGTATTGCATAATTAAACCAAGCTCAGATTCTGCCCAGACATGGGTGCGCAGAATCTGTCTTTTTCTAATTTTGAGTTTAATGAGGGGCTTTTTGGTCTTTTCACTTAAGGCCGGATGTGAGGCTTTATCAGTTGGTTTGGATCCAACTTTGGATCATTTTCACATCCACTAAACACTCTCATTCATTCTTAGAGAGAGAGAGGGAAGTCTAGAGAGAGATTTGGGGTTTTGGTTAAGAAGGAACTTGATTTGATCAAAAGCCCGGGTTTTAAAGTTGTTCACCTCGTTCCTAGCTACATTTTGGTTGTTGTGGTAAGTTCTAACTCCGAATTTCATTGTTTGATTTTGATATTCAAGTTAGGGTTTGAACTTAAATTGTTAAGAAACCCATTTAAACTCATGGAGTGGGTTTAGTGATGCTAGTAATCGGGTTTATTGTTATTGTTGGTGGATAATGGGTTGGTGAACAAATTGGTTATGATTGGAACTTGTAATTAGGTTTAATCACTAGGTTTAGTGATTATGGAAGTATTGGAACCCTTTTTGGTGTGTTTGAAAGACTAATTTTAGAATTGAGTCAAAATTAGGGTTTTTGGGTGATTTTGAGATTGATAAGTGTTAAACACTTAAGTTTGGGTTCTTTTGGCTTATTAGGACCATTTTCACTTGTGATTAGTGATTAGTGGTTAGTTTGGACGCGTTTGGTGTTTGTAAGTGCAATTGGTCGAATTTGCACTAAGTGTCGAATTGAGTTGGTTTGTAAATCCACTCTAAGTGTGTTATTGTATTTGTGATAATGGATTAGGTACTTTCCATTGACGAGTTGCGGATTCTTGGAAGCATTCTTCAAGGCGACAAGGTGAGTGATAATATCCTATGTGCATATGTATGTGTAGGATGGGTGCGGGTCGGGTGAAGTGATTCTCGGCTATAGAGCTCACTTCACATGTAGGTGGACTTGATGGACTTTTGCATGAGTCCAATTGGCACGGTTGTGCGTTTTGGTTGACCATCTTTGGTGAAGTACACGTTCGCGTGTACATTATCACACGTGGTTGTGATGTGGTTGATATAACCCCAATGGCGAAGGGTTTAATGTTGAGAAGTGAATCGCGTGTGTATTCGGATTCACGATGACTCGTGTAGTTCGGTCATCTTATTGAGGTAGTAATCTCGTGTGGTTTCAGATTACTAAGGCTCGTGTAGTTCGGCCAACCTCGATGTTGTGAAGATAGTAATCTCGTGTGGTTTCGGATTACTAAGGCTCGTGTAGTTCGACCAATCTTCATTGTGGTATTTGGTTCTCGGTATTGGGTTAAGGTGTTAACCTTGTTCGTTTATATTGTTATATATTAATGTATTGTTGTGTTGTAGCTAACCCTCTGGGTGTAGCTATTTAGCGTGGTTCACATCGTCGTTGGTGAACTTATATTTTGTTGTTGTATCTTAGCTCGTGCTTAGTGTTTGTACGGTACGCCTAGACTAGCTTGCCTTTATGCTTGGTTGTTCGGTATGCGGTATTTGATATTTGTCTGGCGTATTCATTTTATACATATATATGTATGTAGTATATTATCATTCACTAAGCGTTAGCTTACCCTCTCGTTGTTTATATTTTTATAGATTGCATGGACGTGGTGGCTCGGGTAAGCGTGAGACTAGTGGACTCGCGTAGTTGCTTTAGAAAGCTTGCTTTTGGATTGTTTAGGATTGGGTAGCGTATCCCCAATCACCATGCTCAGCTTTATTTTGTATTAAAAGTCGTGTGGTCGAAACTAGTATTATGTACTTAAGGGTAATTTGGGCATATGTGGGCCCGGTGTCGTAAAACCCTTTTTTTTAATGGAACGTGTTAATTTTAACTATTGTATTATGTTGTGAAAAGCATTTGGTGTAAATGTGTCGGGAAGTCGAAGATCTTTTCGCGTGAGTTGGAAAATCCGGACAGCGGGCTGCCAGGCCCTGTGCGCGCCGCGCACCCCATCTGGTCAGCCCAGTCAGTTTTAAATTTTTTTTTATTCCGCTTTTTGGTTGGTTAACGGGTTGGGATGTTACAAGTGGTATCAGAGCATGGTCTAAGGGATTTAGGTGACTTGAGATAGGTGCCTAGACTTAGACTTTTGTGTGTGCTTAATTTGTTGCGGGACTTATAGGATTACGGGTCAGAATGGGTTATGGTTAGTGCCTTTCTTGTAGGTGGACTAACGTTTATATTAGTAATGCGGGTATTATTAATATATTATTTGTGTTATGGTGTAATTCTCGCGTGTGTTTATATCGCGTAGAATTTTGTTTGTGTTGTTTCTATCATCGAGCGAGGCGGTCGTTGTACTAACGAGTTGATGCAGCGTGTGTGCGTAATAAGGACTTGCAAACCTTATTACGGGTGCAAATCGTGTCTAACAAGCGATGTACGACGAGTGTTTAGCAAGATGGGGAGGTGTTGTGTGTATAACTTTATACGTTCGTGATCTAATCGCTTTTGCATTCCTTAGAATGGCAACGGGAAACGGGATCGAGACGAACGACGTGGAGTTTAACGCTAGAGTTGCGGCCGCCGTTGCGGAGCAAATGAGTGCATTTCGAGAAGAAATGGATAGAAAGTATTCCGAATTTCGGGGTAGTAGTGAAATGGAGCGTTGTCTTAAGAGCTTCATGAGGACTAAACCCCCAATGTATGACGGGGAACCGGATCCTTTGATAAGCACAACTTAGATCTCGGACGTCGAAGGGTGTTTCCGTACTATTGATTGCCCTCCCGAGAGAAAGACGAGACTCGCTACGAGTTTGTTGCGGGGTAGGGCAAGGGATTGGTTGGATGGTAAGATTGATCTTGTCGGTGGCGAGACGTTTATGGCTTTATCGTGGGACGACTTTAAGGAGGAATTCTTCGAGGAGTTCCGGACTTCGGCCGATTTGTGGGAATTGCGTAATGAGTTGCAAAATTTGCGACAAGGATCTATGGATTTGAGTACTCTCAAGACGACCTTTATGGCGAAGGCTCGTTTTTGTCCGGAGTATTTGGGGAATGATCGTTTGTTGATGGGGGATTTCTATCGGACCTTGAATGATGACTTGAAAAGTAAAATTAGTCGGGGTCAAGCGAAATCGTTTTCAGAATTATTCGACTTGGCTAGAGGTTTCGAGTCGTATTCACGATCGAAAAAGGGTGAACCTTCAAGTGAGCGAAGGGTCGTTTCTTATGGTGCTCCGAGTAAGAGGGCTAAGGGTCCGAGTGTGAGCACGGGTGGTACGCGAACGGGTATGTCGGATTCTAGTGCGGCAAGATGTTACAATTGTGGCGTGAGGGGTCACAAGTCTTGGGAATGTTCGGTACCAAAGGGTGATGGTATGGTATAACACCCCAAATTTTTTTTTTATACAGCGGAAGACCAATTTAATTAGTATATAAGTTAAAAATGTATATATACATATATAATCCACTTAATGAAAAACATGTTAATAAATAAACGACCGGGTGTTATATTAAAACATAAATACAACTTTAATAGAAAAGATACGACATCAGAGTTTCCGACTTTGTCAAACATATCTTCCAACATCCCATCTTCACCCTGATAACTAGCATACAACAAATCCATAACCTGCAGGGAAGACATGGGGGATTAGCACGAAGCTAAGTGAGTGCAACTAACTATAGGCAATAGTATACATGAACCGTCATACTACTCATGTCACATAGGCTAACACACAAACATCACCCAAGTGCCGTCTACAGAGACTCTGGCGGCTCGGCCAAACCATTAACCACCAGCTGATCGGACTGGGGCTTACCAGAAGTTCCTCCACCACCGTATGTATATACATAATCCACATGCAACGGACGCGTCATTCACATATATATACACCACGGCTGTCTAGGCCACCACATGAGGAACCTAACCCGCAGGTTGATCTCTCCTACTGAGGCCACCACACAATAGGACGCACTGGGCTCCAGCAGACAAGCATCAACCAACATGCAGTCATCACAATGTACTAACTATCCACACCAATAAGTATATCTAACAAGCATGGCAGTCATGATATAACATGCTACTATGTACTATATTCTCTAGTTAGTCCCACTCACCGATACCGGCATCACTCGGTAGTCTAATATCACCGAGTCTTTTCCTCGTCTGTATCACCTGAAAACAATACTCACAAGTTAGCAAATCATATTCCAAATGCTAACAATATTATAATCACAATATATATACATATATACATACACACATATTCCATCAATATACAAACTGGAAGCATAACGGCTAACAATCAACACTTAGGTAAAATATTCTGCCCTGGACACACAGTCGGTCGACTGTCTCCTCAATCGGTCGACTGACGTAGACAGTCGGTCACTGTTGACACAACCGGTCGACTAACTTTCTCAATCGGTCGACTTATTTAGTATTTACACAATCAGCCGAAAGTCAAACTCAGTCAGTCGGTTCACTCGCCAGTCGGTCGGTTCAACCCTCAGTCGGTCGACTGTCGACCGACAGTCGGCCGACTGTATTCATCTTCCTCAGAAACTGAACAAAGGCTACGGACTTCACGATGAAATCCTCAAATCTCGATCTAGAGCTCGTTTTAAACGCCAAAAATCGACCACAACTTGTTCACTACTTGTTATAGACTCAAAACCCACAACAATTTGACCATAACAACACTTAAATCACTAGTTTTGACACAAATTCAAGCTTTTTACAAAACCCACACAAAACTATGAATTTAACATCGAATTGAACACAAAAATACATGTTACTTACCTTGTTAGAATCAGTAGACAACAAAGAACACGATTCTAAGATCAATTTGAGCTCAAGAACAAGGATTAAGGATTAAGGTTTGGTAGGTGAAGGAGATGAAGTACGGAGTGTGATTTGGGAAGAATCTGGAAAATGCAAGAAATGACAACACTAGGCATCATATTTGGGTTAAATTCCCACAATGAGCAACACACGGGTATTTATCAGTTATCTGATATCTTTCGTACTTAATTTGACTGCCCTAACGGAGTCCAAATTAAAT
Source organism: Rutidosis leptorrhynchoides (assembly GCF_046630445.1). Classification (NCBI taxonomy): domain Eukaryota; kingdom Viridiplantae; phylum Streptophyta; class Magnoliopsida; order Asterales; family Asteraceae; genus Rutidosis; species Rutidosis leptorrhynchoides. The sequence goes on along the minus strand of NC_092342.1, from coordinate 136,413,378 downwards.
AAACAAACTTGTTCTGTGACCCTTGTCACATACTGGTCCTATCTACATCATTAAATAATACAAAATATAAAATTAGAATAAAAGCATATAATAACACCACACAACCTGAGGGCAAAATAGTAATCTAACAGCTAGGCCCGCTTCGAGGGTGTTACAAATCTACCCCCCTTAAAGAGATTTCATCCTCGGAATCTGCTAAGTCATAGCCAACACGGGTCACAGGGAACAAATACCAACACAATTGGTCACACCGGTAGCTACACCAAAACACATCCTAAGATAACAAGCATTACCAAGGTTCATTAGTTTTCTCATCTGCCAACCTATAAGCGAAAATCATTAATTTAAATACTCACCGTCACTAAGTCAATGCTAACCCTTTCTGTTACGACCAACTCCAATCATGCAACACACATTCAGATAATTTATCCCGCAATTGTCTATAGCATCACAATTATCGCTCGAAGGGGTAACCAAGTACCAACAATCAACTGTTTAACAAGGCCGCGCACGTCATCTTTTATCCTAGCACTATGCTAAGAGGATAACGATTAAATAATTTAACACTAGATGCAATCAATATTCATTCAAATACAAGATAACCCAAACGTATAATATAGACCCGTCATCAACTTAATTGACTTCCACAAAAAGTTTCACGTCAAACTGTCACTACACCCCACTTTCTGAAGATACCAACGGTTATATACTGTCAATTTCATTGAATCGGACTGATCCATCAAATTTCGAGATTACCCATAAAGTTAACCCATTAAATCTTATATTCAGTTTATTCTAAGTCATCAGTCTGTTGTCATCGTGTCACATGAAAAAGCAACTCAGTTAAGCCCACAATTCTACATCACTAAATCAACAAAGGTCATGGGTATTACAAATCACCAAAACGGGCCACAACGTAACCTAAGTCAAATCATGTCCTACGGTCATATGCCTTACAAAGCTCCGTCCATTCTCGTAGGTCAAAAGCTAACTTATCGGTCTAAGGCCAAACACATCATCTGCTAGTCTACTATCCAAGTGTCGAGACCCGCTATATGCCGATCTGCAAACTTACTTACTTACATTACACGATATTCGAATCGTTCCTCACATTCTGGTCTACAAAACAGTCTTTACCACGAGCTAAAGAAGTTCAATGCTGAAAACCTACCGCTATCTAATAACTGAAAAAATCTAATTTCGTCTGAATTCCAAACTTGATCTATCAATAATCTTACGAAATACCACGAAAATTCCATCTCATGTCTAGGTTTTACACACTAACTCTCGAGTCACTACTAATGACCCACAACATTATATCTGTCAATCATGATTTGAGGTTATTCTCGAGTCACTTTCATCGAATTTCCTAGATCAACTCACTCTAAAACACTGAATAATGACTATCATTTACCTTAGAATACACAAACTTAGCTAATTTCATCACTACAACATAGCCAAATCAACTCGGATTACACTGATTTACCCAAATTCCGTAATTTAATACTTGTTTCAATCCTGATATTTAAGAATTTCGTTGAAATTCGCTTATCTGGTTCAATGTTCCCCAATTATTCAACGACTAAATCGTTATTCTGATCAACTCAATCATAGTTGAAATGATTACCAACCCAATTTCAAATCAATTCAATCATTACATCACAAATCTTGAGTAAAGAATAATCGTCCACACATTCTTAATGTAATTATCCAACTATTAATTTCCTCAAGTAACATCAATACACATGCCCAACACTGCTACAGTTACATCAGAAAAATCGTCACTTGGTTAAAGTGCTACCAGAGCCCGCAATTAAATACCTAGTTCCAATTTGATATTTAAGGGTTTCGTCATAAATCACTTATCTAAGTTGATACTTACCCAAAATTCATCACTTAAAACCTGATTTTATTCATATCATCATCATTAGAAGAAACACTTAAAAATGCAATATTAAATCAACATTAATCATTCGAATCATGGATTTCAAGTCAACGATATCCACCCCACAAGCAATAAACATCCATCTAACAATTGAGTCCGTCAAATGATATCAATACACGCGTTTGACACCACTGAAACTATCTCTGCATTGACTTTATTTTGCTTTGAACTTCATCAGAACTCAAAACTAAGACTTATTCGATCATCAATAGCCTAGGTTCAAATATTGTTCAACTAACATTACTATGTTGAAAAAGTCTACTCTCGGTCAACAGTTCATGGAAAATCACAATCATCGTCAAACAACACCCGATCTAACACTCGTTACATCTCTTCCGACTCTCGAAACTACTGTATGATTCACTACAATGTATTTTCGTTAGCCAGACGTAATACATCATTCTAAATCACACTTTCATTTCGAGTATTTCGGAACAAGATCTTAATAGAATTCATCAATAAAACACGGTCTATTTTCTGAAGTCACCGTTAGTTATAAATTTCTACTATATCCCAACTAATAGATTTTACAATCTAAGACTGTCAAAACAGCAATAAGTCTTGTAGGTAAACAAGTAACTCTGTTCCAGCTCGATCTTAATTCTACTAAGTCCTCTTTAGCAACCATAATTGAAAATCCGACCCAACATTCAATAAACTATACCTACTTACTTCGTCTTATTTGCAAATACTATTATTGTCCGTCCTCGACCTTGCATTCAAATCTTCAAAAGATAAGATATTCACATTAGTCACTATCGAACTATTAGATCAATGATTCTACCTTAACAGTAATAAGATCACTGTTCTAATCACGTCTTCTGACCTAGTCAAGATTCATCACAATTCAGCTTGAACTGAATTCCTATTTCGATTAAAGTCTTCTCCACTTCTAAGAAAGTCACTAAACGAACGTCTCTTATACTGACATCTAATGAGTCACATCAATTCACAAAAGTCAACAACTTCTCAGTACAACTCTACGAGTCCTACATAGCTAGTCAAATCCTGCAACGGTACAGCCAGGCTAGTAATAATCCTCACATAACAACAAAACATAATTTTCCTATCTCCAGTCAAGACTACATGGAAAGCTCTATTCAAACATACTTCTTAAAGGTCACCACCAACTCACATGTGTCTAAGGTAGGAAAAACGAATCCTCAAGGTCTTACTACGATCACAAACATCTGAACCAAAAGTCTACATCATACATGACACACAAACTACATACATACGACAGTAACAAACAGGGTTTGGGTCCTCTTAATAGGAGACAAGAAAACTACTACTCTATTCCAATCCTCACGGGCCACTACGTGTGTCCCATCGATCCATAAAAAAAGAATTATATTTCACCTAAGTCCCACACAACAAGTCCCGTCATACTACAATATCACAGGGCCCGTCATCTATTGATTCAGTCACGGTCAACAATCATGAAAACTACACTTCACATAGTTACACAATAGGTTTCGGGACTTTCACTACTCATCAAGGGGTCACTACCCTAATCAGTCTTTATGGGTCACTACGTGTGTCCCATCAGTCAACGGTCAGGAAATGACTTCATATTCGTCTTTTGTTAATACTACAAATCATTCACTTCAATTCTTCTAGTCTAGGCCAACAGTAATCTCACATATAGTACAACAGGCCATATAACAAACAATTCACAATAGCATGACACCATATCACAAAGGTCATATCTATAAACTCTCATAGAATATAACAGTCAGTCTAAGGGAATAAAATCCCGATAGTGGCAGGGTAGCTCTAGACACAGTCGTCGTAACTGTGTCCGTCAACTGTCATCTACTTCTATCTTACAAGTACAATTAATCAATCGCAACTTGAAACACTAATCGTCACAGATTATCATTACAACAATAAACACCAAATTGACAAAGGCATGAACTCAATCTACAGGTACAATAATAACAATTACAGCAATGTAACAAGAATGTACCTTTATGAATAAGAAGACATCTTCTGTATCTATCAACACCTCGATCGCACCCGCACCCTTAACCTTCATCAACTCTGCAACTGAATCCTCATCATTGGAGCCATGTCAACTAATACGCGTCAAGTCCTTCATCCAAATCGGCATCAAACGCATCCACCGAAGTTCTGTCAGTACTGAGGGTCAACAAGGCACCAGCAGGGTGGAATCGATCTTCATACCTGTCTTAACACAACATCTCACACACAAAGCTTAGTAGATAATCTGTTAGTTTCCGCTAACTAACTCGTCAATACCTACTTCACTCACTTAACCCACCCCAAGATATGTTTGACTCGACAAACGGTTTGGAAACATGTCACTTCCGTGCACATGCTGCCAAACCTACGCTCTGATACCAACTTATAACACCCCATATTTTTTTTATACAGCGGAAGACCAATTTAACTAGTATATAAGTTAAAAATGTATATATACATATATAATCCACTTAATGAAAAACATGTTAATAAATAAACGACCGAGTGTTATATTAAAACGTAAATACAACTTTAATAGAAAAGATACGACATCAGAGTTTCCGACTTTGTCAAACATATCTTCCAACATCCCATCTTCACCCTGATAACTAGCATACAATAAATCCATAACCTGCAGGGAAGATGTGGGGGATTAGCACGAAGCTAAGTGAGTGCAACTAACTATAGGCAATAGTATACAGGAACCGTCATACTACTCATGTCACATAGGCTAACACACAAACATCACCCAAGTGCCGTCTACAGAGACTCTGGCGGCTCGGCCAAACCATTAACCACCAGTTGATCGGACTGGGGCTTACCAGAAGTTCCTCCACCACCGTATGTATATACATAATCCACACGCGACGGACGCGTCATTCACATATATATACACCACGGCTGTCTAGGCCACCACATGAGGAACCCAACCCGCAGGTTGATCTCTCCTACCGAGGCCACCACACAATAGGGACGCACTGGGCTCCAGCAGACAAGCATCAACCAACATGCAGTCATCACAATGTACTAACTATCCACACCAATAAGTATATCTAACAAGCATGGCAGTCATGATATAACATGCTACTATATACTATATTCTCCAGTTAGTCCTACTCACCGATACCGGCATCACTCGGTAGTCTAATATCACCGAGTCTTTTCCTCGTCTGTATCACCTGAAAACAATACTCACAAGTTAGCAAATCATATTCCAAATGCTAACAATATTATAATCACAATATATATACATATATACATACACACATATTCCATCAATATACAAACTGGCAGCATAACGGCTAACAATCAACACTTAGGTAAAATATTCTGCCCTGGACACACAGTCGGTCAACTGTCTCCTCAATCGGTCGACTGACGTAGACAGTCGGTCGACTGTTGACACAACTGGTCGACTAACTTTCTCAATCGGTCGACTTATTTAGTATTTACACAATCGGCCGAAAGTCAAACTCAGTCGGTCAGTTCACTCGCCAGTCGGTCGGTTCAACCCTTAGTCGGTCGACTGTCGACCGACAGTCGGCCGACTGTATTCATCTTCCTCAGAAACTGAACAAAGGCTACGGACTTCACGATGAAATCCTCAAATCTCGATCTAGAGCTCGTTTTAAACGCCAAAAATCGACCACAACTTGTTCACTACTTGTTATAGACTCAAAACCCACAACAATTTTACCATAACAACACTTAAATCACTAGTTTTGACACAAATTCAAGCTTTTTACAAAACCCACACAAAACTATGAATTTAACATCGAATTGAACACAAAAATACATGTTACTTACCTTGTTAGAATCAGTAGACAACAAAGAACACGATTCTAAGATCAATTTGAGCTCAAGAACAAGGATTAAGGATTAGGGTTTGGTAGGTGAAGGAGATGAAGTACGGAGTGTGATTTGGGAAGAATCTGGAAAATGCAAGAAATGACAACACTAGGCATCATATTTGGGTTAAATTCCCACACTGAGGAACATACGGGTATATATCAGTTATCTGATATCTTTCGTACTTAATTTGACTGCCCTAACGGAGTCCAAATTAAATAAACAAACTTGTTCTGTGACCCTTGTCACATACTGGTCCTATCTACATCATTAAATAATACAAAATATAAAATTAGAATAAAAGCATATAATAACACCACACAACCTGAGGGCAAAATAGTAATCTAATAGCTAGGCCCGCTTCGAGGGTGTTACATATGGTGTGCTTCAATTGCCAAAAAGAAGGACATCGTAAGTCGAAATGTCCCAAGTTAGCGGGGACGGGTGCGGCAAGGAGACGTTAAGGTACGTTTCATTTTAATAAATATGTCTTTTGATTATTTATTAAATGCCGTTTGAGTTTGAGTTGTATGCCTTTGTTGTGCATGTTATGCTATGGGTGACGTTCCTAATGGAAGTACCCTATGTTGATGTTTGATTGACGGGCGAAGGGCGTAAGACTTGGTGCAACCAAGCATTCCTTAGTATTTGGGAAACGTTTCTACCAAGCCACAGAAATGGTTTTGGTGTTTGGTTGTTAAGCGCGTGTTCGCTTTTATGAATCATGAGGTTCGTCAGTTGGTTGGAACCCTTGAGATCGAGTGTTTTAAATCTCGATATGTGTTGGTAATGGAGTCTTTATGACGCGACATTAGGTGCCTCTTTTATACCTACTAGCGTGGTGTTCGACTCCGATTGTGTTTTGGTACACTTTTCGTTCAAAGTGTTTAAGGGTTGGTTAAAATCCTTCGTGTGCTCAAGGTTAGAGCAAGATGTGGTAATGGGTCGTGTGAGCCCAATTGTTGGTAAAGTCTACCTGTGGTAGCATTGTGCGGTTGTACGAGTTGTGGATATGGAACGTGGTTCTAAGTGGGGGAGTTACACTCCCGCACGAGGAAGTTTTAGTGTGATATTTCGGATGATGCTTTTGGTAGATCCGGAAAATGTTTTCGAGACCTGGTTTTGGTCGATTTGTGGTAGAGTACAATTTCGGATAAATTGTACTTATGGTTTGGATTTGAATTATCACCGAGGTGGTAACGTGGTAAATCTCGTTGAGAGACAATGGACGTGTTTGGCGAGCAAGGTGAAATCCTTCGGTTAAGGGAGGTGTGTGTCGGATTCTCGTTTGGAGAATTATTGTGGGTACCTATGTTTGATATATGTGGTTCTTGCTCGATTGTGGGAATGGTTAGTGGTATCCGTTAGGATTCACTATGGCGTAGCAGAGCGCAATGTTACGCTACTCGTCGTTCGAGGCCAAAAAGGTGTTGCTTGATGAAGCATGACCTTCGGGGTCCGCTGACTTCATCCTGGTATTGTGAATAATGAAGCATGACCTTCGGGGTCTGCTGACTTCATTATGGTATGGTTGATTGGTGAAGCATGATCTTCGGGTCCGCTGACTTCACCATGAGCGAGGTGTTGAGATCGGTGAAGCATGACCTTCGGGGTCCGCTGACTTCATCAAGGGAGTAGTGTTATGTCGGTATGGTGTAACACTATCGAGAAATGCGAGTACCGGTGGGAAATGCGAGTACCATTCCTGTGTTGAGATTGTGGATCGCGTGTGTTTTCGGATTCACGATGACGCGTGTAGTTCGGTCATCTTATTGGAATGAATCTCGTGTAGTTCGGATTCATGGTGAGTCGTGTAGTTCGGTCATCTTATTGAGGTAGTAATCTCATGTGGTTTCGGATTACTAAGGCTCGTGTAGTTCGGCCAACCTCGATGTTGTGGAAGTGAATCTCGTGTAGTTCGGATTCACAAATGACTCGTGTGGTTTCGGTCATTGTATTGAGGAGTGAGTCTCGTGTAGTTCGGATTCACAAATGACTCGTGTAGTTCGGTCATTCCTCAGGGATAGTGACTCTCGTGTAGTTCGGATTCACTAAGGCGCGTGTAGTTCGGCCAATCACGATTGTTGTTGTGGTGAAGGTAGTGAGTCGCGTGTAGTTCGGATTCACTAAGGCGCGTGTGTTTTCGGCCATCCTTCGTGTTGTGGGAACTATCGGTTGTTTTATACGTCGATGGTGGGGTCGTGAGGACCATATTGTATGATTAGTGATGCGATAGCCGTGTTTCGCCCACATGTTGCTACGGGTGTGACGATAGTCGATTTTGTACACCTTGGGATTTGCGTTGCCATAGTCGTTTTGGGCGCTATCGGTTTTAGCCGTTGGATTATGATGTTACGGTAGTTCCGTATTGGTCGTATTGCGCACTACAAGGGATGTTTAGTGATTGGTGTTATCCGTAAGGATTCGCTTCTATTCGGTCTTCGTCGGTTTAGATGGTTGACTTTATTCTGATATGCGGTTGATACTAGCGATGTACTTGGTATGGTATGCGAGGGGTTGATATCTCAGTTCGAGATTGGTTGAGCTTTTCCCGATGTGAGGAATTGAGCATGGTTTTAGTGCTCGGATTGGTGGATTTGATAATTCGCGAGTAACGAATTTAGTTGTTACGGCGATTCATTGGGAAGAGTTGCCTAGGAAAGTCGGTTTGGGACTTATGTTTGAGGACCGTGGAGTGTCGTCCGTTCGATTAAGTGACGAGGATCACGAGGACGTGATCGATTCTAAGTGGGGGAGAATTGTAAGACCCTAATATTTATTATGCGGACGTGTAATTATGCTACATAGAGTGCAGGAAGTATTGCATAATTAAACCAAGCTCAGATTCTGCCCAGACATGGGTGCGCGCCGCGCACACCCATGGGTGCGCGCCGCGCACTAGCCCAGCGACATAATCTGTCTTTTTCTAATTTTGAGTTTAATGAGGTTCTTTTTGGTCTTTTCACTTAAGGCCGGATGTGAGGCTTTATCAGTTGGTTTGGATCCAACTTTGGATCATTTTCACATCCACTAAACACTCTCATTCATTCTTAGAGAGAGAGAGAGGGAAGTCTAGAGAGAGATTTGGGGTTTTGGTGAAGAAGGAACTTGATTTGATCAAAAGCTCGGGTTTTAAAGTTGTTCACCTCGTTCCTAGCTACGTTTTGGTTGTTGTGGTAAGTTCTAACTCCGAATTTCATTGTTTGATTTTGATATTCAAGTTAGGGTTTGAACTTAAATTGTTAAGAAACCCATTTAAACTCATGGAGTGGGTTTAGTGATGCTAGTAATCGGGTTTATTGTTATTGTTGGTGGATAATGGGTTGGTGAACAAATTGGTTATGATTGGAACTTGTAATTGGGTTTAATCACTAGGTTTAGTGATTATGGAAGTATTGGAACCCTTTTTGGTGTGTTTGAAAGACTAATTTTGGAATTGAGTCAAAATTAGGGTTTTTGGGTGATTTTGAGATTGATAAGTGTTAAACACTTAAGTTTGGGTTCTTTTGTCTTATTAGGACCATTTTCACTCGTGATTAGTGATTAGTGGTTAGTTTGGACGCGTTTGGTGTTTGTAAGTGCAATTGGTCGAATTTGCACTAAGTGTCGAATTGAGTTGGTTTGTAAATCCACTCTAAGTGTGTTATTGTATTTGTGATAATGGATTAGGTACTTTCCATTGACGAGTTGCGGATTCTTGGAAGCATTCTTCAAGGTGACAAGGTGAGTGATAATATCCTATGTGCATATGTATGTGTAGGATGGGTGCGGGTCGGGTGAAGTGATTCTAGGCTATAGAGATCACTTCACATGTAGGTGGACTTGATGGACTTTTGCATGAGTCCAATTGGCACGGTTGTGCGTTTTGGTTGACCATCTTTGGCGAAGTACACGTTCGCGTGTACATTATCACACGTGGTTGTGATGTGGTTGATATAACCCCAATGGCGAAGGGTTCAATGTTGAGAAGTGAATCGCGTGTGTATTCGGATTCACGATGACTTGTGTAGTTCGGTCATCTTATTGAGGTAGTAATCTCGTGTGGTTTCGGATTACTAAGGCTTGTGTAGTTCAGCCAACCTCGATGTTGTGAAGATAGTAATCTCGTGTGGTTTCGGATTACTAAGGCTCGTGTAGTTCGGCCAATCTTCATTGTGGTATTTGGTTCTCGGTATTGGGTTAAGGTGTTAACCTTGTTCGTTTATATTGTTATATATTAATGTATTTTTGTGTTGTAGCTAACCCTCCGGGTGTAGCTATTTGGCGTGGTTCACATCGTCGTTGGTGAACTTATATTTTGTTGTTGTATCTTAGCTCGTGCTTAGTGTTTGTACGGTATGCCTAGACTAGCTTGCCTTTATGCTTGGTTGTTCGGTATACGGTATTTGATATTTGTGTGGCGTATTCATTTTATACATATATATGTATGTAGTATATTATCATTCACTAAGCGTTAGCTTACCCTCTCGTTGTTTACATTTTTATAGATTGCATGGACGTGGTGGCTCGGGTAAGCGTGAGACTAGTGGACTCGCGTAGTTGCTTTAGAAGGCTTGCTTTTGGATTGTTTAGGATTGGGTAGCGTATCCCCAATCGCCATGCTCAGCTTTATTTTGTATTAAAAGTCGTGTGGTCGAAACTAGTATTATGTACTTAAGGGTAATTTGGGCATATGTGGGCCCGGTGTTGTAAAACCCTTTTTATTAATTGAACGTGTTAATTTTAACTATTGTATTATGTTGTGAAAAGCATTTGGTCTAAATGTGTCGGGAAGTCGAAGATCTTTTCGCGTGAGTTGGAAAATCCGGACAGCGGGCTGCCAGGCCCTGTGCGCGCCGCGCACCCCATCTGGTCAGCCCAGTCAGTTTTAAATTTTTTTTTTATTCCGCTTTTTGGTTGGTTAACGGGTTGGGATGTTACATCTTCTGGTATCTTATTCAATAATTATGAAACTTCCTGGATCTGAGAGTTTTAAATTGTGAAACTTCCTGGATCTGAGAGTTTTTCTGGTATCTTATTCAATAATACTGCGGAGCATGTAGCATTCATAGTAACAGCCGAGAGTTCTTCCATTTTTCTTCTATTTGTGATTAGATCTTTCAAGAATTTAGCATATCTTGGCATTCCTGAAATTACATCAATGAAAGGAAGATTGACATTTATTTGTTTAAACATATTCAAGAATTTGGATTGCTCGGCTTCAAGTCTTTCTTTTCTCATTTTACTCGGGTAAGGAAGTGGTGGTTGGTATGGTTTAACATAAGGTTTAGCCTTAACTGTGTTATCTTCATTAACCTTTTCAACTACCGGTTCTGTTTCCTTATCTTGTTCAGGTTGTGGTTCTTGTGGAGTAGGAATAGAGTCATCAGAAATTACAGGTATTTCAGGTGGTTTAAGTGTAATACCACTTCTTGTGGTAATGGATTTAGCTGTTTCATTCCGGGGGTTAGCATTTGTATCGCTAGGTAGACTCCCTGGTTTTCTTTCACCTATCAACCTTGCTAGGTTACTTACTTCTTGTTCCAGATTTTGGATAGACGCTTGTTGATTTCTAAATGCTTGAGCATTTTGTTCATTGGTTTGTTTCTGAGATGAGAAAAACTGCGTTTGAGATTCAACTAGCTTCGACATCATGTCTTCTAAATTTGGCTTTTTATCATCAGTTTGTGGTGGTTTATTTTAAAAAATAGGTCTTTGCTGATTGTAAGTATTATTAGATACTTGTTGATTGCTAGGACCTTGTTGGTTGTTGTATGGAACATTTCTATTATAATTCTGATTTTGATTGTAGATTGGTCTTGGCGGTTGATAATTATTCTGATAATTATTTCCAGGCCTTTGGTTCATGTATGAAACATTCTCTCTTTGTTCCATTGTTTGTTCAATACTGAGACAATCTTTTGTCAAATGTGGTCCTCCACACTGCTCACAACTAATTCGTATTGAGTGAATATCTTTAGTCATCTTTTCCATTCGTCTCTCAACAGCATCTACCTTTGCAGACATGGAATCAAAGTCATGGCTAGAATTGTCTCTAGCCGCTTTAGATGAACGAACAATATCTTTTTCTTGGTGCCACTCATGTGAGTGGGATGCTGTGTTATCAATAATTTTGTGAGCTTCAGTTGCGGTTTTCTTCATAATGGAACCACCAGCTGCTGTTTCGATGTCTTTTCTTGTAGTGACATCGCATCCTTGGTAGAATATCTGTACTATTTGATAAGTGTCTAAACCATGTTGCGGACATCCTCTCAACAACTTTCCAAATCTTGTCCATGCCTCATACAGAGTTTCATTTGGCTTTTGCGTAAACGTAACTATTTCTCCTTGAAGTCTTATGGCTTTAGATGCTGGAAAGAATTGTTTAAGAAATTTTTCAACTAAAACATCCCATGTATCAATCGCCCCTTCAGGTAACGATTCTAACAAATCTTTGGCTTCTCCCTTTAAAGTCCAGGGAAATAACATGAGATAGATCTGTTCATCCTCCACTTCCCTTATTTTAAATAGAGTACATATCCTATTAAAGGTACGAAGATGTTCGTTTGGATCTTCTTTTGGCGTACCACTAAATTGGCATTGATTAGTTACCATGTGTAGGATTTGTCCTTTGATTTCATAATCTGGCGCATTAATGTCTGGTTGAATAATTGCGTGCCCTTGACCAGTGCGTTTAGCCCTCATTCGGTCTTCCATACTTAGAGGTTTCAAATTTTCCATGATTGAAATTGTTGAATCTGAATCACTAGAGGATTCTGATTTAATGGTTTCTTCCTCGAAAATCTCTGGTTGAATGATTGGTGGTTCCGGAGGAAATATTAGTGGTTCAGAATCTCTGAATTGTCCTTGAATATCCTCCGGGTTCTCAATTGTAAGGTCAGGTTCAAAAAATGGATTATCGGTAATTTGAATTGGAATACTTGGTCGACTAGATGACGATTCTAAAGAAAAATCAACGGCGACAATATTGGCTAGATGTCTTGATCGAGTTACAGGTGGTGAACGTATGAAAGGTGGTGAACGTTTTGCTCGGTGCATTCACTGAATATCCTATTAGTTATAAAAGATAAAAATTATATAAGTTATCAAATTAATAGACTTTTCTGATTTTGCCCACGTTTCGAATCGCCAATAGATGCAGCAGGTAGCCAGAACCCTTTAAATCGGAAGCCCACAACTCGCCACTAACAAATCCAACTATTACTACGAACCAGAAAATTTTAAATGTCTATCAATTTAACTATTTAAAACAATTTTTCGTCAAAATTTTGAAATAAAAATCTATGTCCTAAAAACTAGAGCGTCGAGAAATAAGAAAGAAAAAGAGTGCGTCGAAAAATGTCGAAAAATAAAAGGTCGAAAAATAAGAAAATTGTAACGCGTCGAAAATTAAAAAGGGATTCTAAACGAAAAACGGGAATTACTTAAAAGGATACTGAAATTTTAACACGGCGTCGCAAAATTTTAAGGCACCTAAATCTTAGTCTAAAGAAAAAGCACTTAAGGGATTTTACGGCAAAGCCTAAAAATCTAAAAGTATAAAAATAACTATGGCAAAACTAAACTTAATACTAAAAGTTGTGACTAAAGTCTAAAAATCTAAAGGTAATAAAACTTAAAATAAAAACTTTTTTTTTATAGACAAAATCTTAAAAATATATTTTATTTTTAAATTTTTTTTTTAATTTTTTTTTTTTTTTTTTAAATTTGGAATTGCATGTTCAAAACCGAAATTGCGTGTGTAAAATCTGAAATTGCGTGTTCAGAACCGAAATTGCGTGTGTAAAATCTGAAATTGCATGTTCAAAACTGAAATTGCGTGTTTAAAAACTGAAATTGCGTGTTCAAAAACTGAAATTGCATGTTCAAAACTGAAATTGCGTGTTCAAAAACTGAAATTGCGTGTTGAAAATATGAAATTGCGTGTTCAGAACCGAAATTGCGTGTGTAAAATCTAAAATTGCATGTTCAAAACTGAAATTGCGTGTTCAAAAACTGAAATTGCATGTTCAAAAACTGAAATTGCGTGTTGAAAATATGAAATTGCGTGTTTAAAACTGGAATTGCATGTCTAAAATCTGAAATTGCCTGTTGAAATTCGAAATTGCATGTGTAAATTCTGAAATTGCAGGTTCAAACTGGTTTGGCCCAAATACTATAATTTATTTATTTATTTATTTATTAAATTTTTTTACCTTTTTTTAAAAAAAAAAAAATTTATTTTTTAACGATTTTAAGATTTTAATTTTTTTTTTTTACGAAATTAATATTTTTAAAATTTTTTTTAAAGTATTATTTTTTTTTACGTTTTAATTTTTTAAAATTTTTTTTATATTTTTTATTTAAAAAAAAAGAGCTCCCCGGCAGCGCCGCCAAAAATACTTGATGTATGTAGAGGTGTATACGAAATAGTTATATTTTTACTACAAAATACTATTAAATACGATACAATTTTACACAAATTATTTATTTATTTATAGAGTGGATATACCTAAACCTTGCTACAACACTTGTAGGCAGTGTACCTAATCGTACAGTAGTGTAGTTTTTAGTAAGTCCGGTTCGTTTCACAGGGAGCTAGCCAAATATTAAAATAAAATATAATGCAAAATATTATTATTATAAAAGAGGGGTTTTACCGTTTAATGACCGGTTTATCGATTTTAAAACTTTAGTCGCAGTCAAAACCTAATGCAAAATATTAAAATAAAATATAACTTAATTTAAAGCGTAAAATAAATAACGATAATTAAGAGTGCAATAATTAAAAGTGCGATAAATAAAAGTTGCGATAAAATAATAATTTAAAGGAATTATGCTTATTTAAACTTCCGTAATCATGATGTTTGGCGTGTTGATTTTAGTTTAGTCCGATGGGTTAATTGTCCTGGTTTATTTGATACGTCCATCTGGTTTTTGTTCATAACGGTCCATCGGTCATAAATTTAAAGTGCGAGTGTCCTCGTCAAATTATCCTTATATCCGAAGTCAAATATTTCAACTAATTGGGGATTTAAACTGTAACAAGGTCTTAATACTTTGTTAATGATTACACCAGGTTATCGACTGTGTGTAACCCAAGGTCTTATTACTTTGTTAACAATTACACCAAGTGTCGTTGTATGTAATTCACTCCTGTTTTAATAAGTCCATTAACTATTAATTCATCCCCGTGTCCGGTTAAATGAACAATTATTAGTGTTTATAAATATCCCGCCCATCGTGTCCGATCGAGTGTATGTTGTTTATTTATAGGTACGTCCAATTGTAAATCTTTATATTAAATTAACGAATTATCATTCAGTTAAACAAATATAAAACCCATTAATAGCCCATAGTCTAATTTCCACAAGTATCGGTCTTTTGTCCAAACCCCAATTATGGTACAAAGCCCAATTACCCAATCTTAATATTTAGCCCAACATCACGATTACTTCGATTTAAATAAGCATAATATTAACTTAGCTACAAGACATTAATGAAAATAATATAAACATAACTTACAGTGGGTATTAATAGCGTAGTGGTACACGGACAGAGTTTCGACTTACAAAACCTTAAAACATTCGACTAACCCAACCTTATTATTATCACTAACTTAAAATTAAAATTACAAATTGAGATTACGACTTGGATTAATAATTGATACATATATTATGTATATAGAGTAAGAAATAGAAATAGGTGTGCCATATGCTTGCTTCCCTCCGTTCAATTTATAGGCAATTTGGATGAATACTATTTGCGTTGAAAGTTAGTTGAAGTTTGAAAACTTCAACTTTTCATTCTACACCGATGGCTTTCAAATGATATAATATTTTTATTTGATATTATTATTATATTATTATTATTATTATGAATTATTTAAATATTATATTATATTCTTGAGCATAGTTGACTTGTAATTTTAGCTCCGTTGAGTCGTACGTTGATAGTTGGTTCATGTCTCAGTTCCGGATTTTCGAACGCCTTTTCGTATGCTTAGATATCTTGTACTTTGCATTTCGTGACTTGTACTCTTGTCAGTTTTAGACGTTATTCATCAATAAATTGAATCACTTGGAGTGTAACTTGTACGTTTGAGCATTTTGGACGTTCTCGTCTTTCAAATCTTCGTTTTCGTCTTTAAATCTTCATTTTTGAGCGATATTCGTCTTTCGTCTTCGTACTTATTTATTTAAACTATTACAACTAAAAATAAGGAAATTACAATCAAAAACATTACATTTTGGAATGATATTGCGTCTAAATATATGATCATTTTAGGCAATATCAACTATCTACCACTTCTTGTTACTACCATCACTACTCTAGGTGAGTATCGTCATCACTATTTATCCCTACGGTTGCGTACTATTCGTTATCATGATTCGTTACACTTCTCGTACCGGAATACATTATTGTTTGACTTGAACCGCATTGAAGTGAACAATCATTTATACACTTCCCTCGGGGAACGCTTCTTTAGAGTTGCACTAATTCTTTCGATTCAATATGAGTCACGTTAGAGACGTCGTTACACTTTGTTCATTTTAAATTTTCACGATTACACGAACTTGAATCTATGGAGTGATGTGGGAATGGAGGTATGAGTTAGCGTAATATAACGACACTCGATCAACGTGGTTATATTACGGTAAGTCATACCAAAGTTCTAATGACTCGTGATGGTTATTGAACTCGACTGTGATGACCCGGGAATTTCCAACCAAATTTAAACTTAATCTTTATATGATTTCGACATGATAAGCAAAGTCTGTTAAATCAAATCTCAAACATTTTGAACTAGTTTATGAAATCATTTGACCTTCGACCAGTTCCGACGATTCACGAACAACTGTTTGTAAATAAATATGTATATATATATAAATAGTGTATAAATATTAAATTATATATTATACAATTAATAGATCGTACGTAATTAATGAATGGTAATATTAATATATATATATATATATATATATATATATATATATATATATATATAATGTAATTACAAGTTAATTCTAAATGTAGTATTATTATTATATACATTATTATTTAATATGAGTACTATTATTATTAAAATTATAATATGAAAATTTGATACATTTGGTCTGTTATATTATTATTATTGTTATTATAACTGGAGGTAAAATTATATTTTTATATATTAGGATTAATATTAAAATTATTATCAGAGATCATTATTACCATTAGTAATTATTATTATCATCACTAATACTATTATTAATATTGTAAGTATAATCAATGTTACTAGAGATCATAAAATTCACACAATTATGGTTATTATCATCATAATACAACTTATACATTGTTAACATTTAAAATAATTACAATTATTATTAATAACATTATTAGTATCAACTTTATTACTAAAATTGTTAAAAATTATCATAATTCTTGTTATTATTATTTTAATACAAATTATTAATCATTACTTTTATTATTATTATTATAAAAGTAGTACAAATTTATTATCATTATCAAATACACCAAAATTATTATATTATAATTGTGGCTTATTATCATTATTATTATTAGTACTTTTAATATTTTTATTATAATTAATATTATTATATTATTAGTAATTATATTATTATCAATTAGTAATAGTTATATAAAAATAAAAAGGATATGTGCGTTTTGTCTTGAGAATCAAATTCAGTTACATATTTCAATCAATACTGTGTTAGATTGGTACTAGCTGATTTCAAATCATAGAAAGTATCCAAAATCTGTTGCAACTCACAATCCAATTTTAATTATTATTTTGTTTTGTTCTTTGTCTGCTGGACATATGCAGTCGACACATATACCACTTCAATTCACCAAACCCACACACATCTATCTTTCTATTTTGCTTTCATTTACAAACCAAACACCCTAGTGGTGTTCCTGATCGACTTCATCTCACCCATGATCATGAAACAACCATCACCACCTGTCAACACCATGTAACCACCATCTAGACCCACCGATTCCTTATGTTTTATGATTTCATCAAACCACATCACCTTTGTTTATTTCTATACCATCGAGGACCCAAGAACCTGTTGGGAATTAACAAGTTTGATAATACTTAAAACCTTTTAAGAATCATTATGAACGGAAGCGTGAAACTTTCAAATTTTACTTGTTATCTTTAAACCAATTTAAAGTTAAGTCCCACATGGATCAAGTTGCTAAATATACTTACAAAT
Source organism: Rutidosis leptorrhynchoides (assembly GCF_046630445.1). Lineage (NCBI taxonomy): Eukaryota > Viridiplantae > Streptophyta > Magnoliopsida > Asterales > Asteraceae > Rutidosis > Rutidosis leptorrhynchoides. The sequence goes on along the minus strand of NC_092342.1, from coordinate 136,395,396 downwards.
TAAAGAGAAGGAAAGAGTTTATTATACCTCCTTAAACTAAGTTTAAGGGCTGAATTTGATGAGCAATGAAGAAGAAATAATGCACCAACACTACCCTTTCACTTGGCTACACCTTAGAACTTTAATAAGCTAATTAACCAAGCTTTAAGACCACCTTATTAGGCTTCCAAAAACCGAACAGCAGCTGTCCAAAATGAGCAGGAAGTTTATGAAGATGATGACTTGAAAAAGCTTCTAACTTGAAGCCTCAAGTGTTGCATACCCCAAGCAATAACCCCAACACCTATATCTTTGGTTAGGATTTGAATTTCACTTGAATTAAGCTAGTTTAATGAGCTTGAAACCTCTCCTTTTTCTGCAGAAAAGTCGACCAGCAGCTGACCAAAGGAGAAGTTTATTTCACTTGTAAGATAATGTATTATTGCTTTGTGAAATGAATCAAAACCTTGGTCAAAACATTAAGCATGAGCATGAGAACTTGTGTAGCCTTGAAGACCACAAAACAAGAGCATGCTTGTCCCATTTTTCCTTATAAATTTCGGCCATATAAGGGGTTTTTATAAAACCATGAATTTCTTTATAAAACTTGTAATTTATGTATAAAATCCCATGGTTTTATTTGATACTTTCACATTATTTTATAATCCTTTTATAAAATATAACACAACATAATTATTTAAACCTATAAATAATTATATATATATATATATATAAATTATCCAAATAATTTATCTCAAGTGATTATATTTCAGAAGCCCGATTTTCTGAAATCCAAGTGTCGCGTATTTGTTTAATGATCCATTCGTTAAGATCAAATACGTATAAGGTGTCGGTAAGCTTGTTATTGGGTATGACCCGACTTGGATCATAACACGTTAGCCACATTAATTTAATATGTCTCTCGGGCATACGAAGTACCTTCAATCTCCCACTTGCACGAGAAACACAAGAAATTAATGCAAGTGATGGATACAGCCTAACACACCGTCCATCACCCCTAATATGTTATGACTTTGTGCCATTCAATAACATCATCCTTTTCGAGTTCCCATCTCGAATATGATTAGGTGAATCTTTCATTATTTCCTTTTATCCTAGATGTCATGTTAAATCCAAGAGATACAGAGTGATCACTCTCTTATAGATTTAACTTTTCAGGCCTTAGACATCTGACTCTCAACGAATAAGAGGGACAAATTCCATCTTGACTACATACGTCCTAGATATACACTTTGTAATATACCTGAGTTCTTCTTTATGTACTACCATGTTTCAGAATAGCGAAGGAAAGAATCAAGGCACAGTACTTGGTGAATATCCGAACCCAATATGTATCTCAGGTCAGAGGATACAATGATATTCGCCTTTACTCAAGGTTACATGTGATCAACCACAAAGGCTCTATACAGTAATTCTTGAGAGCGGGTCTTCCAATATTTGTTTCCCACAAATATCTATGAACCTTGGTTGCAGCCTTGCCGCACATTCAACCTATGAATGTATACCAATCCAAGTTCATAATAGTCTAAACCTCACACTTGTTCCCACAAATGTGATCGACTACGGAAATTTTGAATAATTGCTAATTCATGGATGAAATATGCAAAATAGGAACATAACTCAAATAAATTAACACCACAGTTATATTAATGAGTTTGAATAATTTCGTTCCGGTACAATACATAAATAGATCAAATCCAATCACTAGAATATCGAAGCCCTAATGCACAAACATGTCCCTCATGTTTTGGCCCATGTAAGAGCTTCGTGAGAGGATCCGCAACATTTTGATCTGTGTGAACTTTGTGAATACATATCTTTCCTTTTTCAACCTCATCCCTAATGTAGTTGAATCTCCGCTCAATGTGACGGGTCTTTTGATGAGCACGAGGTTCCTTGATTTGAGCAATCGCACCCTCGTTGTCACAAAAGATCTCAAGAGGGTCCTGAATGGAAGGGACCACTCCTAAGTCGTCGATGAATTTCTTCATCCATGCAGCTTCCTGAGCTGCCAATGAGGCGGCAATGTACTCCGACTCTGTAGTGGATAACGCAACAACTTCCTGTTTCGCACTCTTCCAAGAGACCGCACCACCATTTAACATGAATACATAACCGGATTGTGATCGGGAGTCATCTCGATCAGTTTGGAAACTCGCGTCCACGTAACCTTTTACAACGAGTTCCTCCTCACCAGACCCATATATAAGAAACATATCCTTAGTCCTTCTAAGGTATTTCAATATACATTTAACCGCAGTCCAATGACTATTTCCTGGGTTATTCTGGTATCTACTTGTCAAGCTTAGAGCGCATGACACATCCGGTCTAGTACATATCATTGCATACATGATAGACCCAATAGCAGATGCGTATGGGACTTTCTTCATTCTCTCTTGTTCATCTTTCGTGGTAGGACACTGAGATGAACTGAGAATGGTTCCCTTTTGAATAGGTACCAAACCTTTCTTAGAGTTTTCCATCTTGAACCTTTTCAAGACTTTATCAATGTATGTACTTTGGCTTAAACCTATCAATCTCTTGGATCTATTCCTATAGATTCCAATCCCCAATATGTATTGTGCTTCTCCAAGATCCTTAATGGAGAAGCAACTCTTTAGCCAAGTTTTGACTTCTTGCATTGTGGTTATATCATTCCCAAATAATAATATATCATCCACATATAGCACAAGGAACATTATAGAGCTCCCACTAGCCTTCTTGTATACACAAGCTTCATCACCATTTTTAATGAAGCCAAATTTCTTTGCCTCTTCATTAAAACGATGATTCCACATTCTAGATGCTTGTTTCAATCCGTAGATCGATTTCTTTAACTTGCATACCTTTTTAGGATTTTTCGGATCGACAAAACCTTCGGGCTGTACCATATAGACATCTTCCTCAAGATATCCATTTAGGAAAGCAGTTTTGACATCCATTTGCCAAATTTCGTAATCATAATGAGCAGCGATGGCAAATAATATCCTAATAGACTTTAGCATTGCCACAGGCGAGAAAGTTTCATCATAGTCAACCCCTTGAGTTTGAGTGAAACCCTTTGCTACAAGTCTAGCTTTGTATGTATCCAAGTTTACATGTATGTCGGTTTTCATTTTGAAAATCCACTTGCAATCAACTAGCTTAGAGCTAGGAGGTTGCTCAACAAGTTCCCAAACTTGGTTGTCATACATGGATTGCATCTCGGCGTTCATGGCTTCCTGCCATTTATCTTTATCAATCCTTGATAAAGCATCTTTGTAGTTTACCGGTTCATCCAAATCAACCGTATAGCAACCATCCACGAGAAAACCATATCTCTCAGGAGGATTACTAATCCTACTAGATCTTCGAACGTCTTGTGTACCTTGATCATCTACTTGATCATTTTTAACATCCTCATGTTGAGTGCTAGTGTCAACCAATTGTGTATCATCGGCTTGATCTTGTACCTCTACAAGATCTATTTTCCTTTCACCATCACCTTCCATAAGGAACTTGGTTTCAAGGAATTCCGCTTTCCGAGCAACAAATACCGTTTGCTCGGATGGATCATAGAAGTAATATCCCATGTCATCTTTGGGATATCCTATGAAGATACACTTTGTGGATCGAGCATGTAGCTTATTTGCTACATAACGCTTAGGATAAGCTTCACATCCCCATACTTTCAAGTATGAAAGAGAAGGAGGTTTTCCAAACCACATCTCATGAGGAGTTCGTTCCACTTTCTTGGTTGGGGCCATATTTAAAATACGAGCCGCGGAGCTTAGACAATAACCCCAAAATGATAGAGGTAACGAGCTTCTAGCCATCATAGATCGAACCATATCCATTAGGGTTCGGTTCCTCCTTTCGGAAACTCCATTAAGTTGGGGTGTTCCGGGTGGAGTAAGTTGCGAGATAATCCCACAACTCCTAAGATGATCTTGGAAAGCATCGCTTAGGTATTCACCTCCTCTATCGGTACGTAGTACCTTAATTGTCTTATTGAGTTGATTTTGTACTTCGTTTTGATATTCTTTGAATGCTTCAAACGTTTCGTCCTTGTGTCTTAATAAGTAGACATATCCGAAACGACTAAAGTCATCAATGAAAGTAACAAAGTATCTTTCACCATTCCTAGTCATGGGTTTAAAGGGTCCACATACATCCGAATGTATTAATCCCAATAAATCTTTAGCCCTTTCATAAGTCCCTTTGAAAGGTGCTTTAGTCATCTTGCCTTGTAAACAAGATTCACATACATCAAACGAATCCATTTCATTTGATTTCAAAAGTCCATTCTTTTGAAGTGTATGCATTCGGTTCTTGTTTATATGTCCAAGGCGACAATGCCATAAATAGGAATCACTCAAATCCCTTTTGAGTTTCTTGGTGCTAGTATGGTATATAGAGCTCGATGATGCGTCATCATGAACCAATTCATAAATTCCATTTGAAGGCGAAGCCTTGAAATAGAATACATTATCTTTAGAAAAATGGATATCATCATCAATAAAATTAACATTGAAACCACATTGTCTTAAGCGAGAAATAGAAATAATGTTTCGACATAAATCCGGTGCATACAAAACATTTTCTAAAATAAGCTTCAATCCACTTGGAAGCTTCAAAACAAATTCTCCTTGAGCTTTAACATGCACCTTTGCACCATTGCCCATATAGAGACTTGATGTTCCCGCTTTATGATCACTTCTTTTGAACCCCTGCAAAGTATTGCAAATATGAGTTCCACATCCCGTGTCTAATACCCATGTATTAGAAGAAGTAATACTAAGCTCTATATATACCATGTATATATTACCTGAGGTTTGCCCTGCATCCCTCTTGTCCTTCAACTCTTTAAGATAGACCGGACAGTTTCGTTTCCAATGACCCATCTCACCGCAACCGAAACATGGGTCTTCCTTGGGGTTTGCCTTCTCGGCTACCTTTTGCTTCTTTGCCTTGTTGATGGTTGGGGTAACCATCTTCCCCTTCCCTTTGCCTTGATGGGCGGGTCCTTTTCTCTTAGTCACCTTTGGCTTAGAGGTGTTACCTTTAGACCCACCTTGATCGATTGCTAACACGGGTAAAGTCCTTTTACCCATGCTAGTTTCCGCCGTCCTAAGCATACCATGAAGCTCACCTATGCTCTTATCCATCCCATTCATGTTGTAATTAATTACAAATTGATCAAACCTCTTTGATAGGGAGTTAAGGATAAGATCGGTGGCTAACTCATTAGATATGTTAAGGTTAAGACGGTTAGCACGATCGATAAGGCTCTTCATCTTAAGTACATAAGATGAAACCGATTGGGTATCGTCCATACGACAAGCATGAAGCGCCCGAACCGTTTCGAAACGCTCAACACGTGCTTGTTGGAGAAACATGTCCTTCAATTGTGTTATCATGTCGTATGCGCTATGATGCTCGAAATCCTTTTGGAGTTCGGGTATCATAGTCCCAAGCATTAAGCATGAGACTTGAAGGGAGTCGTGGCAATACTTATCGTAAGAGGCCATTGCCTCCACATCACTCTCATCCGGTTGATCGGGAATGGGGTCCTCAAGCACATACATTTTATCCTCTTGTTTGAGGACAATCCGAAGATTGCGGAACCAATCCATAAAATTTGTATGGTTGAGTTTGTCTTTCTCGAGGAGAGACCGTAACGATAGGTTGTTAAAGTTAAGTGGTGCATTGTTCATGTTGTTGTTGTTATTTGCGGCCATCTACAAAATTCAACAAAGTTCATTTAAGTATTGATTTAGATTTAATAGACAATACCCTTTAATTTGTTTTATTAAATGTTAGAATCTAACGGTAAATCAAATTTCGGTTAGGTGACCTTTATCCCGTCATTTGATTTAGCTAGGTAGTCGTAATGACAATTGCAATCCTTTTGCAACTTCTAATTTATGGGATCATGCAATCCTTTTGCATGGCATATTAATCCCATCAACGCCTATTTGTTCCTCATGCTTCGGTGACCCTAAGTTCATGATTCCCAAATCAAGTTGTCCTACTTGTGTAGACATGTAAACTTAACATGCAAGTGGTTAGGTGACCTTTATCCCACATGTATGCAAAGTGTACCTTATTCATGTTAGTTCACTCATGACGGTTAGGTGACCTTTATCCCATCAAGAGATTCCTAATATGTCTAAGTGTTTCCACAAAAGGATGGCGTTTAACTTGTTTACCTTGTTTTAGTTAAGGGATTTTAGGTTTTCTACATTCTAGTTTAGAAAACAAAGTGCTATACACCAACATGCATTTGGTGTGTAGTATGTTTATGAAAAACCCATTTTCATGTACCTTTTAGTAACCAATTACTAGTTTTAACCATTTCATTACCTTTTTAAATAAACCATTTTACTTAAGTCTAATAACCAATTATTAGTGTCATTTTGTTATGTTTTATTATAACCAATTATAATTTATCATGCAAGTTCATAACATGTGATGATCTTGTAGCAACCAAACATACAAACATACACAAACATGCATAACAAAGTGTTCACAATCAAGAGCCATTTTGGTGGACATTTGTTTAGCCAAAAAACAAATGTCACCTAAGAGGGTTAACCAAAGTAAGAGATTTTTACCAAAACCTCCCACTTAAACTTGTAACTTCATAAGCTTCATCTTGAATCTTCTTCATGAATCTTCACTTTCATTTTACAAAATCATATCCTAATACAATTTTTCTAGAAAATGAAATAACAACCTATTCTATTTTACATACCAAATGTAAAACAAATTACATAGCCAAAATAATAATTATTACATGCCAATTGAATGAATAATATTACATACCAAATGAATATAACAAATCAACCAAATATAGCATGCAATCAACACAAGGTCAAGGCTAGGATTGTGAACTTTAACATGCAACCAAAATGACCAAAATGACAAGTTCCAAACCCCTTTTGGAACATCAAAATTTCGGCCATCATATCAAACCCACCCAAACCCGACAATTTTTGTATTCCATTTTCATGCATGTACTTGGAATGCAAATATAGTGGGTTTAAAGACAACAATTCGAAGCATATTTCAACAACTTCGGCTCCTGATACCATTGTTAGGAATTAACAAGTTTGATAATACTTAAAACCTTTTAAGAATCATTATGAACGGAAGAGTGAAACTTTCAAATTTTACTTGTTATCTTTAAACCAATTTAAAGTTAAGTCCCACATGGATCAAGTTGCTAAATATACTTACAAATTAAAGAGAAGGAAAGAGTTTATTATACCTCCTTAAACTAAGTTTAAGGGCTGAATTTGATGAGCAATGAAGAAGAAATAATGCACCAACACTACCCTTTCACTTGGCTACACCTTAGAACTTTAATAAGCTAATTAACCAAGCTTTAAGACCACCTTATTAGGCTTCCAAAAACCGAACAGCAGCTGTCCAAAATGAGCAGGAAGTTTATGAAGATGATGACTTGAAAAAGCTTCTAACTTGAAGCCTCAAGTGTTGCATACCCCAAGCAATAACCCCAACACCTATATCTTTGGTTAGGATTTGAATTTCACTTGAATTAAGCTAGTTTAATGAGCTTGAAACCTCTCCTTTTTCTGCAGAAAAGTCGACCAGCAGCTGACCAAAGGAGAAGGTTATTTCACTTGTAAGATAATGTATTATTGCTTTGTGAAATGAATCAAAACCTTGGTCAAAACATTAAGCATGAGCATGAGAACTTGTGTAGCCTTGAAGACCACAAAACAAGAGCATGCTTGTCCCATTTTTCCTTATAAATTTCGGCCATATAAGGGGTTTTTATAAAACCATGAATTTCTTTATAAAACTTGTAATTTATGTATAAAATCCCATGGTTTTATTTGATACTTTCACATTATTTTATAATCCTTTTATAAAATATAACACAACATAATTATTTAAACCTATAAATAATTATATATATATATATATAAATTATCCAAATAATTTATCTCAAGTGATTATATTTCAGAAGCCCGATTTTCTGAAATCCAAGTGTCGCGTATTTGTTTAATGATCCATTCGTTAAGATCAAATACGTATAAGGTGTCGGTAAGCTTGTTATTGGGTATGACCCGACTTGGATCATAACACGTTAGCCACATTAATTTAATATGTCTCTCGGGCATACGAAGTACCTTCAGAACCAACCATGTTTCTGTTTTTCGGTGCATTATAACCACCACCCTATCGACTGCGAACCGAGATCATCATCAACCAACAATCACCATATTACCCAATGTCAATCATCAACACCCATATCCACTTGTTATTGATCAAGTCACTTGCTACTATTATCACCATTCGACTACCACAATCCACCACCTCTAGTCCCTGCTACCACCATGAACAATCCACTACAATCGATCACCCTACACCACCATAATATTAAAATTGTACACTATCACCACCTTGAAACCCACTTCACACCGTAACTTCTGTTTTTCTGTTTTGAGTCGAACACCATAACAACAAAGGAACTACTACAACTACTTGTGTCGCTGATTACTGCTGCCTGTTACGGCCACTATCAACCGCCACCATCGACCTTCATCACCACCACAAAGAATAACACTTTTTGAATTCACCACCACAAACCACCATGGAGACCACCTTTAAACTTTAAGTTCTGATTTCCCATTTCTACTTGAACCGAATAACCAACCATCCTTTTCACCGCCACTTTCATCACCATGAACCACCTCCTTCTTTCTTATGTTTATTTCTTCGTGATTCACCTACAACCAAGCCTTTTATTGTTGCCGCTAAATTACTGTTTCTGTTTCATTGATAGCCCAACAAAACGCCACGAACACAGGTTGTTACCAGCTATCGTTGCTGTGTATATATTTTTATTCTTCCTTCGTGTGAACAAGCCGTAGGGTAAACCCTAATGATGATGGTGGAACCATTGTTAATATGTTTAAATATTCATTAGTTATAAAAAGCATTGATATCCATCGTGATCTATCAGATTGTATAAAATATTGGAGAGTGACTTTTTAGGATGATAAATCGAGCTGTAAAGGGATTGTTGATAGCGATTTGGTTGGTTCTTGTCACATCCCATTCCAAACGTATTATAGCAGATACATTAAAATCTGTTTTCTTCTAATGGGCCGTTTGTATGGGAATTAAACAATTAAGTTTTTGGCCTGGAAATGAGATTGGGCCGAGATCCACTTCGGATTGCTGTTGGGCCGTGTTTAATGTTGGGCCGAGAAACAAAGAAAAGGTTAAATAATTTTGGGTATGTTATAGTTCAGAAAAAAGGGAAACAGATGGTTGGTTAAGGGTGCTGTGGGTTAAGCGAGGAGTCTTAGGTTCGAACCTAGGCAGTAACGTATTTTTTTAAAGCTTGATTTTGAAGGTAGAAATACTTTTATTATTATTGTTATTATTAATATCTTCATTATTATTATTATTGATTATGCTATTATTAGGAATGTAATGTTACTACCAAAATAAAGAATGTTATTATCTTTAAAAGTAACTAATATTATTATTTTCATCATGGTTATTATTATTATTATTATTACTTATTGGCATTATGGTATTATTAATTGTTATCAATATTATCAACTATAGAAAATTATTAGTAAAACAAGTATTATTAATATTATCAAATTTATCATTTTAAGTATTATTATCACTACTATGATTATGATTATTATTATTATTATCATTATCATTTTATAAATAATAGAACTTTTTTTTATTAATATAAGTATATTATTAGTATTAATATAATTATTTATCACTAATGAAATCATAACCAATATGATCTTAATTAATCGTATTAGATATTATAATTATTATCATTTTGATTATTAATATTACTCTAGTATTACTATAACTATTATTTTGTAAACAAAAGATTTTTTTTATATAAAAATAAATATAAAAACCATAACTAAAATACATAAATACTTTATTTAAAGTATACCAAATGAATATATAATAAAATAAATAAGTTAGTAATATAGAAATTATCACTAATAATAATATAATTATTACTCGATTGCGATTATATGTATTAATGAATACACATATGATATAGGTTCGTGAATCCGAGGTCAACCCTGCATTGTTCAGTTGTTCAATACCGTCATATGTATTTTTACTACAAAATACAGCATAGTGAGTTTCATCTGCCCTTTTTCTCTCTTTACATTTTTGGGCTGAGAATACATGCAAATACTTTATTAACTGTTTTACCATATTTACATGCGTGAGTTTCATTTACCCTTTTTACTTATTACATTTTTGGGCTGAGAATACATGCAAATGCTTTATTAACTGTTTTACAATATTTATATGCGTGAGTTTCATTATTCCCTTTTAAATGCTTTTGCAATATATATTTTTGGGACTGAGAATACATGCGCTGTTTTTATAACTGTTTTACGAAATAGACACAAGTACTCGAAAATTACATTCTATGGTTGGATTATCGAATCGAATATGCCCTTTTTATTAAAGTCTGGTAATCTAAGAATTAGGGAACAGACACCCTAATTGACGCGAATCCTAAAGATAGATCTATCGGGCCCAACAAGCCCCATCCAAAGTACCGGATGCTTTAGTATTTCGAAATTTATATCATGTCCGAAGGAGGATCCTGGAATGATGGGGATATTCTTATATGGATATTGTGAATGTCGGTTACCAGGTGTTCAATCCATATGAATGATATTTTTGTCTCTATGCATGGGACGTATGTTTATGAGAAATGGAAATATGAAATCTTGTGGTCTATTAAAATTATGAAATGATTATCTATGTTAAACTAATGAACTCACCAACCTTTTGGTTGACACTTTAAAGTATGTTTATTCTCAGGTATGAAAGAAATCTTCCGCTGTGCATTTGCTCATCTTAGAGATATTACTTGGAGTCATTCATGACATATTTCAAAAGACGTTGCATTCCAGTCATTGAGTTCATCAAGATTATTATTTAGTCAATTATAGTTGGATATATTATAAAATGATATGCATGCCGTCAACTTTTGATGTAAAGCAAGTTGTCTTTTAAAAACGAATGCAATGTTTGTAAAATGTATCATATAGAGGTCAAGTACCTCGCGATGTAATCAACTATTATGAATCGTTTATAATCGATTTGGACTACGTCCAGATGAATTAGGACGGGTCGTGAAAGTTGGTATCAGAGCGGAGGTCTTAGCGAACCAGGTCTTGCATTAGTGTGTCTAACTGATAGTCGTTAGGATGCATTAGTGAGTCTGGACTTCGACCGTGTCTGCATGTCAAAAGTTTTGCTTATCATTTTTGTCGGAAATCATCTGCTTATCATCCTTAGGAAATTACCTACTTATCATTTTTAGTCTAGACACATCATACTGCAATGATTGCATGAATAGTGTATAGACAAAATTCATATCTTAGCGTATCTGCTAATTCATATCTTAGCGTATCTGTCATTGTTACCCTTGTCTAACAGCTTCCGTAGATTCCACCGTAACTTATGGGATTTTAGTATTATATATGCATATGTAAATTTTGTATTGCAGGGTACTAATCTACATCCTATAATCTATTTCTTATCGAAAATCCTTCATCTAATCGTACGAGATGAATCCTTCAACCAGTTCGAGTCCCTCAGATTCCGATAACTATTCCGATAGTTATTCCGACAGCTATTCCGACATAGATGTTCACCTAAGCCCCGGAAACAGCGTCATCTACATGAATCAACCAATCAGCCATTATCAATTCATCTGATGGGTTCGTAGTCGACTTAATAAATGGAAACGCACAAAAGGCAATCCCTTCCATCAACCAAATTCACCTCTTGATAATGAACCTGAAGCGTTTACCGGCGAACCTGTTCGAGACACCATTTTCAGTCTCATTTCCAGGATACCTCGACAAGATTATATTCTATCTACAATTCTGAACCTTATTCATCCGCTCATTCCGACCGATAATCATCCCGGAGTAATAAGTCAACGAACTTCGCGCTCGAATAATCAATTCTGAGAATATGGTTCAAAATGTACCAGCTTCAGCAACATCACCGACACCAACAGTACCATCAGTAACAGCACCAGTACCATCAACAATTCATGTCTCAACATCTCATTCTGTACCTCGAGTATAAACATCGTACTATGTATCGTTCTATCTATTTTATCTTCGTTCGACATAGCGATTATGTAATCTCTAATGTTTTAGAGATTATATATTCTTGTTCTAATGGTAAATCAAATGAGATTAATATCATATTAACTCATTAAATCCATGATTACATCTGAAGAGGATATATATGTAAGTATATTTTCATAAAGATTGTAATTAAAAATTCTTTCGTACAAACTGTTAATGGTGAAAATATTTTAACGGGTAGGTAATACCCGAGGAATATTTAGATTTCACATTAATAAGTTAAACTGTACATTCTTCGAATCTGATTCAACAATAATTTACTATCATATTTACATCCACCGATATACAAATCCGTTCACCACTGAATAACCAAATTCATCCAATTTCAAATTTGGATTTTGATTTATCAGAATCCAACAAGTGGCATAATGAAGAAATAATGGACACAATAAAAAAAAATTGATTAGAAACAGACTAATTAACAATATGAAATTTTGTTAAGAAACCACGCTAACAAGATCTTAGCTAACTGTTCCTAGCTAACTGGTTACATTTTATTTATCGCAATTTAATTATCGCAATTTACATTCTCGCAATTTTATTTATCGTCATTTAATTTCTGTTATTTATTTTACGCACTTTATTTATCGTCATTCTATTATTTACGCATTTTAAATATCGGGACACGTATACAATGTTTTGACATATCATATCGACCCATCTATATATATATAGTTTGAGTTGTGATCGAGTCTGAGACGTATACGGGTCACGATACGTATTAATTAATTCAAATATTATATATTAAATTATATATGAATTATTGAACTGTCAACTGTGGACTATCGACCGTGGACTAATAACATTGAACAATTAAAATGAATTAAAATACTGATTAAAACATATGAAACTAAACAATTCTTCAAGTCTGCCACTTGATTTCATCTTAAACTTCATTTGTATCTTGACGATTATAAACCGCGTTCAAACCTTTCATGATTCTCGAAAACACCCCAATCGAGAGGATAAATCAACCGCACATCATCTACGGGAAAGAAAGATTGATGCATATAGTTATGCACCTGAGAAACTCTCGACAACTGAGTAAAAGTTTAACACGTAGCCGCGTCAGATCCTTTGGCATTTATTAGCAAAAAAAAAAATAACTTTGCGATCCCTTTTCAAAGTAGCCAATTTTATCACAGCTCCAGCAAGTCAACTTCGACTTTTCATTCGAAACAACCTTATTATAACCTTGATATATATATATATATGTGCTCTTTTATTGTTACCGGGGAACCTTTCATATTCCACCATGTTACCATTAGTGTTTAATCATCTAAAAACACAATTCTCTTGAAACCACTTCTGAATGATAATCGATGATTCAGATATCGTAGCATTAAATGCAGAGGAAACAGAAAAATTGTAGATGGTCTAAACGGTTAAAAGTTTGATGATAAAGAATAGTATGTTGGAAAAGCTCAGAAACTTTGGAACTGGAAAACAGATTGAGCTAACCATGAAGGAGTCTCTGAACAAATCACAAGGACTAAACTTGTACATTAAAAATCTTGATGATTCTAGATCTGATGAAATCCTTAGCCAACATCATGCTTCAGAATCTAAACCCTTAAGGATAAATCTTCTTCATCATCCTTAGATATTAGAAATTCCAAGATATCATCGTATCTTTCATTATAAATATCCTCCATATTTCTGAAGATATTTTCGTAACTATTCTTATCTGAAATCATTAATCTATTAGTACTATCAGTGTTACATCATATAGAAACTGTTAGTTTCTATATTCTGTAAACTTTCGAGCTTAAAATATGAATGTTATTGAAGTAAGGTTGGGAGCTGATGCATGAGTTAGTATAATATAATGACACTTGATCAACGTGATTATATTACAGTAAGTCATGCTGAGTTTCTAATGGGACGTGATGATTCACAGATCATAACGTCATCATGTGCCATGCTACATAACTCTTTCATCCTACTTAACTCTGTAATAAATCAAGAAAATGTATTCTTGATGGTTCTATCTTCCGTGATGTTGATAAATTTGAAAATCAAATCGTGCTATCACGTTCTTTCATGCTTAGAACATTATAATCATTCGAAACTCTATATCTATAAATTCTGGACCATTATTCGCTTGACTTGAAGTCAGGAAGAGAAAACAAAAGCATAGAGCTTTGAAATATAAGGGAGAATATAAAGTCCGATAACAACACATAAATTACAAACCGTGTATATCAATGTTTATCGCAACATAAAGACACGGGAGAATTAAAAACATTATAATCCCGAGGGCGAAGTAGAAGAAAGCAGATTCCTCTGGTGGAAGTTGGAAAAGGAGAATGATTGTTGCGATAGTAAGGATGAGGACAAGGATCAGAACTGGATTAATCAATTGCAGAATCTGTTGGATGTATGAACTAAGAAAGAAAGTATAAGAATGGTGAGAATAATGGAAAGGAAGAGCTTAATTTATACTGGAAATATCAGACGTAGTAATCGGGGCAGATCACCGTATTTAATTAAAGAGATCTTAATTTCCATAAATCCCGAAGAATCAGATTTTATAGATCTTCAAGATTTTCTTTAAATCCCTTGAATTCCGGAATTCAACCAAGTTAACGTCAAAAACTAAGACGCACCTTATTTTCTAAATTCAACCCCGACTACGTCAAAAGCTAAGGCGAATCTTCTTTTCCTCATTTCAATCTTTTGGGATAGCTTCATTCGTGCTTTTCGAAAAATCGAATTATTTTATCTGTATTATTCAATAATGATAAAACTCTATTTATCAGCTCATATTCGTCAGAAAAACATATTTATTGTTAGCCATGACGACCTCACTCAAATTTCGGGACGAAATTTCTTTAACGGGTAGGTACTGTGATGACCCGGGAATTTCCAACCAAATTTAAACTTAATCTTTATATGATTTCGACATGATAAGCAAAGTCTGTTAAATCAAATCTCAAACATTTTGAACTAGTTTATGAAATCATTTGACCTTCGACCAGTTCCGACGATTCACGAACAACTGTTTGTAAATAAATATGTATCTATATATAAATAGTGTATAAATATCAAATTATATATTATACAATTAATAGATCGTACGTAATTAATGAATGGTAATATTAATATATATATATATATATATATAATGTAATTACAAGTTAATTCTAAATGTAGTATTATTATTATATACATTATTATTTAATATGAGTACTATTATTATTAAAATTATAATATGAAAATTTGATACATTTGGTCTGTTATATTATTATTATTGTTATTATAACTGGAGGTAAAATTATATTTTTATATATTAGGATTAATATTAAAATTATTATCAGAGATCATTATTACCATTAGTAATTATTATTATCATCACTAATACTATTATTAATATTGTAAGTATAATCAATGTTACTAGAGATCATAAAATTCACACAATTATGGTTATTATCATCATAATACAACTTATACATTGTTAACATTTAAAATAATTACAATTATTATTAATAACATTATTAGTATCAACTTTATTACTAAAATTGTTAAAAATTATTATAATTATTGTTATTATTATTTTAATACAAATTATTAATCATTACTTTTATTATTATTATAAAAGTAGTACAAATTTATTATCATTATCAAATACACCAAAATTATTATATTATAATTGTGACTTGTTATCATTATTATTATTATTACTTTTAATATTTTTATTATAATTAATATTATTATTAGTAATTATATTATTATCAATTAGTAATAGTTATATAAAAATAAAAAGGATATGTGCGTTTTGTCTTGAGAATCAAATTCAGTTACATATTTCAATCAATACTGTGTTAGATTGGTACTAGCTGATTTCAAATCATAGAAAGTATCCAAAATCTGTTGCAACTCACAATCCAATTTTAATTATTATTTTGTTTTGTTCTTTGTCTGCTGGACATATGCAGTCGACACATATACCACTTCAATTCACCAAACCCACACACATCTATCTTTCTATTTTGCTTTCATTTACAAACCAGACACCCTAGTGTTGTTCCTGATCGACTTCATCACACCCATGATCATGAAACAACCATCACCACCTGTCAACACCATGTAACCACCATCTAGACCCACCGATTCCTTATGTTTTATGATTTCATCAAACCACATCACCTTTGTTTATTTCTATACCATCGAGGAACCGAGAACCAACCATGTTTCTGTTTTTCGGTGCATTATAACCACCACCCTATCGACTGCGAACCGAGATCATCATCAACCAACAATCACCATATTACCCAATGTCAATCATCAACACCCATATCCACTTGTTATTGATCAAGTCACTTGCTACTATTATCACCATTCGACTACCACAATCCACCACCTCTAGTCCCTGCTACCACCATGAACAATCCACTACAATCGATCACCCTACACCACCATAATATTAAAATTGTACACTATCACCACCTTGAAACCCACTTCACACCGTAACTTCTATTTTTCTGTTTTGAGTCGAACACCATAACAACAAAGGAACTACTACAACTACTTGTGTCGCTGATTACTGCTGCCTGTTACGGCCACTATCAACCGCCACCATCGACCTTCATCACCACCACAAAGAATAAAACTTTTTGAATTCACCACCACAAACCAATATGGAGACCACCTTTAAACTTTAAGTTCTGATTTCCCATTTCTACTTGAACCGAATAACCAACCATCCTTTTCACCGCCACTTTCATCACCATGAACCACCTCCTTCTTTCTTATGTTTATTTCTTCGTGATTCACCTACAACCAAGCCTTTTATTGTTGCCGCTAAATTACTGTTTCTGTTTCATCGATAGCCCAACAAAACGCCACGAACACAGGTTGTTACCAGCTATCGTTGCTGTGTATATATTTTTTTTTCTTCCTTCGTGTGAACAAGCCGTAGGGTAAACCCTAATGATGATGGTGGAACCATTGTTAATATGTTTAAATATTCATTAGTTATAAAAAGCATTGATATCCATCGTGATCTATCAGATTGTATAAAATATTGGAGAGTGACTTTTTAGGATGATAAATCGAGCTGTAAAGGGATTGTTGATAGCGATTTGGTTGGTTCTTGTCACATCCCATTCCAAACGTATTATAGCAGATACATTAAAATCTGTTTTCTTCTAATGGGCCGTTTGTATGGGAATTAAACAATTAAGTTTTTGGCCTGGAAATGAGATTGGGCCGAGATCCACTTCGGATTGCTGTTGGGCCGTGTTTATTGTTGGGCCGAGAAACAAAGAAAAGGTTAAATAATTTTGGGTATGTTATAGTTCAGAAAAAAGGGAAACAGATGGTTGGTTAAGGGTGCTGTGGGTTAAGCGAGGAGTCTTAGGTTCGAACCTAGGCAGTGACGTATTTTTTTTAAAGCTTGATTTTGAAGGTAGAAATACTTTTATTATTATTGTTATTATTAATATCTTCATTATTATTATTATTATTGATTATGCTATTATTAGGAATGTAATGTTACTACCAAAATAAAGAATGTTATTATCTTTAAAAGTAACTAATATTATTATTTTCATCATGGTTATTATTATTATTATTATTATTATTACTTATTGGCATTATGGTATTATTAATTGTTATCAATATTATCAACTATAGCAAATTATTAGTAAAACAAGTATTATTAATATTATAAAATTTATCATTTTAAGTATTATTATCACTACTATGATTATGATTATTATTATTATTATCATTATCATTTTATAAATAATAGAACTTTTTTTTATTAATATAAGTATATTATTAGTATTAATATAATTATTTATCACTAATGAAATCATAACCAATATGATCTTAATTAATCGTATTAGATATTATAATTATTATCATTTTGATTATTAATATTACTCTAGTATTACTATAACTATTATTTTGTAAACAAAAGATTTTTTTTATATAAAAATAAATATAAAAACCATAACTAAAATACATAAATACTTTATTTAAAGTATACCAAATGAATATATAATAAAATAAATAAGTTAGTAATATAGAAATTATCACTAATAATAATATAATTATTACTCGATTGCGATTATATGTATTAATGAATTCACATATGATATAGGTTCGTGAATCCGAGGTCAACCCTGCATTGTTCAGTTGTTCAATACCGTCATATGTATTTTTACTACAAAATACAGCATAGTGAGTTTCATCTGCCCTTTTTCTCTCTTTACATTTTTGGGCTGAGAATACATGCAAATGCTTTATTAACTGTTTTACCATATTTACATGCGTGAGTTTCATTTACCCTTTTTACTTATTACATTTTTGGGCTGAGAATACATGCAAATGCTTTATTAACTGTTTTACAATATTTATATGAGTGAGTTTCATTATTCCCTTTTAAATGCTTTTGCAATATATATTTTTGGGACTGAGAATACATGCGCTGTTTTTATAACTGTTTTACGAAATAGACACAAGTACTCGAAAATTACATTCTATGGTTGGATTATTGAATTGAATATGCCCTTTTTATTAAAGTCTGGTAATCTAAGAATTAGGGAACAGACACCCTAATTGACGCGAATCCTAAAGATAGATCTATCGGGCCCAACAAGCCCCATCCAAAGTACCGGATACTTTAGTATTTCGAAATTTATATCATGTTCGAAGGAGGATCCCGGAATGATGGGGATATTCTTATATGGATATTGTGAATGTCGGTTACCAGGTGTTCAATCCATATGAATGATATTTTTGTCTCTATGCATGGGACGTATGTTTATGAGAAATGGAAATATGAAATCTTGTGGTCTATTAAAATTATGAAATGATTATCTATGTTAAACTAATGAACTCACCAACCTTTTGGTTGACACTTTAAAGTATGTTTATTCTCAGGTATGAAAGAAATCTTCCGCTGTGCATTTGCTCATCTTAGAGATATTACTTGGAGTCATTCATGACATATTTCAAAAGACGTTGCATTCGAGTCATTGAGTTCATCAAGATTATTATTTAGTCAATTATAGTTGGATATATTATAAAATGATATGCATGCCGTCAACTTTTGATGTAAAGCAAGTTGTCTTTTAAAAACGAATGCAATGTTTGTAAAATGTATCATATAGAGGTCAAGTACCTCATGATGTAATCAACTATTATGAATCGTTTATAATCGATTTGGACTACGTCCAGATGAATTAGGACGGGTCGTGAAATCGATCAACCTAATCACCACCATTTGCCATGTACACGACTTCATTTTTCTTGTTTGAACATCCAAAAACTCCGAGAATACTGATAACAACCATAACCGGGACACATCATCAATTATTGTCGAACCATATTTATGCTTCCAAATGAATGCAAATTCTTTCAACATCAGACGTATGTTACACGTGTATACTATCTAGTTTTCGCACAGTTTTATCGACGAACTACAACATGCTTGATATGCTCACATCGAGGCGGAAACTCCTCTCGCATTACACCCGTACTTTCGTTTAAGGAAATCTTTATTATAAATTCTCAATGGAGGGAGAGACTCTTCACATTATAGTAGTATTCACCACGAGGGAGAATAGTCCTAACGAACGTTTTCGAAAACCGATAAATCTTTCGCGGCGCAAAATTCTTGAGAAACATCAACTTGTTCCAACAAACGTTTTCAGGTCCTAATAAGCTTGTTCAAATGTATCTTAAAAGAACTGTACCTCGTTTCGGATCGAGATCCTCGTTCACTTCTAAATTTCGAGGTCCTTTGCAAAAAGCCTCAGGACCACGTTTAAACATGAGTACAACACATCAACCACATCCCGAAGGACCAAACAAACATACGATTCAAACCTTGGAAACCATAATACGAGTTCGTGTTATCGACTTCAAATTTACTTGAGAAAAAGTACTTGCCTTTAGTCAAATTCTCTTACTATAAAATTTTCTTTCGTGTATTAACGCCGCACCTTTTCTAAACTTTATATGACCGCAATTATCGTTTTACAATGTGTTGGGCCGACGTAGGAAACAATCAAACCACCAGAATCGAACTCATTCATGAAATAACCGTTAAGATCGTTCAAATCCAAGAGAGACCCAAGACGGCCCGTAGTCGCCAAAAAGAGCTATGCCGATGTTAGACGTAAAATTTTCGAATTCCAATTGGGTAGCCACATAATGTTAAAAAAAATTGCACCTTGAAAAGGTGTAATCCGTTTCGGGAAACGTAGGAAGCTAAATCCGCGATATTCTGATACATACCGTTTAGATTTTCTGACTCATTCGAGTCTCCGTTCATCCTACATTCCATGTATCAAACTTAAAGACGTGTCTTGCGAAACAAGAACTTATCCTCTTCGATGAACTTACTATCGATGATAAACTTCACTTCCTAGGAGGACCGGTTTTCGAAGTAAAACTATGAATCGTGCAACCAAATTTTGAAACAAAGTAAAACCCTAATTTTCGAAGTTTGTTGAAATACCCAAGGAAGTACCCTCACTTATCCGTAGAATTGACAACGCAAGATCTCAAGGGAGAAACAACGACTACTACTTTCAACTAAATTTCGGGACGAAATTTCTTTTAAGGTGTAGGTAATGTAACATCTCGTATTTTTCCGTTAAATTATTTTAACGCCCGTCTTTTTTTTTTTAAGATAATATCTTCCGTTATCTAAATTCGTACCTTTCGTTGACTAACGTTCTAAATATTTCCGTGATTTGATTTTAACATCTCTCGTTTACTCTAGCGTTTTAAAATATTTGCTCGGTTAATTCACGCACCCGCTTTCAAACTCGAGGGACCGAAGTTGCCAAGGGGCCAAACTAGTTGACTAGGTCAACTAGTCAACCCCATCTCATCCATTCATTCAGACTTCCACCTCCCTCCTTCTTTTTCCTCTCTAGCTCAAGAACCCATTTTTAACATCTTCAAAGAATCATCTAAAATCAATTCAAGCAAGCAAACATCAAAACAAATTACATATTCGTGATCCTCTCATCATCCTCTACATTTTGGTACCAATTTCATCTCGTTTGGGTAACAATTCTAAAACTCTAGATTTCTCTAATTCGTGTTTTTGACTTGAAATGGTGTTAGTTAGTGTCTATGGCTAGTGTCTAGCATGAATATATGATTTAATTGCTCGATCTTGTTGTTTTGCATAAACTAGCATGAACTTGAAATGGGTTAGTTTAATCTTTGATTTTGAATGATTAAATGTTGTTTAAATGTTAAAGTTCATGTATTAAATGTGTTACTAGCATCATTAGCTTCATTTTGATGTGTAGGTTGATTTAGAAAAGCTTCATTTACAAAATGATTGAATTCATGATTTTGGTTAGGGTTTGATGAACTTTGAAATGAAATTTTGATGCGTTGAATGCTATGAAATGTTGTTAGTAAGTGTTTAATTGTATTGTATGTTTAATTACCTTCGAAACGGCATATCATATGTGTAGATTGGATTCTCGAGTCAAGAAATGCATATTATGAACTTGAAACTTTGATTTTGAACGTTTAACGATCATTCGATGAGGTTTTTGTTTTTGTAAATGATGAACTTGATTGATGAAAAGTGTTTAGTTGTATTCCTCGTCAAAATACCTATCCAACGATATAAGATACGTGTTTTGAATGTTTACGGTTCATAAGTTATGGTTGTTTGAAGTTGGATTCGTCTAAGTGTTCAAACTGCCCAGAATTTGCTGAAACAGACACAGATGCGGTGCATCACCTCTGGATGCAGCGCATCAGTGATAGATGCGGCGCATCTGTAAGTGATGCGGCACATCTGATGCTGACTGCCCAAAAATTTCGATTTTCGTTTAATTCTAACTATACTACGCACCCCCGATTGACATGAAACTTGGCCAACATGCTCATATATGACTTCTAAGCTTAGGAAAATAGTTTGGGACCCGAACCGAACGTGTTGACTTTTTCGTTGACTTTAACCAAGTTTGACTTTTAGTCAAACTTAACAAAATGCTTTTGCAATCGTTCTAACGTGCTTTTATACTTGATTCTTGCATGAAACTTGACAACGTGATTCACATGCTATATATATTCGAGTTGTAACGAGCCATAGGACTAATTGAACACATTTTGCTCGACCTTGTGTCGTAACCAGTTAATTGATACAACTTACTTGTTTAGGTCAAGGCTAAGCAACTTTCATGCATACGTTTACTTTGCGAAGTACATTTATACTCGTGCACTCGAGGTGAGATCATAGTCCCATCTTTTAACAACTTTTATACTTTTAAATCATGGGATAAGAAACATATACAATTTTATACTACATACTTTTATACTTTGAACACAAGTACGGAAACAAACATTCCACAGCGAGTTAGAACAAAAAGCCTCAATTCGATTATCATTAGTTACACTTGCAAGGTGTAA
The DNA here is from genome assembly GCF_046630445.1 of Rutidosis leptorrhynchoides. Classification (NCBI taxonomy): domain Eukaryota; kingdom Viridiplantae; phylum Streptophyta; class Magnoliopsida; order Asterales; family Asteraceae; genus Rutidosis; species Rutidosis leptorrhynchoides. The sequence goes on along the minus strand of NC_092342.1, from coordinate 136,372,807 downwards.
GCGAGAACTTATATTATGTGATCACATGGGCTTGACGAGCCTCATTCGGACGGTTCGCTACCGTTAGCGGATGAAATATATTTTCGGGTTTAGTGTATGTTCTAACACTACGCAACAGGGTGCAAAACAGTTAAGTCTTGATAATTGGGTGCTCACGAACATACTTTTGGAATGCAAACGATTCAAATAATCAACGTTATGGAAATACAAAATCTTGTGGTTCAAAACAACGTTTATAAACACCTATGATTTCACCAACGTTTTTCGTTGACAGTTTTCTATATGTTTCTCAGGTTCATGATTGGCCATTTGATACATGCTTCCGCGTGCACTCATACTTGCTTGAGGTCAAGCATACATGCATACACTTTGATTACTTGCTTGGAGTCAAGCATACATGCATACGCTAGTGATAGCACCTTTGGATTCAAACAAATGTTTACATACATATTTACGCTATTTATAGCAACCGTGATTTTAAACTAATTGTGTCGCAAGTTATTTCATTTGTACTTTATAACTTTTGTAAACTTAAACTTGTTGTCGAACCGTTTGGTAAACTAAACTTTGCAAGTCATGCACGTTTCAAATGAATGCGACATAATTTTGGTCAAACGCGTCTCATATAGGGACTATGCCCACGTAACGGGACCTAAGTTAACGGTGCCGTCAATGACGATTTTGTCTGGTCGCTACATTGCTCATATTATAAACTTGGCCGTTCAAGATTGTTTAAACTATTATAGTCCGTTAAAAGATAAATTTAGAAGATTATTAGTAACAATATATCGTTATAGCAACGAACGACATCATAACTATAAAAAATATGTTAAAAAATTGTGGTGGGGTTTAGTTAGGGCCTTATTTTGATAATAATACTCGATGGAATTCTACTTTTATTATGTTTGAAAATATATTACGACAACGTGAAACTTTAATGGGTTTTACTGAAAAACTAATTAGAAAAGGATTGTCCGAACCATTTGAAAATCAAGAATGGGATGACTTAGAAGCATTAACAAGTTTCTTACAAGTTTTTAAACAAGCAAAGGACAAATTATTGGGTGTTTATTACCCAACTAGTTCACTTGTATTACTACAACTTTATTTAATGACGGAAAAATAGTCAAATTTGCGGGTTCTAGTAATCGTTTATTTAGCCAAACCGTTTTTCACATAAGAAAAAAGTTTAAAAAATATTTTGGTAAAATACCCATGGTTTTTTGTTGTGCTTGCGCGCTTGACCTACGAATAAATTTTAATGGGGTTGAACTTATGATGACAACGATATATAATAATTTAGATTGTATGTATGGCCTCGAAGAAAACAAATCCAACTATATAAAAAATTAAATATACGAATTTAATCAAATTTTTGAGCAATTATTTGAAGTATACGCAACAAAATATGGTCGACAAACAAACCCAATTGTTGACCAGTATGCGGCCTAATCGTCTCATCGAAGGCCCCGAGACCTTAATATAAGCCTTTTTAATAAATTACGTGAAGACGCTACGAATCGTGCAAGAACATCAACACCCACAAGTTAGTTGGGAAACTATAAACTTGGAAACTTTACACTAAACATCTCTCCAGAACAATTTCACAATTTTGACGTAATGGGTTGGTGGAAAACAAAAGATGACAAAGACACCTATCCAATATTAGCCGCTTTAGCTCGTGACTTATTAGCCGTCCAAGCTTCGACCGTAGCTTCCGAATCGGCCTTTTCGGTTAGCGGTCGAATTATATCCGATAGAAGGTCAAGACTTACACCCCAAGCCGTGGACGTATGCGTATTTTTGAAGGATTATTTGGATGGGGTAGATAGGATACAAGATCAAACATCATTAGAATGCCCATTAGATAATGATTTTGAAGATTGTATTGCGATAAAAGAAGAACAAGCCGGATTATCACCAACAACAACAACCGAAGAAAATACTGACACCGAATTGGAAGAAGGTGAATTTGATCCATTTGACATTGATGAAAGTATTACACAAATGCGCCAACACTTACAAGACGATGAATTTGATACACATGATCGATATGAAGAAACACAAAGGCAATACGAGTATAACGGGTGATGGCCATGCCGAAGCTCGATATACTTTAGTTGTAAACTTGTAATACATTTTTTGGTGATGGCCATGCCGAAGCTCAAAATGTCTTAACTTTTGTATAAATTTATATTGTATTGTTAAAAAAAAGTTGTTATTTATAGTTGTAACTTGTAAGTTGTAAGCATTATAAATAAATATGTTGTTATTGATATTATTTATAGTGGCAAGCGTTATAACTTATAATTATATTATTTATAGTGCAAAGCATTATAACTTATAACTATATTATTGTTTTTCAAACGTTATAAAAATCGATCCGGTAAAAACAATTCCGGTAAAAATCGCATCCGGTAAAATACTAGTTCGGGAAAAAAATCCGAAAAAACACCGGTCGAGCACCGAATAAAAATCCATTGTGAAAAAAATCAGAAAAAAATCGATCAAAATAACCGAATCCGAAACCGGAACCGGTTCCGGAAAAAACTGGTTTTTTTGGAACCGGAACCGGTCCAAAACCGTTTCTGTGCACCTATATGCCACACCAAAGAAGCTATAATCGTGAAAAGCCGCTCTTTAACTTCCATCTTTTCTCGCCAATTGTCCAACCATGAAATCCATTTTGACCACTCATTAAACTCCGGTAAAGGGATGTCAATCCAGATCCGAATCCTTCTCCAAAGCTCTTTCGCGTCCTGACACTCGAAAAAAGCATGATTGCTCGACTCTATGCAACCACCACACATTGCACATAAAATTTGGTCTATCTCCACACATCTCCTAGACAGATTTTGCCTCGTCGGTAAACGATCTCTCGATATCCTCCATATAAGAATATTAATTTTTAGTGGGATGCAACTATACCATCTAGTATTCGGTTCGGATGATGGCAATAAGAGATCATCAATGTGCTTCCGGGTACTAGCGACTGAGAAGTTTAATTCCTGGACCGCAGCTAATTTCTGATGGCAATAAGAGATCATCAATTTTTGCGATTAATTCCTGGACCGCGGCTAAGTTCCTGTCACCAATACTCACCCGATTCCAAGACCAAAACCAATTGTTATTCTCCAATCTATCCACTAAATAACATTCTTTATTCGACTCTAAGTGATATAACCGACAGAATTTATCCTTTAAGGCGCCATCACCAGCTAGTTATCATGCCAAAAACGTATACTCCGACCATTACCAACTTTTGCACGTAAAATATCAGGAGGGATATTACCTTGTCGAATTAGTTTTTGGAATGTGTGAACAATATTGGACCAAACTCCCTTGCATTTGATATTCGACCCATTTATTCCAAATACAACGGATATATTTTTGACCAAGTTTAAAGAAATTCCTTACTAATTTACACTCTGAATCAATCCTCACATCTTCACTCACCAAATACAACTTTTTCATATTATTACTAGCTTAAAATCCGTGAATTCACGAATTTTTTTTTCAAAAACTTGTTGTAACGGACTTAACCCTATTATGAAGTATATGTATTTTTCATTTAGTTACATGATACACAATGGATAGAGTATTACCAAAGCAAATATACCAAGCTTAAATGGTGTCATTCTCCTTTTATCTATCTTTCACTTCTTCATAATAGTTGTGAATGCTCCTTGTGATGTTGCAATGGGTATTACCTCTCTAGGAGGGGGCATGACAAACTTCCCTTAACTATTTTATAATGACAAATTTATTAAGCAAAAGAAAAAAAAAAAAACTCTCGATCAAGCGTGCCAATTTACATGTCTTCTACCTCTATATTTTCTTAAAAATGCTATACTTGCAAGCGCTTGTCTTCATGTAGTTTTAGGTTTTGGCAGTTTACGCTACCTGTAAGATTTACGGATTTCGGCAACAAAAATTACAAATATAATACATTATTTATGAACTATATATAAGAAGTGTTTTTTCATGGTTTGGCGTTATCTCTACCACAAAAGAAGCAATAGATGGTTAGCCCCGCCCACTATAACCCAATTCACTAGAAAATGAGTTGTAGTTCAACTTAAAAGCTCACCTGCATCACAAAGTACTTAAATGATTCAACTAAGTTTATAGCGACAGAGAAAAAGATGTTTTTTCATATAATTAATCAAAATTTAGATACAAGGTTTGACTGTTGCAAACTAAATATAGAAACCGGTTTTATATAGAATACACATTTATTTTAAACTTGTCAAATAGTCAGTATGTTGATTGTTTAACTCAATGTAATATAGATTTGTGACATCTTTTAATAATGCAAAAGCTAATGTATCACCTTTTCTCCACCTGACATCCCACATAAGAGAAATTTATCTTTACAGACATAAATTAACAATTAATAATAGACAGAAACAGAAAATTTACGTTGTATAATCAAATCATCTCTACCTTTGTTTTTACTTCTACAATTTTGATTCTACCGAGTACTTATAAATCTTTCTTCTTCATCTTGGGCACCACATGAACTTGTACAATTTGCATTCGAAACGTGAAGTTCGATGATATTCGTGTAAGGTCCTGTAAATTTGTAATGCCTAGCGCAAAAAAATCAAAACAGGCCTTCTAAATTTTCAACGATGAACTTGAAAATATAAACTCAAATAAAATCACTTAAAATGATATTTTTGGTGTGTTAGTAATAGGTAGTCATTAAAGACATAAGAATTTAATTGTGTTTGAAATGTTGACCTTATATTTGTTGAGTTATAATTTAATATATAAATCCAATGGTATTTCATTTTTATTTTGTTAGTGAAGTTCAAATATATCTCGTAAGTAGATTCGTTCACGGACCTCTACCCGGAACACTGCCCGAATGGATGTGTTCCCGGATACCGTCAATCGGGTTCAGGTTTCCGGTCGAACATGTGTTACGTGCAAATGATAAGGGTCGTTGAAATAAATGATCTACTGATGCCAAAAAATCGTCGTTAAAAAAATAAATAGATAAACATTAGAACTAATAAATACTGTAAGCTAAAGTTAACGTACTAAAATTTAACTAAAATTTAAGATAATGAATACGATGTAAACTAAATTAACTATATAGAGTGTAAAACATTAAAATCTCATAATTGTTGACTTATAGTAGTAACATATAAGTAACTATGTATAAGTAGCTAGAGGGGGGTGAATAGTTACTTAGTGCAATTTTTAATTTTTAAATTTTTTTTTTTTTGATTTAGAACTTGAGATTACTATAGTGTGATTTGATTAGTTTGTTCATAAGTATAATAAATATAAGGATAAGGGATAAGAGAACAAACACGGAGATTTATAGTGGTTTGAGAAGATGTTAACTAATCTTCCTTAATCCACTCCTGTTAGTTTCACTATGATGCTCCAAACTCGGTGGAGTGTCCGGATTCAACACTAGCTCCTTGAGAAGCCGCAACTTATGAACCCTTACATCCCTTTGAAGAATTCACAATCACCAAATGCTCTTACCACAAGATCTTAATGCTACCACTAAGTGAAACCTCACATATCTTCTAGATCCCTTTAAGAAGATAGTTTACAAGTAAACTCACAACTAAGTTTACAATTACTTTTGCTTGAATCACTCGAAATAGAATACAATAAAATTTGAATGATATCTATGGATGTATTCTTTGAGGTTGACCTTGGCTTAGAAGAGAAAAGTCACATTGTACTAGAGGTGTGTCATTGATATCCTTTAAGACAAATGCAGAATTTTGATTCCATGATAACCACAAGCTTCCAAACTTCAAGTCACAAGTTTTCAAGCCTTTTGTCAACATTAGTTTTGCAATTATATGCATTCATTGGCTACTTGCAACCTTCCAAATTAGACCAAATTATTTGTACATGAAGACTTTTGAGAATTTACACTAAACACCTATTAAGCATGTAAGTAATGCTTAATAGTTAATTAAGTGGAGAACATCTATTTAATTGGGACTTAATGACCATCTTAAGTACTTCATTACTTTTAATTTAGATTTAAAAAAGATAACTTTTAAAAAAGAACTTTTAGCCATACTTGTGTGTTTAACATCAATCACAATCTAAAAGTGTTATTAAGGCGTCATTAAGTGTGATTAAGTGTTTTAGTGACCAAAACTCATTTGGTTATGAAGGAGGTAACTATTCTAAGCATGTTTAATTGAGTTTTGTAAATTATAGATGCCTCGAAGTAGTCAACCATTTTTCGATCAAAAATCCGGATAATGAAAACTGCGGTTGACCATGGCTGATCGTGGAGTCGACCGTGCACCTTGTTTCATAGAACCAAGGTACAGGGCATCCCACGGTCTAACCTGCGGTCGACCATGGACCCAGCCGTGATTCTCCAGTGTTTTTCAAATGACTCTTTTGACTTAACTATTTTGTATATTGGTCGATTGCTAAAGATTGTGTAGGCTTGTGAACTTGTGTTGTTCTATACGTTGTTATGCACACGAGACTTGGTGTCATCATCAAAACAAGGTGGTTAACATTTGAATATTATCATTGGGCTACTAACCAACACTATGTTTATGTTATTTTATTATATTACACACACACACACACACACACACACACATATATATATATATATATATATATATATATATATATATATATATATATATATATATATATATATATATATATATATATATATATATATAATACTCCATAATACAAATTTTAATAATACATAGTAATTCTAATAAGCTATAACAGCCCAAGTAGGGTATGCCGTTTTGTCTAAGAATTTTGTCTAAAATGTGTCCCAACCTACTATTCCTACTCCTATTGTTATTGGAAAACACGTGGAGCAATAACGTATATTTTTACATGCCTAGTGGGCCACGTGTTTTCATTAGGTTTAATTACGTTTTTTAATTGGGATTAACTACATGTGTTCCATATTCAATTTTCTTCTGGTATATTTTCATCGACTTCGCAAAGACGATTGTTGAACAGGGTTTGATTTCGCTGTTGTTGTCCTCCAAGATTTCTCCTCAGTTGGTTTGATTTCGCTGTTATTGTCCTCCGCGATTTCTACTCAGTTTGGTGTGATGTCTTTTTCTTTAGCTTCTATTCTTCATCTTTTTCGCTACACGGTTTCCAGGCGATTGATTCTACGGGTTTCTGTCATTTATTAGGTTTCTGGTGTTATTTTCCAGTTTCCAGTTTCGATTTTCGGTAATATTGGTTCCAATACATCACTTGATAGTGACTGTTTTCAGGTAATCCATATTATCTTTTGTTTGTGTTTACTATATTATAATTTGTATTTTATTTCAACCTATGTATAGTAATTGAGTGTTGTAGTTGGGGTTTATTGTATTAATTAAGGTTTTTCCTTTTTTTAATTAAAGAAAAATTGCAAGTGATTGTCATATTGTTGTAATGTTTGAACATTAGTGTGTTTCATGAATGTCTTTAAGATAACGAGTAAAGAGTTTGCATAGCAATAAAAAAGTCAAGTAGTTCATTTTGGATTTGAGGTATGATAGGAATTTCATTTTGCCAGTACTGTATAGAAGCTTTAGATTTGAATTAAACATTATAAGTATGATAGCTTATATGTAAGAAGTTGTTGACTTGAACTGAAATTGTAATTAAGACTGAAATCGAAAGTGTGTGGAGATGATCGATAATCAATAAGTGATGGATTAAAGGGGTTCCGATTTGATTCATTTTAGTTTACGAAAAGAAATGAATATTGGGAAAGTAAGCAAAGAATGAAAGCAATGGGCATATTCTATACTTCTACTCGGTTGTATTTGTTTTACTTTTTTACACTATATGTGTATTTCTGAGGCATAAATATAATGTTTAGTGGCAAATTTTGATTCTTTATTAAATTCATTTTGGATTTGATATTCGTTTTATGCATATGTTGACATCTTTGTTTGGTTGCAGTTGTCGAAGTGCTCATTTGATGAAGCTTTAATGATAGCAATAATATTGAGGTGATTTTGAAACTCACGATGATGGTTCCGTGAATTATATTGGTTGTTAGTAAGTCTGGAAAACGGGTCGGGTTGGGTCGAGACCCAAATGGGTTTGGGTCAAAATGGGTCATGGGTTGAATGGGTCTCAAAAATAAAACGAGTTGAACGGGTCAGGTCCAAACGGGTTGGATCGGGTTGAGACCCATTTTTCTAAAGAAAAAGACTACTTACCTAGGAATTAATCAAATGTATGTTATGCTTAACTTATTTGTCTATGTATATATGATTGATTTATTTTTTATATGCTATTTATATGTTTAGCTTATTTACATGAACGTTTGGTTCGTGTTGTTCACAAACTATCATTATTTGTTTTTGCCTATATTGGATTATATAAATTAGTTAGGATATTATTATTGATCATTCAGCTTCTAGATAACTTGCTCATGTTTGTAACGAAATGAATGTTTATGTAGTTAAGCAGAGGTAAAATATCATGTGTCAGATCACAATTGAGTCAACGATTGGGTGTAATTGAACCCTTTAGGTAGCATTGTTTTTTATTCTACACTTATATGTTATGCTCTTATTTGAGGTTTAACTAGTATATTTGTCTGGTACAGTTCGAGACCTATTAGAAATTAACTTATTGAGATTTACTTGGGTGCAATTAACTCATGTGTTTCATTCAGGAGGGCTAGGTAAGAATCATGTTTCATTTACTGATTAGTATATTTATTTTTGAGTAGTTGTATAAATTGAAAATGAATGACTTTTTATATACAGTCAAGTTATTGAACACGTTGAATGCACACACTGCACCATCATTTGTGGCGTTTAACCAAAAAGGAAAGTTGGTCGTTGGCACTCCTACTAAACTTCAGGCAGTCAGTAACCCAACAAATACTATGTTTGGTACAAAACATTTAATCGGTACACAATTTGATGCTTTCTAGACACGGAAAGAAATGAGAATAGTTCGGTATTAGATCATTAAAGCTCCAAATAGAGATGTCTGCTTCGTCTTCCGTCTCTTTTTATCTTTGAGTGGCGATTGTTGTTAATCCTTTAGGGTTTCATTACAATGTTGTTCGTTGCTTTCGGTTTTGTCTATTTTCGTCATTTGTAAGTACTTTACTCAGCATTTTGGTTTCTTTTTGGTTTATTTTTGATGTGTTTTATTGTTTTACCACGTTGTTTATATTGTTGATAATGTTTTTTATCGTTTGTGGTTATGGTTGTTGTAGGTTTAGTCGATATACAGTGCTAATATTTCATTGATACATATTCATTGCAGGATGGCCCAACCACGACCGATAACTGATTTGAAGCCAGGCAACAGATATAAAGAACTAAAAGCCAAAGTTTATCGTACGTGGGTGTCACAAAATTTGAGAACAAAATAAGATGTGCACCTTAACTGCGTTCGGTTAGATCACTACGTAAGATCTGTTATTTACTTCATACCATATACCAAAATTAACTAGCCACCAAGATGTCGATACGAACAATGTTTCTGCTTTTGTTGAGACTTTTTCTTCGGCCCAACGAAGTGGGCCCTCCGGACCTACATCTAGTTAATTAATAGTAATAGTAATAGTAATACAATACTTAATATTAATATAGTAATAGCAATACAGAGTACTTAATAATATGCAGTACTTACAAAATTTTTTTAATACGGAGTACTTAATAATGATACCAACATATGCAGAGAAAAAATACGACTAATACTATCCTGAAAGCATAATGGGGCCCAATGAAGTTAATTGTCATCCCACAAGAAGGATATTACGGAGTAATATTTTGTTTTATATAGTTACTATTACTATTTAATTCTTTACCACGAGTACTCGGTAACCAAAAAAGAAAACGAATAAGTTAAAGGCCCACACACTCAGCTATGTGCATACTCTGACTTTCTCAATGTTTCATCTTCTTCAATATCCACTTCAAACTCCATTAAACCCTAAATATAAACTTGATTTTTTCTTCAATATATCTAAAACATTGATCTTAGATATTTGATGCCCCTGCTTTTGTGATGCCCAGTTCGGTCGCCCTTGCGGCCGTATCCCAGATCCGGCCCTGGTACTATTTTGTTCCCGTGTAGGTCGAAAAGCCTTCACACCCGTAAGTAACGAATTAAATCGATACAAATCAATATGATCATGGATTGCACCTGCAGAATAACTAATCAATTCCACAACTATCCCATCAATTCATTAATATGACACTATATAAATTGTAGATCCATTAGAACTGATCACGCACCTGTGATTTAAACAGATTATACTAAACAATTCCATTTAAGCTGTAGAAATCTATCTCGATACATATGATATTTAAGCTCTGTTCATAGCAGTAGATTATCATAAATTGGGACAATCACTCAACATCCTACTACCAAACACAAAAATTAGGGTTGTGCTACAAACAAATTAGGTTTATTTATGCAGATTAGAACACAAAATAATTATTTACGCAGAATTCTAAATATTTGATTGAATTATAAGATTTGGATTTGAATGTAAGGCATCTTTCAGGCAATTGTAATCCATATATAGATAGGAGCATTTTGTTTAGTCCGCGTACAAAGTTAAGGATAACCAAACCTGTCTACCCGGTTCAACTAAACCTGTCTATGCGGTTCAACCATAACCAATTTTTGACCCATTACCTAGCCCTCCTAATCGCAACATCTAAATTTAATACCTTTAGCTCTTGGAAATTGGTTTTGGAGATTTGACGCATTAAAGATACAGTTTGGGCAACTTTCAACCCCTTTGATCATTTTCCCTCTGTAACTAATCTGTCTATTTGGCCCGTTTGACTCGTTATAGATGAACCATAACCAAAACACCCCCTAATGAGTAATTTGATTAAACTACAAACTCTAAGCATGTTTATAAATACAAAAACTATATTATTATGACGTTCTAATATAATTTAAACTAAGTGGCATTTACTAAAATTCTAGATCTGACCAATTTTTTGATTCAAGTTTGTTCAACAAATGCGATTAATGCTTCTGGAATAAGGAGCATCCAATTGAGTTGTGATTACAGTTTTTTCTTACATTTCAATACCCAAGTACAATCGGATATACTCAAATTCTACATTCAGTATACATGTAGCTACTTATATTATATACTACTCTGTATATATTATAACTATCAACATGCAATTTACTATTGTTTACATCTCATTACAACTTTATTGTTAATCAAGAACTAACATTTGGCATAATCATTGTAAGGGTTATCTATTAATTAGCAAAATGCATCAATAGCGCTTTTAAAGCTGTTTACTCGATGCATCAATAGTGCTTTTAAAGAAAACATAGCGTAGAGAAAACTTAGTGTATTTGCAAATAAAAACAAATCAATAAATTTGTACCTGATGCAGCCAACCGCACGTATCACTTTCGTAGCGTACAGGATCATGAGCATGTACTTCAATTGGCCTTGGCATTCCACCAAGTCGCCACATGTAAGAGTGATAACGCTTTCAGCCGGAATCTAGTATCTTCTAAATATCGTATCATCTAGATGCCTCATTATAGTTTCTTCTAGATGCCATCATCTCATGTGGAAGAAGCAAACTTGAAAATAATGATGTCTAGCCAACTTTGAACAACTAATATGGAAGAAGAAAAATTGGAAACAATTACGACTAGCCACCATTTTTTGTGTTCACACCATTCCACCTCCTTAAAGTTTTCTTATAAATAGGGGTGCAAACCTCCTTTGTAATTAATTCAGAAATTAAATGTGTAATCATAACTTAGTATGTGTGAGTTAAATGTAATCCTAACCTAGAATGAATACATCTCCATATAGTGGTGAGAATTCCTAGTGAGTTAGTTTGAGAGTTTTTTTATTTGAGTTTTTGTAATACTCATGTAATCTATTCTTGTGAGTAAGAGTTATTTTCTCTCAAATTTGTGTCTACAAACGTCCAAGCGATCCTCTCAAAATCACAACAAGTAGTATCAAGAGCCAGGTTAGAGACGTTGGTCGAGTGTTGAGTTATCTGAAGTTTTCAACCCCGTTTATGTTGAAAAATTATTTGTAAGGTGATAATGTCCACGAAAGAGTCAGGATCATCTTCCGGAGCCATGATTATGCTCACTGCCACTAACTACACGCTGTGGAAACCTTGGATGGAAGATCTTCTCAGCTGTAAGAATTTTTTTGACCCTGTTGAATTAAAGGGTACAAATCCCAATTCCGCCAAAGAGAAAGAGTGGAAGAAGTTAAGCCAAAAAACTATTGGTCAGATCCGTCAATGGATTGATCATACTGTCTTCCACCATGTTGCACAAGAGACAAACACATATGTCATCTGGAAAAAGTTGGAGGACATGTACTAGGCCAAGACAGCTTGGAATAAAGCCATGTTGATGAGGCGTTTAGTCAACATGAAGCTTAAAAGTGGAACTTCAATTGCCGAGCATACCAGTGACTTCCATAGCTTGGTCAACCAGTTATCTTCTGTAGAGATGGCTCTTGGCGATGAATTTAAGGCACTACTACTACTTAGTTCTCTTCCTGATAGTTGGGAGACGCTGGTCGTAACACTCAGCAACTCAGCCCCGAATGGCAAACTTACCATGTCAATGGTCAAGGATGCCCTATTCAGTGAAGAGGCAAGGAGAAAGGACATGGACACATATCGGACCCATGCCTTTGTCACAGAGAATTGGGGGAGACAACGAATGTTTAGAAAAAACAAATAGAGAGGCAGAAGCAAGAGAAGATGCAGGTCTGCTGATAGCAGAAAACCAATATATAAATGCTATCATTGTGGATTAGAGGGATATATGAAGAAGAACTGCTGCAGATTGAAAAAGGAATAAGATCAGAGCAGTTCACAGCCGAAGAACAAGGGTGGAGAAGTATTAGTGACTATCACTGGTGATGTAGCTTATTGTTCAACCCATGATGAAACATGCCTTCACGTCTCACGAGAAGACACTAAATGGGTGGTAGATACTGCAGCTTCCTACCACGTGACTCCATACAAGGAATACTTCACAACATACAAAGCCAGTGACTTTGGACCTGTGAAGATGGGAAATTCCAATTCCGCTGAGATTGTTGGAATTGGTGATGTCAATATAAAGACATGTTCCGGGAGCACAATCACTCTGAAGGATGTCCGCCATGTGCCAGATCTTTGGCTGAATTTACTTTCTGGAGTAGCTTTTGATATACAGGGCTATGATAGTCATTTCAGTAGAGGTACATGGAAATTATCAAGAGGTGCTATGATAGTCGCTCGAGGACATATTTGTGGCACACTATACAAAATGAATGTGACGATATGTACATATAGCCTTAATGTTGCAGAAAAGGAGGCTTCACAAAATTTATGGCACCAGAGACTCGGTCACATGAGGGAGAAAGGGTTGTCTACCCTAATAAAGAAGGAGCTTATCAATGTAGAGAAGGATGCTGTGCTAGATCCTTGCAATCATTGTCTGTTTGGTAAGCAACATAGAGTCTCGTTTAATTCCTCTTCAACGAGAAGATCAGAGTTACTCAGTCTGGTGCACTCTGATGTTTGCGGTCCCTTCGAGGTTGAATCAATTGGCGACAACCGATACTTTCTAACTTTTATCGATGATGTTTCACGAAAGGTGTGGGTATATTTCTTGTGGATGAAGGAACATATTTTCAATTACTTCAAACAGTTCCATATCATGGTAGAACGTGAGACAGGAAAAAAGTTAAAGTGTCTTCGATCCGACAACGACGGTGAATACTCTTCCAGGCAGTTCGATACCTATTGCAGATCATATGGCATCCGACATGAGAAGACAGTTTCACGTATCCCTCAATATTGTCGTGATTTAACAAGTTTGAAACTCTTAAAACCATTTAAGATTATAATCAAAACGGAAGCGTGAAATTACCAATTAAACTTGTTTAATCTTTAAACCAATTAAAGTTAAATCCCATGGATCAAGTTGTGAAATAATGCTTACAAATTAAAAGGAAGGGAGTGATTTAATACCTCCTCAAAACCAAGTTTGAGGGCTGTTATGAAGGCTTAAGATGATGATGAAGATGATAGAACAATACACCAAACCACCCTTGAGTTGGTTAAACCTTTATCACCTTGAAACCTAGCTTGAAACCCACTTTTCTGCCCTTGAGAAAACCGAACAGCAATCAGCAATTCCCAAATATGAGCAGAATGTTTGATGACATTGAAGAGTTTATAGCTTCTAACTTGAAGCCTCAAGTGTGTAATACCCCAAGCAATTAACCCCAACACCTTTCTCTATGGTTAGGCTTTTATTTGACACTTGAAACAAGCTTGTAAAAACAAATTAAGAACTCCCTTTGAGCTCCTAATAGGCCACGGCCTGCTGCTTATTTCCAGCAGAATTTTTCAGTTTTTTTTTCAAGTAAAATGACTAGCTATCACATGAGAGAAAGTGAGTCAAGCCTTCGTTAAAAGAACCTTGCATGCCCTTAAGGAGTGTGTACATGGAAAGCAACAAAAGAGCATGTGTTTGTCATTCTTGGAGACCCAAAAAAACTGCACACACATGATTCATAATAATACTTATAAGTTTATAAAAGTTTATAAACTTGTTATAAACTTATGTATTATTTTGTTACTAATACATTTCATAAAACCTTTTATAAAATATAACACAATATAATCATTTAAACTTATAAACAATTATATATAAATTATCCAAATAATTTATCTCAAGTGATAATACTTTAGAAAACCGATTTTCCAAAATCCAAGTGTCGCGTATTTTCTTAACAATCCATTTGTTAAAATAAATACATATAAAGTGTTGGTAAGCTTGTTATTGGGTATGACCCGACTTGGATCATAACATAGTGGCCACGTTAATTTTAATATGTCTCTCGGGCATACGAAATACCTTCAATCTCCCACTTGCACGAGAAACATAAGAAATTAATGCAAGTGATGGATACCACCTAACGACCGTCCATTACCCCCAATATGTTATGACTTTGTGCCATTCAATAACATCATCCTCTTCGAGTTTCCATCTCGAATATGAATAGGTGAATCTTTAATTATTTCCTTTCGTCCTAGATGTCATGTTAAATCCAAGAGACACAGAGTGATCACTCTCTTTCTAGATTTAACTTTATCAGGCCTTAGACATCTGACTCTCAACGAATAAGAGGGACAAATTCCATCTTGACTACATACGTCCTAAATATGTACCTTGCATTGTACCTGAGCTCTTCCTTATGAACTACCATATTTCAGAATAGCGAAGGAAAGAATCAAGGCACAATACTTGGTAAATATTTGAACCCAATATGTATCTCAGGTCAGAGGATACAATGATATTCGCCTTTACTCAAGATTACATGTGATCAACCACAAAGGCTCCATTTAGTAAGTCTTGAGAGCGGGTCTTCCAATATTTGTATCCCACAAATATCTATGAACCTTGGTTGCAACCTTGCACCACATTCATCCCGTGAATGTATACCAATCCGAGTTCATAATAGTCTAAACCTCACATTTGCTCCCACAAACGTGATTGACTACGGAATTTAGAATAATTACTTATTCATGGATAAAATATGCAAAATAGGAACATAACTCAAAATAAATTAATACCATAATTATATTTAGTGAGTTTGAACAATTTCGTTCCGTTACAATACTTAAAACGGATCATTACCAATCACTAGAATATCGAAGCCCTAATGCACAAACATGTCCTGTATGTTTTGATCCATGTAAGAGCTTCGTGAGTGGATCCGCTATGTTAAGATCTGTGTGAACTTTGCGAATACATATCTTTCCTTTTTCAACTTCATCCCTTATGTAGTTGAATCTCCGCTCAATGTGACGGGTCTTTTGGTGAGTACGAGGTTCTTTGATTTGAGCAATCGCACCCTCGTTGTCACAAAAGATCTCAAGAGGGTCCTGAATGGATGGGACCACTCCTAAGTCGTCTATGAATTTCTTCATCCATGCAGCTTCCTGGGCTGCCAATGAGGCGGCAATGTACTCCGACTCTGTAGTGGATAATGCAACAACATCCTGTTTTGAACTCTTCCAAGAGACCGCACCACCATTTAATGTGAAGACATAACCGGATTGTGATCGAGAATCATCTCGATCAGTTTGGAAACTCGCATCCACGTAACCTTTTACAGCGAGTTCCTCCTCACCAGACCCATATATCAGAAACATATCCTTAGTCCTCCTAAGGTATTTCAATATACTTTTAACAGCAATCCAATGACCGTTTCCTGGGTTATTCTGGTATCTACTTGTCAGGCTAAGAGCGCATGACACATCCGGTCTAGTGCATATCATTGCATACATGATTGACCCAATGACAGAAGCATATGAGACTTTCTTCATTCTCTCCTGTTCATCTTTCGTGGTGGGGCACTGAGATGAACTGAGACGTGTTCCCTTTTGAATAGGTACCAAACCTTTCTTAGAGTTCTCCATCTTGAACCTTTTCAAGATCTTTTCAATGTATGCACTTTGATTTAAACCTATCAGTTTCTTGGATCTATCCCTGTAGATCCCAATCCCCAAAACGTATTGTGCTTCTCCAAGATCCTTAATGGAGAAGCATTTGCTTAACCAAGTTTTAACACCTTGCATTGCCGGAATATCATTTCCAAATAACAATATATCATCCACATATAGTACAAGGAACATGATAGTGCTCCCACTAGCTTTCTTGTATACACAAGCTTCATCACCATTTTTAATGAAGCCAAATTTCTTGGCCTCCTCATTAAAACGATGATTCCACATTCTAGATGCTTGTTTCAATTCGTAGATTGACTTCTTTAACTTGCATACCTTTTTAGGATATTTCAGATCAACAAAACCCTCAGTCTGAACCATATAGACATCTTCCTCAAGATGTCCATTTAGGAAAGCGGTCTTGACATCCATTTGCCATATTTCATAATCATAATGAGCAGCAATGGCAAGTAAAATCCTAATAGACTTTAGCATTGCCACAGGCGAAAAAGTTTCATCATAGTCAACCCCTTGAGTTTGAGTGAAACCTTTTGCTACAAGTCTAGCTTTATATGTATCCAAGTTTCCATGTATGTCGGTTTTCATTTTGAAAAGCCATTTACAATCAACTAGCCTTGAACCAGCAGGTTGTGTAACAAGTTCCCAAACTTGGTTGTCATACATGGATTGCATCTCAGCGTTCATGGCTTCCTGCCATTTATCTTTATCAATCCTTGATAAAGCATCTTGGTAGTTTATTGGTTCATCCAAATCAACCACATAGCAACCATCCATGAGAAACCCATATCTCTCAGGAGGATTACTAATCCTACCAGATCTGCGAACGTCTTGTGTATTTTGATCATCCATTTGATCATTCTCAACATTTTCATGTTGAGTGCTAGTGTCAACCAATTGTGTATCATCTACTTGATCTTGAACCTCCTTAAGATCTATCTTCCTTTCACTATTTCCTTCCATTAGGAACTTAGTTTCAAGGAATTCCGCCTTCCGAGCAACAAATACATTCTGCTCGGATGGATCATAGAAATAATATCCCATATCATTCTTGGGATATCCTATGAAGATACACTTCGTGGATCGAGCATTCAACTTATTAGGGACGTAACGCTTAGGGTAAGCTTCACATCCCCATACCTTTAAGTATGAAATAGATGGAGGTTTTCCAAACCACATCTCATGAGGTGTTCGTTCCACTTTCTTGGTTGGGGCCATATTTAAAATACGAGCCGCGGAGCATAGACAATAACCCCAAAATGATAGAGGTAACGAGCTTCTAGCCATCATAGATCGAACCATATCCATTAGGGTTCGGTTCCTCCTTTCGGAAACTCCATTCAGTTGGGGTGTTCCAGGAGGAGTGAGTTGTGAGATAATCCCACAACTTCTAAGATGATTTTGGAAGGCATCGCTTAGGTATTCACCTCCTCTATCGGTACGCAGTACCTTGATTGTCTTGTTGAGTTGATTTTGTACTTCGTTTTGATATTCTTTGAATGCTTCAAAAGTTTCATCCTTATGCCTTAACAAGTAGACATATCCGAAACGACTGAAGTCATCAATGAATGTAACAAAGTATCTTTCACCATTCCTAGTCATGGGCTTAAAGGGTCCACACACATCCGAATGTATTAATCCCAATAAGTCTTTAGCCCTTTCATAGGTCCCTTTGAAAGGTGCTTTAGTCATTTTGCCTTGTAAACAAGATTCACATACATCAAACGAGTCCATCTCATTTGATTTTAAAAGTCCATTCTTTTGAAGTGTATGCAATCGGTTCTTGTTTATGTGACCAAGGCGACAATGCCATAAGTAGGAATCACTCAAATCCCTTTTGAGTTTCTTGGTGCTTGTATGGTACATTGAGCTACTAGATGATGTGTCATCATGAACCAATTCATAAATTCCATTTGAAGGCGAAGCCTTGAAATAGAATACATTATCTAAACAAACATGGATATCATCATTAATAAAATTAACATTAAAACCATATTGTTTCAAACGGGAAACAGAAATAATGTTTCGACACAAGTCGGGTGCATACAAAACATTGTTCAAAATAAGTTCCAAACCACTTGGAAGCTTTAATACAAAGTCTCCTTGAGCCTTCACTTGCACTTTGGCTCCATTACCCATAAAGAGACTTGATGTTCCCGTTTGCTTGCTACTTCTTTTGAACCCCTGCAAAGAATTGCAAATGTGAGTTCCACATCCAGTGTCTAATACCCATGTATTAGAAGAAGCAATACTAAGCTCTATATATACCATATATATGTTACCTGAGGATTGCCCCGCATCCCTCTTTTCCTTCAACTCCTTAAGGTAGACCGGGCAATTGCGTTTCCAGTGACCCATTTCACCGCAACCGAAGCACGGGTCTTCCTTGGGGTTTGCTTGTCCGGCAACCTTTTGCTTCTTGTTCTTGTTTTTGGTTGGGGTAACCATCCTCCCCTTTCCTTTGCCTTGATGGGCGGGTCCTTTCCTCTTAGCCGCCTTTGGCTTAGAGGTGTTGTTACCTTTGGACCCACCATCATTGATCATTAGCACGGGTGAAGCCCTCTTACCCATGCTAGTTTCCGCCGTCCTTAACATGCCATGAAGTTCACCAATGGTCTTATCCATCCCATTCATATTGTAATTAATTACAAATTGGTCAAACCTCTTTGACAAATAGTTTAGGATAAGATCGGTGGCTAGCTCATTGGAAATGTTGAGGTTAAGACGGTTTGCGCGATCAATGAGGCTTTTCATTTTGAGGACATAGGAGGAGACGGATTGGGTGTCATCCATACGACATGCATGTAGCGTTCGAACCGTTTCGAAGCGCTCGACACGTGCTTGTTGAAGGAACATCTCCTTCAATTGCGTTATCATGTCATATGCACTATGATGTTCGAAATCCTTTTGGAGTTCGGGTATCATAGTCCCAAGCATTAGGCAACCAACTTGCACCGAATCGGCACAATATTTGTCATAGTAAGCCATGCCCTCCGTATCATCCATGTCGGGTTGATCGGGAATGGGGTCCTCCAACACATACGCTTTATCCTCGAGTTTGAGGACAATCCTAAGATTACGGAACCAATCCATAAAGTTCGTATGGTTGAGTTTGTCTTTCTCGAGGAGAGACCTTAACGATAGGTTGTTTAGGTTAAGTGGTGCGTTTTGCATGTTGTTGTTGTTATTAGCGGCCATCTACAAAATTAACAAAGTTCATTTAAGTATTGATTTCAAATTTAATAAACAATACCCTTTTATATTATAATTGTCTTATTAAATATTAGAATCCAACGGTAAATAAAATTTCGGTTAGGTGACCTTTATCCCGTTATTTGATTTAGCTAGGTAGTCATTTATATGACAATTGCAATCCTTTTGCAACTTCTAAATTATGGGATCATGCAATCCTTTTGCATGGCATATTTATCCCATCAACGCCTATTTGTTCCTCATGCTTCGGTGACCCTAAGTTCATGATTCCCAAATCAAGTGGTCCTACTTGTGTAAACATGTAAAATTAACATACAAGTGGTTAGGTGACCTTTATCCCACAAGCACGCGAATTTTACCTTAACCATATTAGTTAGTTCATGATGGTTAGGTGACCTTTATCCCATCATGAGTTCCCTAATATATTTAAGTGTCCCACAAAAGGATGGCGTTAAACTTGTTTACCTTGTCGATTAAGGGATTTTAAGTTTTCGTTAATTCTAGTTTAAGAAAACATTTATGCCATACACCAACATGCATTTAGTGTATGGTTCATTTGAAATCCATTTTCAAGTCTTGTAATTTGCCAATTACTTGATATAAACCATTTTATATATACGTGATCCTTTTCTTGTTCTTAATAACCATTTATTTAGGTCTTTAGTTGCTTTTAATTTAACCAATTAAATTGTCGTCTTGCATGTTATTAATACGTCTAATTTAACCATTTAAATTGTCGTTTTGCTTGTTGTTATCTTGTGATTAATTGTATCAACCAAACATACAATACAATAAACAAACAAACAACCACACATGCAAAACAAGTATGTTCACAATCTAGCCATTTTGGTGGACATTTGTTTAGCCGAAAACAAATGTCACCGGGTTAAGGGGTAATAATACAAAGTAGGAGATTTCAAATCTCCCACTTAACCTTGCATCCATATGCTCCTTGTGTTCTTCAAGTCTTCATCATCTTGTATCTTCATTTTTACAAAATATGTATCCTAATACATTTTTATCTAGAAAATGAAAATACAACCTATTCTATTTTACATACCAAATGTAAAACAAATTACATAGCCAAATGAATGAATTATTACATGCCATATGAATGAATAATATTACAAGCCAAATAACATTACAAATCAACCAAACATACATGCATGCAACACAAGGTCAAGGCTAAGATTGTGAACATTAACATGCAACCAAATATGAACCAAATGGAAGAGCCCAAACCCACTTTTGGACCCTTTTGAATTCGGCATTCATCATAAACCCACCCAAACCCATTTGTTTTTGCAATCTACATTCATGCATGTTCATAGATTGCAAATATAGTGGGTTTAAAACAACAATTCGAAGCATATTTCAACAACTTCGGCTCTAGATACCATTGTTGTGATTTAACAAGTTTGAAACTCTTAAAACCATTTAAGATTATAATCAAAACGGAAGCGTGAAATTACCAATTAAACTTGTTTAATCTTTAAACCAATTAAAGTTAAATCCCATGGATCAAGTTGTGAAATAATGCTTACAAATTAAAAGGAAGGGAGTGATTTAATACCTCCTCAAAACCAAGTTTGAGGGCTGTTATGAAGGCTTAAGATGATGATGAAGATGATAGAACAATACACCAAACCACCCTTGAGTTGGTTAAACCTTTATCACCTTGAAACCTAGCTTGAAACCCACTTTTCTGCCCTTGAGAAAACCGAACAGCAATCAGCAATTCCCAAATATGAGCAGAATGTTTGATGACATTGAAGAGTTTATAGCTTCTAACTTGAAGCCTCAAGTGTGTAATACCCCAAGCAATTAACCCCAACACCTTTCTCTATGGTTAGGCTTTTATTTGACACTTGAAACAAGCTTGTAAAAACAAATTAAGAACTCCCTTTGAGCTCCTAATAGGCCACGGCCTGCTGCTTATTTCCAGCAGAATTTTTCAGTTTTTTTTTCAAGTAAAATGACTAGCTATCACATGAGAGAAAGTGAGTCAAGCCTTGGTTAAAAGAACCTTGCATGCCCTTAAGGAGTGTGTACATGGAAAGCAACAAAAGAGCATGTGTTTGTCATTCTTGGAGACCCAAAAAAACTGCACACACATGATTCATAATAATACTTATAAGTTTATAAAAGTTTATAAACTTGTTATAAACTTATGTATTATTTTGTTACTAATACATTTCATAAAACCTTTTATAAAATATAACACAATATAATCATTTAAACTTATAAACAATTATATATAAATTATCCAAATAATTTATCTCAAGTGATAATACTTTAGAAAACCGATTTTCCAAAATCCAAGTGTCGCGTATTTTCTTAACAATCCATTTGTTAAAATAAATACATATAAAGTGTTGGTAAGCTTGTTATTGGGTATGACCCGACTTGGATCATAACATAGTGGCCACGTTAATTTTAATATGTCTCTCGGGCATACGAAATACCTTCAATCTCCCACTTGCACGAGAAACATAAGAAATTAATGCAAGTGATGGATACCACCTAACGACCGTCCATTACCCCCAATATGTTATGACTTTGTGCCATTCAATAACATCATCCTCTTCGAGTTTCCATCTCGAATATGAATAGGTGAATCTTTCATTATTTCCTTTCGTCCTAGATGTCATGTTAAATCCAAGAGACACAGAGTGATCACTCTCTTTCTAGATTTAACTTTATCAGGCCTTAGACATCTGACTACAATTGCCGTGCATACCAATGACTTCCATAGCTTGGTCAACCAGTTATCTTCTGTAGAGATGGCTCTTGGCGATGAATTTCAGGCACTACTACTACTTAGTTCTCTTCCTGATAGTTGGGAGACGCTGGTCGTAACACTCAGCAACTCAGCCCCGAATGGCAAACTTACCATGTCAATGGTCAAGGATGCCCTATTCAGTGAAGAGGCAAGGAGAAAGGACATGGACACATATCGGACCCATGCCTTTGTCACAGAGAATTGGGGGAGACAACGAATGTTTAGAAAAAACAAATGGAGAGGCAGAAGCAAGAGAAGATGCAGGTCTGCTGATAGCAGAAAACCAATATATAAATGCTATCATTGTGGATTAGAGGGATATATGAAGAAGAACTGCTGCAGATTGAAAAAGGAATAAGATCAGAGCAGTTCACAGCCGAAGAACAAGGGTGGAGAAGCATTAGTGACTATCACTGGTGATGTAGCTTATTGTTCAACCCATGATGAAACATGCCTTCACGTCTCACGAGAAGACACTAAATGGGTGGTAGATACTGCAGCTTCCTACCACGTGACTCCATACAAGGAATACTTCACAACATACAAAGCCAGTGACTTTGGACCTGTGAAGATGGGAAATTCCAATTCCGCTGAGATTGTTGGAATTGGTGATGTCAATATAAAGACATGTTCCGGGAGCACAATCACTCTGAAGGATGTCCGCCATGTGCCAGATCTTTGGCTGAATTTACTTTCTGGAGTAGCTTTTGATATACAGGGCTATGATAGTCATTTCAGTAGAGGTACATGGAAATTATCAAGAGGTGCTATGATAGTCGCTCGAGGACATATTTGTGGCACACTATACAAAATGAATGTGACGATATGTACATATAGCCTTAATGTTGCAGAAAAGGAGGCTTCACAAAATTTATGGCACCAGAGACTCGGTCACATGAGGGAGAAAGGGTTGTCTACCCTAATAAAGAAGGAGCTTATCAATGTAGAGAAGGATGCTGTGCTAGATCCTTGCAATCATTGTCTGTTTGGTAAGCAACATAGAGTCTCGTTTAATTCCTCTTCAACGAGAAGATCAGAGTTACTCAGTCTGGTGCACTCTGATGTTTGCGGTCCCTTCGAGGTTGAATCAATTGGCGACAACCGATACTTTCTAACTTTTATCGATGATGTTTCACGAAAGGTGTGGGTATATTTCTTGTGGATGAAGGAACATATTTTCAATTACTTCAAACAGTTCCATATCATGGTAGAACGTGAGACAGGAAAAAAGTTAAAGTGTCTTCGATCCGACAACGACGGTGAATACTCTTCCAGGCAGTTCGATGCCTATTGCAGATCATATGGCATCCGACATGAGAAGACAGTTTCACGTATCCCTCAATATAATGGTATAGCAGAAAGAATGAACCGAACAATCATAGAATGTGTTCGGAGCATGCTCAGTATGGCTCCGGTGCCAAAGCCATTCTGGAGAGAAGCAGTCAGAGCCGCATGTTACTTGATCAACCGATCTCCATTATTACCACTGAATTTTAAAGTTCTAGAGAAACTTTGGTTTGGAAAGGATCCATCATACTCTGATATCGCATATTTAATACGCGTTTTCCTTAGCGATATCGATCACATTTTGGTCCTTTTGGATACGATTTGGTGTTATTTCGATAAGTGTTATGAAAGTTTGAGTTCTAAGACCAAGAAGATGAAATTTTAAGTTATTTGACGGTTTTAGTGATTTTCTATGTAAACGAGTGAAAGAGATTGGTTTGATTAGAGTTTGGATGGATTTAGTGAGTTTTTAGCTCCGGAATCAGCAAAATGGGCCTGGAGCGCCGCTCAGAAAGGTGGAGCGCCGCTCCAGTAGGCAGGAAAATCAGTTCGAGGGGTTTTGGAAGTTCACATATCAGAATTTAGCTATACTGAGCGCCGCTCAATATATGGAGCGCCGCTCCATGTTCAGCCGGGTTCAGATTTTTACTATTTAAAGCACGAATTTTTACCCTAATGATCATATATTATTCCCAGATGATTTGCAGCAGCTTTTGGACGAAAAAGGTGATTTTTGGGGAATCCCAAGATCATTCTAACGCTTCAATCATTACGGAAACGTGCTTCGATTCATTAATCGTTCAAGATTCAATCATTAATTAGGTTTATCTCTTTGTTTCAAACAATGAATTTTTCTATTATTTTGATTGTGATTTTGGCTTTAGCCATGATTGTTGGCTAAGCACTTTAATGTTTGTCTAGATTGAATATTCGTATGTGTTTGGATGATACTTTAATGTTTAATTTAATTAATGCATGATAATTATGAGTTTTTATTAAGAACCATTCTTATGGGATTTAATTATTGTTACTAGGCTTGGTTAGTGATCTTATTTGAACAAAGGGAACCCTGTTTTAATTTAGTGAACTAATTTCTAATTGATTTGTCTTAACCAATTGGGTACTTACTGGACCAAGGGGGTAAATCGGGTAACATAGATTGAACAAAATAGGGGTGAATTGTGTGGAGCGAACGCGTAACCAATTGAGTTTAATCTTATAATTAGTTAATTACTAAGTCACAAAAGAAAGAGGTCTTTAGTGAAAGGGAACCCTAAGACAATAAATCCTAGTTTGACGTGTTTGCTAAAAGAGAACTCTGGGTAAACCGACTATGTAGTTGTATGTATTGATAAATTGAACTAGTGCTTAATAACAAATCATCCAACACCGCGAATAGGAGATCTAGGCAAACATTCTTTTATCTATTAAATTCAAATATCTTTACTTTTCGTTGAGTCTGCATTTATTTGCTATAAACTTAAAAACACAAAAATATTGTCTTTTACTTTTAATCTATCCTTGATTTGGCTAATCGTTAAATAGCCACAAAACAAATTATCTAGTACTTTCAATTTTCATAGATTAACTTAGTTTATTTTTATTAGTTGAAATCTTAATTCTCACATTTAAACTGTCCTTGGAATGATTTCAGAATTACCAACTTTATACTATTGCACGATCGGGTACACTGCCCGTTAGTGTGTAGTAATCTTTAAACTGGCATTTTCCAGAGATAAATTATATACTAGATTTTACACATCAAGTTTTTTGCGCCGCTGTCGGGGACAGTTGTGTCAAAAATTAAGATTGTTATCTAATTGTTCTTAGTTTAGTTTTAATTATAGTTTATTATTATTATTATTATTATTATTATTAGTTTATCCTCAATTGAATCGGTGCGTTTAATCAGTTGTTAGTTGTGATTTCGCAGATAACAGGTAGTGCATGCCACATACGCGTTCTTCAGATTCTCCTATTCTTCAACCATTTGACGAACCCGAAAGAGAGTTATTTAGAGCATTAAGTCAAGAGAAACAGTTTACAATGGATTCATCAGCTTCTTCAAGTGATAATATAATTCATTTGGGTAGTAGTGCTGAGACTGTGGTGCCTGATACACCACCTGAAATCCACGAAGAAGAAGACTCTTACGTTTCATTAGATACTTTCGAGACTGAAGAGATGGCTGATCAACCACCTCGTCCTCAGACTATGGCAGAAAAGTTGAAGGCCACCCGAGCTGGCCAAGGCAATTCCATTACTCAACCAAACATCACTTAGCCTTTCCAAATCACAGGGCCAATTCTGAGTTTGATTTCTTCTGATTGCCAATTTCATGGCAAGGATAGTGAGGATGCTAACGAGCACCTTCGTATTTTCAATGATGTTTGCAACTTATTCAAGCTACACGAGGTTGCTGATACTTCGATCAAGACAAGGCTTTTTCCCTGGGCTCTTAAGGGAAAAGCTAAGAGATGGTTAGATAAGCAACCAGAGGGAGTGATTACCTCTTGGGAAGTTTTGGTAGATAAGTTTTTAGCAAAGTTTTTCCCTGCGTCTCGAGCTACTAGACTTCAAGCAGATATTTCGCAATTCAGACAAAAGAGCAGTGAGACATTATTTGATGCTTGGGACCGTTATTCTAATATGTTACGCCCGTGTCCGTAACACGGGTTGAATGATTTACAAAAGGTACAAATTTTCTATAAGGGTTGTGATATCCCAACGCGTCAGAGTATTGATCAAACAGCAGGTGAGACTTTAATGGATAAGACAGAAGAAGAGGCGTTAGAGATAATTGAAAAGCAAGCTTCCTACACTCACGAATTGCATCAAGATCATGAGTCTTCCCGTTCAGCTTCAGTTAAGAGAACCGAGACCACTGGTGCGTATGATGATTATGGGTCTATTAATGCTAAGTTAGACAAATTTGGTAGACACTTGGAGAAGTTGGATATGGACATGCATGGTATTAAGGTGGTTGTGAGTTTTGCGGGGGATTACATTTAGGCAAAGATTGTGATGCAGGTTTGACTATGAACCAGAAAGAAGAGATCACTTATATTAGTCAACGGAACAACAATCAGTTTCAGGGACGTGCGAAATTTAATAGGAATTTTAACAATACTTATAATCCTTAAGGTAATCAAGGTTCGAGGTTCCAGCCAGGATCTAGTGGAGGATATCAACAGCAAGCTCCCGGGTATTTTCAGAAACCCCAAGCCGAAGAGAAAAAGTCCAACCTTGAAGCTATGATCGAAAATCTTGTGATATCTCAAATTCAGCTTGTTACCACTGTCACCCAAAACAATGAGAAGAATGATCAAATGTTTCAAAATCAACAAGCAGCTATTCAGAATTTAGAGAAACAAATTGGTCAACTTGCTAATCAGAGTAATGAGAGGAAATCAGGGGAATTACTGAGTAAAACGGATACTAACCCGAAGAATAGGCACGTTAATGCTATCACCACCCGAAGTGGTTTAGCATATGATCCACCGAGGAAGCCCGATGAGTACGATTTGAGGGTGCCATTAGCTAAGGATAGTGAACCGGTTGTTGTTAGTGAATCGGAGGGGAAAAGGAGTCGGAACAGGTGATTGAGAAGGTTTTAAGGGTACCGGAAACCGTTGCTGCTAAACTGGTAATTAAAGAGTATCAACCACCGCTCCCATTCCCGAGGAAACAGAGATTGGAGAAGCTTGAGGCGAAAAAGTCCAAATTCATGGACTTTATTAAAAAAGTTAATATAAATATGCCTTTTATTGATGTGATTGCAGGTATGCCAAAGTATGCTAGTTTTCTTAAGGATTTGCTAACTAACAGGAAGAAGTTAGAGAATGTGTCTTCAGTCAGGTTGAATGCCGCATGCTCAGCGGTAGTTGCAAACAAGCTTCCCGAGAAGCTTGAGGATCCTGGGAGTTTTACCATTCCTTGTTTACTTGGTAATTTAGATTGTATGATGGCATTGGCGGATTTGGGGGCTAGCATAAATTTGATGCTTTATTCTATTTATTTACAACTAGACCCCGGGGAGTTAAAACCCACGCGTATGGCTATTCAGCTAGCTGACCGCTCTATTAAATTCCCTCGTGAAATTATAGAGAATATGCTAGTTAAGACCGGGTCGTTGGTTTTCCCGGCTGATTTCGTGGTTTTGGATATGGAAGTGGATGAAAGGATTCCACTTATTTTGGGTCAGCCATTTTTGAAAACTGCTAGGTGTATCATCGATGTTTATGGCCAAAAGTTGACCCTTAGGATAGATGACTTGAGTACAACATTTTCAATCGACCATGCTTTAAAGTACCCTGCCTACACTGATGATACATGTTATTTTCTTAAAACTGTGGATGTCCAGTCTGAGTTTTTGCAGGAATTCCCAGAGTTATAGGGTTAAGGAGAATGCTCATTGGTTGAAATTGATGAGGAGTTGCAGGTTGAGGAGGTGGACATTTTAACCGCCTTGATGGAAAACGGCTATGAGCCTATTGTGGAGGAGTTCAAGGAACTCGATCGTGATGTGGATTACCGGAGCAAGTCTTCAATTGAAGAACCTCCCGAGTTAGAATTGAAGCCACTTCCAGATCATTTGGAATACGCTTATTTGCAGGAGGAATCTAAGCTCCCGGTAATTATTTCTTCTTCTCTTACTACATGTCAGAAAACTGAACTTGTGACCATGCTAAAGGCCCATAAACAGGCCATTGTGTGGAAAATTCATGACATCAAGGGTATTAGTCCCTCCTATTGCACCCACAAAATTCTAATGGATTATAACTCCAAACCTGTGGTGCAACGTCAAAGGAGGTTGAACCCGCACATGCAAGATGTCGTGAAGAAAGAGATCATTAAGCTCCTCGATGCAGGTCCGATTTACCCAATTTCTGACAGTCCGTGGATTAGCCCGGTACACTGTGTACCTAAAAAAGGTGGTATGACTGTTACCACTAATGATAAAAACGATTTAATTTCCACTCGGACTGTCACGGGGTGGCGTGTATGTATTGACTATCGTAAGTTGAACGACGCCACACGCAAAGACCACTTTTCGTTACCTTTCATGGATCAAATGCTAGAGAGGTTAGCGGGAAACAGCTTTTATTGTTTTCTTGATGGTTTTTTGGGCTATTTTCAAATTCCTATCTCGCCCGAGGACCAAGAGAAAACCACTTTCACGTGCCCGTATGGCACATTCTCATACCGTCACATGCCCTTTGGTCTTTATAACGCTCCGGCCACTTTTCAAAGGTGCATGATGGCCATATTACATGATATGATAGAAGATTGCATGGAGGTGTTCATGGATGACTTTTCGGTCTTCGGTGACACTTTCGATTCATGCCTTCTTAATTTAGAGCAGATGTTGGTAAGGTGTGAGAAATCTAATCTTGTGCTCAACTGGGAAAAGTGCCATTTCATGGTACAATGGGGCATAGTTCTCGGGCACAAGATTTATAGGAACGGTATTGAGGTGGATCCCGCAAAGGTAACGGCTATTAAGAACCTTCCACCTCCCACCGATGTTAAGGGTGTTCGGAGTTTTCTCGGGCACGCCGGTTTTTACCGGCGGTTCATAAAGAATTTTTCTAAAATCGCTAACCCGATGAACAAACTCCTCGAAAAGGACACACCTTGGAACTTCTCCGAAGAGTGCCAAAAGGCATTCGAACTTCTTAAGGAGAAACTCATCAATGCACCTATCATAATTGCTCCGAATTGGTCCCTTCCGTTTGAGCTTATGTGTGATGCATCCGATTTTGCTGTTGGCTTGGTTTTGGGCCAAAGGGTTGAGAAACATTTTTGACCCATCTATTATGCAAGCAAGACCTTACAAGGAGCACAGTTGAATTATACTACCACTGAAAAGGAGCTCCTTACGGTGGTCTTTTCGTTTGATAAGTTCCGGTCCTACTTAGTCTTGTCTAAGACTATTGTTTTTTACGGACCATTCTGCTCTTAAGTACCTTTTCGCCAAACCGGATGCCAAACCACGACTGCTTAGATGGATCTTGCTTTTGCAAGAATTCGATATCGAGATCCAGGATAAGAAGGGTGCTAAAAATCTTGCGGCTGACCACTTGTCTAGACTCGAGAATCCAAATCTCGAACTCCTTCATGAGTCGAGTATCCATGATGATTTCCCAATGAATATCTCATGAAGATGGATAAGGTGGATGAGCCATGGTATGTGGACATTGTTAATTATCTCGTGCGGAAATTCTTGGAAAAAAGGTGGTCACACTAAAAGAGGAAGAAATTCTTTAGTGACCTTAAGTACTTTTTCTGGGAGGATCCCTATCTTTTTCGTTGTTGTCCCGATGGGGTTATCCGCCGGTGTGTTTCCAGTGAAGAGTGTATACGAATTTTAACCGAGTGCCATAGTGGGCCTACCGGTGGGAATTTTGGACCCCAAATCAAGGGGCGTAAGGTCTATGATGCTGGCTTCTTTTGGCCGACAATCTTCAAAGAAGCCCACCTGATTTGTAAATCGTGCGATTCTTGTCAAAGAACCGGTAAAGTCACCAAACGGGATGAGAGTATTTGACGTTTGGGGAATTGACTTTTAGGGGCCATTTCCGAAATCTCATAATTATAGTTACATGCTCGTTGTCATTGACTATGTGTCTAAATGGGCCGAAGCGCATGTAACACCCCGTTTTCCCCGTATATGATTTATAGGTAATTTGGGTATGTACGAATGGTGTAAGAAAGGTTCGGGGCGTTTTCTAGTATTAAAGCTTTGGGTGCGAGAAGTTATGACAGGTCACGCCTTGGGTCGCGGCGCGACACAGAAGGCCGCGGCGCGGCATTACACTAGAATTAGGATCAGAAAGCTTGTAAACAAAGTCACCAGTTCGAGGCAATCGTCGCGGCGCGACGAATTAGGCCGCGGCGCGGCAATACGGGAAGACTGGCACCGATTTTGTGTAATTTTAAATGAGGAGCAAGGGCATTTTAGTCTTTTCACGTTTGAGCCAGATTTGGGGTTTTAACCTCATCCACTCATTCATTTTCTTATTTTCTTTTATCTTTTCTTTTCATTTTCTCTCAAGAAAACTCAAACACGCAAGTGATTCAAGTGGAATTTTGGAAAGGAAGAAGCGGGTTTTGATCTTTGGCGTAGTTGACTAGTTTGTTCTCCTCGTTCTTAGCTACACGGTGATACTAGTGGTAAGCTCTAACTCCGAATTTCATTTTCGTGTTCATCATTCAAATTAGGGGCTTTTGATTGTATGATTCATAGATGGAACCCATTTAGTTGTTAATTGGAGATTAACACCAAGATTCGGGTTTGTAAGTGTTAGAGGCGGGTTTTGGGTTGGTTAATGATTTAACCATGTTTAAGACTCGTAAATGGTGTATAATCACTAGCATTAGTGATTATTGGTGTTTTGGAGACTTTTAGGGTTTTCGTGGTTGACTAATTTTGACTAGAGTCAAAATTAGGGTTTGTTGAGGATTATGACCCGAATGTCGATTCGATGAGGTTTGTAAACTTAAAATGGATTAAATTGATGTATAAAACCGAGTTAAACATGTTTTGGTGTCAAAACTTGTAAATGGTGAGATTTTGACCTTATGGGTCAAAATTAGGGTTTATGGGCGATATTGAGAACGATAAGTGTTTAACACTTGTGTTCGGGTTTAATTGGCATATTAGGACCATTATCACTTGTGTTAGTGATTATTGGGTAGTTTGGGCGCGGTTTGTCCTTGGAAGTGCATTTGGGTCGAAATTGCACTAAGTGTCATATGGGTTGGTTTGTAAGTCAACCCTAATCGTGTTATTGTATTTGTGATAATGGAATAGGTACTTTCCATTGGCGCGTTGCGAATTATTCGGAAGCATTCATCAAGACGACAAGGTGAGTGTTAATATCCTATATGCATATGTATGTGTAGGATGGGTGCGGGTCGGGGTGAAGTGTTTCTTGGTTATAGAGCTCACTTCATATATAGGTGGATTTGATGGACTTGTGTATAGGTCCAATTGGCACGGTTGTGCGTTTTGGTTGGCCACCTTTGGCGGGGTACACAATTTGTGTGTACATTATCACACGCGGTATGATGTGGATTATATAACCCCAATGGCGAAGGGTTAATATTGTGATGCGGACTTAGATATAACCCCAATGGCGAAGGGTAGTATTGTGAGTGGAATAATTATACGTATGTGTATATGGCGTATTTATTTGTGAATGTTATGGTATGAACCATCGAGACGGTAGTGCCATAATGTGTGTGTGTGATAGGATGTGAACCACGAGCCGGTAGCATCAAGTGTGAACCACGAGCCGGTAGCACTATAAAATAATTGATGTGAACCACGAGCCGGTAGCATCAAGTGTGAACCACGAGCCGGTAGCACTATAAAATAATTGATGTGAACCACGAGCCGGTAGCATCACGTGTGAACCACGAGCCGGTAGCACTATAAAATAATCGATGTGAACCACGTGCCGGTAGCATCGAGTGTGAACCACGTGCCGGTAGCACTATAAAATAATTGATGTGAACCACGTGCCGGTAGCATTGAGTGTGAACCACGTGCCGGTAGCAATATAAAATAATTGATGTGAACCACGTGCCGATAGCATCGAGTGTGAACCACGAGCCGGTAGCACTATAAAAGAGTATGACTCAAATGTGTATGGTGTGAACCACGAGCCGGTAGCACCATAGCGTTATGGTTAACCTTGGGTGTTTTACGCGTTGTTATATATATATACATATTGTATACGTATAATGTTGTATTGACGTGATGTAGCTAACCTTCTGGTTGTAGCTTATTTGCATTGTTCACAACGTTGTTTGCGAACTTACTATATTGTTGGTGTTGTTAGCTTGTGCTTAGTGAACGTACGGTATGCTAGGTTTAGCTTGCCTTATACCTTGATGCTTCGGTATCCGCTATTTGATTATTATTGTGGCGTGTCCATTTTATGCATATATATGTATGTAGTATATTTTCACTCACTAAGCGTTAACTTACCCTCTCGTTGTTTATATTTTTATAGATTTGCATGGAGGCGGTGGCTCGGGTAAACGTGGGGACTAGTGGACTCGCGTAGTTTGCTTTAGAAGATGTGCTTTTGGATTTATTAGGATTGGGTAGCGTATCCCCAATCACCATGCTCGGTTTTGTGGAAACTAAATTAGTCGGGTCGTGTATGCCCGTTTGGATAATTAACTCACGTATTAAATGTTTTAAGGTTATTAAACCTTCTATTATATTAAAGATGTTTATGGAAACACAATTGGGACCTAAAGTATTATTTAAAGCGTATTAAAAGGAAAAAATTTTATGGGCCGTTTTTAATACGGGTTGGGTCGTTACAAGTGGTATCAGAGCATGGTCTAAGGGATTTAGGTGACTTGAGATAGGTGCCTAGACTTAGACTTTTATGTGTGCTAAATTGTTGCTGGACTTGTAGGATTACGGGTCGGAATGGGTTATAGTTAGTGCCTTGTTGTAGGTGGACTAACAACATTCATATTAGTAATGCGGATATTATTAATATGTTATTGTGTTATGATAATAATTCTCGCGTGTGTTTATATCACGTAGAATTTTGTTTGTGTTTGTTATATCATCGAGCAAGGCGGTCGTTGTACTAACGAGTTGATACGGTGTGTGTGCGTAATAAGGACTTGCAAACCTTATTATGGGTGCAAATCGTGTCTAGCAAGTGATGTACGACGAGTGTTTAGCAAGATGGGGCGGTGTTGTGTGCATAACATTATACGTTCGTGATCTAATCGTTTTGTATTCTTTAGAATGACGACGCGAAACGAGATCGAGAGCAAATGACGAGGAGTTTAACTCTAGAGTTTCGGCCGCCGTTGCAGAGCAAATGAGTGCGCTTCGAGAAGAAATGGATAGGAAGTATTCCGAATTTCGGGGTAGTAGTGAAATGGAGCGTTGTCTTAAGAGCCTCATGAGGACTAAACCCCCGATGTATGATGGGAAACCGGATCCTTCGGTAAGCACAACTTGGATCTCGGATGTCGAAGGGTGTTTTTGTACTATTGAATGCCCTCCTGAGAAGAAGACAAGACTCGCTACTAGTTTGTTGCGGGGTAGGGCAAAGGATTGGTTGGATGGTAAGATTGATCTTGTCGGTGGTGAACCGTTTATGGCGTTATTGTGGGACAGGTTTAAGAAGGAATTCTTCGAGGAGTTCCGGACTTCAGCCGATTTGTCGGAAATGCGTAATGAGTTGCGAAATTTGCAACAGGGTTCTATGGATTTGAATACTCTCAAGACGACCTTTATGGCGAAGGCTCGTTTTTGCCCGGAGTATTTGGGGAATGATAATTTGTTGATGCAAGATTTCTATCGAACCTTGAATGATGACTTGAAGAATAAGATTAGCCGGGGTCAGGTGAAATCGTTTGCGGAATTATTCGCTGTGGCTAGAGGTTTCGAGTCGTATACGCGATCAAAGATTGGTGAACCTCCAAGTGAGAAAAGGGTTGTTTCGTATGGTGCTCCGAGTAAGAGG
The DNA here is from genome assembly GCF_046630445.1 of Rutidosis leptorrhynchoides. NCBI lineage: Eukaryota > Viridiplantae > Streptophyta > Magnoliopsida > Asterales > Asteraceae > Rutidosis > Rutidosis leptorrhynchoides. Next base: position 136,338,521 of record NC_092342.1, on the reverse strand, counting down.
ACTAAGGGTCCGAGTGTGAGCACGGGTGGTACGCGGACGGGTATACCGGATTCTAGTGTATCTAGATGTTACAATTGTGGCATGAGGGGTCACAAGTCTTGGGAATGTTCGGTACCAAAGGGTGATGGTATGGTGTGCTTCAATTGCCAAGAAGAAGGACATCGTAAGTCGGAATGTCCCAAGTTAGCGGGGACGGGTGCGGCAAGGAGACGTTAAGGTACGTTTCGTTTTAATAAATATGTCCTTTGATTATTTATTAAGTGCCGTTGAATTTGAGTTTGTAAAATGCCTTGTGTTGTGCATATTGTTATTATGGGTGACGTTCCTAATGGAAGTACCCTATGGTGATGTTTTGATTAATGGGTGAAGGGCGTAAGACTTGGTGCAACCAAGCATTCCTTAGTATTTGGAAATGTTTCTACCAAGCCATGGAAATGGGTTTTGGTGTTCGATTGTTAAGCGCGTGTTCGCTATAATGTGGAAGTTGATGTACCATGAGGTTCGTCGGGTGGATTGAAACCCTTGAAATCGAGTGTTTTGGATCTCGATGTATGTTGGTGAAGGAGTCTATGTGACGCGACAGTAGGTGCCTCTTTTATACCTACTAGTGTGATGTTTGACTCCGATTGTGTTGCGGTTACATTGTACTTAGGGTACCGGAGTGAAACCCTTAGGTACATGAGTGGCTAGGTGGAAATTGACAAACTAGAGCAATTGGATGATTGCGAGGGTGTGGTTTGTGTAATCGTGGTACACTTTTTGTTCGAAATGTTTAAGGATTGATTGAAATCCTTCGTGTGCTCAAGGCTGGAGCAAGATATGGTGATGGGTCGTGTGAGCCCAATCGTTTGTAAAGTCTACCTTTGGTAGCATTGTACGGTTGTACGAGTTGTGGATATGGGACGTAGTTCCAAGTGGGGGAGTTACACTCCCGCACGAGGAAGTTTTAGTGTGAGATTTCGGATGATGCTTTTGGTAGATTACAATTTCGGATAAATTGTACTTATGGTTTGGATTTGAATTATCACCGAGGTGGTAATGTGGTAAATCTCGTTGAGAGATAATGGACGTGTTTGGTGAGCAAGGCGGAATCCCTCGGTTAAGGGATGTGCGTGGTAGATTCTCTTATAGAGAATTATTGTTTTGTGCCTATGTTCGATATAGGTGGTTCTTGCTCGATTGTGTGAATGGTTAGTGGTATCTGTTAGGATTCACTATAGCGTAGCAGAGCGTGATGTTACGCTACTTGTTGTTCGAGGCCAAAAGGGCGTTGATTGGTGAACCATGACCTTAGGGGTCCGCTGACTTCATCATGGTTATCGATTGGTGAAGCATGACTTTCGGGGTCCGCTGACTTCATCATGAGCGTGGTGTTATATCGGTGAAGCATGACTTTCTGGGTCCGCTGACTTCATCCGGTGTTGAGATTGGTGGAGCATGACCTTCGGGGTCCGCTGACTTCATCGAGGGAGTAGTGTTACGTCGTCATGGCATAACATTATCGGGAAATGCGAGTACCGGTGGGAAATGAGAGTACCATTCATGAGTTGTGTTGTGGGACGTGAATATCGGGTTGTTCGTATTCACAATATTTCAGGTTGTTTCGGCCATGTTGTGTTGTGATCTATTGGTTGGTTTATACACCAATGGTGGGGTCGTAAGGACCGTGTGGTGTGATCTATCGGTTGTTTTATACGCCGATGGTGGGGTCGTGAGGACCATGTTGTATGATTAGTGATGCGATAGCCGCGCTTCGCTCACGTGTTGTTACGGGTGTGACAATAGTCAATTATGTACACCTTGGGTTAGCGTTGCCTTGGTCATTTTGGGCGCTAACGGTTTTAGCCATTTGATTATGATGTTACGGTAGTTGCGTATTGGTCGTATTGCGCACTACAAGGGATGTTAAGTGGTGAGTGTTATCCGTAAGGATTCGCTTTATTTAGGTCTGCTTCGGTTTGATGGTTGACCTTATCTTGGTTTGTGGTTGTTACTATCGATGTACTTGGTATGGTACGCTAGGGGTTGATATCTCGGTACGAGATTGGTTGAGTTTTCCCGATATGAGGGATTGAGTTAGTGCTAATGCTCGGAAATTGTAGAATTTGATAAATCGCGGGTGACGATTTAGTTGTTAAGAGTAACTCTTTGAGAAGAATTGTCTAAGGGATCGTTGTAGACTTCGGTTGTTGCGTGTATTGTACGTCTCGGAATGCGAGCAAGTGTGTAATTTGTCATTGGATTAACCTTCGGGTTAGTGAAATTGTGGTAGAAGTCGGTTTGAAACGCATGTTCGAGGACCATTGAGTGTGGGTCCGTTTGGGTTTGTGACTAGGATCACGAGGACGTGATCGAATTTAAGTGGGGGAGAGTTGTAACACCCAGTTTTCCCCGTATATGATTTATAGGTAAATTGGGTATGTACGAATGGTGTAAGAAAGGTTCGAGGCGTTTTCTAGTATTAAAGCTTTGGGTGCGAGAAGTTATGATAGGGCACGCCTTGGGTCGCGGCGCGACACAGAAGGCCGCAACGCGGCATTACACTAGAATCAGGATCAGAAAGCTTGTAAACAAAGTCACCAGTTCGAGGCAATCGTCGCGGCGCGACGAATTAGGCCGCGGCGCGGCAATACGGGCAGACTGGCACCGATTTTGTGTAATTTTAAATGAGGAGCAAGGGCATTTTAATCTTTTCACGTTTGAGCCAGATTTGGGGTTTTAACCTCATCCACTCATTCATTTTCTTATTTTCTTTTATCCTTTCTTTTCATTTTCTCTCAAGAAAACTCAAACACCCAAGTGATTCAAGTGGAATTTTGGAAAGGAAGAAGTGGGTTTTGATCTTTAGCGTAGTTGACTAGTTTGTTCTCCTCGTTCTTAGCTACACGGTGATACTAGTGGTAAGCTCTAACTCCGAATTTCATTTTCATGTTCATCATTCAAATTAGGGGCTTTTGATTGTATGATTCATAGATGGAACCCATTTAGTTGTTAATTGGAGATTAACACCAAGATTCGGGTTTGTAAGTGTTAGAGGCGGGTTTTGGGTTGGTTAATGATTTAACCATGTTTAAGACTCGTAAATGGTGTACAATCACTAGCATTAGTGATTATTGGTGTTTTGGAGACTTTTAGGGTTTTCGTGGTTGACTAATTTTGACTAGAGTCAAAATTAGAGTTTGTTGAGGATTATGACCCGAATGTCGATTCAATGCGGTTTGTAAACTTAAAATGGATTAAATTGATGTATAAAACCGAGTTAAACATGTTTTGGTGTCAAAACTTGTAAATGGTGAGATTTTGACCTTATGGGTCAAAATTAGGGTTTATGGGCGATTTTGAGAACGATAAGTGTTTAACACTTGTGTTTGGGTTTAATTGGCATATTAGGACCATTATCACTTGTGTTAGTGATTATTGGGTAGTTTGGGCGCGGTTTGTCCTTGGAAGTGCATTTGGGTCGAAATTGCACTAAGTGTCATATGGGTTGGTTTGTAAGTCAACCCTAATCGTGTTATTGTATTTGTGATAATGGAATAGGTACTTTCCATTGGCGCGTTGCGGATTATTCGGAAGCATTCATCAAGACGACAATGTGAGTGTTAATATCCTATATGCATATGTATGTGTAGGATGGGTGCGGGTCGGGGTGAAGTGTTTCTTGGTTATAGAGCTCACTTCACATATAGGTGGATTTGATGGACTTGTGTATAGGTCCAATTGGCACGGTTGTGCGTTTTGGTTGGCCACCTTTGGCGGGGTACACAATTTGTGTGTACATTATCACACGCGGTATGATGTGGATTATATAACCCCAATGGCGAAGGGTTAATATTGTGATGCGGACTTAGATATAACCCCAATGGCGAAGGGTAGTATTGTGAGTGAAATAATTATACGTATGTGTATATGGCGTATTTATTTGTGAATGTTATGGTATGAACCATCGAGCCAGTAGTGCCATAAAATGTGTGTGTGATAGGATGTGAACCACGAGTCGGTAGCATCAAGTGTGAACCACGAGCCGGTAGCACTATAAAATAATTGATGTGAACCACGAGCCAGTAGCATCAAGTGTGAACCACGAGCCGGTAGCACTATAAAATAATTGATGTGAACCACGAGCCGGTAGCATCAAGTGAAAGGACCCGTTCATATACATTATAAACGATTCACAATAGTTGATTACATCGCGAGGTATTTGACCTCTATATGATACATTTTACAAACATTGCATTCGTTTTTAAAAGACAAACTTTCTTTACAATGAAAATTGACGGTATGCACACCATTTCATAATATATCCAACTATAATTGACTTAATAATAATCTTGATGAACTCAATGACTCGAATGCAACGTCTTTCAAAATATGCCATGAATGACTCCAAGTAATATCCTTAAAATGAGCTAATGCACAGCGGAAGATTTCTTTAATACCTGAGAATAAACATGCTTTAAAGTGTCAACCAAAAGGTTGGTGAGTTCATAGGTTTATCATAACAATCATAATAATCATTTCAATATATTAATAGACCACAAGATTTCCGTTTATAAATATATGTACACTCGCAAGTGTATAAAAGTATTATATAAGTTGTAGGCACCCGGTAACAAGCCTTAACGTTCATGTTTTACCCTCTGAAGTACACCAGATCAGGTGTGTTTAAAATAACCTCGAAGTACTAAAGCATCCCATAGTCAGGATGGGGTTTGTCAGGCCCAATAGATCTGTCTTTAGGATTCGCGCCTACCGTACATAGACAAGTAGTTTAATGTTACCAAGCTAAGGGTATATTTCTGGTTTAAACCCACGTAGAATTAGTTTTAGTACTTGTGCCTATTTCGTAAAGCATTTATAAAAACAGCGCATGTATTCTCAGTCCCAAAAATATATATAAAAGGGAGCAAATGAAACTCACTTTTGCCTTGAAGGTATTTAATTCGACTTGGTTTCCGATAGATATCACGAACCTAACCATATATATATAATATATCAACATATTTTCTTTTTTAAGTAATCGTTACATATATATATATATATATATATATATATATATATATATATATATATATATATATATATATATATATATACTATTAATACTTTTAATATTTTCTTAGTCCGTAGTTAGCAGTCCGATGTTAGTGGTCCACAATTAGTTGCTTAAATAAAATAAATAAAGACCCCATCGTATTCGTATTGATCAGAATTAATCTCGACCCATGGTACCATGTTGTCAAATGACGTGTTGCGTACATAAAGTACAGTGTTGTCAAATGACGTGTTGCGTACAATCATGAGGTCTTATGATTAATATTCTCGTGTTGTTTACGGGTGGTCCTAAAATATATAAAATCAAATCATAAGTAATTATATATAAAATATCATATTAATTAGAAAAGATATGATTAATTTACTTTTTCTCCAAATATTTTCGTAGCAAAACTAGCTTCGGATACCCAATCTTGTTTTAGTCGTAGTTTCTTCATTACAACTCCGTTTTTGTTGGTTCAACTTGCCACTTCCTTGGATCGAGTCAAATTTTAAGAATATGAACTGAAAATACCTTAGTTTGTATTCGAAATCATAGGTTATAGGTCAAACTTTGGTGAAACTTATGAAAGTGATCATTTTCCATCATAAAAACAACATTTAATGATCATTTTTCTAAAAATACTTACACTTTGAGTTAAACCATGAAATTTTTATGTGTTAACATATTCATAAGAAATATCATTTTTCCAGAACATGAACTTCCAATTCAAAGTCAAAGATGGTTTTTAATTATCCAACCCAAAACAGCCCCCGGTTGCACTCCGACGACGTAGATTCAGTTTTTAAGATGTTCTTTGTAAAACCAAGTTATATCTTGTTAGGTTAGCATATCATTATGATATATTACAGGTCTTGAAGTGTTTTAAAAGTCAAGTTAGAAGGATCTATTTAGTTTGCGAACAAGTTTGAAATCATTCAAACTATGTTCTTGTTGTTAAAATTTTATACCACAAAATAAGATAGCTATATAAATATGAATTGAATAAGATTATGAACAAGGTTACTACCTCAAGTTACTTGGAAAAAGTTACTGCTAAAGATAAGAAATAATCTTAGAATCAAAGAGTGGTGGAGTTAGATCAAAAGGTTGGAAGTAAACTTCTTCAAATGGGTGGTTATTTTGATATGTTCTTGAAAGAGTTTTCTTATGGTATTTAAGGCTTGTAATTGAAGCTAAATGATGGGGAAAATGCTTGGAGATGATCAAGTATGAAGTTAGGAGTATTTTAAGATAGAAATGAGGGTGTAGGTATGAGAAAATGGAGTGAAGAAATGGTGTTCATTTATAAAAGCGTTTTTAGTTTATAAAGAAAGAAAAGGATTCCTAATTTTGTTTTCTTACTAATAATTCATACTACTTGACAAATCCTAGTTACCTCATATCTAGGGCAGTAATAATGTTGATTAGGATGTTGATTTTATGTGTATATACCAATAGTAAATACGTATAGAAGCTGGGTATGATACGGGTACATATACCCTAGATATACGTATAGAAATCTTGAGGAAACGAAACGAGAATTCAAATATAGCTATCTTTTGTGAATATACTTATATTGTTTTATGTATTTAAGTCCTTAAAAAGTGATTAAATACTTAATATATAAGATACGTGTATAAGCATTATATATTATAAGTATATATATCAAAGAATGTTACGTATAGTTATCGTTTTGAAAACTTAAGTTAGTAGTTTCAAAATATACTTATAACTCATAGTCATTAGTACACAATGAGATGTTAAACCATCCTTAGATCATGTTAAATGTATATAAATACATATATATACACAAACGTATAATTATCGTATGTTATATAGTTCGTGATATCATCGGTCATATTGGACGGTCAAACGTTGTGTAAAACTCTTTTTAAAAAGTCAAGTCTCAACAATTTGGATTGCTTATCATGTTGGTATGGTTTAATTTATGTAAATATTAATCTCATAAGTATAATTTGGTCGGAAAATTCCGGGTCATTACAGTACCTACCCGTTAAAGAAATTTCGTCCCCGAAATTTGATAGAGGTTGTTATGGATAACAATAAGAAGGTTTTCATGACAAATATAAGGTGATAATGGAGTTTTATCATCATTGAGTAATGTAGATAAAACGATTCGATTATGCGAAGAATATAAATGAGACTATCGTAAAAGAGTGAGATGAGTAAAATATATTCGTCTTAACCGATGACGTAGTTATGATTGATTTTCGGGATTTAAGGGATTTAAAGAGAATCTTACGTAACAAGATTTGGTTCTTTGGTGATTAAGGAAATCAGGATCTTCTTTGATTATATGCAATAATCTGTTTCGATTGCTCTGTCGGATATTTCACTATAAATTCACCCCTTCGTTTCCTTATTTTCCATGACTCACACCTTCTATTCTTTCTCCCTTGATTCTTACTTTAAAGCATTCATCAATATGCTCCATCCAGTCCTGATTTTTGATATACTCCTAACTTTTATATCTGTCATTCTTCTTTTTCATCTACCACAAGAAGAATCTATTTACTTCTACTATACTCTTGTGTTTGTAGTGTTTCTAATTCTCCCGTGTCTCTATATTGCTATCTGCATCGATATACACGGTTTGTAATTTCGGGGTTATTATCGGAGTTTATATTCTTCATTATTTTTTCGGAGCTTCATGCTTTCGTTTTCTCTTCCCGACTTCGATTCAAGCGAGTAATGGTCCGGAATTCGTAGATATGAAATTCAGAATGAACATAGCTAATGCTCTAAGAAGAAAATGGTAATAGAATGATTTTGATTTGTTAAATTACCAGAATACCCTGGAGAAGACCGAGTCATCCAGAAAAATATTCTCTTGATATGTTTAGAGATTAGATAGAATGTAAGAGTTGTGTAAATGGCACATGATGACGGTACTGTGAATCATCATGCTTCATTAGAAACTCAGCATGACTTACTGTAATATAATGACGTTGATCAAGTGTCATTATATTATACTAATCCATGCTTCAGTTCCCAACACTACTTCAAAACATTCATATTTTAAACTCGAAGGTTTCAGAATTTAGAAACTAACACAGTTTCTTTTATGTTGCACATATTACGGAGAGATAAATGATCTCAGATAAGAATAGTTGTGAAAATATCGCCAGAAATATGGAGGATATTTATAATAGAACATACGAGAATATCTTAGAATTTCTAATATCAATGGATGATGAAGAAGATTTGTCTATGAAGGTTTAGAATGAGAAATAAGATGTTTGCTAACGATTTCAGCAGGCACAGAATCATTTGGATTCTTTGAAGGCAAACTTATTCTTAGTGATTTGTCCACGGCTTTCATCATAGTTTCGCATAATCCGCTTTTCGGTACTAAATTTTCTATCGAGCGTTCCTAACACTCCTTTGTTTATCATCAAACTTTTGGCCATTAAGATCATCTACAACATGCTGCTTCGTCAGCATTTTCAAAGTTAACTGATCTGGGTCATCGGTTATCAAACCGAGGTAGTTTCAGGAGAATTGTGTTTTTAGAATGATTAGTCGCTGATGGTAATATTGTGGAATATAAAAGGTTTCCCAGTAACAATAAAGAGTACGCATATATATCGTGGTTATAATAAAGTTGTTTTGGATGAAAAGTCGGAGTTGACATGCTGGAGCTGTGACAAAATTAGCTACTTTGGAAAGGGATTGCAAAACGATCTTCGGTAATAACAATGTCAAAGGAACTAGAACAGATACGTGTCAAACGTTTACTCAGTTTCCGAGGATTTTTCAGGTGCATAACTATATGCATCAATCTTTTCTTCCGTAGTAGAAGTGCGGTTGGTTTATCCTCTCGATTGAGGTGTTTTTAAGAATTATGATAGATTTGAACGCTGATTGTAATTGTCGAGATACAATGAGGTTTAAGATGAAATCAAGTGGCAATCTTGAAGAAATGTTTAGTTTCATATGTTATAATCAATATTTTAATTCATTTTAATTGTCCAATGTCATTAGTCCATAGTCGATAGTCCACAGTAACAGTCCAATAATTCATATATAGTTTAATATATAGTATACGAATTAATTAATACGTGTTGTGACCCGTATAAGTCTCAGACTCGATCACAACTCAAACTATATATATTATTGTAGAATCAACCTCAACCCTGTATAGAGAACTCGATCATTACTGTATATAGAGTGTCTGTGGTGATTCCAAATAATATATATAGATGCGTCGATATGATATGTCAAAACATTGTATACGTGTCCCGATATTTAAAGTGCGTAAAATAATTACAGAAATTAAATGATGATAAATAAAAGTGCGATAATTAAATTGCGATAAATAAACTGCGATAAATAAAATGTTATCAGTTAGCTAGGAACAGTTAGCTGGAACAGTTAGCGTGGATTCTTAACAAAATTTTTCATAATTAATTTGTTTGTTTCTAACAGATTTTATTTTGTCATATGTTTTCTTCATATGCCACTTGTTGGATTATGGGAAGTCAAAATACAAATATGAAATTGAATGAAAATGGTTATTCTGCGGTGAACGGATACGTATATCGGTGGTTGTAAGTAGGATAGTAAATGACCGTTGAATCAGCTTCGACTAATGTACAATGTAACTTATTAAGATGAAATCTAATTATTCCTCGGGTATTACCTACCCGTTAAAAAAAATTTCACCATTAATATTTTGTACAAAAGAACTTTTAATTACAATCTTTATGAAAACATATATATATATATATATATATATATATATATATATATATATATATATATATATATATATATATATATATATATATATATATATATTTTCTTCAGATGAAATCAAGAATTTAATGAGTTAATATGATATTAATCTCATTTGCTTTTCGGTTTGAGCTAGAATAAGAAATCTCTAAAACTTTTTGAAACCACATATTCTTCGCAGAACATCAATGAAGTTATGGATCAATACTTCATCGTTCATTATTGTTGGTACTCCTTGGTATCTATGGTGCGTATGATGTTGATGTTTGTGGGATAGATTATGATGTCGAGACGTGTGATGCGGATGTTGTTTGTTAGTGGTGATGATGGTATTGTTGATGTTATTGATGGTGGTGCTGATTATGCTGCTGGTGCTGCTGCTGGTGTTTGCAACCTTCGCACCATGTTCTCCAAAGCCGTCACGCGAGCGCGAAGTTCGTTAACTTCTGCTAGTACACCGGGATGATTGGCGGTTGGAGCGAGCGAATGAAAAAGATTTGTAATATGGGATAGTATATAATCGTGACAAGATACTCTAGAAATGAGAGAGAAAATGGTGTTTCGAGTAGGTTCGCCGGTAAGTGCTTCAGGTTCATCGCCAAGAGGGCAATTTGGTGGATGGAATGGATCATCTTCTTCTTGTCTCCAGTGATTTAGTATATTACGAACCCATCCCCAATTCATCCAGAATAGATGATGGGAAATTGGTTGATCCATTTCGGTGACGCTGCTTTCGGAGCCCGAATGGAAATCCATATCGGCATAACTGTCGGAATCTGAAGAATTCGAACTAGATGCGGAATCCATCTTGTATAATGGGGAAAATGAATTTTTGGTATGGAATAGATTATAGGAGTTAGATTTGGTACTCTTCAATACATAATTTACATATGTATATATAATACCAAAATCCCGTAAATTACGGAGAATCTTTGAAAAGATATCAGTCAAAGTTCGTAATAACAGATATGCTAAGATAAGAATTCGTCTATACACTATCAATGCAGTAAATGCAGTAAAACGTGTCTAGACTTATGAATGATAAGCAGATAATTTCCTAAGCATGATAAGCAGATGATTTCTGACTAGAAATGATAAGCAAAACTTTTGACATGTAGACACGGTCGAAGTCCAGACTCATTAATGCATCCTAACAACTACTAGTTAGAAACACTAATGCAAGACCTGGTTCGCTACGACCACCGCTCTGATACCAACTGAAAGGACCCGTTCATATACATTATAAACGATTCACAATAGTTGATTACATCGCGAGGTATTTGACCTCTATATGATACATTTTACAAACATTGCATTCGTTTTTAAAAGACAAACTTTCTTTATAACGAAAATTGACGGTATGCACACCATTTCATAATATATCCAACTATAATTGACTTAATAATAATCTTGATGAACTCAATGACTCGAATGCAACGTCTTTCAAAATATGCCATGAATGACTCCAAGTAATATCCTTAAAATGAGCTAATGCACAGCGGAAGATTTCTTTAATACCTGAGAATAAACATGCTTTAAAGTGTCAACCAAAAGGTTGGTGAGTTCATAGGTTTATCATAACAATCATTTCAATATATTAATAGACCACAAGATTTCCGTTTATAAATATATGTACACTCGCAAGTGTATAAAAGTATTCTATAAGTTGTAGGCACCCGGTAACAAGCCTTAACGTTCATGTTTTACCCTCTGAAGTACACCAGATCAGGTGTGTTTAAAATAACCTCGAAGTACTAAAGCATCCCATAGTCAGGATGGGGTTTGTCAAGCCCAATAGATCTATCTTTAGGATTCGCGCCTACCGTACATAGACAAGTAGTTTAATGTTACCAAGCTAAGGGTATATTTTTGGTTTAAACCCACGTAGAATTAGTTTTAGTACTTGTGCCTATTTCGTAAAGCATTTATAAAAACAGCGCATGTATTCTCAGTCCCAAAAATATATATAAAAGGGAGCAAATGAAACTAACTTTTGCCTTGAAGGTATTTAATTTGACTTGGTCTCCGATAGATATCACGAACCTAACCATATATATAATATATCAAAATATTTTCTTTTTTAAGTAATCGTTACATATATATATACTATTAATACTTTTAATATTTTCTTAGTCCGTAGTTAGCAGTCCGATGTTAGTGGTCCACAATTAGTTGCTTAAATAAAATAAATAAAGACCCCATCGTATTCGTATTGATCAGAATTAATCTTGACCCATGGTACCATGTTGTCAAATGACGTGTTGCGTACATAAAGTACCGTGTTGTCAAATGACGTGTTGCGTACAATCATGAGGTCTTATGATTAATCTTCTCGTGTTGTTTACGGGTGGTCCTGAAATATATAAAATCAAATCATAAGTAATTATATATAAAATATCATATTAATTAGAAAAGATATGATTAATTTACTTTTTCTCCAAATATTTTCGTAGCTAAACTAACTTCGGATACCCAATCTTGTTTTAGTCGTAGTTTCTTCATTACAACTCCGTTTTTGTTGGTTCAACTTGCCACTTCCTTGGAACGAGTCAAATTTTAAGAATATGAACTGAAAATACCTTATTTTGTATTCGAAATCATAAGTTGTAGGTCAAACTTTGGTGAAACTTATGAAAGTGATCATTTTCCATCATAAAAACAACATTTAATGATCATTTTTCTAAAAATACTTACACTTTGAGTTAAACCATGAAATTTTTATGTGTTAACATATTCATAAGAAATATCATTTTTCCAGAACATGAACTTCCAATTCAAAGTTCAAGAAGGTTTTTAATTATCCAACCCAAAACAGCCCCCGGTTGCACTCCGACGACGTAGATTCAGTTTTTAAGATGTTCTTTGTAAAACCAAGTTATATCTTGTTAGGTTAGCATATCATTATGATATATTATAGGTCTTGAAGTATTTTAAAAGTCAAGTTAGAAGGATCTATTTAGTTTGCGAAAAAGTTTGAAATCATTCAAACTATGTTCTTGTTGTTAAAATTTTATACCACAAAATAAGATAGCTATATGAATATGAATTGAATAAGATTATGAACAAGGTTACTACCTCAAGTTACTTGGACAAAGTTACTGCAAAATATAAGAAATAATCTTGGAATCAAAGAGTGATGGAGTTCGATCAAAAGGTTGGAAGTAAACTTCTTCAAATGGGTGGTTATTTTGATATGTTCTTGAAAGAGTTTTCTTATGGTGTTTAAGGCTTGTAATTGAAGCTAAATGATGGGAAAAATGCTTGGAGATGATCAAGTATGAAGTTAGGAGTATTTTGAGAGAGAAATGAGGGTGTAGGTATGAGAAAATAGAGTGAAGAAATGGTGTTCATTTATAAAAATATTTTTAGTTTATAAAGAAAGAAAAGGATTCCTAATTTTGTTTTCTTACTAATAATTCATACTACTTGACAAATCCTAGTTACCTCATATCTAGGGCAGTAATAATGTTGATTAGGATGTTGATTTGATGTGTATATACCAATAGTAAATACGTATAGAAGCTGGGTATGATACGGGTACATATACCCTAGATATACGTATAGAAATCTTGAGAAAACGGAACGAGAATTCAAATATAGCTATCTTTTGTGAATATACTTATATTGTTTTATGTATTTAAGTCCTTAAAAAGTGATTAAATACTTAATATATACGATACGTGTATAAGCATTATATATTATAAGTATATATATCAAAGAATGTTACGTATAGTTATCGTTTTGAAAACTTAAGTTAGTAGTTTCAAAATATACTTATAACTCATTGTCATTAGTACACAATGAGATGTTAAACCATCCTTAGATCATGTTAAATATATATAAATACATATATATACACAAACGTATAATTATCGTATGTTATATAGTTCGTGATATCATCGGCCATATTGGACGGTCAAACGTTGTGTAAAACTCTTTTTAAAAAGTCGAGTCTCAACAATTTGGATTGCTTATCATGTTGGTATGGTTTAATTTATGTAAATATTAATCTCATAAGTATAATTTGGTCGGAAAATTCCGGGTCATTACAGTACCTACCCGTTAAAGAAATTTCGTCCCCGAAATTTGATAGAGGTTGTTATGGATAACAATAAGAAGGTTTTCATGACAAATATAAGGTGATAATGGAGTTTTATCATCATTGAGTAATGTAGATAAAACGATTCGATTATGCGAAGAATATAAATGAGACTATCGTAAAAGAGTGAGATGAGTAAAATATATTCGTCTTAACCGATGACGTAGTTATGATTGATTTCCGGGATTTAAGGGATTTAAAGAAAATCTTACGTAACAAGATTTGGTTCTTTGGTGATTAAGGAAATCAGGATCTTCTTTGATTATATGCAATAATCTGTTTCGATTGCTCTGTCGGATATTTCACTATAAATTCACCCCTTCGTTTCCTTATTTTCCATGACTCATACCTTCTATTCTTTCTCCCTTGATTCTTACTTTAAAGCATTCATCAATATGCTCCATCCAGTCCTGATTTTTGATATACTCCTAACTTTTATATCTGTCATTCTTCTTTTTCATCTACCACAAGAAGAATCTATTTACTTCTACTATACTCTTGTGTTTATAGTGTTTCTAATTCTCCCGTGTCTCTATATTGCTATCTGCATCGATATACACGGTTTGTAATTTCGGGGTTATTATCGGAGTTTATATTCTTCATTATTTTTTCGGAGCTTCATGCTTTCGTTTTCTCTTCCCGACTTCGATTCAAGCGAGTAATGGTCCGGAATTCGTAGATATGAAATTCAGAATGAACATAGCTAATGCTCTAAGAAGAAAATGGTAATAGAATGATTTTGATTTGTTAAATTACCAGAATACCCTGGAGAAGACCGAGTCATCCAGAAAAATATTCTCTTGATATGTTTAGAGATTAGATAGAATGTAAGAGTCGTGTAAATGGCACATGATGACGGTACTGTGAATCATCATGCTTCATTAGAAACTCAGCATGACTTACTGTAATATAATGACGTTAATCAAGTGTCATTATATTATACTAATCCATGCTTCAGTTCCCAACACTACTTCAAAACATTCATATTTTAAACTCGAAGGTTTCAGAATTTAGAAACTAACACAGTTTCTTTTATGTTGCACATATTACGGAGAGATAAATGATCTCAGATAAGAATAGTTGTGAAAATATCGCCAGAAATATGGAGGATATTTATAATAGAACATACGAGAATATCTTAGAATTTCTAATATCAATGGATGATGAAGAAGATTTGTCTGTGAAGGTTTAGAATGAGAAATAAGATGTTTGCTAACGATTTCAGCAGGCACAGAATCATTTGGATTCTTTGAAGGAAAACTTATTCTTAGTGATTTGTCGACGGCTTTCATCATAGTTTCGCATAATCCGCTTTTCGGTACTAAATTTTCTATCGAGCGTTCCTAACACTCCTTTCTTTATCATCAAACTTTTGGCCATTAAGATCATCTACAACATGCTGCTTCGTCAGCATTTTCAAAGTTAACTGATCTGGGTCATCGGTTATCAAACCGAGGTAGTTTCAGGAGAATTGTGTTTTTAGAATGATTAATCGCTGATGGTAATATTGTGGAATATAAAAGGTTTCCCAGTAACAATAAAGAGTACGCATATATATCGTGGTTATAATAAAGTTGTTTCGGATGAAAATTCAGAGTTGACTTGCTGGAGCTGTGACAAAATTAGCTACTTTGGAAAGGGATTGCAAAACGATCTTCGGTAATAACAATGTCAAAGGAACTAGAACAGATACGTGTCAAACGTTTACTCAGTTTCCGAGGAATTTTCAGGTGCATAACTATATGCATCAATCTTTTCTTCCGTAGTTGAAGTGCGGTTGGTTTATCCTCTCGATTGAGGTGTTTTTAAGAATTATGATAGATTTGAACGCTGATTGTAATCGTCGAGATACAATGAGGTTTAAGATGAAATCAAGTGGCAATCTTGAAGAAATGTTTAGTTTCATATGTTATAATCAATATTTTAATTCATTTTAATTGTCCAATGTCATTAGTCTATAGTCGATAGTCCACAGTAACCGTCCAATAATTCATATATAGTTTAATATATAGTATACGAATTAATTAATACGTGTTGTGACCCGTATAAGTCTCAGACTCGATCACAACTCAAACTATATATATTATTGTAGAATCAACCTCAACCCTGTATAGAAACTCGATCATTACTGCATATAGAGTGTCTGTGGTGATTCCAAATAATATATATAGATGCGTCGATATGATATGTCAAAACATTGTATACGTGTCCCGATATTTAAAGTGTGTAAAATAATTACAGAAATTAAATGATGATAAATAAAAGTGCGATAATTAAATTGCGATAAATAAACTGCGATAAATAAAATGTTATCAGTTAGCTAGGAACAGTTAGCTGGAACAGTTAGCGTGGATTCTTAACAAAATTTTTCATAATTAATTTGTTTGTTTCTAACAGATTTTATTTTATCATATGTTTTCTTCATATGCCACTTATTGGATTCTGGGAAGTCAAAATACAAATATGAAATTGAATGAAAATGGTTATTCTGCGGTGAACGAATACGTATATCGGTGGTTGTAAGTAGGATAGTAAATGACCGTTGAATCAGCTTCGACGAATGTACAATGTAACTTATTAAGATGAAATCTAATTATTCCTCGGGTATTACCTACCCGTTAAAAAAAAATTTCACCATTAATATTTTGTACAAAAGAATTTTTAATTACAATCTTTATGAAAACATATATATATATATATATATATATATATATATATATATATATATATATATATATATATATATATATATATATATATATATATATATATATTTTCTTCAGATGAAATCATGAATTTAATGAGTTAATATGATATTAATCTCATTTGCTTTTCGGTTTGAGCTAGAATAAGAAATCTCTAAAACTTTTTGAAACCACATATTCTTCGCAGAACATCAATGAAGTTATGGATCAATACTTCATCGTTCATTATTGTTGGTACTCCTTGGTATCTATGGTGCGTATGATGTTGATGTTTGTGGGACAGATTATGATGTCGAGACGTGTGATGCGGATGTTGTTTGTTAGTGGTGATGATGGTATTGTTGATGTTATTGATGGTGGTGCTGATTATGCTGCTGGTGCTGCTGCTGGTGTTTGCAACCTTCGCACCATGTTCTCCAAAGCCGTCACGCGAGCACGAAGTTCGTTAACTTCTGCTAGTACACCGGGATGATTGGCGGTTGGAGCGAGCGAATGAACAAGATTTGTAATATGGGATAGTATATAATCGTGACGAGATACTCTAGAAATGAGAGAGAAAATGGTGTTTCGAGTAGGTTCGCCGGTAAGTGCTTCAGGTTCATCGCCAAGAGGGCAATTTGGTGGATGGAATGGATCATCTTCTTCTTGTCTCCAGTGATTTAGTATATTACGAACCCATCCCCAATTCATCCAGAATAGATGATGGGAAATTGGTTGATCCATTTCGGTGACGCTGCTTTCGGAGCCCGAATGGAAATCCATATCGGCATAACTGTCGGAATCTGAAGAATTCGAACTAGATGCGGAATCCATCTTGTATAATGGGGAAAATGAATTTTTGGTATGGAATAGATTATAGGAGTTAGATTTGGTACTCTTCAATACATAATTTACATATGTATATATAATACCAAAATCCCGTAAATTACGGAGAATCTTTGAAAAGATATCAGTCAAAGTTCGTAATAACAGATATGCTAAGATAAGAATTCGTCTATACACTATCAATGCAGTAAATGCAGTAAAACGTGTCTAGACTTATGAATGATAAGCAGATAATTTCCTAAGGATGATAAGCAGATGATTTCCGACTAGAAATGATAAGCAAAACTTTTGACATGTAGACACGGTCGAAGTCCAGACTCATTAATGCATCCTAACAACTACTAGTTAGAAACACTAATGCAAGACCTGGTTCGCTACGACCACCGCTCTGATACCAACTGAAAGGACCCGTTCATATACATTATAAACGATTCACAATAGTTGATTACATCGCGAGATATTTGACCTCTATATGATACATTTTACAAACATTGCATTCGTTTTTAAAAGACAAACTTTCTTTATAACGAAAATTGACGGTATGCACACCATTTCATAATATATCCAACTATAATTGACTTAATAATAATCTTGATGAACTCAATGACTCGAATGCAACGTCTTTCAAAATATGCCATGAATGACTCCAAGTAATATCCTTAAAATGAGCTAATGCACAGCGGAAGATTTCTTTAATACCTGAGAATAAACATGCTTTAAAGTGTCAACCAAAAGGTTGGTGAGTTCATAGGTTTATCATAACAATCATTTCAATATATTAATAGACCACAAGATTTCCGTTTATAAATATATGTACACTCGCAAGTGTATAAAAGTATTCTATAAGTTGTAGGCACCCGGTAACAAGCCTTAACGTCCATGTTTTACCCTCTGAAGTACACCAGATCAGGTGTGTTTAAAATAACCTCGAAGTACTAAAGCATCCCATAGTCAGGAAGGGGTTTGTCAGGCCCAATAGATCTATCTTTAGGATTCGCGCCTACCGTACATAGACAAGTAGTTTAATGTTACCAAGATAAGGGTATATTTTTGGTTTAAACCCACGTAGAATTAGTTTTAGTACTTGTGCCTATTTCGTAAAGCATTTATAAAAACAGCGCATGTATTCTCAGTCCCAAAAATATATATAAAAGGGAGCAAATGAAACTAACTTTTGCCTTGAAGGTATTTAATTCGACTTGGTCTCCGATAGATATCACGAACCTAACCATATATATAATATATCAACATATTTTCTTTTTTAAGTAATCGTTACATATATATATACTATTAATACTTTTAATATTTTCTTAGTTCGTAGTTAGCAGTCCGATGTTAGTGGTCCACAATTAGTTGCTTAAATAAAATAAATAAAGACCCCATCGTATTCGTATTGATCAGAATTAATCTCGACCCATGGTACCATGTTGTCAAATGACGTGTTGCGTACATAAAGTACCGTGTTGTCAAATGACGTGTTGCGTACAATCATGAGGTCTTATGATTAATCTTCTCGTGTTGTTTATGGGTGGTCCTGAAATATATAAAATCAAATCATAAGTAATTATATATAAAATATCATATTAATTAGAAAAGATATGATTAATTTACTTTTTCTCCAAATATTTTCGTAGCTAAACTAACTTCGGATACCCAATCTTGTTTTAGTCGTAGTTTCTTCATTACAACTCCGTTTTTGTTGGTTCAACTTGCCACTTCCTTGGAACGAGTCAAATTTTAAGAATATGAACTGAAAATACCTTATTTTGTATTCGAAATCATAAGTTATAGGTCAAACTTTGGTGAAACTTATGAAAGTGATCATTTTCCATCATAAAAACAACATTTAATGATCATTTTTCTAAAAATACTTACACTTTGAGTTAAACCATGAAATTTTTATTTGTTAACATATTCATAAGAAATATAATTTTTCCAGAACATGAACTTCTAATTCAAAGTTCAAGATGGTTTTTAATTATCCAACCCAAAACAGCCCCCGGTTGCACTCCGACGACGTAGATTCAGTTTTTAAGATGTTCTTTGTAAAACCAAGTTATATCTTGTTAGGTTAGCATATCATTATGATATATTACAGGTCTTGAAGTATTTTAAAAGTCAAGTTAGAAGGATCTATTTAGTTTGCGAAAAAGTTTGAAATCATTCAAACTATGTTCTTGTTGTTAAAATTTTATACCACAAAATAAGATAGCTATATGAATATGAATTGAATAAGATTATGAACAAGGTTACTACCTCAAGTTACTTGGACAAAGTTACTGCAAAATATAAGAAATAATCTTGGAATCAAAGAGTGATGGAGTTAGATCAAAAGGTTGGAAGTAAACTTCTTCAAATGGGTGGTTATTTTGATATGTTCTTGAAAGAGTTTTCTTATGGTGTTTAAGGCTTGTAATTGAAGCTAAATGATGGGAAAAATGCTTGGAGATGATCAAGTATGAAGTTAGGAGTATTTTGAGAGAGAAATGAGGGTGTAGGTATGAGAAAATAGAGTGAAGAAATGGTGTTCATTTATAAAAACGTTTTTAGTTTATAAAGAAAGAAAAGGATTCCTAATTTTGTTTTCTTACTAATAATTCATACTACTTGACAAATCCTAGTTACCTCATATCTAGGGCAGTAATAATGTTGATTAGAATGTTGATTTGATGTGTATATACCAATAGTAAATACGTATAGAAGCTGGGTATGATACGGGTACATATACCCTAGATATACGTATAGAAATCTTGAGGAAACGGAACGAGAATTTAAATATAGCTATCTTTTGTGAATATACTTATATTGTTTTATGTATTTAAGTCCTTAAAAAGTGATTAAATACTTAATATATACGATACGTGTATAAGCATTATATATTATAAGTATATATATCAAAGAATGTTACGTATAGTTATCGTTTTGAAAACTTAAGTTAGTAGTTTCAAAATATACTTATAACTCATTGTCATTAGTACACAATGAGATGTTAAACCATCCTTAGATCATGTTAAATATATATAAATACATATATATACACAAACGTATAATTATCGTATGTTATATAGTTCGTGATATCATCGGTCATATTGGACGGTCAAACGTTGTGTAAAACTCTTTTTAAAAAGTCAAGTCTCAACAATTTGGATTGCTTATCATGTTGGTATGGTTTAATTTATGTATATATTAATCTCATAAGTATAATTTGGTCGAAAAATTCCGGGTCATTACAGTACCTACCCGTTAAAGAAATTTCGTCCCCGAAATTTGATAGAGGTTGTTATGGATAACAATAAGAAGGTTTTCATGACAAATATAAGGTGATAATGGAGTTTTATCATCATTGAGTAATGTAGATAAAACGATTCGATTATGCGAAGAATATAAATGAGACTATCGTAAAAGAGTGAGATGAGTAAAATATATTCGTCTTAACCGATGACGTAGTTATGATTGATTTCCGGGATTTAAGGGATTTAAAGAGAATCTTACGTAACAAGATTTGGTTCTTTGGTGATTAAGGAAATCAGGATCTTCTTTGATTATATGCAATAATCTGTTTCGATTGCTCTGTCGGATATTTCACTATAAATTCACCCCTTCGTTTCCTTATTTTCCATGACTCACACCTTCTATTCTTTCTCCCTTGATTCTTACTTTAAAGCATTCATCAATATGCTCCATCCAGTCCTGATTTTTGATATACTCCTAACTTTTATATCTGTCATTCTTCTTTTTCATCTACCACAAGAAGAATCTATTTACTTTTACTATACTCTTGTGTTTATAGTGTTTCTAATTCTCCCGTGTCTCTATATTGCTATCTGCATCGATATACACGGTTTGTAATTTCGGGGTTATTATCGGAGTTTATATTCTTCATTATTTTTTCGGAGCTTCATGCTTTCGTTTTCTCTTCCCGACTTCGATTCAAGCGAGTAATGGTCCGGAATTCGTAGATATGAAATTCAGAATGAACATAGCTAATGCTCTAAGAAGAAAATGGTAATAGAATGATTTTGATTTGTTAAATTACCAGAATACCCTGGAGAAGACCGAGTCATCCAGAAAAATATTCTCTTGATATGTTTAGAGATTAAATAGAATGTAAGAGTCGTGTAAATGGCACATGATGACGGTACTGTGAATCATCATGCTTCATTAGAAACTCAGCATGACTTACTGTAATATAATGACGTTAATCAAGTGTCATTATATTATACTAATCCATGCTTCAGTTCCCAACACTACTTCAAAACATTCATATTTTAAACTCGAAGGTTTCAGAATTTAGAAACTAACACAGTTTCTTTTATGTTGCACATATTACGGAGAGATAAATGATCTCATATATACTATAACTTGAAAAGGTAACAATGTATTAATTGTTTGATACCGTACATTAAACTTATTGGTTTAAATATCTATTTGAATATATATGATAAGTTGAAATATTTATTATTAAAATTTATTTATAAATAACTTCCAATGTGTATTTAAAAACTGATTTATGTATATTAAAAAGATATATACATATATATAATTTCAAGTTATTTAGTAAACGATAGTAACATTCGTTTATTGATTCGATTGATATTTAGATAAGTTAACTAAAGCGTTTAAGATGAACCGGTAAAACACTAATTTGCTACAGTATTTTCAAATTGCTACAGTACCCAAAATGCTACAGTGTTTTCGAAAATCACTATTTGCTACAGTGAATTGTTACAGTAGAAATTGTATTTGCTACAGTGAATTGCTACACTAAAACACTATTTTAAAATGTATTTTAACAAATATCGAGACAATGATTTATAGAAGTAAATGACCAAAACATTCAAATGTATAAGTTATATTTCGAGTGATATAATTTAGGGATAATTTAAGGCCATATTTTGACTAAGGTACGTGTCCCAAAATGTAATGTACAAGTTTTCTCAGCGTACGAAGGGACACTCGAAAAACCGAAACCGGGACATAAGTCGCGTAACAACGTACGACTTATCGAAACAAAAATTACAAGTTAACTATGCATGTGAATTTAATATAATATATAATTAATTATATAAATTAAATATATTATATATATTATTAATTATTATGTCGACAAACAAAAATACAAAAAAAATGTGATCTGGATTTTGGGGCCATGCGATCGCATGGAAAATAGGCATAAAACCCATGCGATCGCATGGGGTCAGATTTCAGAAAAGGTCTATAAATTGAATTCGTTTTTGCTCAGTTTACACACTTATTACTCCGTATTTATTTTATTTATATTATTATTATTATTATTATTATTATTATTATTATTATTATTATTATTATTATTATTATTATTATTATTATTATTATTATTATTATATTATTAAATTATTATTAATCTTAATATTTTAGTAATATTATACATAAAATATTACGACGAGGTTATGAGCATGTCACTTTTAAAAATGAGTTTTACGAGCGGGATAGAACTAAGGAAATTATGGGCTATTGCCAAGGAGGTTATGGGTAATGTTCGGGGATATATTTATGAATCAAACCTAGTGTTTATCATCTCCGTTACGTCTACGTACTTTCCTACAATATTGAATCTCAATATTAATACGTAAGTACTTATATTTTATCTATTATATATTAATAGTTTATCCATGTCTAGTACTCGAGTATATATATTTATACATGCTTGTATGCTAAATTTCGTCGTTAAACAGTTTATAATGAATCACGAATTAAATCCATATATTACTGGTAAAAGGTATATGATATACATGTTTTTGGAAAGCTGGCGAAAAATCGATAACTTTTCATTTAGACACCGAATAGTTTCGATGAACGGATTAAAAGATATGATCAACTGAATTATGATTGACGTTAATTGAAATTGCTTTTGAATCTACAATTAAGATTTAAACAACTTGTTTACGAGATTGATAAAGTGAATTTTTAAATATTACCAACCGAGTAAATGAATCTTTATATAAGGCAAGTCTCATTTTATTAAACTATTGTCAAAATTGACTTTTTGAAACGACTTTGGATAACTTTTGTATGTCGATCTCGAGCATTAGGATTGTGATACAGTATGACCTGACCTAGCTTGATAGACATTTATTGACCAACATATGTTCTCTAGGTTGAGATCTACGATTCTTTCATATACCGAGTTTCAGTCACATTACGTTGAGTAACTGTATGTGCTGCTAAGGTGAGTTTCATTGATCCCTTTTTAATTGCTTTTGCAATATATATTTTTGGGCTGAGAATACATGCACTTTATACAAGATGGATCCCGTATCTAGTTCAAATTCCTTAAACTCTGACAGCTATTCCGATATGGATATTCACCTGAATTCTGAAGACAGTGTAACCGGAATGGATCAACCAATTAGCCATCATCTATTCTGGATGAATTGGGGATGGGTTCGTAGCCTACTTAATTATTAGAGACAAGAAGAAGGCGATCCCTTTCATCCACCACATTGCCCTCTTGGCGAAGAACCTGAAGCACTTACCGGCGAACTTGTTCGTAATACTATTTTCTCTCTCATCTCCAGAATATCTTGTCATGATCATATACTCTCTCAAACCCTGGATCTTATTCATCCGCTCGTCCGAACCGCCAATCATCCCGGTGTAGTAGAAGAAGTCAACGAGCTTCGCGCTCGGGTAGTGGCTTTGGAGAATATGGTGCAAAGGTTACAAGCACCAGCAGCATCACCGGCATCAACAGTACCACCACCAACAACAACCGCATCGCAAACCTCAACTTCACAATCTATTCCACTAGCATCAATGTCATACGCACCGTAATTACGAAGAAATACCAGCAACAATAACCGATGAAGTATTAACTCATTTTCCCTGAAGAAATTTTATGTATATTTAATATATATGAATTTTAAAATCAAAATAAATATTTTCGTACCAAGTTATTACGTGTGAATCTTAACTGGTAGGTACTACTCGGTTAATTCATATTACTAATATGCTATGATGTACATCCTTCGTTAATGACTTAACCATCGTTAACTACAATCTCTGTTTCCAACTCAATGTATTCCATTTCATAATAAACTAAGTATATTATTCAATTATATGGTTGGTTTTATATTTTCATTTTCGATGTACTCGAAACTTTCCAGAAAACATCATCTGTGCCTTGTAAGGTTCACAAAAATTCCACAAGCATCAACATCCTTCACCGAGAAATAAGAATAAATAATGGAGTATCGATTACATTAGCGAAATACTCCGCAAAGATTATGTAATCTTTAATGTTTTAGAGATTAATCATTTCTAAGTCAATTCGAAAATCAAATGAGCTTAATATGATATTAACTCATTAAATCTGTATTAGATCTGAAGAAAATATACATACATATATTTTCATAAAGACGGTAATAAAAATTCTTTTGTACAAAGTATTAATTGTGAAATCTTTAACGGGTAGGTACTACTCGAGAAATATTTAAGTTCACAATTAATATGTTACACTGTACATTCTTCAATTTTGATTCAAAAATTATTAACAATGCTCACAACGATATACAATCGTTTTCATACAAATTCAATTACATATTATCGATGGATCAGAATCCAAGTCATAACTCTGAACCGGTGACATCATTCTTAGATCCCTACATCTTTAAAAGCTATACTTTGATTTCAAAACTGTGCTAGAACATCATATGTATATTAACGATTACAATCTGTGTTCAAACCGTCCGAAATTTCTGAAAAACACTTCAAACAATGAACCATCGAGATGACGATCCAACCACATGTTACCCACAGTTATGCACCTGAAAAACTCTCGAAACCAAAGTCATAGTTTAACACGTAATCGTGTCAGACCCTTTGGCATTTATTAGCAAAAATAACTTTTCAAACCCTTTTCAACATAGACAGTTTTGTCACAGCTCCAACAAATCAACTTCAATTATTCATTCGAATAAGCCTTATTATAACTTTGATATATAAGTTTGCCCTTCGTCATTGTTACCGAGGAACCTTTTATATCTCACCACATTAGCAGTAAACTTACCAGCAACATCATTGATCTTTAACTTTTCAAAAAATCATTATACTCATTGAAACCCTATATCTTGTAACGAGAATTGCCATACGAATCATCGGGAATTAGCAATCAGTATTTTGAAATCTCGCAGCATGTTTACGCTAACAGCTATATGTGTACATATAACGTCTATCTCCTAGATTTACACACTTCGAATGTGAAGATTCTGAAAATCACCCTAAACTAAGAATTAGTTCTCCAAATTTTGAAAAATGCTGATGAAGCAGCAAAAACTGTAAACGACCTTAACAGTGAAAAGTTTGATGATAAAGAATATTGTGTTAGAAAAGCTCAGAAAAAGAAAAGGTTTGGAACTGGAAAACGGATTGAGCAAAGTATGAAGGAGGCTGTGGATAAATCACAAGGACGAAACCTGCTTTCCAAGAATCCAAATGATTCAGTATTTGCTGAAGCCATTAACGAATACCTTGCTTCCGAATCTAAACCCTTGCTGACAATATTCTTCATCATCCTCTGATATTAGAAATTCTAAGATATCATCATATCTTTCATTATAAATATCCTCCATATTTCTGGAGATAATTTCATAATCATTCGTATCGGAAATCAATTTTCTCCTTGCAATATCTGTGTTACATCATAAAAGAAACTATTTTAGTTTCTAAATTCTGAAACTTTCAAGTTTAAAATATGAATATTTTGGAAGTGGTGTTGGGAGCTGAAGCATGAGTTAGTATAATATAATGACACTTGATCAACGTGATTATATTACAGTAAATCATGCTGAGTTTCTAATGGAACGTGATAAAGGTTCACATATCATACCCTCATCATGAACCATGTTACATAACTCTTTCATTCTATTTAATCTCTAAATATATCAAGAAAATACTTTTCTTGATGATTCGGTCTTTTCCAGATATTCTGGTAATTTGACAAATCAAGATCGTGTCATTACAATTTCTTTCTTAGAACATTAACTATGTTCATTCCGAAATATATAGCTATGAATTATGGACTATTATTCGCTTGACTTGAAGTCGGGAAGGAAAAACGGAAGCATGGAGCTCCTAAATATAAGGGAAAATATAAAGCCTGACAACAACACATATATTACAAACCGTTTATATTAATGCGTATAGCAATATAAAGACACGGGAGAATGAAAAACACTATAACCCCAAGGTAATGGTAGAAGAAAGTAATTTCCTCTGGTGGTAGATGAAAAAGAAGAATGACAGATATGAAAGTTAGGAGTATATCAAGAATCAGAACTGGATGAAGCATTTCACAATCTTTTGAAAGTATGAAATGAGGAAGAAGATGTAGGAGTAGTGAAAATAATGAAACAGAAGAGGTCAATTTATAGCAAAATATCGAACGCAGCAATAGAGGCAGATTATGCATTTAATCAAAGAAAATCCTAATTTCCGTAAATTCTGAAAAATCAAATCTTATTTAAATTATGAAGATTTTCTATTCCTTAAAATCCGGAAATCAATCGTTACTACATCAAGAGATAAGACGCATCTCTATTCTCCATTTCACTCGATTACGATAACTTCTCTCATACGCTTCGAGTAATTGGATTATTTTATCCATATTATTCAAACATAGATAAAACTCTATTATCAACTCATATTCGTCATTAAAACATTTTTATTGTTAGCCATGACGACCTCACTCAAATTTCGGGACGAAATTTCTTTAACGGGTAGGTACTGTGATGACCCGGAAATTTCTGACCAAATTTAAACTTAATCTTTGTATGATTAACATTTCCGACACGATAAGCAAAGTCTGTAAAACTGAATCTCAAAATTTTTGAACTACTTTTATATATTTAAATACCCTTCGGTTGTTTTCGACGATTCGCGAACACTTATATGTAAATAGATACATATATACTATAACTTGAAAAGGTAACAATGTATTAATTGTTTGATACCGTACATTAAACTTATTGGTTTAAATATCTATTTGAATATATATGATAAGTTGAAATATTTATTATTAAAATTTATTTATAAATAACTTCCAATGTGTATTTAAAAACTGATTTATGTATATTAAAAAGATATATACATATATATAATTTCAAGTTATTTAGTAAACGATAGTAACATTCGTTTATTGATTCGATTGATATTTAGATAAGTTAACTAAAACGTTTAAGATGAACCGGTAAAACACTAATTTGCTACAGTATTTTCAAATTGCTACAGTACCCAAAATGCTACAGTGTTTTCGAAAATCACTATTTTGCTACAGTGAATTGTTACAGTAGAAATTGTATTTGCTACAGTAACTTTGCTACAGTAAAACACTATTTTAAAATGTATTTTAACAAATATCGAGACAATGATTTATAGAAGTAAATAACCAAAACACTCAAATGTATAAGTTATATTTCGAGTGATATAATTTAGGGATAATTTAAGGCTATATTTTGACTAAGGTACGTGTCCCAAAATGTAATGTACAAGTTTTCTCAGCGTACGAAGGGACACTCGAAAAACCGAAACCGGGACATAAGTCGCGTAACAACGTACGACTTATCGGAACAAAAATTACAAGTTAACTATGCATGTGAATTTAATATAATATATAATTAATTATATAAATTAAATATATTATATATATTATTAATTATTATGTCGACAAACAAAAATACAAAAAAAATGTGATCTGGATTTTGGGGCCATGCGATCGCATGGAAAATAGGCATAAAACCCATGCGATCGCATGGGGTCAGATTTCAGGAAAGGTCTATAAATTGAATTCGTTTTTGCTCAGTTTACACACTTATTACTCCGTATTTATTTTATTTAAATTATTATTATTATTATTATTATTATTATTATTATTATTATTATTATTATTATTATTATTATTATTATTATTATTATATTATTAAATTATTATTAATCTTAATATTTTAGTAATATTATACATAAAATATTACGACGAGGTTATGAGCATGTCACTTTTAAAAATGAGTTTTACGAGCGGGATAGAACTAAGGAAATTATGGGCTATTGCCAAGGAGGTTATGGGTAATGTTCGGGGATATATTTATGAATCAAACCTAGTGTTTATCATCTCCGTTATGTCTACGTACTTTCCTACAATATTGAATCTCAATATTAATACGTAAGTACTTATATTTTATCTATTATATATTAATAGTGTATCCATGTCTAGTACTCGAGTATATATATTTATACATGCTTGTATGCTAAATTTCGTCGTTAAACAGTTTATAATGAATCACGAATTAAATCCATATATTACTGGTAAAAGGTATATGATATACATGTTTTTGGAAAGCTGGCGAAAAATCGATAACTTTTCATTTAGACACCGAATAGTTTCGATGAACGGATTAAAAGATATGATCAACTGAATTATGATTGACGTTAATTGAAATTGCTTTTGAATCTACAATTAAGATTTAAACAACTTGTTTACGAGATTGATAAAGTGAATTTTTAAATATTACCAACCGAGTAAATGAATCTTTATATAAGGCAAGTCTCATTTTATTAAACTATTGTCAAAATTGACTTTTTGAAACGACTTTGGATAACTTTTGTATGTCGATCTCGAGCATTAGGATTGTGATACACTATGACCTGACCTAGCTTGATAGACATTTATTGACCAACATATGTTCTCTAGGTTGAGATCTACGATTCTTTCATATACCGAGTTTCAGTCACATTACGATGAATAACTGTATGTGCTGCTAAGGTGAGTTTCATTGATCCCTTTTTAATTGCTTTTGCAATATATATTTTTGGGCTGAGAATATATGCACTTTATTTTAAACGCAATGGATACAAGTACATACTAAATTCTACACTGAGTTTGAACCGAAAATCCCTTAGCTTTGGTAACTAGTAACTGCCAGTTATAAGAACTGGTGGGCGCGAGTAGTAGTATATGGATCCATAGGGCTTGATATCCCCGTCTGAGCTAGAGCACTAGCCTTTTAACGGATGTATGCTATTTGAGAAGCGTACACGTTGGTTTGCGTGTATTATTAAGATGATTATACAAAGGGTACAAATTATATATACGTTAAAGTTTAGTTACCAGGGTGCTCAATTTCGTAGAATATTTTGATAAACATTTCGGATGAAACAACTGAAATCTTGTGATCCACCTTTATATACTGATTATACGAAACATTAAAACTATGAACTCACCAACCTTTGTGTTGACACTTGTTAGCATGTTTATTCTCAGGTTTCCTAGAAGTCTTCTGCTGTTTGCTTAGATGTTAGACAAGCTATGTGCATGGAGTCTTACATGACATATTTTTCAAGGAAACGTTGCATTCACCAAATCATCACCATGTATCTTATTTTGACTGCATTGTCAACGGAAGTACTGTTGTAAACTATTATTTATGGTGATTATCTATATGTAGAAATCATCAGATGTCGAAAACCTTTGATTAAAATATTCATTTATGGTGTGCCTTTTCAAAAGAATGCAATGTTTACAAAACCTATCATATAGAGGTCAAATACCTCGCAATGAAATCAATGAATGATGTGTTCGTCCATATGGATTTGGAGCGATCATCACAAATGCAAAGTGTTCAGGCAAGAAGCCTTTAGTGAGAGTGATTATTGGCCAACTGTGGCGAAAGATAACGTGGGTGCTTTTAGTTCAAGTAGAAGCGTTCAGTCAATGTTTCGACTTCCAGAGGACTGAATGATTTTCAAGATTATTGCTCATATGTTCATGGCTAGAGGAAATGCGAATAAGGTTCAGCGAAGGGATCTTTGGATTATACAGCAACTTAAATTGTGAGAGCGAATTGATGTCCCTTGTATGCTAGGAGTGTGGTTACAAGAGATTGGAATGGATAAACGCGCGGAACGCCCGTTGTTAGGAGGGCATTTGGTGACTAGGTTTGCTAGGGCATTTTCAGTTCCGACTAATAGGTGTAATATGTTGGGGGTTGAGGCGATGCCCACTAATATTCTATTTTTCTCAAAAGCCAAATTTATCAGAAGAGGTCCAACAGGTTGGGTTTTAAGGGAGGATGAACAACAACAACCGGGTGATGGTGCTGGACGCGGTCGCGGTCGTGGTGTTGGTCGATCCACTTATGAAGCAGGCAGTTTGAGTGCAAACGTACCGGGTACGTGGGCACTTAGTGAAGAAAGTTGGGATTCTCTAGTTAACAGTGTAGATGGGATGCATTTGGAGTATCGGGATAGTCGGTCCGCGTATAATGCTCAGGTTGAGCATAATCAGAGGATGTTGGAGGAGCAACGCAGGCATCATGAGGATATGAGGGTTTGGCACCAGAATAGTTATGGTGCGATTAACACATCGTTGGGACAGTTCGGAACGGCGGTTGGTCATTTGAGTGAGCGAGTTGATAGGGTTGAGTATGATGTGAGGGGGATTCGGGCTCACAATCAGTGGGAGATGCATCAGAGGCAGATTCAAATACAGATGCGTCAGACACCGGAGGCTTATATTCTGACGCGTACTACGATCCCTGATTATACAGTAGTTACTTCCCCGAGGCCGGATCCCTCATAGGACCCGTATCAGGCTTGCCAGGACACTTATGGTGTGGATTGGGACCCCTTCAGAGATTTGTGGCCGAGTGAATGATTTGGCGTTGCGCATGTTATTGTTGTAATTTGTTTAAAACTATTTCTTTTCCTTTGGTCTGTATTTGGATAATTATGTATTTTTCTTATGTACTTTGAAAACTTATTTTGGGGGCAAGGCGTTTAGGCATCGGGTGGTGCCACCTTGTCCTGTTTATGTAGTTCGTTTGTTTTTCTTTTCTTAGGTTTGTTGGTGAAACGATTTTTCAAGTCTGGCATTAAGTTCAGCAAAACTACATGATTGATGATATTGGTGTGATGATCGGGAATGGACGATGTTCTTATGCTGGCAGTCAGTTCAGCGCCATCTGTCACTGGCATTCCGCGATCTGTGGTTAAGCTCGATAAGTTTTTATATTTTCTTTCTCACATAACCCTTTCGATTTTAATCTATTTTTGATCTCAAGTGATGGGGACATTACTTGATCTCAAGTGTGGGGTGGGGGATGTAAAATCTCTCGGGTTGGTTGTTAATGGAATCCTCATATTAGTTTTGATTTAAAAAAAGGCTTGACGTTTCACGGGTTTTGGTCGTAAAAAAAAATTGAAAAATTAGGGAAAAATTTAAAAAAAAAAATGAGAAAAGTTAGTTTAAAAGTAAAAAAAAAAGTAGAAAAACAATTGAAAATTCGGCCAAAACCTTTGTTATGAAAATTGGTTTTGATTTGGCTTGGTATTTTATGGCATATTTCGTGATTTCAAATAAGCCAAAATTGTTGCACATGTTCATTTTCTTGGACATGAAATCCTATGAGTTCGGGGAACTCAATAGTAGGTCACCTGTACCAAAACAGGTGTAAATCGTAAGAGAGCGGTGATTGCATAGCGTGATTATGACCGAATCACGTGCCAGATCAAAAACTTTAGGTTGCTTGGTATAGCAGACTTCCGAAACTATACCATTTTATTATTACATCATCTAATGGTGTGATACCGTGGGAAGAGGAGCCTTGAGCTTTGATATTAAAGCGAAGGGGTACAAAATAGTTATATTTTTACTACAAAATACTATTAAATACGATACAATTTTACACAAGTTATTTATTTATTTATAGAATGGATATACCTAAACCTTGCTACAACACTTATAGGCAGTGTACCTAATCGTACAGTAGTATAGTTTTTAGTAAGTCCGTTTCGTTCCACAGGGATCTTAGCCAAGTTTAACGCTATATATTTAAAACTATATTTGTAAATATATAAATATATATAAGTAGTATTATTATTATAAAAGTGGATTTTTACCGTTTAATGACCGGTTTGTCGATTTTAAAACTTAAGTCGCAGTTAAAACCTAATGTAAAATATTAAAAATAAATATAACTTAATTTAAAGCGTAAAGTAAATAACGATAATGAAATTGCGATAAATAAAAGTACGATAATTAAAAGTGCAATAAAATGACAGTAAATAAAATGCGATAATTAAAAGTGCAATTAAATATGAAATAAAGGAATTATGCTTATTTAAACTTCCGTAATCATGATGTTTGACGTGTTGATTTTAGTTTTATTACCATGGGTTAATTGTCCTTTATCCTGGATTATTCAATATGTCCGTCTGGTTTTTGTCCATAACAGTCCATCAGTCATAAATATAAAGTGCGAGTGTCCTCGTCAAATTATCCTTATATCCGAAGTCAAATATTCCAACTAATTGGGGACTTAAACTATAATTACACCAATTTTCCTTGTATATAATTCAACCCTGTTTTAATAA
The DNA here is from genome assembly GCF_046630445.1 of Rutidosis leptorrhynchoides. Taxonomy (NCBI): domain Eukaryota; kingdom Viridiplantae; phylum Streptophyta; class Magnoliopsida; order Asterales; family Asteraceae; genus Rutidosis; species Rutidosis leptorrhynchoides. Next base: position 136,305,694 of record NC_092342.1, on the reverse strand, counting down.
GTCCATAGACTATTAATCCATTCCCGTGTCCGGTTAAATGAACGATTATTAGTACTTATAAATATCCCGCCCATCGTGTCCGATCGAGTGTATATGGTTATTTATAGGTACGTCCAATTGTAAATCTTTATATTAAATTAACAAACTATCATTTAATTAAACAAATATAAAGCCCATTAATAACCCTTAGTCTAATTTCCACAAGTGTCGTTCTTTTGTCCAAACCCCAATTATGGTACAAAGCTCAATTACCCAATTTTAATATTTTAGCCCAACATCACGATTACTTCGGCTTAAATAAGCATAATAATAACTTATCTACGAGACATTAATTTAAAAAGGTTGAACATAACTTACAATGATTAATAATAGTGTAGCGTTACACGGACATAATTTCGACTTACACCCTTACAACATTCGCTAACATACCCTTATTATTATTAAAATTAAAATTAAAATTAAAATTAATATATATATATATATATATATATATATATATATATATATATATATATATATATATATATATATATATATATCTATGTATACGTGAGAGATGGAGAAAGAAAAAGATGTAAACATTCGACCGAAAATGCTGAAATTTATAGATGTGGCCAGCATATTGGGGCCATGCGATCGCATGGCCTGCTTTTCCAGCTCACATTTTGTTGTTTGCTTCTTACCGACGGTTTTATAAATATATATAATATATATATAATTTTTAAGAATTATTTATATATTATATTATATTTATGTGCATAGTTGACTTGAAAGTTTTAGTCCGTTGCGTCGAGCGTTGAGAGTTGACTCTGGTCTCGGTTCCGGATTTTCAAACGTCCTTGCGTACAATTTAATATCTTGTACTTTGCGTTTCGCGTCTTGTACTCTTGTAATTTTGAGACGTTTCTCATCAATAATTTGAACCACTTTGATTGTACTTTGTACTTTTGAGTTTTTTGGTCGTTTGCGTCTTCAATTCGTCAAATTTGTCTTTTGTCTTCACCTTTTATTATTTAAACAAATATCACTTGTAAATAGAACAATTGCAACCAAAAGCTTGTCTTTCTTGAGGGATAATGCTATGAAATATATGTTCGTTTTTAGCATTATCAAACTTCACCAGTGTTGTCATTTTTAGGAACAATAGCTACGTGCTTGTGTTTGCTTAGACAACACAACCCATAGCCAAAAGCTATGGCACCCAAAGGTTTTTAAGATTTATCGGAAGGGTAGTATCTACTTCCTACCTTTCTTAAAACAAGCAGAAAAGCTTGTCATGTGGGAAGTAGACAACTTGGAATTAATTCCAACCACGTTCATTACCATTGAGTGTGAAATCCTACGAATTCTTTAAGAATTCAATCGTAGGTCACCTGTGTAGTGACCCGAACTTTTCCATGTTTATATATATTAATTGAGATTGATATTTACATGATTAAATGTTTCCAACATGTTAAGCAATCAAACTTGTTAAGACTTGATTAATTGAAATATGTTTCATATAGACAATTGACCACCCAAGTTGACCGGTGATTCACGAACGTTAAAACTTGTAAAAACTATATGATGACATATATATGGATATATATATAGTTAACATGATACTATGATAAGTAAACATATCATTAAGTATATTAACAATGAACTACATATGTAAAAACAAGACTACTAACTTAATGATTTTTAAACGAGACATATATGTAACGATTATCGTTGTAAAGACATTTAATGTATATATATCATATTAAGAGATATTCATACATGATAATATCATGATAATATAATAATTTAAAATCTCATTTGATATTATAAACATTGGGTTAACAACATTTAACAAGACCGTTAACCTAAAGGTTTAAAAACAACACTTACATGTAACGACTAACGATGACTTAACGACTCAGTTAAAATGTATATACATGTAGTGTTTTAATATGTATTTATACACTTTTGAAAGACTTCAATACACTTATCAAAATACTTCTACTTAACAAAAATGCTTACAATTACATCCTCGTTCAGTTTCATCAACAATTCTACTCGTATGCACCCGTATTCGTACTCGTACAATACACAGCTTTTAGATGTATGTACTATTGGTATATACACTCCAATGATCAGCTCTTAGCAGCCCATGTGAGTCACCTAACACATGTGGGAACCATCATTTGGCAACTAGCATGAAATATCTCATAAAATTACAAAAATATGAGTAATCATTCATGACTTATTTACATGAAAACAAAATTACATATCCTTTATATCTAATCCATACACCAACGACCAAAAACACCTACAAACACTTTCATTCTTCAATTTTCTTCATCTAATTGATCTCTCTCAAGTTCTATCTTCAAGTTCTAAGTGTTCTTCATATATACTACAAGTTCTAGTTACATAAAATCAAGAATACTTTCAAGTTTGCTAGCTCACTTCCAATCTTGTAAGGTGATCATCCAACCTCAAGAAATCTTTATTTCTTACAGTATGTTATCATTCTAATACAAGGTAATAATCATATTCAAACTTTGGTTCAATTTCTATAACTATAACAATCTTATTTCAAGTGATGATCTTACTTGAACTTGTTTTCGTGTCATGATTCTGCTTCAAGAACTTCGAGCCATCCAAGGATCTGTTGAAGCTAGATCCATTTTTCTCTTTTCCAGTAGGTTTATCCAAGGAAATTAAGGTAGTAATGATGTTCATAACATCATTCAATTCATACGTATAAAGCTATCTTATTCGAAGGTTTAAACTTGCAATCACTAGAACATAGTTTAGTTAATTCTAAACTTGTTCGCAAACAAAAGTTAATCCTTCTAACTTGACTTTTAAAATCAACTAAACACATGTTCTATATCTATATGATATGCTAACTTAATGATTTAAAACCCGGAAACACGAAAAACACCGTAAAACCGGATTTACGCCGTCGTAGTAACACCGCGGGCTGTTTTGGGTTAGTTAATTAAAAACTATGATAAACTTTGATTTAAAAGTTGTTATTCTGAGAAAATGATTTTTATTATGAACATGAAACTATATCCAAAAATTATGGTTAAACTCAAAGTGGAAGTATGTTTTCTAAAATGGTCATCTAGACGTCGTTCTTTCGACTGAAATGACTACCTTTACAAAAACGACTTGTAACTTATTTTTCTGACTATAAACCTATACTTTTAAGCATGTTTATTCTCAGGTGATTATTAAGAACTTCCGCTGTCGCATACTTAAATAAGGACGAGATTTGGAGTCCATGCTTGTATGATATTGTGTAAAAACTGCATTCAAGAAACTTATTTTGTTGTAACATATTTGTATTGTAAACCATTATGTAATGGTCGTGTGTAAACAGGATATTTTAGATTATCATCATTTGATAATCTACGTAAAGCTTTTTAAACCTTTATTGATGAAATAAAGGTTATGGTTTGTTTTAAAATGAATGCAGTCTTTCAAAAACGTCTCATATAGAGGTCAAAACCTCGCAACGAAATCAATTAATTTGGAACGTTTTTAATCAATAAGAACGGGACATTTCAACCTGCACCAAGACGGGTGTCAACCGTATGAACGGTGATAGGCCAAGCGTTCTCTTGGTTTCCCAACCTGTTGCTTCTAAAAACTGCCCTCTCTCGGTTGGATGTTGGTCCAGCCTACTACGAGGATCCAGTATGCAGCAACCCAACCTATACAAAGGGCATCCATCAAAGCCCCTTTACTAGATTGGTGGTCAAAACCGGGGCATGCGCTAGATCAAAAACTTTAATAGGGCGATCCTCATTGTTTCTCCTAACAAGGACAATGTTGCACCCGACCACTTTGTATAACCCTAGGAGTAAAGTCTCCAAATCGACACACTTGCTGATTTATTTCAGAAGTTGTAGTCCAGACCAGTTGTAGGGTGACGAAAAATCTTGAAAAGTCATTGATAACATCGAATAGAAATCTACCAGGCCTCAACATCAAACAGGGAAACTGGTAGTCAGACTTATCTCGATGAGGGAGATCTGTCTCGTCAAATGGGGAGCGCACCATGATACATAAATATGTGATTGATCGATCCCCAGTTGGATAACCTCCGGAAAGGTAAGATATCAGCTTTTAAGCCTGATGAACTTCAATCTTTATGATTGACTTAACGGATTAGATGATCACCTCATGATTATCGATGATATCTGGACGTAATGTGTATCCTCTTAAGTACATTATTTTCTTACCGACATCTCACGATGTTAGGTACTGTGGGAGGCATTGGCTTGACCAATTGCAGGTTAGCCCGTGCATTCTTTTTGGCACATGCGTTCGATTGTCATATCTTTGGTGTTTGGTGCCCACTTGATTCCTGGTTTCTTTGAAGACACATATTATGGTTCGATATTCTCTACCTCATTATTATGGTACGCTATTCAAGACTATATATAGCTACTTTGTTCATATTAATTGTTTGAGGATTGGGAAGTTAATTTTGGGGGAATGCAAGTGGGAGGTATGTTGGTATTTACTCCAAATCGTTCCCATGCTAGATGATGGTTTGTTGGTTGTTCGTTTGGTTCTACATACATGTTTGAAGAAGTTATCATATGGTAGAAGATTATTTTTGAGTTTAATTGCTTGAGGACAAGCAAAACTCTAGTGTGGGGTTGTTTGATATCGCATATTTAATACGCGTTTTCCTTAGCGATATCGATCACATTTTGGTCCTTTTGGATACGATTTGGTGTTATTTCGATAAGTGTTATGAAAGTTCGAGTTCTAAGACCAAGAAGATGAAATTTTAAGTTATTTGACGGTTTTAGTGATTTTCTATGTAAACGAGTGAAAGAGATTGGTTCGATTCGAGTTTGGATGGATTTAGTGAGTTTTTAGCTCCGGAATCAGCAAAATTGGCCTGGAGCGCCGCTCCAGTAGGTAGGAAAATCAGTTCGAGGGGTTTTGGAAGTTCACAGATCAGAATTTAGCTATACTGAGCGCCGCTCAATATATGGAGCGCCGTTCCATGTTCAGCCGGGTTCAGATTTTTACTATTTAAAGCACGAATTTTTACCCTAATGATCATATATTATTCCCAGACGATTTGCAGCAGCTTTTGGACGAAAAGGTGATTTTGGGGAATCCCAAGATCATTCTAACGCTTCAATCATTACGAGAATGTGCTTCGATTCATTAATCGTTCAAGATTCAATCATTAATTAGGTTTATCTCTTTGTTTCAAACAATGAATTTTTCTATTATTTTGATTGTGATTTTTGCTTTAGCCATGATTGTTGGTTAACCACTTTAATGTTTGTCTAGATTGAATATTCGTATATGTTTGGATGATACTTTAATGTTTAATTTGATTAATGCATGATAATTATGAGTTTTGATTAAGAACCATTCTTATGGGATTTGATTATTGTTACTAGGCTTGGTTAGTGATTTTGTTTGAACAAAGGGAACCCTGTTTCAATTTAGTGAACTAATTTCCAATTAATTTGTCTTAACCAATTGGGTGCTTACTGGACCAAGGGGGTAAACCGGGTAACATAGATTGAACAAAATAGGGGTGAATTGTGTGGAGCAAACGCGTAACCAATTGAGTTTAATCTTATAATTAGTTAATTACTAAGTCACAAACGAAAGAGGTCTTTGGTGAAAGGGAACCCTAAGACAATAAATCCTAGTTTGACGTGTTTGCTAAAAGAGAACTCTGGGTAAACCGACTGTGTAGTTGCATGTATTGATAAATTGAACTAGTGCTTAATAACAAATCATCCGACACTGCGAATAGGAGATCTAGGCGAACATTCTTTTATCTATTGAATTCAAATATCATTACTTTTCGTTGAGTCTGCATTTATTTACTATGAACTTAAAAACACAAAAATATTGTCTTTTACTTTTAATCTATCCTTGATTTGGCTAATCATTAAATAGCCACAAAACAAATTATCTAGTACTTTCAATTTTCATAGATTAACTTAGTTTATTTTTATTAGTTGAAATCTTAATTCTCACATTTAAACTGTCCTTGGAACGATTTCGGAATTACCAACTTTATACTATTCCACGATCGGGTACACTGCCCGTTAGTGTGTAGTAATCTTTAAACCGGCATTTTCCAGAGATAAATTATATACTAGATTTTACACATCATACTCTCACTTAAGAGTATTTGGATGTTTGGCGTACGCACATGTATCCAAGGAGCTTAGACAGAAGCTGGATGTAAAGACTACTCAATGCATATTCATAGGCTATGGAGATGAAGAATTTAGATACAGATTATGGGATCCAAAGAAGATAAAGGTGATCAGAAGTAGGGACGTGGTGTTCCATGAAAGCCAGACAATAGAAGATATTGAAAAGCCCACAATATCTCAGAAGACAAATGTTGCTGCTCAGGTACCAGAGGCAACAACGAAATCATTCAAGAGAAATGAATTTACAGTGCAAGAAGAAATACCAGAAGTAGAAGATAATTAGGAAAATAACGGTGCTGGGCAAGGGGAGCCACAACCCCGTCTTCCAAATGTTCCAGAACCATCACAAGGCGACAGAAGCCGAATTCCATTGAGTAGATATCCAGAATCCGAATACCTTCTACTTACTAAAGATAGAGAACCATAGAGTTTTCATGAAGCAGTAACTTATAAGGATAAAGAAAAATGGTTGCTCACAATGCATGATGAGATGGATTCTCTACAGAAAAATCAAACTTATGAGATTATAGAACTTCCACGTGAGAAGAAGGCACTGAAAAATAAATGGGTGTTCAAGCTGAAAAAGGATGGCAGTGGAAAAGTGGTGAAATACAAAGCACGACTTGTAGGTTAAGGATTCCAACAGAAAAAAGGGATTTATTTTGACGAGATATTTTCACCAGTAGTCAAGATGACTTCAATTAGAGTCATACTTGGATTGGTCGCAAGTATGAACTTGGATCTTGGACAGATGGATGTAAAGACAACTTTTCTTCATGGAGATTTACAAGAAGAAATTTACATGGAGCAGCCAGAAGGTTTTGAGATTTCAGGAGATAACCTCGTATGCAAGCTAAAGAAAAGTTTGTATGGTTTAAAGTAAGCACCTAGGCAGTGGTACAAGAAGCTTGACTGAAGCATGTGAGTCAAGGGTACAAGAAAATTGTAGCAGATGAGTGTGTCTACATTCAGAAATTTTCTGAAGGAGATTTCGTTGCTCTTCTACTATATGTAGACGATATTTTAATCGAAGGGAAAGGCGCAACGAAGATCAACTAGCTGAAGAAGGAACTCTCTAAGTCTTTTGATATGAAAGACTTATGACATGTTCAACAAATTTTGGGAATGCAGATTACCCGAGACAGGAAGAATAGAAGGTTATGGCTATCTCAGGAGAAGTATATTGAACGAGTACTTGTACGGTTCAATATGAACAACGCCAGACCTGTTAGCATTCCATTAGCCAACCATTTCAAGTTAAGCAAGAATTAATGTCCCTCATCTAAAGAAGAGATCCGAGAGATGTCGTCAGTACCATATTCTTCAGCAGTTGGAAGTTTGATGTATGCAATGGTTTGTATGAGGCCCGATATTGCTCACGCAGCGGGAACAGTGAGTCATTTTCTCTCAAAACCGGGAAAGAGCATTGGAATGCGGTAAAATGGATTCTCAGATATCTTAAAGGTACAACGAATCTATATCTTTGTTACGGGGGAGCTGATCCAATTTTGGAAGGCTATACAGATGCGGATATGGCCGGAGATCCGGATAGTAGAAAATCTACTTCAGAATTCATTTACACTTTTGCAGGGGGAGCTGTTTCATGGCAGTCAAGACTGCAGAGGTGTGTAGCAATATCCACAACCGAAGCAAAATATATTGTTGCTGCAAAAGCTGGAAAATAAATGATGATATTAAAGCGTTATCTGAAAGAATTTGGAATCAAGTAAAAGGAGTACAAGGTACATTGTGACAGTCAGAGTGCTCTAGATTTGAGCAAGAACTCCATGTACCATTCCCGTACAAAACACATTGATATTCGTTATCATTGTTTACGTGAGGTAATTGATCGAAAACTGTTGAGACTAGTAAAGATCCATACAAAAGAGAATCTTGCAGATATGTTAACAAAAGTGGTGACTCGAGAGAAGCTAGAGTTATGCAGAGACATAATCGGGATGTGTTTTCCCTGTATACGGCTGGAGGGGGAGAATTAATAACGCTTCTAGCCATAATCTAGTATCTTCTAGATGTCGTATCATCTAGATGCCTCATTCTAGTTTTTTCTAGATGCCGTCATCTCATGTGGACGAAGCAAACTTGAAAAATGACGGCTAGCCAACTTTGAACAACTAATATGGAAGAAGCAAAATTGGAAACAATTACGGCTAGCCACCATTTTTTGTGTTCACACCATTTTCGTTCACACCATTCCACCTCCTCAAAGTTTTCTTATAAATAGAGGTGCAAACCTCCTTTGTAATTCATTCAGAAATGTGTAATCACAACCTAGTTAGTGTGCGTGAGTTAAGTGTAATTCTAACATAGAGTGAATACATCCCTAGATAGTGGTGAGAATTCCTAGTGAGTTTGTTTGAGAGTTTTTATTTGAGTTTTTGTAATACTTGTGTAATCTATTCTTGTGAGTAATAGAGTTATTTTCTCTCAAATTTGTGTCTACCAACGTCCAGTCGATCCTCTCATAATCACAACAAAGAGCACTTATGAATCTCCTAAAGAGTGCATCGTGCCTCATTATTGCTACCTATCGATAGGAATATGATTAGTTAGTATAAACCCAATTCCAACATTAAAGTGGAAAATTAGCAGATCAGATTGTGTCGGTTGAAAAAGTAGTCAAAATGGGTAAATTAAATACAGCTTAAAATCGGGGTTGTCTCGGGTAAACTTGAATACACATATTTTAAATATAAACTACTTAAACCTGCATCACCTTCATTAAGCTTTTTTGAAAGCTCCCTTTTCCCTTTTTTTGAAATTATTCATTATTTAAATGTATCCATTTTAACCCGTTACATGTAAAGTATAACCTAGTTTAACCCGTTTATAAATGAACTAAATTGCCACTTCTAAAAGTATGGATTATCAGAAGTATATGTGGTAATTCACATATTTTACCTATTCAGCACATTACTTGAACAGTAATGGCCTTTCTTTGAGACTTCGAACAACCTTATTCAGAGGTTTACTAACTTCAGGAGTATCAGCGTCACCCAATCTCCTGCACTCAGTCTGGACCCACCTGAATGAACAACAACAACCACAAATTAGTGTACATCCTTTTAATAACCAAATATATAATAACTTACTAACGGATTTCGAAATGTAAATTTTTTACAGCATCACCTATCTGTGCCCCTGATATAAGTTACTGAATAACTTTAACACTTAACTTTTCTAAATTTACAATCGAATGGCATAAAACTGTTTAATAAACCTACACAACAAATTTCATAAAAGCACATAGTATTTCGAACTAATTTGGAAGCACTGCATCTGAAATTGATTAATCTGAATTAATTCTTCTGATTTGATTCTAAGTATATACACACACGTGCGTGTACAAATACGACTTTACAAATATAAAACAATAATAAAAACCTACTTGTCACAGATGTCAGCAAGAGAGTTAAACTCTTGTTCGACTTGATCAAAAGCCTAAAATCGAATAAAAAGGGAAGATTAGATTGATGAGGATGCAATATAGAAACATCATGTTAACGATAAAAAAAATGCATGAACAGCTTAATATGCAATAATTTTATGATGCCCATAGCTCAAATTAATGCATGTCTATTCAGATGCCCACAACTCAAAACGATCTTTTTCAACTTTTTAGTCAGCTGCACAAAACATAAACATCCCTGAACTCATAAAAAGTCTTTTTTCAGAAGTCATGTGCTGATTAATTAGCTACACAAAAATTAAAATAGAAATAACAATAAACTCTTATACTATCAGAACGATGTAAACAACAATAGTAGACGCTACATCTTGAGGCTTTGCCTTTAAAATAAATAAAGTAACAGTAAACGCTAACCTATTTGTTTTCTTCTAATCATCTTAACGTTGAATGCTTTATGCCCAAGTTCAGTAAAGGTGTTAGTTAGCATAAAATTTAATAGGACACTTTAAATATGTATCATTATCATTATTATGCCCAAGTTCAGTAAAGGTGTTAGTTAGCATAAAATTTAATAGGACACTTTAAATATGTATCATTAAACAAGACTTTGTAAGACATTTAACATTTTGCTGTCCTATTAAGTATTAAATTTAATATTACACATTGAAAGGACCCGTTCATATACATTATAAACGATTCACAATAGTTGATTACATCGCGAGGTATTTGACCTCTATATGATACATTTTACAAACATTGCATTCGTTTTTAAAAGACAAACTTTCTTTACATCAAAAATTGACAGGCATGCATACCATTTCATAATATCCACTATCCAACTATAAATTGACTTAATAATAATCTTTGATGAACTCAATGACTCGAATGTAACGTTCTTCGAAATATGCCTTGAAAGACTCCAAGTAATATCTTTAAAATGAGCAAATGCACAGCGGAAGATTTCTTTAATACCTGAGAATAAACATGCTTTAAAGTGTCAACCAAAAGGTTGGTGAGTTCATTAGTTTATCATAATCGATCATTTTCATCATTTTAATAGACCACAAGAATTTCATTTCCAGTTCTCATAAATATTCGTCCCATGCATAGAGACAAAAATCATTCATATGGTGAACACCTGGTAACCGACATTAACAAGATGCATATAAGAATATCCCCTATTATTCTGGGAAATCCTTCGGACATGATAAAAACGAATTCGAAGTACTAAAGCATCCGGTACTTTGGATGGGGTTCGTTAGGCCCAATAGATCTATCTTTAGGATTCGCGTCAATTAGTAGATCGGTTTACTAATTCTTAGGTTACCAAGCAAAAGGGGCATATTCGGCTTCGATCATTCACTCATATAGTGTAGTTTCGATTACTTGTGTCTATTTCGTAAAACATTTATAAAAATTTCGCATGTATTCTCAGCTCAAAAATATAAAGGGTAAAAAGGCAAATGAAACTCACCTATTGTATTTCGTAGTTAAAATACATATAACGTCATTGAACAAGTGTAAGGTTGGCCTTGGATTCACGAACCTAAATTAAGTATATATATATATATATATATATATATATATATATATATATATATATATATATATATATATATATATATATATATATATATATATATATATATGTTGGTCAATATTTGTCTAACAATTTAAGTCAGATCATAGTGTACCACAATCCTAATGCTCGAGACTAATATGCAAAAGTCAACAAAAATCAATTTGACTCAAAAATGATTTCCAAAATTTATACATGATTAATATATAGTTTAAATATCGCCGTTTTATATTTTTAAATATTTTTAACAGATTTTATTAGAGTAAATAATATAATTCATTTGTTAATAAATAAAATTTTATATAGAACTATACCTTTATATATCTTAAGTAATAAAATTTATAAAGTTTATTTAATATCATAAAATATTATGATAGGTTTTATTAAGGTAATTATATTATTTGTGTTACATATTTATTTGATATAATAACATTGATAATAATAATAAGTAAAAGTTGTATTATTTTGTAATAATAATTATTATTATCTTATTAATAAAAATATTAATTTTTATATTTACTAAAAATGATATTATGATAAAACGATAATTCTAATCCATGATAATAATAAAATTTTTGATTAACAATGATATTCCTTTTAAAAATAATAAATTTTGTAAAAAAGATATTTTTGATATTAATAATACTTTTAATAATAATAGTGATAAAAATAATGAAAAACGATAATTTTATCTAAATCAATGTCTTACAATATTTTAAATTTCATCATGATACCCATACTCATTATTTCCTAATCGATTTGTTAGTAGCTTTTAAATCGTCTTTTATATCGCGTTCATTTTAATGATAATAATAGTAATCATAATAATTAAGTGTTACTAATATTAGTTTTAATCATAATAATACTAAAAATAATAAATATTATGATAAGGATAATACTAATAACTATTTTAATGATAATAATAATAATAATACTAATTATAATTTTAACGATAATAACGATAGTAATAATAATAAAATAATAATTTTTTAATGATAATAATTTTTATTGATAACAATAATAATAATAATAATAATAATAATAATAATAATAATAATAATAATAATAATAATAATAATAATAATAATAATTTGATAAAAACTAGAACGACGATAATAACGAAGATAATAATAATAATGTTTACAAAAATTCAATTGACTGTAACTTCTAATCCTTTCATCGAAACCATTCGACATCTAAATAAAAAGTTCTTAATTTTTTGCTAGCTTTCCAATGACATGCATATCTTATACCTTATCTCAACCGCCTAGGTAACTAATTTAAGATTCAACATAATCTATCTAAGGCAATATCAAAAGTACAAGCATGCATAATCCTATATACTCGAGCACTAGTCAGGGATACACTATTAATATGTAAAAATTAAATTATGAGTACTTACTTATCCATATTGAGATTCAATATTGCAGGAAAAGTACGTAGAAGCAACGGAGACGATAAACACTAGATTGACCTCACGAGCATACCCATGACCCATACCCATCACCTCAATAGCTATAACCCATAATTTCCTTAGCTCTATCCTACTCAAAAAACCCATTTTGAATTCACGCGGGCAGAACCTCGTCGTAGTATTTTATGTATAGAAATATTAATACTAATACTACTAATAACTTTTCTTAATAATAATACTAATAAGATTAATAAACTTAATATTAATAATAATAATATAAATAATAAGAATGATTTCAGAGTGCATGATGAGAATGAATCTCTTAAAATTGAAGTCGCTCGATTTATAACAATTGACACCACCTACTCCCCCTCATACAACACATTATGATTGCAAATCTCCATCGACACTCTTTACTATTATAATATATAAATGATTATTTAATTCATACAATTAATTATATATTATATTATATTTACGTGCGTAGTAAAAATGTAATTTTTGTTCAAATGACTCGTACGTTGTCACTCGACTCATGTACCACTTTCGGTTTTTCGAGCGCACTTTCGTACGTTTAGAAAATTATCCTTTTACGTTATGCGACGTGTACCTTTAATAATAATTTGACTTATTTATCAACAACTTACTTTATGAAAATGTATCTTATACAATTTGAGCGTCGTGGTCATTTGCTTTTATAAATCAGTGACTCGTTGTTTACCAAAATATATTATTTTAAATTGGGACGTTTTATGACTAAATTAAAATATATATATATTTTTATTTAGAATTGTAAATTTGTACATAATATATGTTTGAAATATTTATCTAATGATACAATATTTAGTCTTTCAAAACCAATTATTTTTTAAAGTTCGTTTTAAAAATCGTTCAGAAAAATATTATAACTCGTAAAGTTTTCATTTAAAAACTTAATTAAATACAATTCATTTGTGTATTAACTTTTTAAATATCAATCGCATCACTAAGCGAATGTTACTATCGTGTACTAAACTAATTTAAAAAAAACATATATATTTAATGAACACGTTTTAATGTACGTTGCAAGTTATTCATATATCTAACAACTATTATTCCAACCTACGTTATTTAAACATAAATATTAATAAACTAGTTCTATTATGTCGAAAAAACGTTTTTACTTAAGAGAGTAAAATAATAAATAAATCATAACAGGTTCAAGTTATTAACTTACAGTTTATTCATGGGTTGTAGGATTAGATCAAATGGATAAATGTACGTATAAAAAATCATCTTAACATGACAGATGGTTTTATCTTATTAAAAGTCACGAGACAATTATTGTAATGCATAAATTGAAAATTCGATGGGAATCTGCACTAACCATTGTCTAGTTCCCGTTAATTGACACTTTTGTTCTTTCTAATAAATCACTTTACCAATTTTTCTGAATACCGTTAAAAAGGAAAGGTTTGCTAAATCAAAAGTGGACCTCTCAACAGAGACTCTTAATCATACACCGTACCAGATAAATTAATCATTTGATATAATCTTCTAATTCCATCGATAAACATATTGAAACAAATACGTTCATGTAAAATATTATACGTTTAATACTTGCTAACGTTTTCAAGTTATAATATATACGTATATACATATATAATCATATCCGTTCCTATAATGGTTCGTGAATCTTTGGAATTTGGTCGAGGTTAAATGAATGTATGAACACAGTTTAGAATTCTTGAGATTCAACTTACAAACTTTGTTTATCGTGTCGGGAATATATAAAGATTAAAGTTTAAATTTGGTCGGAAATTTTCGAGTTGTCACAGTACCTACCCGTTAAAGAAATTTTGTCTCGAAATTTGATTGGGATGGTCATGGCTGACAATAAGTATGTTTTTATGATGCATATAAGCTGAAGATTAGGGTTTTATCATCATTGAGTAATATGGATAAAATCATTTGATTTTGTGAAGAGTACTAGTGAAGCTATTACCAAAAGAGTGAAATGAGTAGGTATAGATTCGTCACATCTTTTGACGTAGATAGGATTCATTTTCAAGTTCAGGAGATTTGGAGAAAATCTTCGTAATAGGATTTGATTCTTCGATAATCAAGGGAATTTGGATCTGCTTTAAATGCGATCATCTGTTTTAATTTCTCTGTCGGATATTTTACTTTAAATCCACCTCCTTCGTTTCCTTTTAACTCACACCTTCCATTATTTCTAACTCATACTTTAAAGCATTCATAAATATGGTTCATCCAGTTCTGCTTCTTGATATATTCCTAACCTCCATATCGGTCATTTTTCTTTTTCATCTACCGTCGGAAGAATCTATTTACTTATACTATACACTTGATTTTATAGTGTTTTTAGTTCTTCCGTGTCTTTATATTGCTATATGTATTGATATATACGGTTTATAATTTCTGGGTGGTTGTTAGTTTTTATATCTTCTCTTATTTTTAGATGTCCCTCCTTCTGTCTCCCATAATCATTGTTATCTTCAGTTAATGGTTTCTTTTATTTGCTGCAATTTATACTCCAATTTCTGTTTCGGAGCTTTGTCCTTTCGTTTCTTCTTGTGATTAAGCACCACTTGTAATGGTCCAGAATTCGCAGATATGAATTTTGGAATGAACATTGTTAATGTTCTAGGAAGGAAATTGTAATGGCACGATCTTGACTTGTCAAATTACTAGAATACCTCGGAAAAGGGCGAATAATCAAGAAATATTTTCTTGATATTTTAGAGGTTAAATAGAATACAAGAGTCGTATAACATGGCACATGATAATGTTATGATCTGTGAATCATCAAGTTCCATTTAGAAACTCAGCATGACTTACTGTAATATAACCATGTTGATCAAGTGTCATTATATTATACTAACTCATGCTTCAGCTCCCAACACTACTTCAAAAATATTCCTATTTGAAACTCGAATGTTTCAGAATTTAGAAACTAAAATAGTTTCTTTTATGATGTAATACAGATAGCGCGAAGAGTTAAATGATTTCAGATAAGAATAATTATGAAAATATCTTCAGAAATATGGAGGATATTTATAATGAAAGATACGATGATATCTTAGAATTTCTAATATCAGAGGATGATGAAGAATATTGTTCACTGGGGTTTAGAGTCAGAAGCAAGGTATTCATTAATGACTTCAGCAGGTACTGAATCATTTGGATTCTTTGAAGTCAGGTTCAGTCTTTGTGATTTGTCCACTGTCTCCTTCATACTTTGCTCAATCCGGTTTCTAGTTCCAAGACTTCTCTTTTTCTGCGCTTTGCCAGCACACTTATTCATTATCATCAAACTTTTACTGTTAAAGTCGTTTATAGTTTTTGCTGCTTTATCAGCATTTCAAGAACTAGTTCGCAGTTCAATTTTTCAGAAACTTCTCATTCAAAGTATGTAAGTCCGGGAGATAGACGTTGTACGCACACATATAATTGTTGGAGTAGACATGATGTGAGATTTCAAAATACTGATTGATAATTCCCGATGATTCGTATGGTAATTCTCGTTACAAGATGCGAATGAGTAAATGATGGGGTTTCGATAAATATAATGATTCTTCAGAAGGTCAAAGATCAGTGAAGTTGTGAATAAGTTTATTGCTAATGTGGTGGAATATGAAAGGTTCCCAAGTAACAATAAAAGAGCACGCATATATATCAGGGTTATAATAAGGTTGTGTCGAATGAAGAGTCGAAGTTGACTTGCTGGAGCTGTGACAAAACTGACTACTTTGGAAAGGAATTGAAAAGTCATTTTTGCTAATAAATGTCAAAGGATTTGACACAGATATGTGTTGAATTATGACTTTGGTTTCGAGAGCTTTTTAAGTACATAACTGTGGGTAATATATGGTTGGACCATCATCTCGATTGCTCATTATTTGAAGTGTCTTCAGAAATTTTTGAAGGGTTTGAACACAGATTGTAATCGTTAATATACATTTGATGTTCTAACATAGTTTTGAAGTCAAAGTATAGCTTTGAAAGATGTAGGAATCTAGAAGTGATGATATCGGTTATATCTCGAATTTAATTCTGAGGTTTCAAAATCAGAATATGTAATTAAGTTTGAATGAGTATGGTTATTTTGATTTCTATGAAAGAATGTATATTATTGTGAAAGTAGGAAGTATAGTTGATAATTTGCTTGATCAGATTCGAAGAATGTAACATATTAATTGCGAATATATATATATATATATATATATATATATATATATATATATATATATATATATATATATATATATAGTTCTCGGGTATTACCTACCCATTAAAAAAATTTCACAATTAATATTTTGTACATAAGAATTTTATTACAGTCTTTATAAAAATATATATGTATATATTCTCCTCAGATGTAACATAGATTTTAATGAGTTAATACTAAATTAAACTCATCTGATTTACGGTTGGAACTAGAATTGAATAATCCCTTGAAGGCTTTAGAGATTACATAAGTATTTCTTCAATAATATTGAAATTATGAATCAATACTTCGTTATTTGTTGAGGTGCGATGTTGGTTTTTGTTAAATTCTTGTAAACTTCGCAAAGTAAGAATGATGGTATCTGAAATGTTTCGGTTACATCGATGATGAAAGTGTAAAATCAAATATATACTTGATTTATTATGAATTGGAATTTGTTGAATTGAGACATAGATTGTAATTAACGATGGTTAAGTTGCGGGTGAAGGACGTACATTATTGCATATTTGTAATATGAATTAACCGAGTAGTTAAGATTCACACACAATAGCATAGCACGGAAAGATTTATTTTTATTATAATATACATATAATTTCTTCAGAGGGAATAAGTTAATTCTTTATAACTCGTTGATACAATATACGCGTTATTGATTCGTAATGATGTCCACAATGATTCTTGAACTGACGGAATTTGTGATCTTATAGGTGTTGTTGATTCTGATGCTGATTGCACTTGACGATCCTGGTGACGCTGACGGTACTGATGATGCTGTTCGTAAAACAAGTTTAGCTTGTTAACCACACACCATTTTTGTCAGGGTTTCTACTCTTCCTTCTATCATTTTGGTTCACTTAACTGATTTATGGTTAGGGCTAGATTAGATAATCTCTAAGACTTTAGAGATTACATAATCGCCGTGGAATATTTCTCCAATGAAGTTATGAATTAATACTTCGTCAGTTATTGTTGTTGGTACTCCTTGGTATCCATGGTGCGTATGACATTGATGCTCATGAGACAGATTGTGAAGTTGAGGTTTACAATGCGGTTGTGGTTGGAGGTGGTAATGGTACTGTTAGCGTTGAGGATGGTGGTACTGGTTATGCTGCTGGTGCTGCTGCTGGTGTTTGTAATCTTTGCACCATATTCTCCAAAGCCACTACCCGAGTGCGAAGCTCGTTGAGTTCTTCTATTACACCAGGGTGATTGTCGATTCGGACGAGTGGATAAATAAAATCTAAAATTTGATGTAATATATAATCGTGACGAGATACTCTGGAAATGAGAGAAAAAATGGTGTTTCGGACAGGTTCGTCGGTAAGTGCTTCAGGTTCTTCGTCAAGAGGGTAATGTGGTGGATGGAAAGGATCGCCTTCTTCTTGTCTCCAATGATTGAGGAGGCTACGAACCCATCCCTAATTTATTCAGAATAGGTGATGACTGATTGGTTGATCCATTCCGGTCACACTGCTTTCGGAGCTTGAGTGAGATTCCATTTCGGAATCCGAGTGACTTGAACTAACGACGAATTTCATTTCGTACGATTGGATAAAGGATTTTTGGATATAAAATGATTTTTCCTGCTATCGGGTGGTATTCTATTTACATAGGATATCTATATATATAGATCAAAAGATTTCATAGATTACGGAGGAATTTACGAAATATGTCCGGCAAAGTTTACAGTAATAGATACGATAAGATATGATTTAGCAGATACGCTAAGATATGAATTTTGTCTATACACTATTCATGACATTAATGTAGTAAGACGTGTCTAGACTAATAATGATAAGCAGGTAATTTCCTAAGGATGATAAGCAGATGATTTCCGACTAGAAATGATAAGCAAAACTTTTGACATGTAGACACGGTCAAAGTCCATACTCACTAATGTATCCTAATGACTTATAAGTTAGACACACTAATGCAGACCTGGTTCGCTAAGACCACCGCTCTGATACCAACTGAAAGGACCCGTTCATATACATTATAAACGATTCACAATAGTTTATTACATCGCGAGGTATTTGACCTCTATATGATGCATTTTACAAACATTTCATTCGTTTTTAAAAGACAAACTTTTTTTACATCGAAAATTGACAGGCATGCATACCATTTCAAAATATCCACTATCCAACTATAAATTGACTTAATAATAATCTTTGATGAACTCAATGACTCGAATGCAACGTTCTTCGAAATATGCCATGAAAGACTCCAAGTAATATCTTTAAAATGAGCAAATGCACAGCGGAAGATTTCTTTAATACCTGAGAATAAACATACTTTAAAGTGTCAACCAAAAGGTTGGTGAGTTCATTGGTTTATCATAATCGATCATTTTCATCATTTTAATAGACCACAAGAATTTCATTTCCAGTTCTCATAAATATTCGTCCCTTGCATAGAGACAAAAATCATTCATATGGTGAACACCTGGTAACCGACATTAACAAGATGCATATAAGAATATCCCCTATCATTCCGGGAAATCCTTCAGACATGATAAAAACGAATTCGAAGTACTAAAGCATCCGGTACTTTGGATGAGGTTCGTTAGGCCCAATAGATCTATCTTTAAGATTCGCTTCAATTAGTAGATAGGTTTACTAATTCTTAGGTTACCAAGCAAAATGGGCATATTCGGCTTCGATCATTCACCCATATAATGTAGTTTCGATTACTTGTGTCTATTTCGTAAAACATTTATAAAAATTTCGCATGTATTCTCAGCCCAAAAATATAAAGGGTAAAAAGGCAAATGAAACTCACCTATTGTATTTCGTAGTAAAAATACATATAACGTCATTGAACAAGTGCAAGGTTGGCCTTGGATTCACGAACCTAAATTAATATATATATATATATATATATATATATATATATATATATATATATATATATATATATATATATATATATATATATATATATATATATATATATATATATATATATATATATATGTTGGTCAATATTTGTTTAACAATTTAAGTCAGGTCATAGTGTACCACAATCCTAATGCTCGAGACTAATATGCAAAAGTCAACAAAAATCAATTTGACTCAAAAATGATTTCCAAAATTTATACATGATTATTATATAGTTTAAATATCATAGTTTTATTTTTTAAATATTTTTAACAGATTTTATTAGAGTAAATAATTTAATTCATTTGTTAATAAATAAAATTTTATATAGAACTATACCTTTATATATCTTAAGTAATAAAATTTATAAAGTTCATTTAATATCATAAAATATTATGATAGGTTTTATTAAGGTAATTATATTATTTGTGTTACATATTTATTTGATATAATAACATTGATAATAATAATAAGTAAAAGTTGTATTATTTTGTAATAATAATTATTATTGTCTTATTAATAAAAATATTAATTTTTATATTTACTAAAAATGATATTACGATAAAACGATAATTCTAATCCATGATAATAATAAAATTTTTGATTAACAATGATATTCCTTTTAAAAATAATAAATTTTGTAAAAAAGATATTTTTGATATTAATAATACTTTTAATAATAATAGTGATAAAAATAATGAAAAATGATAATTTTATCTAAATCAATGTCTTACAATATTTTAAATTTCATCATGATACCAATACTCATTATTTCCTAATCGATAACTATTTTAATGATGATAATAATAATAATACGAATTATAATTTTAACGATAATAACGATAGTAATAATAATAAAATAACTATTTTTTAATGATAATACTTTTTATTGATAATAATAATAATAATAATAATAATAATAATAATAATAATAATAATAATAATAATAATAATTTGATAAAAACTAGAACGACGATAATAACGACGATAATAATAATCATGTTTACAAAAATTCAATTGACTGTAACTTCTAATCCGTTCATCGAAACCATTCGACATCTAAATGAAAAGTTCTTAATTTTTCGCTAGCTTTCCAACGACATGCATTTCTTATAGCTTATCTCAACCGCCTAGGTAACTAATTTAAGATTCAACATAACCTATCTAAGGGCAATATCAAAAGTACAAGCATGCATAATCTTATATACTCGAGCACTAGTTAGGGATACACTATTAATATGTAAAAATTAAATTATGAGTGCTTACTTATCCATATTGAGATTCAATATTGCAGAAAAAGTACGTAGACGCAATGGAGACGATAAACACTAGATTGACCTCACGAGCATACCCATGACCCATACCCATCACCTCCATAGCTATAACCAATAATTTCCTTAGCTCTATCCTACTCAAAAAACCCATTTTGAATTCACGCGGGCAGAACCTCGTCGTAGTATTTAATGTATAGAAATATTAATACTAATACTACTAATAACTTTTCTTAATAATAATACTAATAAGATTAATAAACTTAATATTAATAATAATAATATAAATAATAAGAATGATTTCAGAGTGCATGATGAGAATGAATCTCTCAAAATTGAAGTCGCTCGATTTATAACAATTGACACCACCTACTCCCCCTCATACAGCACATTTGGATTGCAAATCTCCACCGACACTCTTTACTATTATAATATATAAATAATTATTTAATTCATATAATTAATTATATATTATATTATATTTACGTGCGTAGTAAAAATGTAATTTTTGTTCAAATGACTCGTACGTTGTCACTCGACTCATGTACCACTTTCGGTTTTTCAAGCGCACTTTCCTACGTTTAAAAAATTAGCCTTTTACGTTATGCGACGTGTACCTTTAATAATAATTTGACTTATTTATCAACAAAATTACTTTATGAAAATGTATCTTATACAATTTGAGCGTCGTGGTCATTTGCGCCTATAAATTAGTGACTCGTTGTTTACCAAAATATATTATTTTAAATTGGGACGTTTTATGACTACATTAAAATATATATATATTTTTATTTAGAATTGTAAATTTGTACATAATATATGTTTGAAATATTTATCTAATGATACATTATTTAGTCTTTCAAAACCAATTATTTTTCAAAGTTCGTTTTAAAAATCGTTCAGAAAAATATTATAACTCATAACGTTTTCATTTAAAAACTTACTTAAATACAATTCATTTATGTATTAACTTTTTAAATATCAATCACTTCACTAAGCGAATGTTACTATCGTGTACTAAACTAATTTTAAAAAAACATATATATTTAATGAACACGTTTTAATGTACGTTGCAAGTTATTCATATATCTAACAACTAATATTCCAACCTACGTTATTTAAACATATATATTAATAAACTAGTTCTATTATGTCGAAAAAACGTTTTTACTTAAGAGAGTAAAATAATAAATAAATCATAACAGGTTCAAGTTATTAACTTACAGTTTATTCATGGGTTGTAGGATTAGATGAAATGGATAAATGTACGTATAAAAAATCATTTTAACATGGCAGATGGTTTTATCTTATTAAAAGTCACGAGACAATTATTGTAATGCATAAATTGAAAATCCGACAGGAATCTCCACTAACCCTTGTCTAGTTCCCGTTAATTGACACTTTTGTTCTTTCTAATAAATCACTTTACCAATTTTTCTGAATATCGTTAAAAAGGAAAGGTTTGCTAAATCAAAAGTGGACCTCTCAACAGAGACTCTTAATCATACACCGTACCAGATAAATTAATCATTTGATATAATCTTCTAATTCCATCGATAAACATATTGAAACAAATACGTTCATGTAAAGTACTATACATTTAATACTTGCTAACGTTTTCAAGTTATAATATATACATATATACATATATAATCATATCCGTTCCTATAATGGTTCGTGAATCTTTGGAATTTGGTCGAGGTTAAATGAATGTATGAACACAGTTTAAAATTCTTGAGATTCAACTTACAAACTTTGCTTATCGTGTCGGGAATATATAAAGATTTAAGTTTAAATTTGGTCGGAAATTTCCGGGTTGTCACAGTACCTACCCGTTAAAGAAATTTTGTCCCGAAATTTGATTGGGATAGTCATGGCTGACAATAAGTATGTTTTCATGATGCATATAAGCTGAAGATTAGGGTTTTATCATCATTGAGTAATATGGATAAAATCATTTGATTTTGTGAAGAGTACTTGTGAAGCTATCACCAAAAGAGTGAAATGAGTAGGTATAGATTCGTCATATCTTTTGACGTAGATAGGATTGATTTTCAAGTTCAAGAGATTTGAAGAAAATCTTCGTAATAGGATTTGATTCTTCGATAATCAAGGGAATTAGGATCTGCTTTAAATGCGATCATCTGTTTTGATTTCTCTGTCGGATATTTTACTTTAAATCCACCTCATTCATTTCCTTTTAACTCATACCTTCCATTATTTCTAACTCATACTTTAAAGCATTCATAAATATGCTTCATCCAGTTCTGCTTCTTGATATATTCCTAACCTTCATATCGGTCATTTTTCTTTTTCATCTACCGCCGAAAGAATCTATTTACTTCTACTATACACTTGGTTTTATAGTGGTTTTAGTTCTTCCGTGTCTTTATATTGCTATATGTATTAATATATACGGTTTATAATTTCTGGGTGGTTGTTGGATTTTATATCTTCTCTTATTTTTCGATGTCCCTGCTTCTATCTCCCATAATCATTGTTATCTTCAGTTAATGGTTTCTTTTATTTGCTGCGATTTATACCCCAATTTCTGTTTCGGAGCTTTGTCTTTTCGTTTCTTCTTGTGATTACGCACCGCTTGTAATGGTCCAGAATTCGCATATATGAATTTCGGAATGAACATTGTTAATGTTCTAGGAAGGAAATTGTAATGGCACGATCTTGACTTGTCAAATTACTAGAATACCTCGGAAAAGGCCGAATCATCAAGAAATATTTTCTTGATATTTTAGAGGTTAAATAGAATACAAGAGTCGTATAACATGGCACATGATGATTGATAATGCTAAAAACGAACATATATTTCATAGCATTATCCCTCAAGAAAGACAAGCTTTTAGTTGCAATTGTTCTATTTACAAGTGATATTCGTTTAAATAATAAAAGGTGAAGACAAAAGACAGATTCGACAAATTGAAGACGCAAACGACCAAAAAGCTCAAAAGTACAAAATACAATCAAAGTGGTTCCAATTATTAATGAGAAACATCTCAAACTTACAAGAGTACAAGACTCAAAACGCAAAGTACAAGATATTAAATTATACGCAAGGACGTTCAAAAATTCGGAACTGGCACCAAAGTCAACTCTCAACGCTCGACGCAACGGACTAAAAATTACAAGTCAACTATGCACGTAAATATAATATAATATTTAAATAATTCTTAAAATTATTTATATATTATATATTATATTTAAAACCGTCAGCAAGATAGAAACAAGCTCATGTGAGCTGGAAAAAGTGGCCATGCGATCGCATGGCCTGAAAGCCTAAACTCCATGCGATCGCATGGTGAACAGTGACAGGTGACATCCTATAAATTTCACAGTTTTGGTTGATCTTTTACACAATATATACCATCTATCTATCTCTCTCAAATGTATAATATATATATATATATATATATATATATATATATATATATATATATATATATATATATATATATATATATATATATATATATATATATATATATATATATATATATATATATATATATATATATTATAATTTTAATTTTAATTTTAATTTTAAATTCTAATAATAAGGGTATGTTAGCGAATGTTGTAAGGGTGTAAGTCGAAATTCTGTCCGTGTAACGCTACGCTATTTTTAATCATTGTAAGTTATGTTCAACCTTTTTAATTTAATGTCTCGTAGCTAAGTTATTATTATGCTTATTTAAGACGAAGTAATCATGTTGTTGGGCTAAATATTAAAATTGGGTAATTGGGCTTTGTATCATAATTGGGGTTTAGATAAAAGAACGACACTTGTGGAAATTAGACTATGGGCTATTAATGAGTTTTATATTAACTAAATGATACCTCGTTGATTTAATATATAGACGTATAATTTGACATATTTATATATAACCACATACGCTTGACTGGGTACGGTGGGCTGGATATCTATAAATACCAATAATTGTTCATTTTACCGGACACGGAACTGGATTAATAGTTAATAGACTTGTTGAAACAGGGGTGGATTACATTCAAGGGTAATTGGTGTAATTATTAACAAAGTAGTAAAACCTTGGTTTACACGCAGTCGATAACCTGGTGTATTCATTAAACAAAGTATTAAGACCTTGTTACAATTCGAATCCCCAATTAGTTGGAATATTTGACTTCGGGAATAAGAATAATTTGACGAAGACTCTCGCACTTTATGATTATGACTGATGGACTATTATGGACAAATCCGTATGGACATATCGAATAATCCAGGACAAAGGACAATTAACCCATGGGAATAAACTAAAAACAACACGTCAAACATCATGATTACGGAAGTTTAAATAAGCATAATTCCTTTATTTCATATTTAATTTCTTTTATTTCATATTTAATTGCACTTTTAATTATCGCACTTTTATTTATTGTCATTTTATTTAATTGCATTTTTAATTATCGTACTCTTTAATTATCACAATTTTATTTTATCGCACTTTTATTTATCGCAATTTCATTATCGTTATTTACTTTACGCTTTAAATTAAGTTATATTTATTTTTAATATTTTACATTAGGTTTTAACTGCGACTAAAAGTTTTAAAATTGACAAACCGGTCATTAAACGGAAAAAAACCCCCTTTTATAATAATAATACTACTTATATATATATATATTTTTGTATTTTTACAATTATAAGTTAAAAATATAGCGTTAAGCTTGGCTAGAGTTCCCTGTGGAACGAACCGGACTTACTAAAAACTATACTACTCTACGATTAGGTACACTGCCTATAGTGTTGTAGCAAAGTTTAGGTATATCCACTCTATAAATAAATAAATCACTTGTGTAAAATTGTATCGTATTTAATAGTATTTCCTTGTAAAAATTAATAGTATTTTATACCACATCGCACACATCAAGTATTTTTGGCGCCGCTGCCGGGGAACTCTTGCTTAAACGCCGGAAGCGCAACGCTATATAAAAAAAACAAAGATTTTTTTAGAGTTTTATTAAGTTTTTATTAAAAAATATACGTTTTTTTAAAATATAAAAATATATAAAAAGAAAAACAAAATATATATTTATTTAAGAGTTTGTTACATATATATATAAAATTATAAAGTTTCTTTATCTTTATTTTTAGTTTTTAAGAATTAAGTTTTTATTTAATTTATATAAATATTTATTTATATTAAAAACAGAAAAAACAAAAAAACAAAAAAATATATAAAAACACTCGAGGCCCGGTACTGTAGCAGCCCATAACCTGGCCCGAAACCCTAGCTCATGCGATCGCATGTGCCAGAAGGCAAAAGTCCATGCGATCGCATGAACCCTTCTGACACGCCACATTTGACTGAATTCTGTAATAATTACGGTGTATTAATTATTATTATTATTTAATTATAACCCTAATTAGGTTTTACATATTTTAATATTTAGTTTTAGTGTTATTTAATTAATTTGTATTTTTAGTTTATTTAGTTTTATAAAATTATAAAATTAATAGTTTTATAAAATAAATAATATAAAATAAATAATATTTTTATAAAAATTGTACTTTTTACAACTTTAAGTTTATTTTTATATTTTGTATCTTTTTATTTGTTTTAGCGTAATATTTGTATTTTTCGTTCGTATTTAGTTCTAAGTTATAGTTTTTTCCATAGTTATTTTTATTTCTGGATTTTTAGGCTTTGCCATAAAATCCCTTAAGTACTTTTTCTTTAGACTAAGATTTAAGTACTTTAGAATTTTGCGACGCCGTTTTTAATATTTTAGTACTTTTTAAGTTATTGTCGTTTTGGGATATAGTATTTCTCTTAGCCTTAATATTTTTAGACGTAACTTTTAATTCTTAGTTTTTAGTTCCTTTTTAAGTTTCGACGCGCTACTTTCTTATTTTTATTTTTCGACGCCTATTATTTTTCGACCTTTTATTTTTCGACGTTTTTCTACGCGCTCTTTTTCTTTCTTATTTTTCGCCACTCTGATTTTTAGGACATAGAATTTTCTATTTCTTCTCTAAAATTTCTTTAAATTTCAACGAAAAATTATTTTAAGCGGTTAAATTGATAGACATCTAAATTTTCTGCTTCGTAGTAATAGTTGGATTTGTTAGTGGCTGAGTTGTGAGATTTCGATTTAAAGGGTTCTGGCTCCCTGCTGCAACTATTGGCTATTCGATGTAGTGACCCGAACTTTTCCATGTTTATATATATATATATTAAATAAAATTTTTATTTACATGATTAAGTGTTTCCAATATGTTAAGCAATCAAACTTGTTAAGACTTGATTAATTGAAATAGGTTTCATATAGACAATTGACCACCCAAGTTGACCGGTGATTCACGAACGTTAAAACTTGTAAAAACTATACGATGACATATATATGGTTATATATATAGTTAACATGATTTTATTATAAGTATGTATCTCATTAGGTATTTTAACAATGAGTTATATACATAAAAATGAGACTATTAATTTAAGAAACTCGAAAACGATATATATAACGATTATCGTTATAACAACGTCTTACTAGGTACATATGAATCATATTAAGATATTGATACACTTGGTTAATTATGTTAAATGATAAGTAAATATATTATTAAGTGTATTAACAATGAAATACATATGTAAAAATAAGACTACTAACTTAATGATTTCGAAACGAGACATATATGTAACGATTATCGTTGTAACGACATTTAACTGTATATATATCATACTAAGATATATTATATATCATAATATCATGATAATATAAAAATTTAACATCTCATTTGTTATAATAAACAATGGGTTAACAACATTCAACAAGATCGTTAACCTAAATGTTTCAAAATAACATTTACATGTAACGACTAACGATGACTTAACGACTCAGTTAAAATGTATATACATGTAGTGTTTTAATATATATTCATATACTTTTGAAAGACTTCAAGACACTTATCAAAATACTTCTACTTAACAAAAATGCTTACAATTACATCCTCGTTCAGTTTCATCAACAATTCTACTCGTATGCACCCGTATTCGTACTCGTACAATACACAGCTTTTAGATGTATGTACTATTGGTATATACACTCCAATGATCAGCTCTTAGCAGCCTATGTGAGTCACCTAACACATGTGGGAACCATAATTTGGCAACTAGCATGAAATATCTCATAAAATTACAAAAATATGAGTAATCATTCATGACTTATTTACATGAAAACAAAATTACATATCCTTTATATCTAATCCATACATCAACGACCAAAAACACCTACAAACACTTTCATTCTTCAATTTTCTTCATCTAATTGATCTCTCTCAAGTTCTATCTTCAAGTTCTAAGTGTTCTTCATAAATTCCAAAAGTTCTAGTTTCATAAAATCAAGAATACTTCCAAGATTGCAAGTTTACTTCCAAGTTTTCTAAATCCATTCCAAGTAATCATCCAAGATCAAGAAACCTTTATTACTTACAGTAGGTTATCTTTCTAATACAAGGTAATAATCATATTCAAACTTTAATTCAATTTCTATAACTATAACAATCTTATTTCTAGTGGAAATCTTACTTGAAATTGTTTTCGTGTCATGATTCTGCTTCAAGAACTTTCAAGCCATCCAAGGATCCTTTGAAGCTAGATCTATTTTTCTCATTTCCAGTAGGTTTATCCAAGGAACTTGAGGTAGTAATGATGTTCTTAACATCATTCGATTAATACATATAAAGCTATCTTATTCGAAGGTTTAAACTTGTAATCACTAGAACATAGTTTAGTTAATTCTAAACTTGTTCGCAAATAAAAGTTAATCCTTCTAACTTGACTTTTAAAATCAACTATACACATGTTCTATATCTATATGATATGCTAACTTAATGATTTAAAACCTGAAAACACGAAAAACACCGTAAAACCGGATTTACGCCGTCGTAGTAACACCGCGGGCTGTTTTGGGTTAGTTAATTAAAAACTATGATAAACTTTGATTTAAAAGTTGTTATTCTGGGAAAATTATTTTTATTATGAACATGAAACTATATCCAAAAATCATGGTTAAACTCAAAGTGTAAGTATGTTTTCTAAAATGGTCATCTAGACGTCGTTCTTTCGACTGAAATGACTACCTTTACAAAAATTACTTGTAACTTATATTTCCGACTATAAACCTATACTTTTTCTGTTTAGATTAATAAAATAGAGTTCAATATGAAACCATAGCAATTTGATTCACTCAAAACGGATTTAAAATGAAGAAGTTATGGGTAAAACAAGATTGGATAATATTTCTCATTTTAGCTGCGTGAAAATTGGTAACAAATCTATTCCAACCATAACTTAATCAACTTGTATTGTATATTATGTAATCTTGAGATACCATAGACACGTATACAATGTTTCAACCTATCATGTCGACACATCTATATATATTTCGGAACAACCATAGACACTCTATATGTGAATGTTGGAGTTACCTATACAGGGTTGAGGTTGATTCCAAAATATATATAGTTTGAGTTGTGATCAATACTGAGATATGTATACACTGGGTCGTGGATTGATTCAAGATAATATTTATCGATTTATTTTTGTACATCTAACTGTGGACAACTAGTTGTAGGTTACTAACGAGGACAGCTGACTTAATAAACTTAAAACATCAAAATATATTAAAAGTGTTGTAAATATATTTTGAACATACTTTGATATATATGTATATATTGTTATAGGTTCGTGAATCAACCAGTGGCCAAGTCTTACTTCCCGACGAAGTAAAAATCTGTGAAAGTGAGTTATAGTCCCACTTTTAAAATCTAATATTTTTGGGATGAGAATACATGCAGGTTTTATAAATGATTTACAAAATAGACACAAGTACGTGAAAATACATTCTATGGTTGAATTATCAAAATCGAATATGCCCCTTTTTATTAAGTCTGGTAATCTAAGAATTAGGGAACAGACACCCTAATTGACGCGAATCCTAAAGATAGATCTATTGGGCCTAACAAACCCCATCCAAAGTACCGGATGCTTTAGTACTTCGAAATTTATATCATATCCGAAGGGTGTCCCGGAATGATGGGGATATTCTTATATATGCATCTTGTTAATGTCGGTTACCAGGTGTTCACCATATGAATGATTTTTATCTCTATGTATGGGATGTGTATTGAAATATGAAATCTTGTGGTCTATTGTTACGATTTGATATATATAGGTTAAACCTATAACTCACCAACATTTTTGTTGACGTTTAAAGCATGTTTATTCTCAGGTGAATACTAAGAGCTTCCGCTGTTGCATACTAAAATAAGGACAAGATTTGGAGTCCATGTTTGTATGATATTGTGTAAAAACTGCATTCAAGAAACTGATTTCGATGTAACATATTTGTATTGTAAACCATTATGTAATGGTCGTGTGTAAACAGGATATTTTAGATTATCATTATTTGATAATCTACGTAAAGCTTTTTAAACCTTTATTTATGAAATAAAGATTATGGTTTGTTTTAAAAATGAATGCAGTCTTTGAAAAACGTCTCATATAGAGGTCAAAACCTTGCAACGAAATCAATTAATATGGAACGTTTTTAATCAATAAGAACGGGACATTTCAGTTGGTATCCGAGCGTTGGTCTTAGAGAACCAGAAATTTGTATTAGTGTGTCTTATCGAGTTTGTTAGGATGCATTAGTGAGTCTGGACTTCGACCGTGTTTTCTTTAAAAATGATTGCTTAACATTTTTGTTGGAAACTATATATTATTAACATGTATATATTATGTGATATATTAATCTCTTAACATGTTTGATATTGTGTGATAGATGTCTACCTCTAGCACAAATCCCATTGACTCACCTAATAATAACGAAGAGTCGAATACATATTGGACTGATTCACAAGTTCCCGAAGAAGAACCGGAAGAAGAATCAGAACCGGAAGAGGAGGAACCGGAGGAGGAAATAGAACCGGTGGGGGAAATAATAAAACGGTTAAGTAAAAGAAAATCCTCAACCAACCGACCAAGGTTAATTATGGTCAATGGTGTTTCCGCCAAGGAAGCAAAATATTGGGAGGATTACCAATTCTCCGATGAATTGGATTCCGATGAGAATTCCGATGATGTTATAGAAATTACCCCAACTGAATTTAAAAAGGCAAAAGAAAATAATAAGGGAAAGGGCATAAAAATAGAGAAATCTAATTCCAACCCCGATGAACTTTATATGTATCGTCAACCCCCGAAGCCCTTAAGTTGTAACAATGACCCGTGAACCTCTAAACCACCAGGTTTTTCTAAACCGTTGTGGAAAACGACAGCTCGTATTAGGGGAACATCATATATCCTTAGAAACTTGGCAAAATGAACCAAAACCGAAGAAGAAGAAATGAGCGAGTCGGAATAAGATAGTTGTATTCGTGTGGTGTAATATATGTAATATAGTGTGCTTATGCTTTATGATATATGTAAAAATTGCTTGTATTAATAAGTATTTTTTTTTTATGAATCTAACTCTTGTCTATTTTACAGTATAAAAACACAAAATGGATAGACAACCCAATATTTTAAGAGACCTACCCGGAGACATGATTGATGAAATCTTGTCTAGAGTCGGTTAGAATTCTTCGGCACAACTATTTACGGCAAAATCAGTTTGTAAGACATTCGAAGAACGTTCCAAGAATGTCTTGGTTTATAAGAAACTTTCATTTAAAAGATGGGGGATATCACATTGGGAAACCCATAAGTTACGATGTGTTTACTTTGACGCATATATTGCGGGGAACCCAAATGCTATTATACGCAACGGGTTAAGAAATTATTTTGACTCAATGTATCCGAATATAGGACTTCATGATTTAGAAAAAGCGGCTAACATGCAACATAAAGAAGCATGCTATGCTTACGAGTTAGTAATGTTCGCTTCTCACCAAAGTGAGAAAAAGAACATCGGGCTACAACTATTAAACAAAACGTTCCCACAAGTGACGGAGTCGGTAATTGGGGTAAGAAATGAGGTTTTTAGGTTATTACGAGAATGTTGGTCATTACGTAACCCTCGTCCCTTTGACGACGTTACAACACGCTGTCTTATCAACGGCCATAATGGTTATGTTCCACAAGACCAAGGATGGGAAGTAATCCTAGTAAAACCAGAATGCATGACTTGTTTCTGGACGTATGAATTACGTGTCTTTATTGCCTTTGCTGAACGACTTGTGTACTAGCTAGAAATATCTTCACAACTATCTTGTATCAAAGTTATTGTGTGCTATATTTCATGCTTTATGTAAAATAAGCGGTATTGTAAGTTTGTAAAATATTGTATAAAAGTTTGAACGCGAAATATTATTATAATCAGTTTTTCATATAGAATTGTAGTAGTTGAATTATATATTAGCTACTAAGTATGAACTTAACGGGTAGGTACTACCCGAATTTAAACTTATAAAATGCTAATATGAAGAAAAAGCTTTTATAAATGAGTTCAAATTATGCTACGAAATACTACTAACTACTCTTAATATTCTGTATGATTAACTTGTTCCATTTGACTATTTTGAAGGAAATGGCACCGACTACTAGACACACCGTGAATATGAATGAAGAGGAATTCCGTACTTTTCTAGCTTCAAATATAGCCGCAGTATAGGCTGCGCTACATACCAACAATAACCTTGGATCTAGCAGTACAGGAAATCGTGTAGGATGCACCTACAAAGAATTCACTACCTGCAAACCTTTGGAATTTGATGGAACCGAAGGACCGATCGGATTGAAACGGTGGACCGAGAAGGTCGAATCGGTGTTTGCCATAAGTAAGTGTACTGAAGAGGACAAAGTGAAGTACGCTACGCATACCTTCACAGGCTCTGCGTTAACATGGTGGAATACCTATCTAGAGCAAGTGGGACAAGACGATGCGTACGCACTACCGTGGTCAGTATTCAAGCACTTGATGAATGAGAAGTACCGTCACAGAACCGAGGTCAATAAGCTCAAGACAGAACTTAGAGGGTTACGAACCCAAGGATTTGATATTACCACGTACGAAAGATGATTCACAGAATTGTGCCTATTGTGTCCGGGAGCGTTCGAAGATGAGGAAGAGAAGATCGACGCGTTTGTGAAAGGATTACCGGAAAGAATCCAAGAAGATATAAGTTCACATGAGCCCGCCTCCATACAACAGGCATGTAGAATGGCTCACAAACTAGTGAACCAGATTGAGGAAAGAATTAAAGAACAGACTGCTGAAGAGGCCAATGTGAAGCAAGTCAAAAGAAAGTGAAAGGAAAATGGTGATAAGAATCACCAATATAACAACAACAGCAATTACAATAATAATCGCAACAATTATCCCAACAATCGCAACATCAATCGCAACTACAACAAACGGCCCAACAACAGCAACAACAACAACAACAACAACAACAGCAACTACAACAATCATCCTAACAACAATAACAACCACAACAACAATAACAATCAGAAGTAGCTATGCCAAAGGTGTGAAAAGTATCACTCGGGGTTCTGCACCAAATTTTGCAACAAGTGTAAAAGAAATGATTATAGCGCGGCGAAGTGTGAGGTCTACGGACCAGGGGTTAATAGAACGAAAGGAACAAATGGTGTCGGAACGAGGAATGGCGGAGCAAGTAGTGTCGGAGCAAGTTATGCCAATGTAGTTTGTTATAAATGTGGAAAACCGGGCCACATTATTAGAAATTGCCCGAACCAGGAGAACACGAATGGACAAGGCCGCGGAAGAGTTTTCAATATTAATGCGGCAGAGGCACAGGAAGACCCGGAGCTTGTTACGGGTACGTTTCTTATTGACAATAAATCTGCTTACGTTTTATTTGATTCGGGTGCGGATAGAAGCTATATGAGTAGAGATTTTTGTGCTAAATTAAGTTGTCCATTGACGCCTTTGGATAGTAAATTTTTACTCGAATTAGCAAATGGTAAATTAATTTCAGCAGATAATATATGTCGGAATCGAGAAATTAAACTGGGTAGTTAAATATTTAAGATTGATTTGATACCAGTAGAGTTAGGGAGTTTTGATGTAATAGTTGGCATGGACTGGCTGAAGAAGGTGAAAGCAGAGATCGTATGTTATAAAAATGCAATTCGCATTGTACGAGAAGAAGGAGAACCCTTAATGGTGTACGGAGAAAAGGGCAACATGAAGCTACATCTTATTAGTAATTTGAAGGCACAAAAACTAATAAGAAAAGGTTGCTATGCTATTCTAGCACACGTCGAGAAAGTACAAATTGAAGAAAAGAGCATCAATGATGTTCCCATTGCAAAAGAATTTCCCGATGTATTTCCAAAAGAATTACCGGGATTACCCCCACATCGATCCGTTGAATTTCAAATAGATCTTGTACCAGGAGCTGCACCAATAGCTCGTGCTCCTTACAGACTCGCACCCAGCAAGATGAAAGAACTGCAAAGCCAATTACAAGAACTTTTAGAGTGTGGTTTCATTCAACCAAACACATCACCATGGAGAGCTCCTGTTTTGTTTGTCAAGAAGAAGAATGGTACATTTAGGTTGTGTATTGACTACAGAGAGTTGAACAAACTTACCATCAAAAACCGTTATCCACTGCCGAGAATTGACGACTTATTTGATCAACTACAAGGCTCTTCGGTTTATTCGAAGATCGATTTACGTTCTGGATATCATCAAATGCGAGTAAAGGAGGATGATATTCCAAAAACTGCTTTTAGGACGCGTTATAGTCATTACGAGTTTATGGTTATGCCGTTTGGATTGACTAACGCACCAGCTGTGTTCATGGACCTTATGAACCGAGTGTGTGGGCCATATCTTGACAAGTTTGTCATTGTTTTCATCGATGACATACTTATTTACTCAAAGAATGATCAAGAGCACGAAGAACATTTGAGAAAAGTGCTAGAAGTATTGAGGAAAGAAAAACTGTACGCTAAGTTTTCAAAGTGTGCATTTTGGTTAGAAGAAGTTCAATTCCTCGGTCACATAGTGAACAAAGAAGGTATCCAGGTGGACCCGGCAAAGATCGAAACCGTTGAAAAGTGGGAAACCACAAAAACTCCGAAGCATATACGTCAATTTTTAGGATTGGCTGGTTACTACAGAAGATTCATCCAAGATTTCTCCAAAATAGCAAAACTCTTGACTTCATTAACGCATAAAGGGAAGAAATTTGAATGGAAGGATGAACAAGAGAAGGCGTTTCAATTATTGAAGAAAAAGCTAACTACGGCACCTATATTGTCATTGCCTGAAGGGAATGATGATTTTGTGATTTATTGTGACGCATCAAAGCAAGGTCTTGGTTGTGTATTAATGCAACGGACGAAGGTGATTGCTTATGCATCTAGACAATTGAAGATTCACGAGCAAAATTATACGACGCATGATTTGGAATTAGGAGCGGTTGTTTTTGCATTAAAGACTTGGAGGCACTACTTATATGGGGTCAAAAGTATTATATATACCGACCACAAAAGTCTTCAACACATATTTAATCAGAAACAACTGAATATGAGGCAGCGTAGGTAGATTGAATTGTTGAATGATTACGACTTTGAGATTCGTTACCACCCGGGGAAGGCAAATGTGGTAGCCGACGCCTTGAGCAGAAAGGACAGAGAACCCATTCGAGTAAAATCTATGAATATAATGATTCACACTAACCTTACTACTCAAATAAAGGAGGCACAACCAGGAGTTTTAAAAGAGGGAAATTTAAAGGATGAAATACCCAAAGGATCGGAGAAGCATCTTAATATTTGGGAAGACGGAACCCGGTATAGGGCTGAAATAATTTGGGTACCAAAATTTGGAGATATGAGAGAAATGGTACTTAGAGAAGCTCATAAAACCAGATACTCAATACATCCTGGAACAGGGAAGATGTACAAGGATCTTAAGAAACATTTTTGGTGGCCAGGTATGAAAGCCGATATTGCTAAATATGTAGGAGAATGTTTGACGTGTTCTAAGGTCAAAGCTGAACATCAGAAACCAACGGGTCTACTACAACAACCTGAAATCCCGGAATGGAAATGGGAAAACATTACCATGGATTTCATTACTAAATTGCCAAGGACTGCAAGTGGTTATGATACTATTTGGGTAATAGTTGGTCATCTCACCAAGTCAGCACACTTCCTGCCAATAAGAGAAGATGACAAGATGGAGAAGTTAGCACGACTGTATTTGAAGGAAGTCGTCTCCAGACATGGAATACCAATCTCTATTATCTCTGATAGGGATGGCAGATTTATTTCAAGATTCTGGCAGACATTACAGCAAGCATTGGGAACTCATCTAGACATGAGTACTGCCTATCATCCACAAACTGATGGGCAGAGCGAAAGGACGATACAAACGCTTGAAGACATGCTACGAGCTTTTGTTATTGATTTCGAAAACAGTTGGGATCGACATCTACCGTTAGCAGAATTTTCCTACAACAACAGCTACCATTCAAGCATTGAGATGGCGCCGTTTAAAGCACTTTATGGTAGAAAGTGCAGGTCTCCGATTTGTTGGAGTGAAGTGGGGGATAGACAGATTACGGGTCCGGAGATAATACAAGAAACTACCGAGAAGATCATCCAAATTCAACAACGGTTGAAAACCGCCCAAAGTCGACAAAAGAGCTACACTGACATTAAAAGAAAAGATATAGAATTTGAAATTGGAGAGATGGTCATGCTTAAAGTTGCACCTTGGAAGGGCGTTGTTCGATTTGGTAAACGAGGGAAACTAAATCCAAGGTACATTGGACCATTCAAGATTATAGATCGTGTCGGACCAGTAGCTTACCAACTTGAGCTACCTCAACAACTCGCGGCTGTACATAACACTTTCCACATCTCAAATTTGAAGAAATGTTTTGCTAAAGAAGATCTCACTATTCCGTTGGACGAAATCCAAATCAATGAAAAACTTCAATTCATTGAAGAACCTGTCGAAATAATGGATCGTGAGGTTTAGAGACTTAAACAAAACAAGATACCGATTGTTAAGGTTTGATGGAATGCTCGTAGAGGACCCGAGTTCACCTGGGAGCATGAAGATCAGATGAAGAAGAAATACCCGCATTTATTTCCAGAAGATACGTCAACACCTCCAACTGCTTAAAATTTCGGGACGAAATTTATTTAACGGGTAGGTACTGTAGTGACCCGAACTTTTCCATGTTTA
The DNA here is from genome assembly GCF_046630445.1 of Rutidosis leptorrhynchoides. NCBI lineage: Eukaryota > Viridiplantae > Streptophyta > Magnoliopsida > Asterales > Asteraceae > Rutidosis > Rutidosis leptorrhynchoides. The sequence continues at coordinate 136,268,490 of NC_092342.1, read as the reverse complement.
TATATATATTAAATGAAATTGTTATTTACATTATTAAGTGTTTCCAACATGTTAAGCAATCAAACTTGTTAAGACTTGATTAATTGAAATAGGTTTCATATAGACAATTGACCACCCAAGTTGACCGGTGATTCACGAACGTTAAAACTTGTAAAAACTATACGATGACATATATATGGTTATATATATAGTTAACATGATTTTATTATAAGTATGTATCTCATTAGGTATTTTAACAATGAGTTATATACATAAAAATGAGACTATTAATTTAAGAAACTCGAAAACGATATATATAACGATTATCGTTATAACAACGTCTTACTAGGTACATATGAATCATATTAAGATATTGATACACTTGGTTAATTATGTTAAATGATAAGTAAATATATTATTAAGTGTATTAACAATGAAATACATATGTAAAAATAAGACTACTAACTTAATGATTTCGAAACGAGACATATATGTAACGATTATCATTGTAACGACATTTAACTGTATATATATCATACTAAGATATATTATATATCATAATATCATGATAATATAAAAATTTAACATCTCATTTGTTATAATAAACAATGGGTTAACAACATTCAACAAGATCGTTAACCTAAAGGTTTCAAAATAACATTTACATGTAACGACTAACGATGACTTAACGACTCAGTTAAAATGTATATACATGTAGTGTTTTAATATGTATTCATGCACTTTTGAAAGACTTCAAGACACTTATCAAAATACTTCTACTTAACAAAAATGCTTACAATTACATCCTCGTTCAGTTTCATCAACAATTCTACTCGTATGCACCCGTATTCGTACTCGTACAATACACAGCTTTTAGATGTATGTACTATTGGTATATACACTCCAATGATCAGCTCTTAGCAGTCCATGTGAGTCACCTAACACATGTGGGAACCATCATTTGGAAACTAGCATGAAATATCTCATAAAATTACAAAAATATGAGTAATCATTCATGACTTATTTACATGAAAACAAAATTACATATCCTTTATATCTAATCCATACACCAACGACCAAAAATACCTAAAAACACTTTCATTCTTCAATTTTCTTCATCTAATTGATCTCTCTCAAGTTCTATCTTCAAGTTCTAAGTGTTCTTCATAAATTCCAAAAGTTCTAGTTTCATAAAATCAAGAATACTTCCAAGATTGCAAGTTTACTTCCAAGTTTTCTAAATCCATTCCAAGTAATCATCCAAGATCAAGAAACCTTTGTTACTTACAGTAGGTTATCTTTCTAATACAAGGTAATAATCATATTCAAACTTTAATTCAATTTCTATAACTATAACAATCTTATTTCGAGTGGAAATCTTACTTGAAATTGTTTTCGTGTCATGATTCTGCTTCAAGAACTTTCAAGCCATCCAAGGATCCTTTGAAGCTAGATCTATTTTTCTCATTTCCAATAGGTTTATCCAAGGAACTTGAGGTAGTAATGATGTTCTTAACATCATTTGATTCATACATATAAAGCTATCTTATTCGAAGGTTTAAACTTGTAATTACTAGAACATAGTTTAGTTAATTCTAAACTTGTTCGCAAATAAAAGTTAATCCTTCTAACTTGACTTTTAAAATCAACTATACACATGTTCTATATCTATATAATATGCTAACTTAATGATTTAAAACCTGGAAACACGAAAAACACCGTAAAACCGGATTTACGCCGTCGTAGTAACACCGCGGGCTGTTTTGGGTTAGTTAATTAAAAACTATGATAAAATTTGATTTAAAAGTTGTTATTCTGGGAAAATAATTTTTATTATGAACATGAAACTATATCCAAAAATCATGGTTAAACTCAAAGTGTAAGTATGTTTTCTAAAATGGTCATCTAGACGTCGTTCTTTCGACTGAAATGACTACCTTTACAAAAACGACTTGTAACTTATATTTCCGACTATAAACCTATACTTTTTCGGTTTAGATTCATAAAATAGAGTTCAATATGAAACCATAGCAATTTGATTCACTCAAAACGGATTTAAAATGAAGAAGTTATGGGTAAAACAAGATTGGATAATATTTCTCATTTTAGCTACGTGAAAATTGGTAACAAATCTATTCCAACGATAACTTAATCAACTTGTATTGTATATTATGTAATCTTGAGATACCATAGACACGTATACAATGTTTTGACCTATCATGTCGACACATCTATATATATTTCGGAACAACCATAGACACTCTATATGTGAATGTTGGAGTTAGCTATACAGGGTTGAGGTTGATTCCAAAATATATATAGTTTGAGTTGTGATCAATACTGAAATATGTATACACTGGGTCGTGGATTGATTCAAGATAATATTTATCGATTTATTTCTGTACATCTAACTGTGGACAACTAGTTGTAGGTTACTAACGAGGACAGCTGACTTAATAAACTTAAAACATCAAAATATATTAAAAGTGTTGTAAATATATTTTGAACATACTTTGATATATATGTATATATTGTTATAGGTTCGTGAATCAACCAGTAGCCAAGTCTTACTTCCCGACGAAGTAAAAATCTGTGAAAGTGAGTTATAGTCCCACTTTTAAAATCTAATATTTTTGGGATGAGAATACATGCAGGTTTTATAAATGATTTACAAAATAGACACAAGTACGTGAAACTACATTCTATGGTTGAATTATCGAAATCGAATATGCCCCTTTTTATTAAGTCTGGTAATCTAAGAATTAGGGAACATACACCCTAATTGACGCGAATCCTAAAGATAGATCTATTGGGCCTAACAAACCCCATCCAAAGTACCGGATGCTTTAGTACTTCGAAATTTATATCATATCCGAAGGGTGTCCCGGAATGATGGGGATATTCTTATATATGCATCTTGTTAATGTCGGTTACCAGGTGTTCACCATATGAATGATTTTTATCTCTATGTATGGGATGTGTATTGAAATATGAAATCTTGTGGTCTATTGTTACGATTTGATATATATAGGTTAAACCTATAACTCACCAACATTTTTGTTGACGTTTAAAGCATGTTTATTCTCAGGTGAATACTAAGAGCTTCCGCTGTTGCATACTAAAATAAGGACAAGATTTGGAGTCCATGTTTGTATGATATTGTGTAAAAACTGCATTCAAGAAACTGATTTCGATGTAACATATTTGTATTGTAAACTATTATGTAATGGTCGTGTGTAAACAGGATATTTTAGATTATCATTATTTGATAATCTACGTAAAGCTTTTTAAACCTTTATTTATGAAATAAAGGTTATGGTTTGTTTTAAAAATGAATGCAGTCTTTGAAAAACGTCTCATATAGAGGTCAAAACCTCGCAACGAAATCAATTAATATGGAACGTTTTTAATCAATAAGAACGGGACATTTCATTCGAAACGTGGGCAAAAGCAGAAAAGTCTATTAATTTGATAACTTATATAATTTTTATTTTTATAACTAATAGGATATTCAGTGAATGCACCGAGCAAAACGTTCACCACCTTTTGTACGTTCACCACCTGTAACTCGATCAAGACATCTAGCAAATATTGTCGCCGTTGATTTTTCTTTAGAATCGTCATCCAGTCGACCAAGTACTCCAATTCAAATTTTTGATAATCCATTTTTTGAACCCGACCTCACAATTGAGAATCCGGAGGATCTTCAGGGACAATTCAGAGATCCTGAACCATTAATCTTTCCTCCGGAACCACCAATCATTCAAACAGAGATTATTGAGGAACCTACCATTAAATCAGAATACTCTAGTGATTCAGATTCAACAAATTCAATTATGGAGAATCTGGAACCTTTAAGTATGGAAGACCGAATGCGAGCTAAACGCACTGGCCAAGGTCATGCAATTACTCAACCTGACATTAATGCACCAGATTATGAAATCAAAGGACAAATCCTATACATGGTAACTAATCAATGCCAATTTATTGGTGCGCCGAAGGAAGATCCAAATGAACATCTTCGTACATTTAATAGGATCTGCACTCTATTTAAAATAAGAGAAGTGGAGGATGAACAGATATATCTCATGTTATTTCCCTGGACTTTAAAGGGAGAAGCCAAAGATTGGTTGGAATCGTTACCTGAAGGGGCGATTGATACATGGGATGTCTTAGTTGAAAAATTTCTTAAACAATTCTTTCCGGCATCTAAAGCCGTGAGACTTCAAGGAGAAATTGTTACGTTCACGCAAAAGCCAAATGAAACTATATATGAGGCGTGGACAAGATTTGGAAAGTTATTAAGAGGATGTCCGCAACATGGTTTAGACACTTGTCAAATAGTACAAATATTCTACCAAGGATGCGACATCACTACAAGGAAAGACATCGATATAGCAGCTGGTGGTTCCATTATAAAGAAAACAGCAACTGACGCTTATAAAATTATTGATAACACTGCTTCCCACTCACATGAGTGGCACCAAGAAAAAGATATCGTTAGATCATCTAAAGCAACTAGAGCCGATTCTAGCCATGACTTAGATTCCATTTCCGCAAAGATAGATGCTGTCGAGAGACGAATGGAAAAGATGACTAAAGATATTCACTCAATACAAATTAGTTGTGAGCAGTGTGGAGGACCACATTTGACAAAAGATTGTCTCAGTATTGAACTAACAATGGAACAAAGAGAGAATGTTTCATACATAAACCAAAGGCCTGGAAATAATTATCAGAATAATTATCAACCGCCAAGACCAATCTACAATCAAAATCAGATCTATAACCGAAATGTTCCATACAACAACCAACAAGGTCCAAGCAATCAACAAGTATCCAATAACACTTACAATCAGCAAAGACCTATTTTTCCAATTAAACCACAACAAACTGATGATAAAAAGACAAATTTAGAAGACATGATGTCGAAGCTAGTTGAATCTCAAACACAGTTTTTCACATCTCAGAAACAAACTAATGAACAAAATGCTCAAGCATTTAGAAATCAACAAGCTTCGATTCAAAATTTGGAACAAGAAGTGAGCAACCTAGCAAGGTTGATAGGTGAAAGAAAACCGGGAAGTTTACCTAGTGATACAAATGCTAACCCCCGGAATAAAATAGCTAAAGCCATTACCACAAGAAGTGGTATTACACTTAAACCACCTGAAATACCTGTAATTTCTGATGAAGCTATTCCTGCTCTACAAGAACCACAATCTGAACAAGATAAGGAAACAGAACCGGTAGTTGAAAAGGTTAATGAAGATAACACAGTTAAGGCTAAACCTTATGTTAAACCATACCAACCACCACTTCCTTACTCGAGTAAAATGAGAAAAGAGAGACTTGAAGCCGAGCAATCTAAATTCTTGGATATGTTTAAACAGATAAATGTAAATCTTCCTTTCATTGATGTAATTTCAGGAATGCCTAGATATGCTAAATTTCTGAAAGATCTAATCACAAATAGAAAGAAAATGGAAGAACTCTCGGCTGTTACTATGAATGCTAATTGTTCTGCAGTACTGTTGAATAAGATACCAGAAAAATTATCAGATCCAGGAAGTTTCACAATTCCATGTTTTCTGGGTAGTCTTAGTTCAATAGAAGCATTGGCAGACTTAGGTGCTAGTATAAATTTAATGCCGTATTCACTATACGCTAAACTAGACCTTGGAGAATTGAAACTAACACGAATAAGTATACAACTAGCCGATCGATCAGTAAAATATTCTAGAGGGATAATGGAAAACATGCTAGTTAAAGTTGGTACTTTAGTATTTCCAGTAGATTTTGTTATTCTGGATATGGAAGAAGACTCTCGAGTTCCTCTCATATTAGGAAGACCATTCTTAAACACGGCTAAAGCAATAATAGACGTGTTTGGTAAGAAATTGACCCTAAGTATAGAGGACGAGAGTGTTACCTTTTCTGTGGATAGAGCCATGCAACAACCGAAATCTGCAGATGATACATGTTATTATATTCAAACTATAGATTCACATGCAGAATTGTTAGAAGAATTTCCGGAATTACAAGGAACAGGAGAATGTTCTTTAGGAGAAGGAACTGAACCAATTGATGAAACTGAAATGTTAGCTACACTTATGGCTAATGGATTTGAACCAACAACAGAAGAAATTCAAATGCTAAAAGAAGAAGACAGATATCGATACAAATCATCGATAGAAGAACCACCGACATTAGAGTTAAAGCCACTTCCAAACCATTTGGAATATGCTTATTTACATGGTGAATCTGAATTACCTGTAATAATATCGTCTTCTCTTACTGAAAATGAAAAATTTCAACTCATTTCTGTGCTAAAAGCTCATAAACCATCTATTGCATGGAAAATTCATGATATTAAAGGAATAAGTCCTTCGTATTGCATGTGATGACCCGTCCTAATCCATCCGGACGAAGTCCATATCAATTATAAACGATTCACAACAGTTGATTACATCGCGAGGTACTTGACCTCTATATGATACATTTTACAAAGATTGCATTCGTTTTTGAAAAGACAAACTTTCAATACATCGAAAGTTGACAGCATGCATACCATTTCATAATATATCCAACTATGCTTGACTTAATAATAATCTTGATAAACTCAATGACTCGAATGCAACGTCTTTTGAAATATGTCATGAATGACTCCAAGTAATATCTCTAATATGAGCAAATGCACAGCGGAAGATTTCTTTCATACCTGAGAATAAACATGCTTTCAAGTGTCAACCAAAAGGTTGGTGAGTTCATTAGTTTAACATAAATGCTCATTTCATAATTTTAATAGACCACAAGATTTCATATTTCCATTTCTCATAAACATACGTCCCATGCATAGAGACAAAAATATCATTCATATGGATTGAACACCTGGTAACCGACATTCACAATATGCATATAAGAATATCCCCATCATTCCAGGATCCTCCTTCGAACATGATATAAATTTCGAAGTACTAAAGCATCCAGTACTTTGGATGGGGCTTGTTGGGCCCGATAGATCTATCTTTAGAGTTCGCGTCAATTAGGGTGTCTGTTCCCTAATTCTTAGATTACCAGACTTTAATAAAAAGGGGCATATTCGATTTCGATAATTCAACCGTAGAATGTAGTTTCAATTACTTGTGTCTATTTCGTCAAACATTTATAAAAGCGCATGTATTCTCAGTCCCAAAAATATAAAGGGTAAAAAGGCAAATGAAACTCACCTAATGTATTTTGTAGTAAAAATACATATGACGACATTAGACAAACTGAACAATGCAGGGTTGTCCTCGGATTCACGAACCTATATCATTAATATATATATTAAAACATATTATTGTGTTTGAATAAGTTTATATATATTATGATTAATAATCATGTTGTTAAATTATGTTATATAGATAAATTTAATATGTTTAATTTATATATATTTTATATTGCTAATATTTATTATAAGATATCAATAATACCAATTTATATTAAGGTTTATATATTATAAAAGAAAACATATATATTTATATTTTAATTGATATATTTTACATATAGTTTAGCTAATATCATTTAATAACAAAAATATAGCGATATGAATTATTAATATTATTGTAATGTATAAAAATCTCTATTCGTAATACTACTAACATGATAAGAATGATAATACTAATGATAATAATATTAATAATATTATTCTTAGTAATATGAATAATACATATACTAATATCAATGATGGTTATAATATTTTAGTAATAATACTTGTAATAATAACATTAACAATAATGCTAACAATAATAATACTAAAAAAGTTATACCTCAAAAGAATAGGATTTTTAAAAAAAATGCCACCAGCAAGTTTTGAACCCACGACCTATTGATAACCCAACAACATCCCAAACCATCCTAACTAACTTGCTTATCTGATTTAACTCCTAGCTTGTTTCTATATAACCCGATTAACAGTCGCCTGCTTGCATATTGGTTCAAAGCCCAACAGACATCGGCCCAACTAGAATTTTTATATATATATACGGCCCAATACCTCTCTTTGACAACAGCCCATGTTAAATTAAAAAAGAAAATGTACAATAGCCTAGGCAGAGTTTTGAACCCGAGACCTCTCGTTCAATGACAACACTCTTAACCGTCCCTCCACTTCATCTTTTCTGTATTAATTTCGGATTAAATCATTATACTTAGTTTTCATCTGTTTTCCTAATTCCATTATCATCATCAACATCTAATAACTATATACGTCATCCTCCTCATACCGTATATATATATCATCCTAAAAAAATTCGTTATAATCATACATCCTAATCATGACATAAACATGATTATCGGTGTCGTTTAATCATTCCCTTTTTCGCTAACACTATTTATTATCTTTCTCGATGATCATCATTTCCATTTTACAGTCCTTCATATTTATCACATAAAATTACGACTAACATCATAATTGGCATATCACCGTAGAATCGTGTATCGTTATCAATAATCTTATCATCATAATTATAATCGTATGTGAGTGTGTGTGTATGTCAGGTCACGTATAGGAACAACACAGTAGTAATATCACCAATATCATTATCGATTGATTGTAACAGTGTTACCTTCTTCATTGTATAATTCTCGTATGAACTGCAGCACGAGTGGTGAAAGAAGTAACAGTAATTTCATCTTCCACATCATGCATCATCTTTCTGTATCATCATCTATAGCGTTATCATCATCAATATAACCTACTTCCTTCGTTTCCATTAAAAATATAGAAAACAGAAACACATGTGGTGCAGTCACTATTCATCGTCTTCCTTATTTTTTTCGTCATCACCGTTATTATTATCAACCTCGTTGACATCGTTCATCATGAATCATCATTGTTGTTGCTGATATTTTATTACATAAACATATATAATAGCAGCCTTTGTTCGATCATGGGATTCGAAAAAAAAAAATTAGTGGAGGTTGATAGTGTAACAGTGGGTCAGTAGCTGCAGTAACACAATAATAACGAGAACGTTGTGGTGGTTTTGTTGGTGTTTTCAAACCGAAACATAAAACGTAAATAGTATAACAGTTGTATCCGTTTTGGGTGTGGTTTTCGCTTGAACCGGAACAGAAACGTTTGAGCAGGAGAAACACCGAAACACGATGATACATGGTGGTTGTTTTGTGATCTTCAAACAAAAAAAAATAAAAATAAAAACGGTTGGCGATGGAATGGTTGAGATGATGACCGGAGATGGTGGCGGCGGTGTGGTTTTCTCGACAGAAAAACAGAAACAAAAAAAAAATAGTAATCAGCAGTGCAAATAGTGATGGTTGTGGTGGTTCGATTATGATTAAGACAGTAATATAAATTGAGCAGGTGGTAAACCGAAAAGGAACAAAGAGTGGTTTGAGAGTGGTTAAATGAGTTTCATATGGTGATGGCTCGATGGTGTTTGTATTCGGTTTATTGTGGGACAAGGTGGTGTTCTTGGTTGATATTACGAAGATGTGAAACAAAGAAATGGTGATCGGATCAAAGAAGAAAGTGTTAGTAACCAAGTGGGTTTTGTAGGGAGATTTGATGGGTTTATGATATATCCATATGATATATCTGTATAATCTCAAAAATGAATGATACATGAGACAAAGAAATAAATCAATCAACTATCTACATAAAATATTAATAATAATATATCATTATAATATAATTAATAATTAACATGTGTATATATAAAGAGACTACTTTTTGAAAGAATCAAACTCAAAACAGTAATACTACAGTGAAGCCATCGGTTTCTTGTCATGATATGTAGATATTTCAATTTACGGACTGTTATATCATGTCCCTTGCTAAACAGTTAATGTATAAAAGTGTTCTTAAAAAAATCCCAAACTTTTAGATTAAATATATTTAATTATTTCACTCATTAACTGTTTGAAACCTGATCAAAAAGGTTCGAAAATTATTTATTTTCTGTTCCGATTTATATGTACGGAGTACTAATATTTAAACTTAAAAAGGTAAAAATACTTTTAACAAAACTAAAATCTTCGTAATCGATTTACAGTTCAACTTTTATTTTAAAACTTCATATACATATATTAGGTCTATTTTAAAATAACTAAACGTTAACAGAAAGTTATAGACATTTACAATTTAAGTTCAAAATTAAATATATTTAATATACACTATGTATATATATAAACAGTTTTAAAATATCAAGTTTAATTACTAAAAAAAAATATAATATATTTTTAAACAAATAGATTTAATATCACTATATATATTTACAAGTAATATTTATATACAAATTTATATTTATCTATATATAATTAAATATAGTTTCCATTACCTCGCATTTTATTTATTTTACAATATAAATTCTAATAATTAAATTATATAATATTCCAAATTATATTTCAAATTATAAATATCTATTTAAATATATATGTTATCTATTTTCAAATAGTTGTTCGTGAATCATCGGGAATGGTCGAAAGTTAAACGAATATAATAAACAGTTCAAAATTTTTGTGACTCAACATTACAGACTTTGCTTATCGTGTCAGAAACATATAAAGATTAAGTTTAAATTTGGTCAAAAATTCCCGGGTCGTCACAGTACCTACCCGTTAAAGAAATTTCGTCCCGAAATTTGAGTGGGGTCATCATAACTAACAATAAGAATGTTTTCATGGCGAATAAGTTTTATCATTATTGAATAATATAGATAAAACGAGTTGATCACTCGAAGCGTACGAATGAAGTTATCACTAAATAGTAAAATGAGATAGACAAGTTTCATCATAACTTTTCACTAGTCATGGTTGAATTCCGGAATTCAAGAGATTTAAAGAAAATCTTTGAAATCTAAAAGATTTGATTCTTCAGCGAGTAAGGAAATTAAGATCTCTATAATTAAATGCGGAGATCTGCCTTGATTTTTCTGTCAGATATTTTACTATAAATTAACTTCTTCCATTCCGTTACTTTTACCATTCCTATACCTAATTCACAATTTCAAAAGTTTATGAAAATGCTAAATCCAGTTCTGATCCTTGTCCTTATTCTTACTATCACAACCATCATTCTCCTTTTCCAACTTCCACCAGGGGAATCTGCTTACTTCTACTTCGCCCTTGGGGTTATAGTGCTTTTAATCCTCCGGTGTCTTTATATTGATCTATAAACATTGATATACACGGTTTGTAATTTATGTGTTGTTATCGGCTTTATATCTTCCCTTATATTTCAATGTCACTGCTTCTGTCTCCTATAATTATTGTCATCCACAGTTAATGCGCTCTCTTATTTGCTGCGATTTATACCCCCTTTCTATTTCAGAGCTTCATGCTTTTGATTAATTTTCGCAAGTAACGGTCCAAAATTCATAGGTATGGAATTTTGAATTATCATAATATACAAGGTAGAAAGGAAAAATAGTAACACGATTTATTTTGTCAAATTACCTGAATCACTGAGAATAGAACTATCAAGAATATATTTTCTTGATATGTTCAGAAGTTAAGCAGAATTAAAGAGTTATGTAACATGGCACATGATGACGTTATAATCTGTGAATCATCACGTTCCATTAGAAACTCAGCATGACTTACTGTAATATAATCACGTTGATCAAGTGTCATTATATTATCCTAACTCATGCATCAGTTCCCAACATTACTTCAATAACATTCATATTTTAAGCTCAAAAGTTTACAGAATATAGAAACTAACAGTTTCTATATGATATTACACTGATAGTACGAAGAGATTAATGATTTCAGATAAGATTAGTTATGAAAATATATTCAGAAATATCAAGGATATTTATAATGAAAGATACGATAATATCTCGGAATATCTAAGATCAGAGGATGATAGAAACTATTGTCCGCAAGGGTTTAGAGTAAGGAGCAAGATATTCACTAAAGACTTTAGCAGACATTGAATCATTTGGATTCTTTGAAGTCAAACTTATTCTTTGTGATTTGTCCACGGCTTTATTCATAGTTTCGCATAATCTGCTTTTCGGTACAAAATTTTCTATTGAATGTTTCCAATATAATGATACACAGGAAGCACGAAGAGGTATATAATTTCGGACGAGAATATTTATGAAAATATCTTCAGAAATATCGAAGATATTGATGATGATATTTTGGAATTTCTAAGTTCGATGGTTGATGGAGAAAGATTTTCCGCAAGATTTTAACATGACTTCGGAGTAAAATATTCTCTAAAGATTTCATCGGATCCAGAATTACCTGGATTCTTTGAATATAGGGTTTGGTCCTTGCATTTGTCCTTGGTCTCCTTCACGGTTAGCTCAATCCGTTTTTCAATACCAAATTTTCTATTGAGCGTTTCCAACACTCCATTCTTTATCTTCAAACTCTTGGCCATTTAGGCCATCTACAATTTTACTGTTTCCTCTGCATTTAATGCAGCCATATTTGTATCGTCGGTTATCAATCCGAGGTGGTTTAAGAAGAATGGTGTTTTTAGATGATTAAACGCTGATGGTAATATGGTGGAATATAAAAGGTTCCCTGGTAACAATAAAGAGCACACATATAAATATTAAGGTTATAATAAGGTTGTTTTGAACGAAAAGTCGAAGTTGACTTGCTGGAGCTGTGACAAAATTGGCTAATTTGAAAAGAAATTGCGTTGTTATTTTTGGAAATAACAATGCTAAAGAAGCTAGCACAGATACGTGTTAAACATTTATACATGTTCTGAGAATTTTTAGGTGCATAACTATACGCATCAATCTTTTCTTCCATAAATGAAGTGAGGCTGATTCATCCTCCCGAATGAGGTGTTTTCAAGAATTACGAAAGGTTTGAACGCAGATTGTAATCGTCAAGATACAAATGAGGTTTAAGATGAACGTCAAGTGGCAAACTTGAAGAATTATTTAATTTCATATGTTATAATCAATATTTTAATTCATTTTAATTGTCCAATGTTGATAGTCTACAGTTAACAGTGTACAAATAATAATTCATATATAAGTTACAATATAATATTCGAATTAATTAATTTATATCGTGACCCGTGTACATGTCTCAGACTCGATCACAACTCAAATTATATATATTATTGTAGAATCAACCTCAACCCTGTATAGAGAACTCGATCATTACTACATATAGAGTGTCTATGGTTATTCCAAATAATATATATAAATGCGTCGATATGATATGTCAAAACCTTGTATACGTGTCCCGATATTTAAAGTGCGTAAAATAAATAACAGAAATTAAATAACGATAAATAAAGTGCTTAAAGTAAATAACAGAAATTAAATGACGATAAATAAAATTGCGAGAATATAAATTGCGATAATTAAATTGCGATAAATAAAATGTACTCAGTTAGCTAGGAACAGTTAACTAGGATTTTGTTAGCGTGGATTCTTAAAAAAATTTCTCATAGTTAATTTGTTTGTTTCTAACAAATTTTATTGTGTCAAATGTTTTTCTTCATTATGCCACTTGTTGGATTCTGATAGGTCAAAATCCAATATGAAATTTGAATGAAAAATGGTTATTCTGTGGTGAACGGATACATGCATTGGTGGATGTAAATAGGATAGTAAATGATTGTTGAATCAGAATTGAAGAATGTACAGTATAACATGTTAATATAAAAGTTAAATATTTCCTCGGGTATTACCTACCCGTTAAAATATTTTCACCATTAATAGTTTGTACACAAGAATTTCTAATTACAATCTTTATGAAAACATATATACATATATATTTTCTTCAGATGTAAATCGTGGATTTAATGAGTTACTATGATATTAATCTCATTTGATTTATCGTTAGAACTAGAATACATAATCTCTAAAGCATTAGAGATTACTTAATCGCCATGAAGGACGAAGATAATTGATGTAGAACGATACGTAGAACGATGATTATACTCGAGGTACGGAATGAGATGTTGAGGCGTGTGATGTTGAAACTTGGGTTGTTGGTGGTACTAGTGTTGATATTGGTAATACTGTTGGTGCCGGTGATGTTGCTGAAGCTGGTACGTTTTGCACTATATTTTCCAAAGCCACTACTCGAGCACGAAGTTCGCTGACTTCTTGTATTACTCCGGGATGATTGTCGGTCGGAAGAGTGGATGAATAAGGTTTAGAATTGTGGATGGAATATAATTGTGACGAGATACTCGGGAAATGAGGGTGAAAATGGTGTTTCAGACTGGTTTGCTGATAAGTGCTGCAGGTTCATTGCCAAGAGGTAAATTCGGTTGGTGGAAGGGATCGCCTTTTCCGAGTCTCCATTGATTAAGTCGACTACTAACCCATCAGATGAATTGGGGATGACTGATTGGTTGATTCATTCTGGTGACGCTGATAGGTGAAACTCCATATCGGAATAGCTGTCGGAATCCGAGAAATTCGAACTGGTTGAGGGATTCATCTCGTACGATCAGATGAAGGACTTTTCGATAAGAAATAGATTATAGGATGTAGATTAGTACCCTGCAATACATAATTTACATATGCATATATAATACTAAAATCCCATAAGTTACGGAGGAATCTACGGAAGCTGTCAGACAAAGGTAACAATAACAGATACGCTAAGATATGAATTTATCTATACACAATTCATGCAATCATTGCAGTAAGATGTGTCTAGACTAAGAATGATAAGCTGGAAATTTTCGACACGAAATGATAAGCAGAACTTTTGACATGCAAACACGGTCGAAGTCCAGACTCACTAATGCATCCTAACGACTTATCAGTTATACACACTAATGCAGACCTGGTTCGCTAAGACCACCGCTCTGATACCAACTGTGATGACCCATCCTAATCCATCCGGACGAAGTCCATATCGATTATAAACGATTCACAACAGTTGATTACATCGTGAGGTACTTGACCTCTATATGATACATTTTACAAACATTGCATTCGTTTTTGAAAAGACAAACTTTCATTACATTGAAAGTTGACAGCATGCATACCATTTCATAATATATCCAACTATGCTTGACTTAATAATAATCTTGATAAACTCAACGACTCGAATGAAACGTCTTTTGAAATATGTCATGAATGACTCCAAGTAATATCTCTAATATGAGCAAATGCACAGCGGAAGATTTCTTTCATACATGAGAATAAACATGCTTTCAAGTGTCAACCAAAAGGTTTGTGAGTTCATTAGTTTAACATAAATGATCATTTCATAATTTTAACAGACCACAAGATTTCATATTTCCATTTCTCATAAACATACGTCCCATGCATAGAGACAAAAATATCATTCATATGGATTGAACACCTGGTAACCGACATTCACAATATGCATATAAGAATATCCCCATCATTCCAGGATCCTCCTTCGGACATGATATAAATTTTGAAGTACTAAAGCATCCGGTACTTTGGATGGGGCTTGTTGGGCCCGATAGATCTATCTTTAGAGTTCGCGTCAATTAGGGTGTCTATTCCCTAATTCTTAGATTACCAGACTTTAATAAAAAGGGGCATATTCGATTTTGATAATTCAACCATAGAATGTAGTTTCAATTACTTGTGTCTATTTCGTCAAACATTTATAAAAGCGCATGTATTCTCGGTCCCAAAAATATAAAGGGTAAAAAGGCAAATGAAACTCACCTAATGTATTTTGTAGTAAAAATACATATGACGACATTAGACAAACTGAACAATGCAGGGTTGTCCTCGGATTCACGAACCTATATCATTAATATATATATTAAAACATATTATTGTGTTTGAATAAGTTTATATATATTATGATTAATAATCATGTTGTTAAATTATGTTATATAGATAAATTTAATATGTTTAATTTATATATATTTTATATTGCTAATATTTATTATAAGATATCAATAATACCAATTTATATTAAGGTTTATATATTATAAAAGAAAACATATATATTTATATTTTAATTGATATATTTTACATATATTTTAGCTAATATCATTTAATAACAAAAATATAGCGATATGAATTATTAATATTATTGTAATGTATAAAAATCTCTATTCGTAATACTACTAACATGATAAGAATGATAATACTAATGATAATAATATTAATAATATTATTCTTAGTAATATGAATAATACATATACTAATATCAATGATGGTTATAATATTTTAGTAATAATACTTGTAATAATAACATTAACAATAATAACAATAATGCTAACAATAATAATACTAAAAAAGTTATACCTCAAAAGAATAGGATTTTTTTAAAAAATGCCACCAGCAAGTTTTGAACCCACGACCTATTGATAACCCAACAACATCCCAAACCATCCTAACTAACTTGCTTATCTGATTTAACTCCTAGCTTGTTTCTATATAACCCGATTAACAGTCGCCTGCTTGCATATTGGTTCAAAGCCCAACAGACATCGGCCCAACTAGAATTTTTATATATATACGGCCCAATACCTCTCTTTGACAACAGCCCATGTTAAATTAAAAAAGAAAATGTACAATAGCCTAGGCAGAGTTTTGAACCCGAGACCTCTCGTTCAATGACAACACTCTTAACCGTCCCTCCACTTCATCTTTTCTGTATTAATTTCGGATTAAATCATTATACTTAGTTTTCGTCTGTTTTCCTAATTCCATTATCATCATCAACATCTAATAACTATATACGTCATCCTCCTCATACCGTATATATATATCATCCTAAAAAAATTCGTTATAATCATACATCCTAATCGTGACATAAACATGATTATCGGTGTCGTTTAATCATTCCCTTTTTCGCTAACACTATTTATTATCTTTCTCGATGATCATCATTTCCATTTTACCGTCCTTCATGTTTATCACATAAAATTACGACTAACATCATAATTGGCATATCACCGTAGAATCGTGTATCGTTATCAATAATCTTATCATCATAATTATAATCGTATGTGAGTGTGTGTGTGTGTATGTCAGGTCACGTATAGGAACAACAAAGCAGTAATATCACCAATATCATTATCGATTGATTGTAACAGTGTTACCTTCTTCATTGTATAATTCTCGTATGAACTGCAGCACAAGTGGTGAAAGAAGTAACAGTAATTTCATCTTCCACATCATGCATCATCTTTCTGTATCATCATCTATAGCGTTATCATCATCAATATAACCTACTTCCTTCGTTTCTAGTAAAAATATAGAAAACAGAAACACATGTGGTGCAGTCACTATTCATCGTCTTCCTTATTTTTTTCGTCATCACCGTTATTATTATCAACCTCGTTGACATCGTTCATCATGAATCATCATTGTTGTTGCTGATATTTTATTACATAAACATACATAATAGCAGCCTTTGTTCGATCATGGGATTCGAAAAAAAAAAATTAGTGGAGGTTGATAGCGTAACAGTGGGTCAGTAGCTGCAGTAACACAATAATAACGAGAACGTTGTGGTGGTTTTGTTGGTGTTTTCAAACCGAAACATAAAACGTAAATAGTATAACAGTTGTATCCGTTTTGGGTGTGGTTTTCGCTTGAACCGGAACAGAAACGTTTGAGCAGGAGAAACACCGAAACACCATACATGGTGGTTGTTTTGTGATCTTCAAACAAAAAAAAATAAAAATAAAAACGGTTGGTGATGGAATGGTTGAGATGATGACCAGAGATGGTGGCGGCGGTGTGGTTTTCTCGACAGAAAAACAGAAAAAAAAATAGTAATCAGCAGTCCAAATAGTGATGGTTGTGGTGGTTCGATTATGATTAAGACAGTAATATAAATTGAGCAGGTGGTAAACTGAAAAGGAACAAAGAGTGGTTTGAGAGTGGTTAAATGAGTTTCATATGGTGATGGCTCGATGGTGTTTGTATTCGGTTTATTGTGGGACAAGGTGGTGTTCTTGGTTGATATTACGAAGATGTGAAACAATGAAATGGTGATCGGATCAAAGAAGAAAGTGTTAGTAACCAAGTGGGTTTTGTAGGGAGATTTGATGGGTTTATGATATATCCATATGATATATCTGTATAATCTCAAAAATGAATGATACATGAGACAAAGAAATAAATCAATCAACTATCTACATAAAATATTAATAATAATATATCATTATAATATAATTAATAATTAACATGTGTATATATAAAGAGACTACTTTTTGAAAGAATCAAACTCAAAACAGTAATACTACAGTGAAGCCATCGGTTTCTTGTCATGATATATAGATATTTCAATTTACGAACTGTTATATCATGTCCCTTGTTAAACAGTTAATGTATAAAAGTGTTCTTAAAAAAATCCCAAACTTTTAGATTAAATATATTTAATTATTTTACTCATTAACTGTTTGAAACCTGATCAAAAAGGTTCGAAAATTATTTATTTTCTGTTCCAATTTATATGTACGGAGTACTAATATTTAAACTTAAAAAGGTAAAAATACTTTTAACAAAACTAAAATCTTCCAGTTCAACTTTTATTTTAAAACTTCATCTACATATATTAGGTCTATTTTAAAATAACTAAACGTTAACAGAAAGTTATAGACATTTACAATTTAAGTTCAAAATTAAATATATTTAATATACACTATGTATATATATAAACAGCTTTAAAATATCAAGTTTAATTACTAAAAAAAAATATAATATATTTTTAAACAAATAGATTTAATATCACTATATATATTTACAAGTAATATTTATATACAAATTTATATTTATCTATATATAATTAAATATAGTTTCCATTACCTCGCATTTTATTTATTTTACAATATAAATTCTAATAATTAAATTATATAATATTCCAAATTATATTTCAAATTATAAATATCTATTTAAATACATATGTTATCTATTTTCAAATAGTTGTTCGTGAATCATCGGGAATGGTCGAAAGTCAAACGAATATATGAAACAGTTCAAAATTTTTGTGACTCAACATTACAGACTTTGCTTATCGTGTCAGAAACATATAAAGATTAAGTTTAAATTTGGTCGAAAATTCCCGGGTCGTCACAGTACCTATCCGTTAAAGAAATTTTGTCCCGAAATTTGAGTGGGGTCATCATAACTAACAATAAGAATGTTTTCATGGTGAATAGAGTTTTATCATTATTGAATAATATAGATAAAACGAGTTGATCACTCGAAGCGTACGAATGAAGTTATCACTAAATAGTAAAATGAGATAGAAAAGTTTCATCATAACTTTTCACTAGTCATGGTTGAATTCCGGAATTCAAGAGATTTAAAGAAAATCTTTGAAATCTAAAAGATTTGATTCTTCGGCGAGTAAGGAAATTAAGATCTCTATAATTAAATGCGGAGATCTGCCTTGATTTTTCTATCAGATATTTTACTATAAATTAACTTCTTCCATTCCGTTACTTTTACCATTCCGATACCTAATTCACAATTTCAAAAGTTTATGAAAATGCTAAATCCAGTTCTGATCCTTGTCCTTATTCTTACTATCACAACCATCATTCTCCTTTTCCAACTTCCACCAGGGGAATCTGCTTACTTCTACTTCGCCCTTGGGGTTATAGTGCTTTTAATCCTCCCATGTCTTTATATTGCTATAAACATTGATATACACGGTTTGTAATTTATGTGTTGTTATCGGCTTTATATCTTCCCTTATATTTCAATGTCACTGCTTCTGTCTCCTATAATTATTGTCATCCACAGTTAATGCGCTCTCTTATTTGCTGCGATTTATACCCCCTTCCTATTTCAGAGCTTCATGCTTTTGATTAATTTTCGCAAGTAACGGTCCAGAATTCATAGGTATGGAATTTCGAATTATCATAATATACAAGGTAGAAAGGAAAAATAGTAACACGATTTGTTTTGTCAAATTACCTGAATCACTGAGAATAGAACTATCAAGAATATATTTTCTTGATATGTTCAGAAGTTAAGCAGAATGAAAGAGTTATATAACATGGCACATGATGACGTTATAATCTGTGAATCATCACGTTCCATTAGAAACTCAGCATGACTTACTGTAATATAATCACGTTGATCAAGTGTCATTATATTATCCTAAATCATGCATCAGTTCCCAACATTACTTCAATAACATTCATATTTTAAGCTCAAAAGTTTACAGAATATAGAAACTAACAGTTTCTATATGATGTTACACTGATAGTACGAAGAGATTAATGATTTCAAATAAGATTAGTTATGAAAATATATTTAGAAATATCGAGGATATTTATAATGAAAGATACGATAATATCTCGGAATATCTAAGATCAGAGGATGATAGAAACTATTGTCCGCAAGGGTTTAGAGTAAGGAGCAAGATATTCACTAAAGACTTTAGCAGACATTGAATCATTTGAATTCTTTGAAGTCAAACTTATTCTTTGTGATTTGTCCACGGCTTTCTTCATAGTTTCGCATAATCTGCTTTTCGGTACAAACTTTTCTATTGAATGTTTCCAATATAATGATACACAGGAAGCACGAAGAGGTATATAATTTTGGACGAGAATATTTATGAAAATATCTTCAGAAATATCGAAGATATTGATGATGATATTTTGGAATTTCTAAGTTCGATGGTTGATGGAGAAAGATTTTCCGCAAGATTTTAACATGACTTCGGAGTAAGATATTCTCTAAAGATTTCATCAGATCCAGAATTACCTGGATTCTTTGAATATAGGGTTTGGTCCTTGCATTTGTCCTTGGTCTCCTTCACGGTTAGCTCAATCCGTTTTTCAATACCAAATTTTCTTTCGAGCGTTTCCAACACTCCATTCTTTATCATCAAACTCTTGGCCATTTAGGCCATCTACAATTTTACTGTTTCCTCTGCATTTAATGCAACCATATTTGTATCGTCGGTTATCAATCCGAGGTGGTTTAAGAAGAATGGTGTTTTTAGATGATTAAACGCTGATGGTAATATGGTGGAATATAAAAGGTTCCCCGGTAACAATAAAGAGCACACATATAAATATTAAGGTTATAATAAGGTTGTTTCGAACGAAAAGTCGAAGTTGACTTGCTGGAGCTGTGACAAAATTGGCTAATTTGAAAAGAAATTGCGTTGTTATTTTTGGAAATAACAATGCCAAAGAAGCTAGCACAGATACGTGTTAAACATTTATACATGTTCTGAGAATTTTCAGGTGCATAACTATACGCATCAATCTTTTCTTCCATAAATGTAGTGCGGCTGATTCATCCTCCCGAATGAGGTGTTTTCAAGAATTACGAAAGGTTTGAACGCAGATTGTAATCGTCAAGATACAAATGAGGTTTAAGATGAACGTCAAGT
Organism: Rutidosis leptorrhynchoides; assembly: GCF_046630445.1. Classification (NCBI taxonomy): domain Eukaryota; kingdom Viridiplantae; phylum Streptophyta; class Magnoliopsida; order Asterales; family Asteraceae; genus Rutidosis; species Rutidosis leptorrhynchoides. The sequence goes on along the minus strand of NC_092342.1, from coordinate 136,247,205 downwards.
GGCAAACTTGAAGAATTATTTAATTTCATATGTTATAATCAATTAGTGGAGGTTGATAGCGTAACAGTGGGTCAGTAGCTGCAGTAACACAATAATAACGAGAACATTGTGGTGGTTTTGTTGGTGTTTTCAAACCGAAACATAAAACGTAAATAGTATAACAGTTGTATCCGTTTTGGGTGTGGTTTTCGCTTGAACCGGAACAGAAATGTTTTAGCAGGAGAAACACCGAAACACGATGATACATGGTGGTTGTTTTGTGATCTTCAAACAAAGAAAAAATAAAAATAAAAACGGTTGGCGATGGAATGGTTGAGATGATGACCGGAGATGGTGGCGGCGGTCTGGTTTTCTCGACAAAAAAACAGAAACTACAAAAAAAAAAAAAAAAGTAATCAGCAGTCCAAATAGTGATGGTTGTGGTGGTTCGATTATGATTAAGACAGTAATATAAATTGAGCAGGTGGTAAACCGAAAAGGAACAAAGAGTGGTTTGAGAGTGGTTAAATGAGTTTCATATGGTGATGGCTCGATGGTGTTTGTATTCGGTTTATTGTGGGACAAAGTGGTGTTCTTGGTTGATATTACGAAGATGTGAAACAAAGAAATGGTGATCGGATCAAAGAAGAAAGTGTTAGTAACCAAGTGGGTTTTGTAGGGAGATTTGATGGGTTTATGATATATCTGTATAATCTCAAAAATGAATGATACATGAGACAAAGAAATAAATCAATCAACTATCTACATAAAATATTAATAATAATATATCATTATAATATAATTAATAATTAACATGTGTATATATAAAGAGACTACTTTTTGAAAGAATCAAACTCAAAACAGTAATACTACAGTGAAGCCATCGGTTTCTTGTCATGATATGTAGATATTTCAATTTACGGACTGTTATATCATGTCCCTTCCTAAACAGTTAATGTATAAAAGTGTTCTTAAAAAAATCCCAAACTTTTAGATTAAATATATTTAATTATTTCACTCATTAACTGTTTGAAACCTGATCAAAAATGTTTGAAAATTATTTATTTTCTGTTCCGATTTATATGTACGGAGTACTAATATTTAAACTTAAAAAGGTAAAAATACTTTTAACAAAACTAAAATCTTCGTAATCGATTTACAGTTCAACTTTTATTTTAAAACTTCATATACATATTTTAGGTCTATTTTAAAATAACTAAACGTCAACAGAAAGTTATAGACATTTACAATTTAAGTTCAAAATTAAATATATTTAATATACACTATGTATATATATAAACAGTTTTAAAATATCAAGTTTAATTACTAAAAAAAAATAATATAATATATTTTTAAACAAATAGATTTAATATCACTATATATATTTACAAGTAATATTTATATACAAATTTATATTTATCTATATATAATTAAATATAGTTTCCATTACCTCGCATTTTATTTATTTTACAATATAAATTCTAATAATTAAATTATATAATATTCCAAATTATATTTCAAATTATAAATATCTATTTAAATATATATGTTATCTATTTTCAAATAGTTGTTCGTGAATCATCGGGAATGGTCGAAAGTCAAACGAATATATGAAACAGTTCAAAATTTTTGTGACTTAACATTACAGACTTTGCTTATCGTGTCAGAAACATATAAAGATTAAGTTTAAATTTGGTCGAAAATTCCCGGGTCGTCACATTGCACACATAAAATCCTTATGGAAGAAGGTCATAAAACATATGTGCAACGCCAACGAAGACTAAATCCTAATATGCAAGATGTTGTTAAGAAAGAAATTATTAAACTGCTAGATGCAGGTTTAATTTATCCAATTTCTGATAGTCCATGGGTAAGTCCAGTTCAATGCGTACCTAAGAAGGGTGGCATGACTGTCATCACAAATGAGAAAAATGAGCTTATTCCTACTAGGACTGTAACAGGATGGCGTGTTTGTATTGATTATAGAAAATTAAATGACGCCTCCAGAAAAGATCACTTTCCCTTACCTTTCATTGATCAAATGTTGGAAAGGTTAGCCGAAAATAGTTACTATTGTTTTCTTGATGGTTTTTCCGAATATTTTCAAATTCCAATAGCACTCGAGGACCAAGAGAAAACCACATTTACGTGCCCTTATGGTACTTTTGCTTACAAACGCATGCCATTTGGACTTTGCAACGCCCCTGCAACCTTTCAAAGGTGCATGAAGGCGATTTTTCACGACATGATAGAAGAATGCATGGAAGTTTTCATGGATGACTTTTCAGTCTTCGGTGATACATTTGAATCGTGTCTAGTTAATCTTGAACGAATGCTTATTAGATGCGAACAATCAAATCTAGTACTTAATTGGGAGAAATGCCATTTCATGGTTAAAGAAGGCATCGTTCTTGGTCATAAAATTTTAAAGGAAGGAATTGAATGGATAGAGCTAAAGTAGATGTAATTGCTAAACTTCCACATCCCACCAATGTTAGAGGAGTTAGGAGTTTTCTAGGGCATGCCGGTTTTTACCGACGTTTCATAAAAGATTTTTCTAAAATTGCCACTCCTATGAATAAACTCCTAGAAAAGGATGCTCTATTCATCTTTTCAGATGAATGTATCAAATCTTTTAATATTCTTAAAGAAAAACTCACTAATGCACCGATCATGATAACTCCAAATTGGAATCTACCGTTTGAACTTATGTGCGATGCAAGTGATTTTGCAATGGGAGCCGTTTTAGGACAAATGATTGAAAAATGATTTCAACCTATATATTATGCTAGTAAGATGTTACAAGGAGCACAAACGAACTATACAACTACTGAAAAAGAACTCCTTGCTATTGTCTTTGCTTTTGACAAATTTCGTTCATATCTCGTTCTAGCTAAAACGGTGGTCTATACTGACCATTCTGCTCTTAGATACCTATTTTCGAAACAAGATACTAAACCACGATTAATCCGTTGGATCTTACTCTTACATGAATTCGATATTGAAATCCGAGATAAAAAGGAAGCAGAAAATCTCGCCGCTGATCATCTTTCTCGTCTTGAAAATCCTGAATTAGAAGTTCTGAATGAATCGGCCATACAAGACAACTTTCATGATGAATATCTATTGAAGATAGATTATAATGAAATTCCATGGTTTACAGACTATGCAAACTATTTAGTATGTGAATTCCTTGAAAAAAGATTATCGTACCAAAAACGAAAGAAATTCTTTAGTGATATAAAACACTATTTTTGGGAAGATCCACATTTGTTTAAAAGTTGTCCCGATGGAATAATACGCCGATGTGTATTCGGAGATGAAACTAGTCAAATCTTAAACCATTGTCACACAGGACCAACAGGAGGGCATTATGGGCCTCAACTAACAGCAAGAAAAGTTTATGATGCTGGATTTTATTGGCCTACAATTTTCAAAGACGCACACCTTCTTTGTAAATCCTGTGATGCATGTCAAAGGGCCGGAAAAATAAGTCAACGTGATGAAATGCCACAAAATGTCATTCAAGTATGTGAAGTATTCGACATTTAGGGTATTGACTTTATGGGTCCATTTCAAAAATCTCATAATAATCTCTACATTCTCGTTGCCATTGATTATGTATCTAAATGGGCGAAAGCACAAGCTCTCCCGACTAACGATGCACGAGTTGTAGTCAACTTCTTAAAACGTCTTTTTGCAAGGTTCGAAACACCGAAAGCTTTAATAAGTGATCGGGGTACTCATTTTTGTAATAATCAACTTGAGAAAGTTCTCAAAAGATATGGAGTAACTCATAAAATCTCAACCGCTTATCATCCACAAACAAGTGGACAAGTTGAAAATACCAACCGAGCATTAAAACGTATCCTAGAGAAAACCGTAGGATCAAATCCGAAGGAATGGTCCATTAAATTGGAGGATGCACTCTGGGCTTTTAGAACATCCTACAAAACTCCAATTGGTACCACACCTTTTTAACTCGTTTACGGAAAAGCATGTCACCTTCCAGTAGAAATTGAGCACAAAGCATTTTGGGCTTTGAAGGCATGTAATCTTGATTTACATGAAGTCGGACGTCTACGATTAAGTCAACTAAACGAATTAGAAGAATTAAGACTTGAGGCATATGAAAATTCCTTAATCTATAAGAAAAGAACGAAGAAATGGCATGATAAAAGAATCAGAATTTCAAAAGAATTTAAAGAAGGAGACCGAGTTCTTCTTTTCAATTCACGATTCAAGCTATTTCCTGGAAAATTGAAATCAAGATGGTCTGGACCATTCATAGTCAAAAGAGTTTTTCCATACGGAACAATAGAGTTAATAAATTTAAATGGGATTGAATTTAATGTTAATGGTCACAGAGTTAAACATTACATACATGGTCCGATGGAAGTTGACAATGAAGTCAATCATAATTTCACCACCCAAGAAAACCCTCAAAATGAAAACATAAATATGTTATCAACAACATATGAAAAATCAAAATTGGAAAATAGGGAGGATTCAAATTGGAGTGATGAAGAAGAATTCTTATACAAACCACCCATTTCAAGAAACGAAGAAAAATGTGAACAAGAAGTTCAAATAAAAGTGAAAGAACCAAGAAAAGAACACCCGAAAAAGGTTTACAAACCAACTCGACTTACTAAAGCAGGAGATCCGGGTGAATTTATCATTTCTTGCTTGCTTAATGATGGTACTGTATATAATGGACTCGCAGATTTAGGAGCAAGTGCAAATATTATGCCTCTTTCCTTATACAAAAGATTAGGTATGGGTAAATTAAAACCAACCAAAATAGGTGTTCAATCATTTGACCTAACCATTAAACACCCGGTTGGAATAGCAAATAATTTACTTCTTAACGTGGGAAGTTTGACCTTTGTTGCAAACTTCATAGTTATTAATATGGAGGAAAACCTTGATATTCCTCTAATTTTAGGTCGCCCATTTTTAGCAACCACCGAGACGTTCATTGAAGTAAGAGAAGGTAGAATGACACTTAGGGATGGTGATAAATCAATCACCTTTGTGAACCGAAAGTTTAGATCTCCACCAACCAAAACTGTTAAACCAATAAAAATGCATAAGTGTGGGGAAGATGAAGAAACACTTAATGATGAACCAATCACAAAGAACCCAGTTGATGATACGAAATTAGATGAACCCGTTTTTAACAGTTCAATGAAGAAACTTTATAAACGGATTCACGATGCTAAGATTAAGAGAAACTTTAAGTTATGTAACCGATTAGTATCCAATTTATCGCCAAAAGAAAAGGCGATGTTAGTTGAATTTGTGAAAGTTACGGAGGAAATCAACAAATGGATTGAAGCAAAAGTCAGAGATATACAAGTTGTTGATGATCCAATTGAAAATGAAGTCAATCACAATTTCAACACCACATCTAACTAAGTGTGGGGAGGTTCGAATCTTTTTAGGTTTTACGAGATGAAGAATTCCTGTGAACTAAACCATGGTCTAATGCTACACACTTTGATCACTAAACATAATAATGATACACTCCCGAGTGACCTGGTATCAGTAATAAGAGCCAAATTGGACGGAGTAAGAAAAGAACTCAGAAACAATCATAATAAGTTACATTTTGGTAAAGGAATATCAAAATTTGCAGCGAAAAGAAGAGCACGACACCTTGAAAGATGTCACAAATGCGGAAAATGGTCACACAAAGGAAAATGCTTGACGAATCAGACATATTCCAATACCGAGTTCGTTACTTTATGCAGAGAAGGTCCGTTCATATGTTTCGAAGAAAAATCGTTGAATGCTCGAGGTTATGCCTATGTAGCTATGGAAAACCAATTAGTCCGACTATCTTATGAGTGGGCTAAAGCAGGTCACTGAGAATTCTATCTCACAGGTAAGTTTGTAGAGTTTTTATTTTTATTGTTTTTAACCTTTTGATAATAAACGCTAAATCATTCGCTATAAAGTATTAAATTGACACTAAATAAAATTAGGTTTTGCGACCTAAATTATTGATATCATACAAAAATTTATTACATCACTGCGAAATTTACTGTTTATTCTTAAGGTATAAATATCTTTAATCAATCAACCCAAAATATTTCAAAAATTCTTCAGGAGTAAAACTAGGTAATATAGCCGAAATTACTTTACCGAAAAGATGGGCGTATATTTTTGATAATATTTGATTGATTAAAGTGGAATAAAAGACCAAAAAGATTTCTAATTTTTAATTTTACTATGTTTTTAAATTTAATATATAAATATTAAATTAATATTGTAAAACTTTTAAAATCAATATATTTAAGTTTGTAAATATTTGAAAAAATTTATGTTTTTAATATAAGTTTGTATGTATAAAAACAAAATTATAATATAAATTTGGTGTGAATTTTTAAAATTTTAATTTTTAATTTTATGCATTTAAGTTTGGTGTGAATTTAAAAACAAAAATTTACTTTATTTCGTTAAGTTAAAAATGTGATTTTAAAATTCGTCGTGAGTTGAAAACTAGGTCGTTGAACCGAAATTGCTCTACCCAAGGGAGGGACGAGAACTTTTATTATTATTATTTTTAATCTTATTGAATTAAAGTATGCCAAAAACATTTAAAAAACCCAAAAATCTTTACTCTTAAAACCGCGCTTAAAAATGACAAATTTTAAAATTTTGTCGAGGGACGGACTAGGACAACGATCCGAAACGCCCTCATCCTAAAAAGAAACAAAATTTTAATTTTTAATTAATTATATGTTTCATTAGTATAAGGTTTTTATAAAAAAAAAAAAAAAAAAAAAAAAAAAAAAAAGCAAAATGTCACTGTACCCGGACCCCATGCGATCGCATGGGGTTTGCACTGCAACCTCATACGATTGCATGAGGCTGGAAATCAGGTCAGATACAAGAGCTCCAGCGAGCTGCTTCTGTCCACAAAACACACACACACACACAAAACACGAGCACTCTCCAAAAACCTCTCAAATTTCATCATTTTTTCACCAAAATTCACCAAATTTCTTGCTACAATCCGCTCTAAACATGAAATTGTTCAGAAGTTTATCAAGAAAGGTAACAATTACATCCCTAAACCTCTTTAAATTTGATTTTTATTGTTCTTGAGCTATATTTTTCCTAATTTGATTTTGTTAATTTCTAGTGTAATTAGAGTTAAATTATTAATATTTTATGCATATATAACCTAGATTGATGCTATTTAATATGATTTGAAGCCAAAAACTTCAAAATTTTTAGGAATCTAGGGTTTGTGTTCTTGAGCAATTTGGGGCTTTTTGATATAAACAGGTTATGGCCGATTTTTTCATGAATTGTTGCTAAATTAAGTAGTGTAACATGTTTAGGTAGCTAAATGATCCAAATTTTGATCCTAAACATGATTTTTGAAGATTAAAGTGGACTTTTTAGGTATAAAATTCATGAACTAGATTAATTTGATATAATCGCCATTTGAGACTTGTTTAATTGTTAGTAATGGATGTTTTAACATGTTATTTGAGTTGAATACTTATGAACTTTTTAAACATTTTCATATATGCTTATTTGAAAAAGTGTAGAATTGTAAAAAATTGTGAAAATGTGTATAAGTTTAATTTTGATTTAACATGTTATTGTAATTTTTTCAATTTGTTATTTTGCTAACACTAATGCATATTTGGATGCACAAATTTTGTGTTTAATGTGTTTTGAAGAGATTTACATATGCTGATGGTGCAACCTCATCATCCAGGCAACCTGCTCCAGAACCTGAACCAGAAATACAATATGAACCTGAACCGGAGCAACAACAGGAACCACAATAACAGCCTGATCAACACGTACCTTATTATGATCCGCTACAATTTGTTGATGCCTTCATAGTATTTCCGATACATCCACCAATAGAATACCCAACGATTCCTGAACACACGTTGCATCCTAATCTGAGATTCGATAGAAGCTGGAGAGATTACCCATCATATCAAAGTAACAAATTCAAACTTATACCGAAAAATGTAGAAGTGCCAAGGGTAATCGATTGGGATTATTTGGAAAGGGTCCAACTAGCTAACTCAGTTAGGGAGCATCTGATCCAAAGGTATGGCAGTTCTTCTTTTACCGACTGGGAACGTCTATTCACCATTCGTAGGCCTGTATATAAGGAATGGTGTGTTGAGCTCATGAGTACTATAGTGTTAAATGTAGATGTAGATAGATTAGATGATAGAAGTTTTCTTATATTTATACTTGGCCGTAGGATGTACAGGATGTCCATGCTGGACATGGCCAGGGCATTACAGATATATACTCACAGTGAATTACTACTACCCGATTGTATGAACTTGATTTATCGTGGTGAAAGGGTAGATAGGAATTTTGACGCGAACGCCATCTGGAGGCGTATGTCAAACTATAATGTTTTTACACTGGGAGGAAAACACTCCTACTTACATATTTACAAAGCCGAACTTCGTATAATTCATAGATTTCTGGCTAACTCGATTACACAGAGAGGTCACAACAAGGAGAAAATGACCTTACATGATTTATTTTACCTTAAGTGTATTCGAGACCCAAGAAGCTTTATTAATATCCCTTACTGTGTTGGTTTTTATTTGTCTAAGATGGTGGAAGGAATACAGAAAGGGGAAATAATAGGAGGAGGTATTTTTGTTACTCTCATTGGAGAGTATTTAGGTGTAGATAAAGATCAAGGAGGTCCACTTTTGGAATGTAGGGAACAGGTTGAGCCTTTAGGATTGAAGGTCTATCAGGGTGCTAAGGTATTAAAGAGCAGACGAAACCAGCCAGTACCCAATGAAGGTAGTCATCCTCAGGTAGAGAGAGTTTCAGATGAGGAAATGGAGGAAGCGGATGACATTAGGGATGTCATTAGGGAGGCTATGACTGACGTCTACCAGCGTGTAGACGAGGTAGATATGACAAACGGAGAGAGATTTAGTTGGATGGAGCAGTGGCAAGCCCGGAATGATTACGAGCATTCCAGGAAACGACAGCATGATAGATGGGACTATCATCAGCGTCAGATTATGAGCCGGCTGTCACCTCAGGATCACTACGTCTCAACCCGACCTGCTTACTATCCTCCACACCAGCCCGAGATGAGACCATCATATACTCTCTACGACCCTAACCAGGCCTACCAGTACACCTATCATCAACCATGGAACCCGGACGACGAAATGAACTGGAACTCCTATCCAGATAGATATAGTTCCTATTGGTGATTTCTATGATTTTTATCTTTTTATGATTTTATTTATATTTAAACATATGATATTGTGATACATTAATGTATTGTTTAATATTTTTATTATTTGGTACTAATATTTCATATTTGATTTGAAAGTGGGATTTTAAGTCCCATTTCAAATTACCATGCATGTTTATATTTGTATTGTATGTATTTTATTTCATGTATACAACAGGGTAAAACAGCGCATTTTCAAAGACTGGCATTAAGTTCAGCAAAAGCTACTAATTTTGACGACAAAACGAAAAACAAATGTGATGTAACAACAAGACGGAATGAACAAATGATGTGTACCATTTATCATTCAACAAACAAACGTCAATATGTTTGGAAACTTTGGTAAAATTTAATCATTTTTCTACTCTAATCAACCTCAATAATTTAAATTGTTACTGATTTCTTGCAAATGACGGCATTGCAAGATCTTAAGTGTGGGAAGGGGTTAAATTATTTCGGATTTTTAAAAAATTTTTGACTTATACACTTGGTTACCATTAAAAATACTAGTAACGCAGTAGTTGTATTAGAATCTAGTGCTCTCTGATAATAAAGAACAGCCCTAGTCTTATGTACTGACTACCCAATTCTAGTAAAAATTTTCAATTAAATGAATTCAAATTCATGTTTATACATATTTATGAACGATAAAACTAGGTGTTAACACCGAAATTATTGTTACCTCGGAAAGGACATAAATTGAGAAACAACTCAAAATGTTAGAATTCATTTAAAATGGAATAGAGGACAATAAAAAGGCAAAGAAAGGAAAATAAAAGCCAAGTGTAGGAAAAATTTATCAAGTTATTTAAAAACATATATCACATATTTTTGTACAAATAATTGAAGATACTTTTGTTTTGGACAAAATTAACTGTTTTACCCACAATATTATAATAAAGATAAAAGAAAAGATGGATCTACACGATGAATCAATTTCATCATTAAAATGAAGTAAAGTCTTCAGAAAAAGACACGCGCTTCTTGATTTAGGTCAAGAAGTTGTCGTCCAGACCAGCTGTAGGTTGACGAAAAATCTAGAAAAGTCATCTCTAAAATCAGCAGGAAATCCACGGACCTCAGCATCAAACAGGGTCGCCAAGTGGTCAGACTTATCCTAACCATGAGAGGATCTGTCTCGTAAAATGGGGAGGGCGCCGTGCAAATTAGCTTGATAAGACTAATGAATCAGACCCCCAGAAAAGGAAAATCTCCTTAAAGATAAAAAATCAGCATTTAAGCCTGATATTACTCAATCCTTGAGATTGACTTTAAAGATTGAGAATTACAAACTCATGGAATTCGATGAAATCTAAACTCGAGCTTGAACGAGAAAATATTTTGATCAAATTAAAACCGATTTGTTTTTTGAAAACCTATTTTCAATGTGTTCATTACCATTGAGCGTAAAATCCTAGGAATTCACCTGGAATTCATTAGGTCACCTGAACCAAATAGGGTGTCAACCGTAAGAACGGTGGTTGCATAGCATGGTCAAAGATAGGACCTTGTGCCAGACCGAAAAATTATAGGGTGATCTTTACTATTGCTCCTACCAAGGATAGTAATTGCATCCGACATGTTATAGACCATAATTAAAAGCATGTCAGGGGACATTGCCTTAACAGTTGCTTGTTCAACGCTTTCTTTTACAACCGGACGGTAGTTTACCGAAAGGTAATATACGGAGCAAGTATACTGGACGTGTGCTTTCCTAACACAAGGTTAGCTAGTGGGTGACACACAACCGCAAGTTTTGAGCCAAAATTTTCAAATCTGAAACCCACCAAACCAACAAAAACAATTTGCAAACACCGGTGAAGGGTTATTCCGGAAAACTTATCTAGGGTAAAAACTAGATTTAATTTTCAAAAGATCAAATGTTTTCATAAAGATCCAATTTCCTTAAGGATCTAAATTTTTATAGTCATGTGGGACTGTAAACCACATCGTTACTACCATTGTTCATACCGCCGTATAAAAATCACTGATGTACAAAGTGTGAAGAATAAAGAAGTGATTCTAGTATTTTTATTTCAAGACTATATTGCTTGAGGACAAGCAACGCTCAAGTGTGGGAATATTTGATAATGCTAAAAACGAACATATATTTCATAGCATTATCCCTCAAGAAAGACAAGCTTTTAGTTGCAATTGTTCTATTTACAAGTGATATTCGTTTAAATAATAAAAGGTGAAGACAAAAGACAGATTCGACAAATTGAAGACGCAAACGACCAAAAAGCTCAAAAGTACAAAATACAATCAAAGTGGTTCCACTTATTAATGAGAAACGTCTCAAACTTACAAGATTACAAGACGCAAAACGTAAAGTATAAGATATTAAATTATACGCAAGGACGTTCGAAAATCCGGAACTGGGACCAAAGTCAACTCTCAACGCTCGACGCAACGGACTAAAAATTACAAGTCAACTATGCACATAAATATAATATAATATTTAAATAATTCTTAAAATTATTTATATATTATATATTATATTTAAAACCGTCGGCAAGATAGAAACAAGCTCATGTGAGCTGGAAAAAGTGGCCATGCGATCGCATGGCCTGAAAGCCTAAACTCCATGCGATCGTATGGTGAACAGTGACAGGTGACATCCTATAAATTTCGCAGTTTTGGTTGATCTTTTACACAATATATACCATCTATCTATCTCTCTCAAACGTATAATATATATATATATATATATATATATATATATATATATATATATATATATTATATTATATTATAATTATAATTATAATTATAATTTTAAATTCTAATAATAAGGGTATGTTAGCGAATGTTGTAAGGGTGTAAGTCGAAATTCTGTCCATGTAACGCTACGCTATTTTTAATCATTGTAAGTTATGTTCAACCTTTTTAATTTAATGTCTCGTAGCTAAGTTATTATTATGCTTATTTAAGACGAAGTAATCATGATGTTGGGCTAAATATTAAAATTGGGTAATTGGGCTTTGTACCATACTTGGGGTTTGGATAAAAGAACGACACTTGTGGAAATTAGACTATGGGCTATTAATGGGTTTTATATTAACTAAATGATACCTCGTTGATTTAATATATAGACTTATAATTTTACGTATTTATATATAACCACATACGCTTGACTGGGTACGGTGGGCGGAATATCTATAAATACCAATAATTGTTCATTTTACAGGACACGGAACTGGATTAATAGTTAATAGACTTATTGAAACATGGGTGGATTACATTCAAGGGTAATTGGTGTAATTGTTAACAAAGTAGTAAAACCTTGGTTTACACGCAGTCGATAACCTGGTGTATTCATTAAACAAAGTATTAAGACCTTGTTACAATTCGAATCCCCAATTAGTTGAAATATTTGACTTCGGGAATAAGAATAATCTGACGAAGACTCTCGCGCTTTATGATTATGACTGATGGACTATTATGGACAAATCCGTATGGACATATCGAATAATCCAGGACAAAGGACAATTAACCCATGGGAATAAACTAAAAACAACATGTCAAACATCATGATTACGGAAGTTTAAATAAGCATAATTCCTTTATTTCATATTTAATTTCTTTTATTTCATATTTAATTGCACTTTTAATTATCGCACTTTTATTTATTGTCATTTTTTTTATTGCATTTTTAATTATCGTACTCTTTAATTATCACAATTTTATTTTATCGCACTTTTATTTATCGCAATTTCATTATCGTTATTTACTTTACACTTTAAATTAAGTTATATTTATTTTTAATATTTTACATTAGGTTTTAACTGCGACTAAAAGTTTTAAAATCGACAAACCGGTCATTAAACGGAAAAAAACCCCTTTTATAATAATAATACTACTTATATATATTTTTGTATTTTTACAATTATAAGTTAAAAATATAGCTTTAAGCTTGGCTAGAGTTCCCTGTGGAACGAACCGGACTTACTAAAAACTATACTACTCTACGATTAGGTACACTGCCTATAGTGTTGTAGCAAAGTTTAGGTATATCCACTCTATAAATAAATAAATCACTTGTGTAAAATTGTATCGTATTTAATAGTATTTCCTTGTAAAAATTAATAGTATTTTATACTACCTCGCACACATCAATGATGTTATGATCTGTGAATCATCACGTTCCATTTAGAAACTCAGCATGACTTACTGTAATATAATCACGTTGATCAAGTGTCATTATATTATACTAACTCATGCTTCAGCTCCCAACACTACTTCAAAAATATTCCTATTTTAAACTCGAATGTTTCAGAATTTAGAAACTAGAATAGTTTCTTTTATGATGTAATACAGATAGCGCAAAGAGGTAAATGATTTCAGGTAAGAATAATTATGAAAATATCTTCAGAAATATGGAGGATATTTATAATGAAGGATACGATGATATCTTAGAATTTCTAATATCAGAGGATGATAAAGAATATTGTCCGCTGGGGTTTAGAGTCAGAAGCAAGGTATTCGTTAATGACTTCAGCAGGTACTGAATCATTTGGATTCTTTGAAGTCAGGTTCAGTCTTTGTGATTTGTCCACCGCCTCTTTCATACTTTGCTCAATCCGGTTTCCAGTTCCAAGACTTCTCTTTTTCTGCGCTTTGCCAGCACACTTATTCATTATCATCAAACTTTTACTGTTAAATTTGTTTATAGTTTTTGCTGCTTTATCAGCATTTCAAGAACTAGTTCGCAGTTCAAGATGTTTTTCAGAAACTTCTCATTCAAAGTATGTAAGTCCAGGAGATAGACGTTGTACGTACACATATAATTGTTGGCGTAGACATGCTGTGAGATTTCAAAATACTGATTGATAATTCCCGATGATTCGTATGGCAATTCTCGTTACAAGATGCGAATGAGTAAATGATGGGGTTTCGATAAATATAATGATTCTTCGGAAGGTCAAAGATCAGTGAAGTTGTGAATAAGTTTATTGCTAATGTGGTGGAATATGAAAGGTTCCCCAGTAACAATAAAAGAGCACGCATATATATCAGGGTTATAATAAGGTTGTGTCGAATGAAGAGTCGAAGTTGACTTGCTGGAGCTGTGACAAAACTGACTACTTTGGAAAGGAATTGAAAAGCCATTTTTGCTAATAAATGTCAAAGGATTTGACACAGACATGTGTTGAATTATGACTTGGTTTTCGAGAGATTTTTAAGTACGTAACTGTGGGTAATATATGGTTGGATCATCATCTCGATTGCTCATTATTTGAAGTGTCTTCAGAAATTTTCGAAGGGTTTAAACACAGATTGTAATCGTTAATATACATTTGATGTTCTAACATAGTTTTGAAGTCAAAGTATAGCTTTGAAAGACGTAGGAATCTAGAAGTGATGATACCGGTTATATCTCGAATTTAATTCTGAGGTTTCAAAATCAGAATATGTAATTGAGTTTGAATGAGTATGGTTGTTTTGATTTCTATGAAAGAATGTATATTATTGTGAAAGTAGGAAGTATAGTTGATAATTTGCTTGATCAGATTCGAAGAATGTAACATATTAATTGTGAATATATATATATATATATATATATATATATATATATATATATATATATATATATATATATATATATAGCTCTCGGGTATTACCTACCCGTTAAAAAAATTTCACAATTAATATTTTGTACATAAGAATTTTATTACAGTCTTTATAAAAATATATATGTATATATTCTCCTCAGATGTAACATAGATTTTAATGAGTTAATACTAAATTAAACTCATTCGATTTACGGTTGGAACTAGAATTGAATAATCCCTTGAAGACTTTAGAGATTACATAAGTATTACTTCAATAATATTGAAATTATGAATCAATACTTCGTTATTTTTTGAGGCGTGATGTAGGTTTTTGTTAAATTCTTGTGAACTTCGCAAAGTACGAATGATGGTATCTGAAAAGTTTCGGTTACATCGCTGATGAAAGTGTAAAATCAAATATATACTTGATTTATTATGAATTGGAATTTGTTGAATTGAGACATAGATTGTAGTTAACGATGGTTAAGTTGCGGGCGAAGGACGTACATTATTGAATATTTGTAATATGAATTAACCGAGTAGTTAAGATTCACACACAATAGCTTAGCACGGAAAGATTTATTTTTATTATAATATACATATAATTTCTTCAGAGGGAATGAGTTAATTCTTTATAACTCGTTGATACAATATACGCGTTATTGATTCGTAATGATGTCCACAATGATTCTTGAACTGACGGAATTTGTGATCTTATAGGTGTTGTTGATTCTGATGCTGACTGCACTTGACGATGCTGGTGACGCTGACAGTACTGATGATGCTGTTCGTAAAACAAGTTTAGCTTGTTAACCACACACCATTTTTGTCAGGGTTTCTACTCTTCCTTCTATCATTTTGGTTCGCTTAACTAATTTATGGTTAGGGCTAGATTAGATAATCTCTAAGACTTTAGAGATTACATAATCGCCACGGAATATTTCTCCAATGAAGTTATGAATTAATACTTCGTCAGTTATTGTTGTTGGTACTCCTTGGTATCCATGGTGCGTATAACATTGATGCTCGTGGGACAGATTGTGAAGTTGAGGTTTACGATGCGGTTGTGGTTAGAGGTGGTAATGGTACTGTTGGCATTGAGGATGGTGGTACTGGTTATGCTGCTGGTGCTGCTGCTGGTGTTTGTAATCTTTGCACCATATTCTCCAAAGCCACTACCCGAGCGCGAAGCTCGTTGACTACTTCTATTACACCGGGTTGATTGTTGGTTCGGACGAGCGGATAAATAAAATCTAAAATTTGATGTAATATATAATTGTGACGAGACACTCTGGAAATGAGAGAAAAAATGGTGTTTCGGACAGGTTCGTCGGTAAGTGCTTCAGGTTCTTCGTCAAGAGGGCAATGTGGTGGATGGAAAGGATCGCCTTTTTCTTGTCTCCAATGATTGAGGAGGCTACAAACCCATCCCCAATTCATCCAGAATAGGTGATGACTGATTGGTTGATCCATTCCGGTCACACTGCTTTCGGAGCTTGAGTGAGATTCCATTTCGGAATCCGAGTGACTTGAACTAACGACGAATTCCATTTCGTACGATTGGATAAAGGATTTTTTGATATAAAATGATTTTTCCGGCTATCGGGTGGTATTCTATTTACATAGGATATCTATATATATAGATCAAAAGATTTAGTAGATTACGGAGGAATTTACGGAATATGTCAGGCAAAGTTTACAGTAATAGATACGATAAGATATGATTTAGCAGATACGCTAAGATATGAATTTTGTCTATACACTATTCATGCCATTAATGTAGCAAGACATGTCTAGACTAATAATGATAAGCAGGTAATTTCCTAAGGATGATAAGCAGATGATTTCCGACTAGAAATGATAAGCAAAACTTTTGACATGTAGACACGGTCAAAGTCCAGACTCACTAATGTATCCTAACGACTTATAAGTTAGACACACTAATGCAGACCTGGTTCGCTAAGACCACCGCTCTGATACCAACTGAAAGGACCCATTCATATACATTATAAACGATTCACAATAGTTGATTACATCACGAGGTATTTGACCTCTATATGATACATTTTACAAACATTTCATTCGTTTTTAAAAGACAAACTTTTTTTACATCGAAAATTGACAGGCATGCATACCATTTCATAATATCCACTATCCAACTATAAATTGACTTAATAATAATCTTTGATGAACTTAATGACTCGAATGCAACGTTCTTCGAAATATGCCATGAAAGACTCCAAGTAATATCTTTAAAATGAGCAAATGCACAGCGGAAGATTTATTTAATACCTGAGAATAAACATACTTTAAAGTGTTAACCAAAAGGTTGGTGAGTTCATTAGTTTATCATAATCGATCATTTTCATCATTTTAATAGACCACAAGAATTTCATTTCCAGTTCTCATAAATATTCGTCCCATGCATAGAGACAAAAATCATTCATATGGTGAACACCTGGTAACCGACATTAACAAGATGTATATAAGAATATCCCCTATCATTCCGGGAAATCCTTCGGACATGATAAAAACGAATTCGAAGTACTAAAGCATCCGGTACTTTGGATGAGGTTCGTTAGGCCCAATAGATCTATCTTTAAGATTCGCGTCAATTAGTAGATAGGTTTACTAATTCTTAGGTTACCAAGCAAAAGGGGCATATTCGGCTTCGATCATTCACCCATATAATGTAGTTTCGATTACTTGTGTCTATTTCGTAAAACATTTATAAAAATTTCGCATGTATTCTCAGCCCAAAAATATAAAGGGTAAAAAGGCAAATGAAACTCACATATTGTATTTCGTAGTAAAAATACATATAACGTCATTGAACAAGTGCAAGGTTGGCCTTGGATTCACGAACCTAAATTAATATATATATATATATATATATATATATATATATATATATATATATATATATATATATATATATATATATATATATATATATATATATATATATATATATGTATGTTGGTCAATATTTGTTTAACAATTTAAGTCAGGTCATAGTGTACCACAATCCTAATGCTCGAGACTAATATGCAAAAGTCAACAAAAATCAATTTGACTCAAAAATGATTTCCAAAATTTATACATGATTATTATATAGTTTAAATATCGTAGTTTTATATTTTTAAATATTTTTAACAGATTTTATTAGAGTAAATAATTTAATTCATTTGTTAATAAATAAAATTTTATATAGAACTATACCGTTATATATCTTAAGTAATAAAATTTATAAAGTTCATTTAATATCATAAAATATTATGATAGGTTTTATTAAGGTAATTATATTATTTGTGTTACATATTTATTTGATATAATAACATTGATAATGATAATAAGTAAAAGTTGTATTATTTTGTAATAATAATTATTATTGTCTTATTAATAAAAATATTAATTTTTATATTTACTAAAAATGATATTACGATAAAACGATAATTCTAATCCATGATAATAATAAAATTTTTGATTAACAGTGATATTCCTTTTAAAAATAATAAATTTTGTAAAAAAGATATTTTTGATATTAATAATACTTTTAATAATAATAGTGATAAAAATAATGAAAAACGATAATTTTATCTAAATCAATGTCTTACAATATTTTAAATTTCATCATGATACCCATACTCATTATTTCCTAATCTATTTGTTAGTAGCTTTTAAATCGTCTTTTATATCGCGTTCATTTTAATGATAATAATAGTAATCATAATAATTAAGTGTTACTAATATTGGTTTTAATCATAATAATACTAAAAATAATAAATATTATGATAAGGATAATACTAATAACTATTTTAATGATAATAATAATAATACTAATTATAATTTTAACGATAATAATGATAGTAATAATAATAAAATAACAATTTTTTTAATGATAATACTTTTTATTGATAACAATAATAATAATAATAATAATAATAATAATAATAATAATAATAATAATAATAATAATAATAATAATAATAATAATAATAATAATAATAATAATAATAATAATAATTTGATAAAAACTAGAACGATGATAATAATGACGATAATAATAATCATGTTTACAAAAATTCAATTGACTGTAACTTCTAATCCGTTCATCGAAACCATTCGACATCTAAATGAAAAGTTCTTAATTTTTCGCTATCTTTCCAACGACATGCATATCTTATACCTTATCTCAACCGCCTAGGTAACTAATTTAAGATTCAACATAACCTATCTAAGGGCAATATTAAAAGTACAAGCATGCATAATCCTATATACTTGAGCACTAGTCAGGAATACACTATTAATATGTAAAAATTAAATTATGAGTGCTTACGTATCCATATTGAGATTCAATATTGCAGGAAAAGTACGTAGACGCAACGAAGACGATAAACACTAGATTGACCTCACGAGCATACCCATGACCCATACCCATCACCTCCATAGCTGTAACCCATAATTTCCTTAGCTCTATCCTACTCGAAAAACTCATTTTGAAATCACGCGGGCAGAACCTCGTCGTAGTATTTTATGTATACAAATATTAATACTAATACTACTAATAACTTTTCTTAATAATAATACTAATAAAATTAATAAACTTAATATTAATAATAATAATATAAATAATAGGAATGATTTCAGAGTACATGATGAGAATGAATCTCTCAAAATAGAAGTCGCTCGATTTATAACAATTGACACCACCTACTCCCCCTCATACAACACATTTTGATTGCAAATCTCCACCGACACTCTTTACTATTATAATATATAAATGATTATTTAATTCATACAATTAATTATATATTATATTATATTTACGTGCGTAGTAAAAATGTAATTTTTGTTCAAATGACTCGTACGTTGTCACTCGACTCATGTACCACTTTCGGTTTTTCGAGTGCACTTTCATACGTTTAGAAAATTAGCCTTTTACGTTATGCGACGTGTACCTTTAATAATAATTTGACTTATTTATCAACAAATTACTTTATGAAAATGTATCTTATACAATTTGAGCGTCGTGGTCATTTGCTTCTATAAATCAGTGACTCGTTGTTTACCAAAATATATTATTTTAAATTGGGACGTTTTATGACTAAATTAAAATATATATATATATATATATATATATATATATATATATATATATATATATATATATATATATATATATATATATATATATATATATATATATATATATATATTTATTTAGAATTGTAAATTTGTACATAATATATGTTTGAAATACTTATCTAATGATACAATATTTAGTCTTTCAAAACCAATTATTTTTCAAAGTTCGTTTTAAAAATCGTTCAGAAAAATATTATAACTCGTAACGTTTTCATTTAAAAACTTAATTAAATACAATTCATTTGTGTATTAACTTTTTAAATATCAATCGCATCACTAAGCGAATGTTACTATCGTGTACTAAACTAATTTAAAAAAAACATATATATTTAATGAACACGTTTTAATGTACGTTGCAAGTTATTCATATATTTAACAACTAATATTCCAACCTACGTTATTTAAACATATATATTAATAAACTAGTTCTATTATGTCGAAAAAACGTTTTTACTTAAGAGAGTAAAATAATAAATAAATCATAACAGGTTCAAGTTATTAACTTACAGTTTATTCATGGGTTGTAGGATTAGATCAAATGGATAAATGTACGTATAAAAAATCATCTTAACATGACAGATGGTTTTATCTTATTAAAAGTCACGAGACAATTAATGTAAAGAATAAATTCAAAATCCGACGGGAATCTCCACTAACCCTTGTCTAGTTCCCGTTAATTGACACTTTTGTTCTTTCTAATAAATCACTTTACCAATTTTTCCGAATATCGTTAAAAAGGAAAGGTTTGCTAAATCAAAAGTGGACCTCTCAACAGAGACTCTTAATCATACACCGTAGCCGATAAATTAATCATTTGATATAATCTTCTAATTCCATCGATAAACATATTGAAACAAATACGTTCATGTAAAGTATTATACGTTTAATACTTGCTAACGTTTTCAATTTATAATATATACATATATACATATATACATATATAATCATATTCGTTCCTATAATGGTTCGTGAATCTTTGGAATTTGGTCGAGGTTAAATGAATGTATGAACACAGTTTAAAATTCTTGAGATTCAACTTACAAACTTTGCTTATCGTGTCGGGAATATTTAAAGATTAAAGTTTAAATTTGGTCGGAAATTTCCGGGTTGTCACACACATCATATAAAAGTGATATGAATATGAAATGAAATATCATAGGACATTTATTTGTTTTATTCATATACATCAAAAGTTAATAGGACATGTGATACTTATGTCCTAACATTGTTATTTTCTTTATATGACAGATAAGTTTTTGGGGTCTTAATAAGCATTTGATTTAATATGACACTTTAATTGTAAATCATTAGACGGGATTTTATAATAAATTTAATGGTTTCGTGTTGCATTATGTTTTAACTTGTGAAGCAAAAGATGTTTCAGTTTCATGTTATCCTGTTAATGGGCCTGTTCCCTTGTTGGATGGTGAGCTACCCAATCTGGCTCAGCAGAAGAGATCACTTAGGTGCTATTTCGTAAATCATGATAACAACTCAAATTCAGGTATCATATTTCAAGATACTTATTGTTTTTCAAGATACTTACTGATTTTATTTTGTAAAAGAAGAAAGCTTTTTTATTGACAATCATAAAAAATATTGAGTAAATAGATATTATATACAAGTGAATCGATACGACTACATTTCATGACACGATATAACAAATATTTAAGAACTTCATATCCCACCTGATACATTTGAGAAGCAACTATGCTTTGAACAAATGGTTAGGATTAATCGTAGCCTCACTAAAAACATTTGAGAAACATGTAATTGTAATTGTAAAGACGATTATAGGTAATGACATTGTCGGATTTTCGGTGACATGACAACCCACCACGTAATCCTTCTTTAATAATAATCACATTGTACTATCAACGTACTTGTTGTACCATTAAGTACTTAAAACCATAAACGAGTTCTTTGTAAACCGGTCGTGTGATGCTGAATAACTTCTTTCGGATGGGAGTCAACCATTTATCAGACCAGGGACGGTCCTGTAAATTTTAATGCCTAGTGCGAAAAAATCAAAACGTTCCCTCTAAATTTTGAACGATGAACTTGAAAATGTAAACTCAAATAAAATCACTTAAAATGATATTTTTCGTGTGTTAGTAATAGGTAAGCATTAAAGACGTAAGCATTTAATTGTGTTTGAAATGTTTACCTTATATGTTTGTTGAGTTATAATTTAATATATAAATCCAATTGTATTTCATTTTTATTTTGTTTAGTGAAGTTCAAATATATCTCATAAGTAGATTCGTTCACGGACCTCTATTCGGAACACTGCCCGAATGGATATGTTCTCGGGTACCGTCGATCGGGTTTGGGTTTCCGCTAAAACATGTGTTATGTGCAAATGATGATGGTCGTTGAAATAAATGATCTACTGATGCCAAAAAATCGCCGTTCAAAAAATAATAATATTAGAACTAATAAAGACTGTAAGCTAAAGTTAACGTACTAAAATTTAAGATAATGAATACGATGTAAACTAAATTAACTACGGAGTGTAACATTAAAATCTCATAAATGTTGACTTATAGTAGTAACATATAAGGAACTATGTTTCTGTTATTTTATTATATTATATATATACACACACAATTATATACTTCATAATACAAATTTTAATAATAATAGTAATTAAGTAATAGTAATA
The DNA here is from genome assembly GCF_046630445.1 of Rutidosis leptorrhynchoides. NCBI lineage: Eukaryota > Viridiplantae > Streptophyta > Magnoliopsida > Asterales > Asteraceae > Rutidosis > Rutidosis leptorrhynchoides. Next base: position 136,224,596 of record NC_092342.1, on the reverse strand, counting down.
GTAATAGAAATAGTAATACAGAGTACTTAATATTAATATAGTAATAGTAATACAGAGTACTTAATAATATGGAGTACTGACAAAAAAATTTAATACGGAGTACTTAATAATAACACCAGCATATGCGGAGAAAAAATACGACTAATACTCTCCTGAAACCATAATGGGGCCCACTGAAGTTAATTGTCATCCCACAATAAGAATACTATGGAGTAATATTTTGTTTTATTTATTTAGTTACTATTATTTTTTAATTCTTTACTACTAGTACTCGGTAAACAGAAACGAAAACGAATAAGTTAAAGTCTCACACACTCACCCATACCCACTCTAACTTTCCAATTTTTCATCTTCTTCAATATCCCCTTCAAACTCCATTAAACCCTAAATAAAAACTTCATTTTTTCTTCAATAAGTCTAATACATTGATCTTAGAAATTTGATGCCCCGGCTTTTGTGATGTCCAGTGCGGTCGCACTTGTGGCCCTACCCCAAATTCGACCCTGTATTAAACTGAGTGTTTACGTTAGAGTTTTTCGAGTATAGGCCAAAGTAAGGTACGTGGCCCCATGATCTAACTATTCCACATAAGCTGATCTAATGTTGCGGCAGGCTTTATATGACCAAGCATCTTTGAAACCTTTGATGTTTGCTTTTGTTTCTTACGTGTGGAGGTTTTGAGAGTTTCTGAGCCACATGCATCATTGTTCCCATCTGGTTTTTGATTCAGTGTTGTTTGTCATGTTATACAAGTAGCCACAACTTTTTTCATTCGCTTTCTTCTGCCGTTTTTCAGTAAAGAAGCAATAAAAATTTAGCACAACAGATATGGTTATTTAAGGTTAGCAGAAAACCAAGCTTAATTATAACTATTTTCGTATTTCATTTTCACATACATACATGGAATACGGAATGGAAAACACTTATAAATTAAGCACAAAGAGTTAAAACATATATATGGATTAAGTATTTATAAAACCTACTCTTACGTGAAGCCCGAACATGTGAGGAAACAACGGTTTCAATGTTCCCTGTTTCGAGATCTATTGTAAGAGGGTGCCCTACTAGTGGTGGTGTTGTGGTACTCTACCATACTTCAACTTGTCTGTTTTATTATTTCGCCATGCCATTATCTATTCTTTGTAAAATGGTCTCTGAGAATGAAACAAGACCATCTTGACATCTTCCGGAATGGGACTAGAGAACCCAAAGCATGGCTCACAACATTTGGAACAAGATCATGAACAGATACGTCACTTGGTGGTTCAACAATTAGCATGGAAGTATTTGCACAATCAACTTAATAAAGGGCTCGATAACTGGAACCACTTACCCATTTCGGAAAGATGGACTCTTTCGACATAAGAGCGATTTCTATAGAATCTGGAAGGAGCCAAAATCGGGTGTGGATGAGCTCAAGTCTAAACAAACTGCAACTTTTGGGCAATAGATTCAAGTGATGTTTGTATTGTCTCGAAATTTAGACTTTCCAATCGGGTAGCACCGCCTGACAGGGTAGTGCAAAACCCTCAATACAACATTATGAAACGACCTGCTTCACAACTTGTCTCTGATATCAGCCACTGAAACAGACCCAATCTATTCAAAAGCATGACGACTGTTGGCACAGTCAAGCTCCCGAAAAGCATGGAAAATGTACTTATCAATTTTGAAAAAAAAAAGCAATTAATGGTTGACTAAAAAGATATGATTCTGAGTTGTTTGATAAAGATTTACATCACTCATTTAACAGAATAACAACTCTTTCATGACAAACAATTTAAAGAGAGCGTGTAAAACCTCCACGACAACATCAGAAAGTTTTTTACGCCGAAAGCCAGACATAATCTCTCTGATACATCATGAAGAACACACTTTAGTTTCGAAGTGTCAATATACTTGATATACAAAGAGCTACGAGGATCTATATATGTTAAAGGTGTAGGCTTCGTTAGGCTTCGCTGTTAAGCTAAATAAAACGGCAGAGGTTTGCTTGGTGGTTAAGTTAGGGTATGGCCAAACCTAATTTAAATGGGCCGGATCTAGAATTAATTAGACTAGGGTTTGTCTAATTCATAGTCTATAAATAATATCTCATACGTACTTGCTTTGTATCACCTCCTAAATAATAAATTCACTCTCTAGTTCCAAAGTGGATTAAGTCTCACATCGAGACCGAACCACTATAATTTCTTGTGTCGTGTTCTTTTCTTTTCTTGTGTTCATACTCGGCTATTATATTGTGTGAGATTTCTAGTCGATTAGGGTGTTACTATGATCACGGCAGGTTCAAGCCATAATAACTGGTATCTAGACCTCAGGTTCTAACCCTAGCCGTTTGCAGATAACAAGATCAAACCAGATTGCAGGTCTGATGTTGCTGCTGCTCGATTAAGCTGGTGAAAGTCTGCTGCTGCAGATTAAAGGATCATAGGTTGCTGCCGTTACAGAAACCCTAGTAGACATCTGCTTCAGATCTGCTGCTACGTTAAGCAGATTCTAGATCTGCTGCTACTGCTATTACAAGTCTGCTGCAGATAGAAAGTTTTAAACCCTAGCCGTCAAAGGTGTGTTTTGTTGTTATCCATCAGATCTGATAAAGCTTTTACAATGGCAGAAGAAGGAAGAATTAAAATCGACAAGTTTGACGGGCAAGATTTTGGGTGGTGGAAGATGCAGGTTGAAGACTTGTTATGTCAGAAGGATTTGATCGATGCTTTGAGTGAGAATAAACCAGAAAGATTGAAAGACGACGAATGGAAGACGCTTGACAGAAAAGCCATAACTGTTGTCAGGCTCACGCTGACAAAAAGTGTTGCCTTTAATATTGTGAATGAAACCACAACACATGGTTTGATGAAGACCTTATCAAATATGTATGAGAAGCCGTCTGCTTCTAACAAGGTATTTTTGATCAGACAGTTGGTAAACACCAGGTTGAAAGAAGGTGCCTTAGTAACAAACCATATCAATAACTTCAACAATATTATCTCTCGGCTATTGTGTGTTGATATCAAGTTTAATGAAGAAGTTAAAGCTCTTTTTTTATTATCCTCGTTACGTAAAAACTGGTCAGGATTAGTCACAGCTATCAGTGGATCCACAGAGTCCTCAAAGCTCAAGTTTGAGGGCACTCGTGATTTTATTCTTGGTGAGAACATAAGGAGGAAGAGCTCAGGAGAACCATCAGGAAAACTTTCTTAGAACAGAAGAGAGGAGTAGGAGAAAAAATAGAAGTAACACCACCAAGGGCAGGTCAAAGTCAAGAAGAAGGAGTGTGTCGAGAACAATGAATGATATTAAATGTTGGAATTGTTAGAAGACTGGGCATTTTCGAAATCAGTGCACTAAGCCAACAACATCATCAAAGGGAAATGAAGTCAATGTAGCAGCTGCAACAGATGACGATGAGAATAATCCTCGTGTGTTGCATTGAGATCACAATTGATGCTTGGGTTATGGACTCAGGACCATTGTTTCATGCTACTCCAAGCCCACACTTGATGAAGAATCTACGAACAGGTAATCTTGGTAAAGTTCGTTTGGCTAATGATCATTTGCTTGACATCACAGGGATTAGAGCTGAAGACATCTTTGGGCACTAACTGGACCTTGGAAAACGTCCGAGTTATTCTTGGCCTAAAGAATAAACTAATCTCTGTTGGACAGCTTCACGATCAAGGATATGGTACGCTATTCGGTGAAGGTCAGTGGAAAGTAATAAAAGGGAACTTAATAACAGCCAAGGGATAGAAGATAGGCACTCTTTATATGATAGAAGTTCCAGCTAATGAAGTAAATGCAGTTTCCAATGATCGAAGCTTAACCAGTCAGTGGCACCAACGTTTAGCTCACATGAGTGACAAAGGAATGAAAATTCTAGTGTCAAATGGGAAAATTCCTGGTCTGAAGAGAGTTGAATCTGACTTTTGCGAGTCATGTGTTCTAGGCAAGAAGAAAAAAGTCACCTTTGCTAAAACAAGCAGAACTCTAAAAGCTCAGAAGATAGAGCTGGTACACACGGATGTGTTCGGGCCTACTCATGTTTCTTCATTGGGAGGAGCACACTATTATGTTACTTTCATTGACGATTCAACACGCAAGGTATAAGTTTACTTTCCTAAAAATAAATCTGATGTATTTGAAGCTTTTAAGAAATGGAAATCTGCTGTTGAATTATCTTCTGACTTGAAGGTAAAGTTCTTGAAGTCGGATAATGGAGGAGAATACATCAGCACCGAATTCATTAACTATTGTGCTGATCATGGCATTCAGATGATCAAGACGGTCCAGGTACTCCACAGTAAAACGGAGTTGCAGAAAGGATGAATCGTACTTTAAATAAGAGAGCACGTAGCATGAGACTTAATTGCAGGCTACCAAGACTCTATGGGCTGATGCAGTAAGCACTGACGCTTATTTGATCAACCGTTCTCCATCAGCTCCACTTGATTTTAAAATACCTGAAGAAGAATGGAGAGGAAAAGAAGTCAGTTATGAGCATCTAAAAATCTTTGGGTGCAGTGCATATGATATTAATAAAGATGGTGAGAAACTCGATGCAAAAGCAAAGAAGTACGTGTTCATTAAATATGGGGCAAGTGATATGGGTTACAGGTTATGGAATAACAATGGAAAACATGTGATCAAAAGTAAACATGCCACTTTCAATGAAGCAGAATTGTACAAGGATTTCAACTCAACACCAAAAGAAAAAGAATCAGTTGAATTTGAGGTTGACACAGAGACAACTAGAGAAGAAGATATGGAAACTCCAGAGAATGGAACCAAAGTTCCAGTGGGAGTTTCCAACACTGAAAGCTCGGATCCTAATCACGAGCAGGTTTCTGACAGTGGGACTCATATTCTGATGATGAGCAGCCCCCACAACCCCCACCACAACCAGACCAGTCCAATTGGGTCAGGCGATCTACGAGAGTCACAAGACAGCCAGAGAAGTTTAGTCCAACAGTTAAATATCTTCTTCTGAAAGAAAAAGGTGAACCGGAATGTTATTCTGAGGCAATGAAAGTAAAAGATTCGTTCCAGTGGGAGCAGGCTATGCAAAGCGAGATGGAATCTTTATTAAAGAATCAAACTTGGAAGCTCACCAAGTTACCGCCAGGAAAAAGGGTCTTACAGAATAAATGGGTTTTTCATAGTCAAAGATGAAGGGGATGGTTCTAAATGATACAAACAAGATTAGTTGTCAAAGGGTTTCAACAAAAGAAAGGAGTCGACTATGCTGAAATCTTTTCTCAAGTGGTGAAGATGACGACTAACAAATTGGTTCTAAGTATGGTGGCAACCTAGAGGTTACACTTAGAATAGTTGGATGTTAAAACAGCCTTTCTGCATGGTGACATTGAAGATGACATCTATATGTCTCAACCAGAGGGGTTTTATGTCAAAGGAAAGGAGAGTCTTATGTGTGAACTAAAGAGAAGCTTGTATGGTTTGAAACAAGCTTTCAGATAGTGGTACTTGAAATTTGATAATTTCATGGAGAAGATTGGATTTGTGAGAAGTTCTATAGATCATTGCTGTTATTTGAAGAAGTTCAAGAACTCCTATATTATATTGCTTCTTTATGTCGATGACATGTTAATTACAGGTTCTGATATGGTTAAAATAAGCAATTTGAAGAAGCAAGGTTCTTGAAAGGTTCTTGATATGGTTAAAATAAGTAATGCACAGATTCTTGGTATGAGTATATGCATAAATAAAGATGGGTCAGTTTCCTTAACTCAAGAGAAGTATATTCGCAAGGTTCTTGAAAAGTTCATAATGAATGATGAGTCAACAAAGCCAAGAAAAAAACCATTGGAAAGTCATCTAAGGCTTTCTAAGTATCATCTCCTAAAACTAAAGTAGAAAAAGCAGAAATGGCTAAGAGTCCTTATGCATCTGCCATGGATAGTCTAATGTACGCCATGGTGTGTACAAGGCCTGATATAGCACATGTAGTTGGGATGGTTAGTCGCTTTATGTCAGCTCCGGGGAAAGAACATTAGGAAGCTGTGAAGTAGATATTGAGGTATTTAAAGGGTACTTCTAAAGTTGGGTTATGTTTCAAGGGCAGGGATACTACTCTCAGGGGTTATTCTGATGCAGATCTGGGTAGATGCAATAACACATTCACGAGCACCACCGGATATGTATTTACTATAGGAGGAACGACAGTGAGTTGGATGTCTAGGCTTCAAAAGAGCGTGGCTCTATCTACTAGTGAAGCAGAATACATGGCCTTGACTGAAGCCAGTAAAGAACTAGTATGGTTGAAGACATTCATGAAAGAACTAGGTAGCAAACAGACATAATATGTCTTATATTGTGATAATGAGAGCGCAGTCAAATTAGCGAAGAATTCAGTCTATCATGCTAAGACGATGCACATTAGCATGAAGTATCACTTTATCAGAGAACGGATAAGCAATGGAACATCTAATCTGGAGAGCATTCAAGGTACAAAGAATCCAGCATATATGTTCACTGATGTTATGCGAGGTGTATACCAAATACTATTATTTTTATTACGAAATACAATACAATTTACACAAGTTTTATTTATTTATATAGATGGGATATACTTAAGCCTTACTACAACACTTATAGGCAGTGTACCTAATCGTAGAGTAGTGTAGTTTTTAGTAAGTCCGGTTCGTTCCACAGGGAGCTAGCTGAGTTTAACGCTATATTTTTAACAACTATATTTATATAAAATATATATAATTATATATAGTAATATTATTATAAAAGGGGGTTTTTACCGTTTAATGACCGGTTTGTCGATTTTAAATAAAGCGTAAAGATAAATGACGATAATATAAATGACAGTATATTAAATTGTGATAAAGTAAATTGCAGTAATTAAAATGACAGTAAATAAAGGTATGATGAAATATAAAATAAAAGTATTATGCTTATTTAAACTTCCGTAATCATGATGTTTGACATTTTGATTTTAATTTATTACTCTGGGTTAATTGTCATTTGTCCTGGTTTATTTGATACGTCTATCTGGTTTTTGTCCATAGTAGTCCATCGGTTATAAATATAAATTGAGAGTGTCCTCGTCAAATTACCCTTATACCCGAAGTCAAATAGTCCAACTAATTAAGGATTTAAATTGTGACGCAGTTATCACTTCTGTCAACAATTACACCAGTTGTCACTGTATGTAATCTACCCCTGTTTTAATTAGATATGAAAATAAATTTACCCACTTGATCAGAATGAATAACCAATTACCTAACCCGAATAATTAATTAAATGATCGTAAAAGATGTCGTATAAACATCACTAAATAGAACATACATAATCATTTTAATAATTATTAGATTAACTAATTTGAAGATAGGTTCGACAGGTTCCAATAAGTTGTTGCTCAATTAGACAATACCCCCTATCTATTAATAGTCAATAGTCCAATGTCCACAAGTGTCGGTCTTTTGTCCAAACCTTAATTATGGTACAAAATCTAATAACCCAATCTTAATTTTTAGTCTAACATCACGATTACTTTGGCTCAAATAAGCATAATAATAACTTAGTTACGAGACATTAATTTAAAAAGGAAGAACATAGCTTACAGTGGTGATTAATCGCGTAGCGTTGCACGGACAGAATTTTGACTTAAAACCCGTAAAACATTCTTAAAATAACCTTATTATTATTAACTTAAAATTAAAATTAAAATTATATATATATATATATATATATATATATATATATATATATATATATATTACAGATGAAGAGGAGAGAAAAAGATGGTGTTTTTACTCCCAGAAAACTGGCGAATTTATAGAATGTGGCCTGCTACAGTAACTCATGCGGTCGCATTGGATTTTAGTGCAAATCTCATGCACTCGCATGAGTTTTATGCCTATTTCCCATGCGATCGCATGGCCGTCAGATCCAGCTCACATATTTTTTGTTTGCTAGTTTGTCGACGTTATTTAATATAATATATAATATATAAATAATTTATATAATAATTTAAATATTATATTATATTCTTGTGCATTGTTGACTTGTAATTTTAGCTCCGTTGCGTCACGCGTTGATAGTTAGCTCAGGTCCCGGTTCCGGTTTTTCGAACGTCCTTTCGTATAATTTAATATCTTGTACTTTGTGTTTTGCGGCTCGTACTCTTGTAATTTTGAGACGTTTCTCATCAATAAATTGAACCACTTGGATTGTACTTTGTACTTTTTAGCTTTTTGATCATTTGCGTCTTCAAATCGTCGTTTTCTTCTTTTGTCTTCGCACTTATTTATTTAAACGAATATTACATAAAAATAGAACAATTACAACTAAAAGCTTTACATATTGGAAGGATATTGTGCCTAAATATATGTTCATTTGGAGCACTATCAAATATCCCCACACTTGAGCGTTGCTTGTCCTGAAGCAATACAGAACTTGAAATTAAATCACACTTCACTCGAATCATTTTTTTATTCTCACACTTTATACATCAGTGATTTTGATACGGCGGTATAAACAATGGTAGTAACGATGTGGTTTACAGTCCCACATGACTATGAAAATTTAGATCCTTTACGGAAATTGGATCTTTATGAAAACATTTGATCTTTTGAAAATTCATTCTAGATTTTACCCTAGATAAGTTTTCCAGAATAACCCTTCACCGGTGTTTGCAAATTGTTTTTGTGAGTTTGGTGGGTTTCAGATTTGAAAATTTTAGCTCAAAACTTATGGTTTTGTGTCACCCACTTGCTAACCTTGTATTGGGAAAGCAACACGTCCAGTATACTTGCTCCGTATATTACCTTTCGGTAAACTACCATCCGATTGTAAAGGAAAGAGTTGAACAAGCAACTGTTAAGGCAATATCTAATGACATGCAGATGTTCATGGTCTAAAATGTGTCGGATGCAATTACTATCCTTTGTAGGAGCAATAGTAAAGATCACCCTATAATTTTTCAGTCTGGCACAAGGTCCTGTCTTCGACCTTGCTCTGCAACCACCGTTCTTACGGTTGACACCCGATTTGGTTCAGGTGACCTAATGAATTCCAGGTGAATTCCTAGGATTTTACGTTCAATGGTAATGAACGCATTGAAAATAGGTTTTCAGAAAACAAATCGGTTTTAATTTTGATCAAAATATTTTCTCGTTCAAGCTCGAGTTTAGATTTCATTGAATTCCATGAGTTTGTAATTCTCAATCTTTAAAGTCAATCTCAAGGATTGAGTAATATCAGTCTCAAAGGCTGATTTTTAATCTTTAAGGAGATTATCCTTTCTGGGGGTCTGATTCATTAGTCTTATCAAGCTAATTTGCACGACGCCCTCCCCATTTTACGAGACAGATCCTCTCATGGTTAGGATAAGTCTGACCATTTGGCGACCCTGTTTGATGCTGAGGTCCGTGGATTTCCTGCTGATTTTAGAGATGACTTTTCGAGATTTTTCGTCAACCTACAGCTGGTCTGGATGACAACTTCCTGACCTAAATCAAGAAGCGCGTGTCTTTTTCCAGAAGACTTTACTTCCTTTTAATGATGGAATTGATCCATCGTGCAGATCCATCTTTCTTTCAAATATATATTACAGTAAATTAGGTAAAACTGATTAAAATCGTCCAAAACAAAAGTACCTGCACTAATCTGTACCAAATATATGTGATATGTGTTTTAAAGAACTTGGTAAATTCTTCCCACACTTAGCTTTTATTTATTTTTTTCTTTGCCTTTTTATTCTCCTCTATTCCATTTTAAATGAATTCTAACGTTTTGGGTTGTTTCTCCATTTATGTTCTCTCCGAGGTAACAATAATTTCGGTATTATAACCTAGTTTTATCATTCATAAATATGTATAAACATGATTTTGAATTCATTTAGTTGAAAATTTTTCAAATTTTCACAAAATTTGGCAATTAAACTAAGTGTAAACCCGAGAGAATTTATAACCCTTCCCCACACATGAGATCATACAATGCCCTCATTTGCATTAAATCAGACTATAATTATAAATTCATGAGGGTGATTAGTGTAGAAAAGTGATTAAAAATACCGAGTTTGCAAACATATTATTTTATATCACATTTGATATTTTGCGTCTTGTCGTCAAAATTAGTAGCTTTTGCTGAACTTTAATGTCAGTCTTTGAAAATGCGATGTTTTACCATGTGTTGTACATAAGATAAACTACAAACTTACATAATATTTTTATTATATTTTTTTTTTGTAAAAACCTTTATTTATTAAAACAATTTAAATGAATAATTTTTTAAAATTTTGTTTCCTTTTACTTTAGGTAGTTTCGGTATGTTTACCTAGTCCGTCCCTCGACAAAATTTAAAATTTGTCGTTTTTAAAACGATTGTTTTAAAAGCAAAGATTTTTGGGTTTTTTTAATTTTTTTGGTATACTTTAGATCAATAAAATTAAAAATAATGATAACAAAATTTTTTGCCCCGCCCTTGCGTAAAGGAATTTTGGATGTCTATCAATTTAACTGCTTAAAATAATTTTTCGTCGAAGTTTAAAGAAGATAAAGAAAATTCTATGTCCTAAAAACTAGCACATGTAGTTGGGATGGTTAGTCGCTTTATGTCAGCTCCGGGGAAAGAACTTTAGGAAGCTGTGAAGTGGATATTGAGGTATTTAAAGGGTACTTCTAAAGTTGGGTTATGTTTCAAGGGCAGGGATACTACTCTCAGGGGTTATTCTGATGCAGATCTGGGTAGATGCAATAACACATTCACGATCACCACCGGATATGTATTTACTATAGGAGGAATGACAGTGAGTTGGATGTCTAGGCTTCAAAAGAGAGTGGCTCTATCTACTACTGAAGCAGAATACATGGCCTTGACTGAAGCCAGTAAAGAACTAGTATGGTTGAAGACATTCATGAAAGAACTAGGTAGCAAACAGACATAATATGTCTTATATTGTGATAATGAGAGCGCAGTCAAATTAGCGAAGAATTCAGTCTATCATGCTAAGATGATACACATTGGCATGAAGTATCACTTTATCAGAGAACGGATAAGCAATGGAACATCTAATCTGGAGAGCATTCAAGGTACAAAGAATCCAGCATATATGTTCACTGATGTTATGCGAGGTGTATACGAAATACTATTATTTTTATTACGAAATACGATACAATTTACACAAGTTTTATTTATTTATATAGATGGGATATACTTAAACCTTGCTACAACACTTATAGGCCGTGTACCTAATCGTAGAGTAGTGTAGTTTTTAGTAAGTCCGGTTCGTTCCACAGGGAGCTAGCTGAGTTTAACGCTATATTTTTAACAACTATATTTATATAAAATATATATAATTATATATAGTAATATTATTATAAAGGGGGTTTTTACCGTTTAATGACCGGTTTGTCGATTTTAAATAAAGCATAAAGATAAATGACGATAATATAAATGACAGAATTTAAATTGATATAAAGTAAATTGCAGTAATTAAAATGACAGTAAATAAAGGTACGATGAAATATAAAATTAAAGTATTATGCTTATTTAAACTTCCGTAATCATGATGTTTGACATTTTGATTTTAATTTATTACTCTGGGTTAATTGTCCTTTGTCCTGGTTTATTTGATACGTCTATCTGGTTTTTGTCCATAGTAGTCCATCGGTCATAAATGTGATGACCCGAAAATTTCTGACTAAATTTAAACTTAATTCTTATATGATTTCGATACGATAAGCAAAGTCTGTAAAGTTGAGTCTAAAAATTCTTGAACTGTTATCATGATTTCATTTAACCCTGTGACTATTTTTCGACGATTCACGAACCATTGTTGTAAATATTATATGTATATTGAAATATATAAAAAAAATATAGATATTTAAAATTCAGTTATGATATAAGTATCACATATTTGAAAATATAAAAAAAAATAATATATAAAATGAAATTCCAAATTGAAAATATATTTGTCCAATATTATTATTACCTTTATTATTATTAATATTAATATTAATATCAATATCAGTATTATTAATATCATTATTTTTAAAAATGAAAATAGGATATATGTAACTTGTTGATCACTTGTATTATTAGATATTATTATCATTGTTAAGA